>NC_140950.1:88857936-89542936 GCF_014529385.1 Adiantum capillus-veneris
ATATTATGAAGTGATGTAGCTCCTTTACACTTTGTAAATGTACATTTGAAATATTTTAATATAATGGTGGGTGTATATAGAGCTGTGGGTTTTTCCCATGAGCCCCCAAGGTTTTTTTTATCCACAGGTAGGGACCTTCATTTGACTGGGGCTGTTGAGATATATATTGTATCTCTATATACAGCACCCTAGTCCCCTCTATATAAACTCATCTTGTGTGATCAGTTGACACACTTTGGGGATTTTCATATCTGGAGTCGCATTGCTCTCTCTCTCTCTCCCTCTCTCATCTCTTGTCTCAGTTTTCCTCCCTCATCAACATGTGTGTGTGTATGTATTTATGTATCTCTCTCTCTCTCTCTCTCTCTCTCTCTCTCTCTCTCTCTCTCTACACACACACACATATAGAGAGAGATAATATATATGTGTGTGTGTGTAGAGAGAGAGAGAGAGAGAGATTAACTTATGTGAGTCATCTCTGTATCATTCCAATTTTGATGCTTCAAATCTTTGAAATAATTTGACATTTTTTCTATGATGTCAAAATATTCTATAACTTATTTATTGATATGAAAATCTTTCTAAACTCTTGACTTCTCCACATGTAACCCTCCACTTCTACCCTTGCATAGTGTCAATGAGAGAAGATGCTCGCAACCCAAAATATCAATAAATAGTGGTGGCCCCATGTGTGTCTCCCTTCACTAGGCAATGTGCCTCCCTCCCTCCCCCCCACCCTCTCTCTCTCTCTCTCTCTCTCTCTCTCTCTCTCTCCCCTCCCCCCAAGCCCTTGAGTACCTTTTGGCAACTGCCCTTTTGTAGCATAGATGACCTTCACTTTGTTGATGTATCCACAACGAAACATCTCCTTTCCATTAATATGTACACCAAAAGTACTAATAATCTTCAAAATCTACAAATTTAGAGCTTTTTTTGACTATTTTTATCCGCTTTACTTCTTTTTGACGCGGTTTGAGACCCGATAATCTAGACTCTCAGCAGCTAAGCTTAGTCAAAGTTTCTCCACATACTACATGCAAGTAGTCATCCTATTGCATAACTTAAATAAGACACAAACAAATACACACACACATAAAATATTTAACAACCCCAAAATAAATAATTGAGTGACAAATACCATCAAGTGAGTTTTGTGTGTGTGTGTATGTGTGTGTGTGTGTGTGCGTGTGTGTGCGTGTGTGTGTGTGTGTGTGAGAGAGAGAGAGAGAGAGAGAGAGAGAGAGAGAGAGAGAGAGAGAAGAAGAAGAAGAAGAAGAAGAACAAGAACAAGAGGCCTAAAAAATATACGTAAAAAGTCTCGATTCTTGAATGCAAGTGCTAACATGCTTGCATACTTTCTCAAGGAGGGAGAGGAGGTGGGATTTTTAATAAGTAGAAACAATCACAATGACCTCAAAGTTTGGAGAGAGAGAGAGAGAGAGAGAGAGAGAGAGAGAGAGAGAGAGTCATTGTCCTTAAAATTTACCTATGGGACCAAATGTTGGAATTAGGGTTGTAGAGAAACACGCACAACTTGGAGAAGACGAGAAAGCTTAAGGCACACAATAGAGAGTGTGTTACTTAGTGTGAAATGGAAAGATAGATAGCCATAGAGTGATGCGCATATATACAATTCTCGGGGGAGAAAACCTCCTAAAGAGGGAAAACATGCCCCGGCAGTCCTAGTGTGTTATCACTACCACATGTATATTGTAACAAATCCCCCTTGGAGTGATGCGGTGATCGAGAGCTGGCACATGAGTAAAGGGAAGTGCCATGCCCTGAGGACATGTTCAATCCACAAAGGGGAGGAAGCCCAAAGCTTTGCAAAAATCTTCAAGCTTCTCACGAGACAATGCCTTTGTGAGAGGTCTGCAAGGTTGTCCTCTGTGTTGAGATGTCGAGCTCTACATCTTGAGCTAGCATCCACTACGGGTCTTGGCCGCTTACGGCATTTACTCACTGGTGCGTTAGGTGACCGACACGGAGGATCTCTGCCAATGATTCTACAACTGGAGTACACTTATAGTGCCAGCCTAGTACGCTTCTAGTGAGTTCACACTTAGTGACCGCATGTACAAATCTGCTACTTTTCAGCTTTAGCACTTAGTCATTTTGTACTCTCTTTTCTGAGCGAAGAAGAAGAAGAAGCTTTCCATCTCTGTGTGTTTGGTGCTTGTCTTGTGTAGCTCTCTTGCATCCTTATTCTTTACATGGTATCACAGCCTGGTGCAGGCAGAGGCTAAGAGAGCAAGAGCATCACAATCTCTTCGTTTGCAAATTTTTTGGGGTTTTTCGTACAAGTCTCCAAAGTGCAGTATATAGAGATTTATTGTACAAGTACAATGGTTGTATGTACGCTTGATTGTCGACACTCATTGAGTGTAGAAAGTGTTACAGGTACCACGATAGCAGGTTCAATAGATTTGCAGGTTTTTGTAGATTGCAGCTATTTTGTCTTAGTGCTTCAAGATGTCTGACGGTTTCAGTCAGATTGTCACTGAGAAGCTTGAGAAAAATAACTACCCTGCATGGAAGTTCAAAATAACTAATTATTGGGACTATGTAGAAGGAGACAATGAAAAGGAACCAAAGATTCCTGAGGCAAATGCTACGGCAGAGCAAAGAAAAGCTTTGAGGGACTGGCAACGAGGCGAGAGCAAAGTGATGTATTGGCTTTCTATGAGCATCACAGATGGCATGATGGGCTATCTACAGGATGCTGAAACCCCCGCCATTGCATGAAAAAACTTAGGCAGAGTGTTCAAGGTGAACACCAAGGCCAGGAAGCTTCAACTAAAGTCGGAGCTAAATTATGTTAAGAGGAACAACCTCTCCATCAATGATTATGCTTTGAAGATCAAAAGTATCATTGAGGCTCTTGGATCTATTAAAGTCTCAGTGGAAGACGATGACATTGTCCGTGCATGCTTGGATGGTCTAGGAGATGAGTATGTACAGTTCAGGTCTTCCATGAATACAAGAGATGACATCCTCGTGTTCCAAGATTTGATTTCTATGCTTATTCTTGAGGAGAAGAACCTTGGTCTTGACACATCTTCTTCTCGTGGCAGAAATAGGTTTGAACAGGCCTCCTATTTTAACTCCAACAGAGGTAGAGGTCATGGTCGAGGCCCAAGTGGTTGCAGGGGCCAATTTCGAGAAGGTCAATCAAATAAAAACAATACAGGTGGCAGGGGAAACCAGTCTCAAGGCAGGGGGAGTCAAAGAGGTCGTGGTGCAGGATCAAGCAAGCAGCAACATACTACAGATAGAATGTTGGACTTGTGGTGAAAAAGGTCATGTCACGTGACTGTCAAAAGGGAAAAGCAAGTGGAAAGAGAGAACAGGGCAATTATGCATCTACTAGCAAAGATGGAGATGACAGCAGAAGCGAGCGCATGTTTGTTATGCAGCATGTAATGAATACAATGACTGAAGAGAATTCGACCCAAGATGATGTTTGTTATGTGGATTCAGGTGCCTCTAATCACATGACGTCTCGTGGAGAGTGGTTTAGAGATATGCGCAAACCAGATGTGTCAGGCTATGTGCAGATAGGAAACGACACATCTCACCCTTGCTCATGTAAGGGACATACCTCTAAATACAAACAGTCGGAAATCAAAGTACTTAGCAGATGTACTTCATGTCCCAAACATTACAAAGAATCTTGTTTCTGTTGGACAAATGGTTGAGCAGGTTCAGGTTCACTTCAATCCGAATGGGTGTTATGTAGAAGATTTTCAGAATGGCTGTAAGATGATCACAGAGGGCAAATGTGTGGGCAGAATGTTTACGCTGAATGTAGACATGCCTGAGGTAAAAGCTGCATTATTTGCACAGGGCACAGGTGTTGTGGCTGATGTTGACATTTGGCACAAACGCATTGGCCATGTCAATGAGCAAAGATTGTGCAGCATGCAATCAAAACAGATTATAAAAGGTTTGCCCAAATCATTAGGAGATTTCGGAGGTCTTTTGGAGGGCCTTTGGAAGAGCGAGGAAAATTAGCTCCTCCAATGAGAGAAGAGCCTACGTTACGTACAAAAATTGATTGATATTAACAAAAATATAAAAGGTGTCCCTCTCCTCATTTAATAGTCTAGTGGTCCTTGAAGACGAGCACTCTCTTTCATTTAATGCGAGCACCTTTTTCAGAAGGTAGATGCGGTGCATTTGATACGGGCTACGTCATCACTAGAACTCAAAAAGTCACAAAACTATCAAGTGGTGGAAGATTTTGAAACTTTTGATATTGTCAATGCGTCCGGAACGCACATATCTCCTAGAAATGAATGTCCAATTGCCTCGCTTAGACATCCAAAGAGGTGAAAAAATGTCAAAAAACCCTAAAGGAACATTTTACTAACGGCGCGCAAGGGGCCATTCCAAAATTTTGTAATGCCTCCTCACGCGCCGTTAGTAAAAAGCCCCTTTTTCCTCTTTTTAGGGAGCTTTTTGAGAGGAAAATGTCCAAAAACCTCTAAAAAGGGGCTTTCTGGAAAGATAAGTGTCCAAAAATCATTAAAAGAAGCTTTGTACTAACGACGCGCAGAGGGGCATTCTAGAATTTTGGAATGTCTCCTCGCGCGCCGTTAGTAAAAAGCCCTTTTTTCCTCTTTTTAGGGAGCTTTTTGAGAGGAAAATGTCCAAAAACCTCTAAAAAGGGGCTTTCTGGAAAGATCAGTATCCAAAAATCACTAAAAAGAGCTTTATACTAACGGTGTGCAGAGGGGCATTTTAGAATTTAGAAATGCCTCCTCGCGCGCCTTAAGTAAAAAGCCCATTTTTTGGGGTTTTTTGACATTTTTTGCCTCTCCGGTTGTCGGAATGAGGCAAGTAGACATTCGTTTTTAGGGTATTTTGGCATTCCGGACGCATTGGTGGTGTCAAAAGCCTCAAAATCTATCACTATTTGACAGTTTGTGACTTTTCAACTTTTAATGATGACGTAAGCTGCATTGAATGCGCCACACCTGCCTCCTGAAAAAAACGCTCGCATTAAATAAAAAAGTGACCGTTTTCAAGGACGATTGGGAATATAAATCTACTTTTTAGAGTGTCTGGTTGTCCTTTTGGACGTACTCACAAGGTGCAAGTGCATTTTATAAAAAGTTTCTAGAGAGAGAAATACAATTTCTTACAAGGCCCTCCAAATGACCTACGAAATTTTCTAATGTCAAGGTGGATGGTATGCATAAAGTGTGTGTAGTATGCCAGTTTGGAAAACAGTCAAAGGGGTCATTTCCACATGAGCGCAATGTATGTAAAAATCCACTTGAGGTGGTGCACACAGATGTTTGGGGTCCAACGAATACTGTAAGTATACATGGTTGCAGGTATTATGTCTCTTTCATTGATGACCATACAAGGAAAGTATGGGTCTACCTCATGCGTAACAAAAGTGAAGTGTTTGGTCACTTTCAGGACTTCAAAGTCATGATTGAGAAGGAGACAGATATGCAAATCAAGACATTGAGGTCAGATGGAGGGGGAGAGTACTTCTCCAGCGATTTTCAGATTTTCTGCGAATACATGGTATACGCAGGCAGTTTACATGCAGATATACTCCACAACAAAATGGGGTCGCAGAAAGGAAAAACAGGCACATTGCAGAGTTTGCATGTGCATTGATGAATGAGAAGAACATGCCTCATCATTTGTGGGCTGAAGCTGTAAATACAACTGTGTACATTATGAACAGGACACCTACAGCTGCGGTGCATGATGTAACACCTGAGGAAAAGATTACAGGTACAAAGCCTGATTTGGCACACTTGAAAGTGTTTGGCTACATAGCTTACGTGCATATACCAGATGAGTTGCGTAGGAAATTGGATCCTAAAGTAGAGAAATGTATTCTTGTGGGATATTCCCTTGAACAAAAGGGGTACGGGTGCTACAATCCTATACACGAGAATTACGAGTGAGTAGAGATGTAGTCTTTGATAAGATGAGCAGTTGGTACAGTAATGCACATGGCACTATTGGGGCTGATGTAAAAGATGATGTGGTTGTACAAAATGTGAGGCCAGAGTCACAGGTTTTGAGTGGACCACAAGAGTTCTCTTCTCGTGGCTCTATTGAGAAGCCATGGAATGTTAGACTACGTACGCAGGTTACTCCACCAGCAGGTACCGGGAATGTATCACAAAAAGGAAAGGAAAAGTTTGATGAACCTCTCTTTATGGCTGATGCATCATCAGGTTTTTCACATGTAGACATGGATTCAGATGGTTCTGAACAAATTCTTGATGAGGAATTTGGAATTCCGGCTATAAGGACACCTGGTGTAAGGAAAGTACAAGAAGATTCTAGAGGGCAAAGGAGTGACCCAGGACCGCGCAGATCTAACAGTGTCAGAAATCCAGTTCACAAATTGACTTATGATGGGTATCTAGCGCATCACCAAGCCTACATGGCTAAGGTGATATAGGATGTGGAGCCCACATGTTTTGAGGATGCAGTTGGAAATGTGCATTGGGATGATGCAATGAATGAAGAGATGGTTTCATTAGAAGAAAATGACACATGGGAGTTGGTGCCATTGCCAAGTGGCAAGAAATCTTTTGGCTGTAAATGGGTGTATAAAACCAAGAATAAGGCTGATGGTAACATTGACCGTCACAAGGCAAGGCTGGTCGCAAAGGGTTATGCATAGACGTATGTCATAGACTATGAGGAGACCTTTGCTCCAGTGGCAAAGATGACGACTATGAGAGTTGTCATAGCAGTGGCTGCATCTAGAGGATGGATTATGCATCAAATGGATGTAAAGAATGCCTTCTTGAATGGTGAGTTGCAAGAGGAAGTGTATATGGATCAGCCACCTAGTTATGTCAATCCAGGTTACCCAGATTAGGTATGCAGGCTTCTCAAATCTTTGTATGGTTTGAAGCAGGGCTCTAGAGCATGGTATGACAGGATTGCCAAATATCTTGTCAGAATTGGTTTTAGGAGAGCTCATGCTGATCATTCACTCTATGTACGTGAGAGTGATATGGGGACTGTGGTCATTACCATATATATAGATGACCTTATTATTGTGGGTGACAATGCTATGGAGATTGACCATGTGAAGGGTCTTCTCAAACATGAGTTTGAAATGAAAGATTTGGGCGAGCTGCGCTACTTTCTTGGCATTGAGGTGATTAGACTCCAGAGGGTGTATGGCTGTCACAGAGACAGTATTCTTTGGACATGTTGTCAAAGTATGGTATGAATGATTGTAAGCCAATTTTTGTTCCCTTGGATGTGAATGCAAAGCTGAGTGCAGAGAAGGGTGATGTTGTTGAGGATGTCAAGATGTACAGGAAGCTTGTGGGTAGTCTAATCTACTTAACTATCATGAGGCCAGACTTGAGCTACACAGTAGGCTTGGAGAGTTAGTTCATGCAGCTTTCGAGGAAGCCACATTTGGATGGAGTACGACGCACACTTCGGTATGTGCAAGGGACTCTTGACTACGCATTGTTCTATGCAGCAGATGCGCCATTAGCATTGTATGGGTATACAGATGCAGATTGGGTAGGTAGCATTGTTGATAGGAGATCTACGAGTGGCTTCATGTTCTCTTTGGGAGTGCTGCTATTACTTGGAGCAGCAAAAAGTAGCCTACGGTTGCTTTATTGAGCACAGAGGTCGAGTACAGAGGTGCAGCAGTTGTGGCGTGCGAGGTAGCTTGGCTACGCACATTACTTGAGGACTCTGAGGAAGAGGATATTTGTTCTTAATGGTCTTTTTGTTTAATCCCCTATAGTCGATGCATAACCTATATGTACCATCCTTTTTCTTTTGGAATAACACAGGACTACCCCAAGGAGATACACTAGGTTTAATGAAACCCTTTTTCAAAAGATCATCAAGTTGTATCTTGAGCTCTTTCAGCTCATCAATATTGAACCTGTATGGAGATCTGGAATAAGGTTTCGCTCCTGGATATAGATCTATCGCATGGTCTACCGCTCTAGGCGGAAGTATACTAGGAAGATCGTCCGGAACACATCCTTAACTTCATGTAAGAGATCCTCTATAAATTCTGGATTTGTCTCTTTATGTTTATCCCTAGATTCTTCTTTAATCTCATTAGCAAAGAAAAAAAATGTCTCACACTCTTATCTAAGTCACCTTATCAATTCCATTGCCAAAACTAGATTTATAATCTCTTTCTTTCCACAAAGAGTGTGACTTATCATCATCAAATGATTTAAGATATATTTTTCTTTCTTAACAATCAATCAAAGTATGATTTTCAATGATCTAATTGATACCAATGATAACATCATGCATATCAATGTTTATGTTATAGAAATCATCTTTATGATTTTGACTCTTCAAAGAAAAGAAAAAAAACAAATTTTCTACTAACTCTTTCGTGAAACTATTATTACCACTAGTTAAGTCCACAAGTCTTTTAACTTCTCGATTTAATTTCAAGTTTAATTTCTCAATCAATTTAGACGATAAGAAGCAATGAATACTATCCAAATCAATTAAGAAATTCAAATTTTAATCTCAACTTCTACGCATAAATTCGATCTCACAGAAGCTTTCAAAGGACGTATCAAAGACATAAAACATCACAAAGAAGGGGTAGATGACTTACCTTTATCGTACGCATCGCCAAAAGTCTCCAATTGAGCCATCTTGGTACGTATTGTCTTATCGGTCACTTTTCTTGAGCATTCGAAAGTCTCATGGTCGTGTTCTCGATATTGAAAGTATAATCCAAATCTTTGAGTTCTTCAATCCACGCTTCTAAATCTTCGCATATCTTTCTTATGCCATCAAACTCTTTAAGCTTAGCCTTCGTTAAGAATGATTTGGTTGTCGCTTCTCCCATATCATCATCGTTTCTTTTGGCGGTACCCCAGGGCCACCACGACAATTATTGTTTCGAGGTGGATTAGCATGGTTTTCACCTTCATGTTGGCCATCAAGGTCTACATAGATATCAAGCTCTCGTGCTGCTTTGCCCCGCAGAGCCTCAGCACGCTCCCGATTTGCAATTTTTAGATCTTCTCATAGTCCCTGAATCAGATCTTCTTGCTCCTTCATCCTCCTCTCGTATCCTTCCATGTCCAGAATCAATCGTTTGCTCTGATACCAATTGTCATGGGAACCGAATAATAGAGATCGACATCAAAAGATAGAGAAAGAGATCTTTGTATTGATGAATCTTTGTAGAGTTTTGATACAACAGAGGAGCAATTGAATATGAGCGCACTCCGTTGTACGGAGCTTGAACCTCCCGACCACCCCCGAGCTTCAGTTCGCTTGCATACAGCGTTTCACTCTCACTCGCACTCACACTCGCAGAAGAGGAGATCTTTGAATGATCCCCAAACGCACCATCCGTCGTTCTTGAATCCTTATTTTCCTCAAAAAGCATGCGGCTTCTCAAAATAGTCGCTTTTTAGGCGTTCAATCAACTCGATTTTCGCACCACGTATACCTGCGAGAATAGGATAAGAACGTGATCGCTAAGCGATCTGTAAAGGTTAGATTTTTATCATGACACTTTGCACAGATCCGGTTTCACAAACTGATTTCTGCATCGTCTACAAAATAGTAAAAAGAACATACTCGTGCAACCAATTCAACATGATAATCAAAGTAAAAAAACATAATTATATACCTTCATAATCTCAATTGCAATACTCTACCATGAAGAAACAATCCACTTCTTGGTTGATAGCAGGGAGAGCTATATGATGTTGTATGTCTCTCTGTCCCTGTGTATACTACACTGCTGCTGTCTTTTGTTTGTTTTCATCATAACTTCTACAAACGAACTCAGAACAGAGCAATCCAGGTACTTAAAACGACGGGAATAGGTTTGGTCTACAAGGCTACGCAAACAGAATTGCGAAAAACGTCTCTCTTTGTCTAAAAATGAAACTTTTAGATCGAGACTGATAAAACCTCTATTTTTGGATCTCCACTACTTTTACAACTTATTTTAAGCCTATCTATTCATTTTAAGCTAAAACACATAAATATAAAACATTGATATTAATAAAAATCTCAATTTTACTGTTCATAGACAGACTATCTGTTATTCATTAATCTTTATCAAATCCGTCTTTAGTGTATTATTTAAAAAAAAGAATATATGTTCTCTCTTAATATCTCAACTCATTCGTATAAGCTCTATTTAATAGAATATTCAACAATCTTTCAAATCGTGCTAACGAAAGATATGCCCTGCTACATTCTTTTCGACTTTAAGAACTTTAAAGACTAGTCCTATTACAATAAGAGATTAAATCTTTTAGAATAAGTTTTGCTATGAGGAAATACAATTTGAGAGCTAGATAGAGAAGAAGAAATAGGGAAGCTATTGAGGAAAGTAAGTCCAAGAAGCAAGAGAGAAGACTTAAAAGTGTTGAGCTTATATGTGAAGCTACTCAATATATGGCTTCTCTATATATGGCACCCAGGTCCCCTCTATATATACATCATCTCATGTGTGTATTCTACACACTTTGGGGTTCTACTTCTGTGTTCTCTCCTTCTCTCTCAACATGGTATCAGAGTAGTACGTTTTTGTTTTCAATTTTTCTCCTGATCAAAATCGATTTTGCAGAAACTATCCGATGAGGGATCGGAATCAATGTGGTCTACAACTTTGCAGAAGAAAGTGTTTTCAAATTCTGCACCGATTTTGAGTGATCATTCACGGACTGCGTACATACCTGAAAAACAGCTTCCGCGGTTTGTTTTTGATTTTTCTGCTAATTGGAAACAATTTTGCAGAAACTACCCACTCTAGAGACCGGAATCGATGTGGTCTACAACTTTGCAGAAGGAAGTTTTTTTAAGTTCTGCACCGATTTTCAGTTATCGTTCGCGGACTGCGTACATACCTAAAAAGCAACTTCCGCTTTTTGTTTTTGATTTTAGTGCTAATTGGAAACGATTTTGCAGAAACTACCCGCTGGGGAGACCGGAATCAATGTGGTCTACAACTTTGCAGAAGAAAGTGTTTTCAAATTCTGCACCGATTTTGAGTTATTGTTCGCGGACTGCGTACATACCTGAAAAGCAACTTTCGCTTTTTGTTTTTGATTTTTCTGCTAATTGAAAACGATTTTGCAGAAACCACCAACGTAAGAGACTGGAATCGATGTGGTCTACAACTTTGCAGAAGGAAGTGTTTTCAAATTCTGCACCGATTTTGAGTTATCGTTCACGGACTACGTACATACATAAAAAGCAATTTCCATTTTTTGTTTTTTATTTTTCTGCTTATTGAAAACGATTTTGCAGAAACTACCCGCGTGAGAGACCGGAATCGATGTGCTCTACAACTTTTCAGAAGAAACTACCCGCGATGGGGATTGGAATGGATGTGGTCTATAACTTTGCAGAAGAAAGTTTCTCTAAATTCTGCACCGATTTTGGGTTTTCGTCTCGGACTACGAATATGTTTGAAAATCAAAATTTTACTTTTTGCTTTTGATTTTTCTCATAATTGAAAACTTCTCATTTATATTTCTTCATCAATCATATATTTGTTACTGACGTAACTTTGCTGCAGAAGCCAGTTACACATCGTTCCGATTCAGTCGAGCCGTTGATGATCGTCCAAATTCTATCGAGCTACTGTTGGTACATGATCTTTTGTTATATGATATACTCGTTCATTGATTCTCGTATAATTATTCTTTTAGAGATATAGTTTACGTCGTTTTATTGATAATTTCTCATTGATACCATAGTGATTTTGATGGTACCATGATGATGTTTTGTTAATACTTTGGTCATGGTGATTTTCGTTGATACCATGATGATATGTCATTGATACCATGGTTATTCTCGGTGGTGCCATGATGATATTTCGTTGATACCATAGTTATTCTCGGTGATTCCATGATGATATTTCGTTGATTCCATGGTGATTTTTATTGATACCATGATGATGTTTTGTTGATACCATGGTTATTCTCGGTGATACCATGATGTTGTTTCGTTGATACCATGGTTATTCTAGGTGATGCCATGATGATATTTTGTTAATACTTTGATGGTATTCATTGATCACTACATTGATAAATGTTGTGATCAATGAATTGTAGGATTGATCAAAGAGTTGATTTTATGAAGACAAACTTGGTGACAACAAAAGATTTATGAAGATATGTTTGGTGATGCCATATTGATGACAACATGAAGACATGTTTGGTGATGCGATATTGATGACAAGCTACACAGCAGATTCACGGAGACACTTTTGATTACAAGCTAATCGATAGCTTTTACACCTCTTTATTGAACCTTTGTATTCATTATTGTATTTGATAGGAGTAATGAAACTCCTCATAAAACATTCATTGTAAAAGGAGTGATGTAGCTCCTCGTAAACATTTGTATATTCAATGATTTTTATAATATAACGGTGGGTGTATATAGAGCTAGGGACCCTTATTTGAGCGGGGGTGTTGAGCTTATATGTGAAGCTACTCAATATATGGCTTCTCTATATATGGCACCCAGGTCCCCTCTATATATACATCATCTCATGTGTGTATTCTACACACTTTGGGGTTCTACTTCTGTGTTCTTTCCTTCTCTCTCAACAAAAAGTAGGATATGGTTTAGATCTACATCTTTAGGAAGAGGTGTGAAGTAAGATTTATGGAGAAATGGAGAGATTCAATAGGTGGAACCTACCATTGGGGAGAATGTAGTAAGCTTGAGGAGGAAAAGAAACCTTTGCTAGCAGAGCCTTCTGGGAGGGATAAGTGAAATTAAAGAACGAGATGCAAATTGCAAGGTGGAATAGAGAGAGGATACATCTAGTACAATAGAGAGAGCAGGGAGAGAGTGACCAACAAGCATTTCGAGGGGACCCTTATTTAGGTGAGAGGGAGGAAGAAACTAGTATCCACTAGAGAGAGAAAATATTAAATTTCTAACCCTATGTTCTAGAAAAAGCTTCAACATTTCATTTTATAGAATATTTTCTCATTATATTACTAAACTCTATTCTTCACCACCTCTAAGACTACAAGTTTCACCACTCACTTGCAAGCTGTGTTATACCCACAATTCTCCACATGACATCCATCCATTTGACGATTCCAAGATTCAATTTTTAATCCCATGAAAATAATATAAAAGTTATAGCAACCCAAGTAAATATCACAAGGACACCATATTTATTTGTCTTTAGGTATTTACACTAACTAATTGACAAGATTCTAGGTAGGGAAATTCTCTGAGGGAGGTACTTATGGGCCCTAAAGTTGTATATAAGCAGCACGTAGACCCCATTATAACATTATCTACTTTATTGACCAATTGGTTGGTTAAGTAATTTCTCTCTCTCTCTCTCTCTCTCTCTCTCTCTCTCTCTCTCTCTCTCTCTCTCTCGTGCTTTCTGTCTTGGATCTACTCTTCTACATCATGCAATTTGACATGGTATCAGAGCCCTTGGATTTGTGATCATGGGAGAAGAGTGCATCATAGAGAAGAAGATTGATAGGAGCTGGGTTGTATTTGTGAAGATCGGTATGTTTCTTCATCATTTTGAGAAACAGGGAGCACCGATAGTTCCATCAAAACTTTGTTCCCTTGAATTTTGAGATGCCAATAAAATACTTCTATTAGCATTGGCTTTTTGACCATCACTTTGGACCACTTTTGGAAATGTTTTGAAAGGTGTGAGACTAGACGGAATTGGTGACTTTGCTAGTGACAGGGGCAAAGCGCGACACAAACCCCGACGGCCTCTAAAACACCGTGAGCCGATGCACGCCGCAAGCCGGTCACGGTAAAGCGGACAGGGGGCACCATCTAGCTTTGAGTGGCTAGGATGCAGACAATGGTGATTTGAAATATCACAAGTTCTACACACACACACAGAACAGAGAGAATAGACAGGTGATAAAAATTCTTGGGAGTGTGAGGGAGAATTATTCTCTTGACATATTTACAACAACCTTATTTCCGGCGAGGTGGCACATCATGGTGATAGAGAGACAGAGGGAGAGATAGTGAACCTACTTGGTGTGTTCTCTAGAGATGACTCATTGACATGAAAACTTGCTAACATGAGTGTCTGTGCATTGACCGTTGGAGTCGAGATGTGGACATTACTTCCTTTACATCATACAATTTCCAAAGCAAACCACTATGCTAAGTTCCCTCTCTTATGATGAAAATGTTGCCAATTCCTCCCGCCAAAATACTACCAAGTGCTAACCTCTCATGAACTTCCCCCCCCCCCCCCCCCCCAATAGTGACCTCTCAGTGCCTTTTTAAAGGTGCTGGCTGCTTTAGGTTAGGGTAATCAGGTCTGATTAGGGTAATCTAATCAGGGGAGACAAAGGAAGGCGGTGGGCCTTGGGTGGTTGACCCTTGCTTTGTCTTGGGAAATATTATAAGGAAAACCTCTAGGTGGGCCTTTGTGACCATCACCTAGAGAGATGAGAATTTACAAATTTGGGATTTTTTAAAGGTTTGGTTGAAACTAGAAAAAAAATGATAACAACCTACGGTTTTTACTGAAGAGGGCGTCGTGGACGTGATGCCGGTGAATGGCAGCCTTGCTGGTGCGTGGGTGTAGGGCGTTCATCACTTCGGGGTTGGCCAAGGCATGCCTTTGGCGTCTTTGCTTGTTTTGGTGTTGGCGGCACGTGCTTTAGCCGTCTTCTTTTCTTTTCGTTGATGAGGTATATTGCCTTCATTTTTTTTTACTTTTCTTTGATGAGTGTGTATATGCGTGCATGTATTTGGTTGTATGGGTGCTTGTGAGTGCTTATATGTATGGCTATATGTGTTTGTGTATGGTGTGTACGGGATATCGATTACCGAGCCGAGAGAGATGATGAGAGAGTGTGAGATGAGGGGGGCGTGTGTGTGTTTGTAGGTGAATGTGTGTGTATATGTGTGTGTTTGTATACATGTGTGTGTGTGGGAGCGAAGGCATAAGGGAAATATAAGTTATATATATATATATATATATATATATTATTTTTTTTTAAATTTGTTTTTTATTTTATGTTTTAGCGCATTCTTGGAGTGTGGGCGTGGGAAGGGGGGAGGGGGGTTTGCCATTGAAATGGGGTAAGGGAGGTGTGTGGTGAGAGAGAGAGAAAATATTATCCCTCTGTTTTGCATGGTAGCTCAAGGACGAGAGGAGGGGAGAGAGTCAATGGGGTGGGGAGAGAGGGAGAGGGAATAGCGGGCTAGGGAAATGGTAGGGCTGAGTGTGTGTGTGTGTAGATGAGAGAGAGAGAGAGAGAGAGAGAGAGAGTTTTGGCTTCTTGTAGGCCACGAGAGAGATAGAGAGGGAGGATGCTCGGGCCACCTCTGGCTTGTGGCCGCCGACAAGAGAGCGAGAGAGTGAGTTGTCTGTGAGAGATGAGAGAGAGAAGGAGTGGCTGAGGGAGGGAGAGTGTGTGCCGAGAAGGGAGAGAGGGGAAGACGGAGGTGCGTAGGGAAATGAGAGAGAGAGAGAATGGGATTTTTCCGTCCATGCCCGCGGGGCCTTTGCTCAGAGAGAGGGGAAGAGAGTTGGATCCATGGAGGGAGAGATGGATTACGACGGCCCGCCAGGGGAATAAAACAAGAGGGGGAGAGAGGGAAGGGAGAGTGAAACCAAGGGTGGCCTGCTAGGCTAGGGCATGGACGAGCGAGGGAGAGAGTGATAAGGCTAGCCAAGTGAGGGGGCGGTCCATGTGACGAGGCCATGCCAGTAAAAGCTAGGGTCGTGAGGTTGACCAGGCATTGTCGAACCTTTCGACGGTGCCGACAAGGCTCCGGTGGAGAAAAAATAACCTTTTTTCTTTGATTTCCAAAAATCGGCTATCATTAGCCCTCCCCTTTTGGCTAGAGGCATTCATGTCTCTAGCCTTGACTCTGATTCTTCTTCATCTGATCTGTAGGAGCTGATATGGAGTTGCCTTCTGAACTAGCCACTCCATTTGGCCATTGGTGAGATTTCTGGGATATTCATGAATCTGCAACAGGTCTAGGTGATAGCTTATTCCTTGGAATAGTGCCGGTTGATTAAATGGGAAGCCCATGGCCTCCATAACTTTTTGCCAGTGTCCTCTTGGATCCCAAGTGAAAAATAGGATCTTTGTTTGTAGTGTCCGAATAATAAAATATACATGCCAAATAGGACCAAATTTGTAACCACCAATAGCGAGAGGGGAAATGAGCATCTTGGCTCCTGCAAAGACAGAACTAAAAATTATAATTGCCAATAGTGTGCCAAGAATCCACCATATATGGCCGCCTTGTTGGTGTGGTGAGTTCTAGTTGTCTTTAGAATCTTGCTTACTGACACGATTGAAAAAACCTGCAAGCATATCATGCTTCTCTTGGGTGTGCTCAAACATGTCAGCTGTCTTTTTTGATGTTGATAGTAAGCCATCGACCTTGCGGCTTGAATACAAGCATAACCCACTTATCTCTCTCCATAGAGAGGATGCACTATTTGAAAAAAAATGCACCAAATTGGAAATGAGGCCTTCATTATTGCACCTTATCAGCCTTTTGTCTATCCATGGCTCCTTAACTCTTATCTCCATGCTGATCTTACCTCTATATGTTCTAGCGGTTAACCATAACCGTAGATTTGATGCATCCCATGCAAACACAATGCTGTGTTGTGGAGGAGTTTGGAACATCCTTAAAAGGTTGGCAACATATTGATCATCAAACTTACTCTGAATACCCTCACATAAACTGGAGGCATTACCCATCTCCAAGGTTATAACACCTTTCAGTAGACTAGAGGCATTACCCATCTCTAAGTCTACGACCTTACACAATAAAGTCTTGCTTGGCTGCCAAGCCCTTGGAGCAATATCCAACTCCAAACCTTTAGTCATACTTACCTCTTTGATATGGTCCTCTAGTGAAACTTCCTTGATGCAAGATTCCTTTAGCTTGCTACATTGTCCTTGGTCCATGCTGGTGCACGGGCTTCTGTTTTCAAAGCCCTTCCCTTTGCTTGATATATTCTCCATCTTCTACAAAGCCTTGCTAGCAGGTCGGTCTTCCTCTTCTTTTGTTTCTTCCATGCTCTTTGCATTCCTCTTACTCTCACGAGGCCTAACCAACACCCTACGCCTTCTTACCCTTACAGCCCAGTGCTGTCAATTGATCTCTTTGGTGCCTATTTCATCGAGGGTTAAAGATGTACTCTCATTTGTAACACAATTTTCTTGACTTACCTCCCCCAGTGGGGTAGCATATTTTGATTCTTTAACCTCTTGCTCCACTACTTCAGTCCTTTGAACAAACTTCTCGCATGATCCTTTTCCTGCTATCTTCATCTTGACGTCTTCAACAAGACCAATGATACTTGGTGTGCGGGTACCAATTGGTGGTGGGCGTAAGATGAGTGTAAGTGGTGATTGTGGCGGTGGTTGCATCGATGGTTGTAGGAATTGAACTTGTGGGGCTAGTTGTGGCTGCACGGCTAGTGGTGGGATTTGAACAGGTGAGATTGGTTACCCAGGTGGTGGTGGTCTCGCCGTTGGTGGAGAGATATAATTATGTCTCTCTCCTCTATTGAAATTATGCCTTCTTGGATGTGGGCAGTAGTACATGCCATGGACGTCTTCCCCGCAATTATAGCAGTGGTACTCTTGGTTTTGCCTTCATTTTCCTCTTCCTTGTTCTCGATTTCTGACAGGTGCATGCCCTTGCTGCACCACATGCACGGATAAAAACTCTCTAGTTGGGTAGTGATGCGACTCAGCAGGTCTTGCTGCTCTTCTGATGCCTCTTGTGGTTGGGCTCTATGAAAGGCTATTGCAATCACTGGGTTAGTGAGAGTGAGCTTGATTCCTTTGACTCATTGAATCTTGCTTGCATATGCAACTTCTTTTCTTAAGACGGGCCTACTTCTACTACCAACTCATATGTTGTAGGAAACCTTCCCTTCACCTTCTCCTTAAGCGACGACCACATGCCAACAATGAAACGGTTCTTCTTTAGGAAATTAGGCTCTCCTTCACGTTCCTCGAATGAGGCAAACCATCTCTCCCACAAATCAACAAACCTGGACTCATAGGTGGCAGACCCCCATGCTTTAATTCCGTTAATAGCTGCCATAACTTCTCTGAGGTTATGCCTCCACCAAACCTCTTCACAAAGGCAACACGTAGTACATCCCATGCATTCTTGGTAGCTTGGGGCAAAGCATTGTACCAAGACTTGGCCTCTACTTTCATCAGTTAGAGAAAAAATTTGAAGCCGTGAGGCATCATCATCCTTGTTGGAAACCACACAAGCGATGTCGAGATCATCCAAAAAGTAGGTGGTGACTTTCCACTGAACGTGGTGAAAGAAACACTTGCCATGGTAGTGACTTAGGAAATTACAAATATATTATATTAATGACAGTAGAGGCTCAGAACGGATTTTTACAGGGTTGGGTTGATAGATTAAAACAAGATAAACATGGAAACATTGAAGGAGTGGTGGTAATCCAATATGGGGAGAATGATAGGGTTTGGGGAGCTAAGGATTTCTCCTAGCACCGCAGCGCCGAACAAATACACAATCTTCTGTTAGTAGAAGATCTTCCTATCTACATAAATATTCACATGCATATGCTGCAAAAATCTAAATGGGAACGCTGTTGGACCATTTTCCATCATGCACAAAGGGTGAGCACTTATACTCTTACCGTGCCGGTGTTGATGAGTCGGCACATCCATAGGAGATCGTCGCCTTTCATGGGCTCTACCTTTCCTTTGTTGCTTAGCACGTACGGGGCGATGGCGATGCGTCTGACTACTCCCAACCTTTTGGCTAGCAACAATTGCAGATAATTACCGTAGTCGGCGTGTTGCATGAATTCCACTCCATTCAACTGTAATTCGTCTCCAGCCCAGTAGGTCTCACCCGTGGTGGAGTGCTTCTTCAGAATGAGCTGTACGGGGAGAGGAGAAGACCCTCTACCTGTCCTCCAAACCAGCGAGAGCAGTAGCCAAACCACTCTTCCTTAGGGCATGGGAACCTTCTTACCACTTCTGCTTGAGGATTGTCGAAGTGGACTGGCAGTACTCACATGCGTTGTGCGAATCGATAGGCGACCTTCCGCCGCTTAGCCTCGAATGACCTTCTCTTTGGAAAACTGGGTACAACCCAACTTTCCAAACTTGAAGCACTCGCTTGGCCAGACGGTTCTTCCTTTGGGGTCATGTGTTTCCAGACTCGCTTAGCCTTCTTACCTTTGGCTCGAGCAGCCCCTTTAGGCCATTTTGGAGTAGAGATTATACCTTTGATTGCAGTTTCCTTAGGAAAGAGAGGCCTTACCGTTTTCTTTCCTCCTTTGATGTCAATGAATTCCTCACGGTGAATGTCAATGTAGACAATTTCAGCCCCTTCAATGCCTTTGTTTTTGGCACTCATTGACAGTGTGTTTTGGTTGACAGCAATGATAGCACTTCATAGACCTCCCACATGATGCTCTCAATTTGTGGTTAGAATTAGCAACACAAGATGGGGAGCTTACCTCTTGAATATGTACAACACTACAGCCTGGTAGTAGTACTTCAATGAAGGCGGAGTGCCTCCTTAGTCTCCTCCTCTTTCGTCCTCCAGTTAGAGAATTCCATCAGCCATTTGTCCATAGGATTGATGTGTGCGTTACTTTTAGCATTGTAAACTGAAGGTTTCCAAGAATCCCTCCTCAGTGGGGGCACCAAATGACGGCGTGCATTGGCTCCCGGCGTTTTAGAGGCCGTCGGGGTTCGTGTCGCGCTTTTCCCTCGTCACTAGCTTTCAATTTGTAGTGTAAGGATGGCTCACATGGCTAGAAATTCTCTTTACCATTTTAAACACTAGGGAGAAATTCTATATTTTTCTCCAAATTTAAGTTCTCAAAACCACCCCATAGGTAGAAATGTAGGCACCAATTTTTTTACCCGCAGAGGAGTGTGTATTAAAATGGTCATTGCAGCGGAGAGTCACTCATAGATAGCAGAGGTCATTTGCATGAGGTATTGATACATTTTCAAATTCTACAAGAGGGGAAGGCTCCACTGAATAATCATAGAGATGGAAATTCATAAAAATCTTGAAACGTTGCAGTGATGAGGGAAGCCTTGAACTAGGAGTTTTAGTGTATTAGAGGCTCAAGGGAGTCACTATATATAAAACCTATATATCGCATGCATTCAATTAATATTTATTAACCCTTTTACGAAATTTTCATCCAATAAAAGGGACCCTTTTTCTATTCAAAACCCACATTATATGTATTTTTTTTACTGCAGTGACCCCCCTAAGGCTGGAGAGAATGCATTTTGAAACACATGGCATGGAGAGTTCATGAAAGCAAAGGTTCTAGAATAATTTTAGGATGTCGTCCAAGGTGGTTATTTTGAGGGTACATTTGTGCCTACATTTTGAAAAGCTTAGGTGGACTTCTCTTGAAGGCAATGGTAAAGGGAAAGATAATAGGTTTTTTGTATAGCTTGAAGTGAAAATGACCAAAACCAACTATAGGCTATGGAAATGGCATCAACTAGTGCTCAATTGGACTTTTTGAGTTGTGATTGTTCCTGCTATAAATATGAAAAGATGCATTGTCTAGCTCCAGAACTTGAAGCCAATGCAACAACTCACACAAGAGAAAAAAGAGCAAGAAAAGGTTGGAGAGGATGACAAATCTAGGATGTCCATCTAGGAGAGCAACATAGCACACATGGCGGTCTCCACAGTGCTTTTTATTTGTGCTTTCTAGCTGAATGATATCAACCATTTAGCTAGCGGCCTATTCACAATTGAAGTTCTCAAGGAAACTATCATTTTGTTTGGCTTAAGATTGTGAAGCCAAAAGCAAATGCACAAGTTGCTAGAGGAAAACGGCATAGACAATCTTAACAAGGATGCTAGTACCACTACTCAATTAGTTATCTTGGTCCCCATTAGGTACGACCATATTTGTCATGAATGTGACACGGCCTTGGGGGGTTCACTATGTGTAGAACTACCATATCATGTGCCTTCAAGACATGTTATTGCAAAACCCCTTATCTATGAATTTTGTTGGGAATATAATGTACCCTTTTCTTTTAAAATCTATAAGTTTTTTTCAAATTTGAAAAATAGTGCCCTTCTGTACATATATTTCTGTAAGTTTCAAGAACTTTAAATACCCTTTTGTTGAATTCACATGACAGGTTACATTTTTATTACGTGATCTCCCCAGGACACAACATTTTGTTTTGGTCGAGAGTTTGAAGCCAAAGACAAAAGCAAGGAATCAAAATAAGAGAAAGACAAAGGCAAGCTAGACAAATAACACTACAACAATAATAGGTGCCTTCGATGCAGATTTCGACGCTAATCGTCGAAAACTGCGTCGAAATCCTCGTCCCTATGAAACAGTCGAAATACGCGTCGATATCTATGTTGATAATCCTAGTTTTCAACGCATATTTCGACGCCTATATCGTTGCCTATATCGATGACCATATCAAGAAATGTTTTTCTTGGGCAAAGGACAGGTAGCCTGGCCTGTGCCAAGTGAAAAAATGGACACAGCCATAGTCAGACTGCCTGTCCTCTGACCAAGAAAGCGAGCAGCACCAAAATCAATCGTGCTCTCGTAGAAATTTTGGCAGAGTTCCATTCGTTTTAACATAAACTTTTCAAAAAAAACCATATACACGTACAACTCCTACATGATATCCATGTAGGATCTCACATGAGATTTAAGGCACAACTTGATGGGAGAAATGAAACAAACTTTGTGCAAAACCATAACCAAATTAAAACCATAACCATAATGAACTTCATATATAACGAACTTTGTGCAAAACCATAACCAAATTAAAACCATAACCATAACCATAAAGTTCATTAAATTCCTGTAAAATTACCATAACCAAAACCATGATCAACACCTGTCCAAAACAATATATAACCATGTCCAAAACCATGATCAAAACTAGTCATAACCATAACCATAACTATAATCAAAACCATAACCAGAACAATGATCAACACCTATATGTGTATGTTTATACAAGAAAGAAACACAAAGATGTGTCTGTGTCTCACAAAAAAAATATAGAAAAACCACTGATGACTTGCGTGTCACAACCTGCACATAAAGGGACAAGTCACAAAATTAGTATGATATTACTTCACATATACTTAATTCATTAAGTCAACTCGCACATATTATTTGTCTTGATCAAATGTCTCACCTCAACCGATCAGCGAGACTCTAAGGCCTCCCAGTCTACATTTTCTCCTGTGGTAGCAAGATCATTCAATACTTCATAAATGCCTCTTCGATATCCATTTGTCTCCTCCTGGAATGTCGGGGCTCGATGCATTGCAAGATTTTGCGTTTATACAAAAACCAAACTAATTAAGAATACATGATTCATCGCCCTTGGAAAAAACCGTCATAGCTAGGATTGGATTGAAAACTCACAAACTCATAGCGAAAGGTGTCGAAGCCTCCGTTGCCAAGATGAGATGTGCCCCTAGTCTCCCTACATAGATCCACAGTGAGACGCTGTTGTCTGAACCTCGTGTCCGATGTCTTCTCCTCCTCCCTTATGTGCTGCCATGGCACGTGTGAGATTCTCAAAGGCTTCAGGGAGCCCTGGCCGAAAGCCCGACGAGATGCATCTCGACAATGTTTCACGGTGTCCCATGCAACATTCATGATCCACCTCCTCGGAAGCTCTGTTCAACCCGGAGCAGGCCAATACTCTCTCATGATGGTCTCCACTATATAATTGATTTTTCTGCGATCCTGATGAGTCGAAGACTTCATGATGGTGCTAGAAATTGCACCTTCACGAGCTGGCAACCCGCTGTCTCATCTCAGTCTAGACATTATCTATGTCAACCTGTCCATATGGCCGTACAATATAGATCTTGGAGGCAGTAGGATCGTGTGCCTCCCAAGGTGTCCGAGGTGTGCTAAGAGTGTGTCGAGAGGTGTGTCTGCGTAGGATGGGGGTCGTAAGCGAGGAGGGGTTGAAGCATCTGTGGATCCTCCTCCACAGCAACCACCACCTCCACCTGACGATTGCTGAGATCGGCGAGTGCGCCTGTGAAGCGGAGATACTGACGTACCCGCCTTTGTCGTACCCCTAGGTGTCGAAGCGGTCGTGATGGGATACCTCGTACGCGTCGTACCCATAGGCATCCCTCCCATAGGTGTCGGACCCTCGGATGTGAAGCCCGGAGAATTGGTACCCGTACCTCTGGCTATCCAATATTGAGACACCTGTGTGATCTGAGTGGACGTCATCCATGTGACGAAGCGTATAAATGCATCCGCGCTCATAGAACTGGGATCTGGCGATTGGTCTGCCATACTAAAGTCCTGCACAAAGAAAGTAAAAGAAAGTGTCAGAACACCTTTGTTTAAATTAAGAAAGAGCTTAATTTTAAATCAACGTCTTCACACAAACACTTACATGCCTTGACTAGTGAGACATCAACGATAAGATCTTGCAACGTATCATAGTCTATCTCTAACTGCAGACATAACTCTGTCCCAACTCGTTCGGATGGATTGTCTTCATCCATTGAATCTTCATTTAAAAGTGTCATATCTGCCTTGTCTGCATCATCCCTCGTATATCTGACAGCTTTCTCTACCATATCTTTGTCCATCTCATCTAATGTCAGAGTAGTATTTGCGTCATCTGACCGAATTTTCTCCAGGAGCTCTTGCCCTTCAAATACTTGTTTATTTATTGGAGCAACCTGAACCACAAACCACCTTTGTGGCTCTCGAGGGTCTAGTACAAAGACCACTTGCTCGCAATGTTCGAGGAGTGCAAACTTGTCGATCGCATCTGTCCAAACCTTTGTAGAATCTATCCGCACAAGCTTGTTTACATCTCTGCGTACCATTGCATTGTGACCAGTAGTAATCACCTTGAACCACTTCACATCCAACAAAAACATCCCAAACCGTCTGAAGCTGACTTTCAAGATATCTGACACCATACCACAGTAATCTAGATTGCTTGTGCTCTTGTTCGTGTCTCTAGCATTGGACTTGCTCTTTTGCATGAAACTAACCATTAGCCCATTGTACTCAAATGTGTTTCTTCTAGTGTCAATTTTTTGTGTTCTCAAAAGCTTTCCATGCGACCACAGTGCCATGTATGTATGATACCTCCAGTAACATCCAATAGCCTGCTCTTCCTCTTCTGGAGATACGGGTTCTCCGATCTGTCGAGCTGCTCTCACTATCTTGTCCAACCATGCCATTATAGGGAATTTAGGTAGAGGAGTGAGATGATCTAGCAAGGGTAAGCCTCTAGTCGTTCGGCTTCACCTAAAATCGTGTCGCTCCTTATTGTGTCTCTCTTTCTCTTCTTCGTACCTTTCAAGACATTTTTGCATTGGCGCTGAATTTAGTATGCAGAACTTCATGATCTTTTCTCCCATGGTGTCGTCCATTTTCTTCGGCACCCCTTGCCCTTGTGGCTCCTCTCCCACCAATCTTGCATCCTCCTCATTGCTCCATAGTCGAGGCATTTCTGGGTCAGAATGGATAGAAATTCGGTCGTCAAGACAAGAGACTCTTGCACCATCCATCCTTCTACCATGCTCCCCTCTGGACGTGCTTTTTGGAAAACGAAACTGTTGGAGCCCAACTTGTCCAACTTTTGTAATGAGTCCACCTTGAAAAGCCTATCAAATTCCCATTATTTTTATGTCAAAGACGTCTTATCATTTTGATCCACTTGTCTGGATTATGTAAAGATTATTTAGTCGGCCGGGACCCAGATGCATTTCCACTTTGTAATTATGATGAGTAGAACTCAATTAAACCCCATGTACATTTTGAGCTAAGGTGACTAAAGTATAAAGGTCACCTTAGAACCATTTTTAATATAACATTTGAATGATTAATCTTGTGTCGTATGAGTCTGAGAGAGAGAGAGAGAGAGTGTGTGTGTGTGATCTTATCCTCTTCGCTACGCGCATCTCCCCTCACCGGATTCACGAAGCGACCACACCATTGTGGTAGCCTCTCCGAGAGCTACGCGCCCACGCCACATTCGCATCTTCGACCTGTTCACGAGCGACCCTTCCACGAGCTTGTTTTGCTTGTAAGTAGCACAAACAGTGTCTATTTTCAACAATCAAGTACTTTATGGAACGAGGGCGAGACTAGCGACGCATAGATGTTCATAGAATTAGGTTTTGCACACTTTTAGGTTATGACCTGTGAGTCTATCGTGACTGTATTCGAGGTAGTTAGGGTTATAATCGGGTGATATTGGACTTATAGGTAAGTATATCCTAATGAGAGGATGGTGCCTAGCAAGTTTGAAGCGATTCCGAGTTCATTTGATGTGTAAATGGTGTTATGAGCGTTTAGGGATAGAGTGGGTTGAAGTTAACAAGGATTAGTGATTGATGCATCATAGAAGTTTGTATGTGTAGGTTGGTCTCAGCCTGACAAGCTAATGAGATTGCCTTTGTGCACCTACGGGTTGGTCGGGTCACTAGATGATAAGTATGTTGTCTGTGTCGTGCTTGTGAGCATGAACAGGGGAGTAGTTTTCCCTAAAACATTGGCGCCGTTTCCGGGGACACAAAACCTTAAGTAGGGAGATCTACGTCAATCGTGTGATGGTTAGGTTACTTTAGTTTCGACTAGAGAGAGCTTAAACGTTTAGAACAAGATCCACGAGAGGGTATCCTGAGGTCTAGTGGATAGCCAGGAAGCTTGTGTCTTGCCGAGGGTCTGTGACTAGTTAGATTTAGTTAGGTAGGATAATCTGGAGTTATGGTTTTATGGTTTTGAGTGCTTGTTATGATTGTGTAAAAATAGTATAGAAAAACACTGTAAAAACTCAAAACAAACAAAAAGAGAACCAAGGAGGTTGTTTGCTTGCCTTGAAAGCAAAACCATGCCATATATTCTTAAAGGGTGTGAATAGAGTAGACATTTGTATGTATGATCCAATGCTTGAGAAAACGTTAAAATTGCGACCAAAACCAACAGAAAGAAACAAGTGATTGCCATAAGAAAACGCTAAGTGAACCTAGAGAGGCCAAGAAGAGATATAACCACTAGCCTGGGGTAAACTGATTGTGTCATGAGGTGCAGCTGATATTCACAAGCTTAAGATGAAGTGTCATCAAATTTGCATCACTTTAAGTGCATTTGAGTTGTGAATTGCCACAGAAAAGTGAAATTTGTCAAGTGTTTGAGTCCAAGGTCAAAATGAGTCCAAATTCAGTGAAACTCAGGGGATAGACTTATATGGGCACAGGGAACACAATTGTCCAAAAACAGTAAAAAAAAATCACATCCCAATTGCTCTCTGGCGAATCTATCGCGATAGACTATTGATTTCGAGATAGACTAACAATCTTTAAAAAAAAATTTATACCAAAGGTTAAACACATCCATACAAGGGTGCTCACAAAAATTGAGTGAATTTGAACACCATCTTGACCACCAAACCTCAAGACTGGTGTTAGAGTCTGAATTCGGAGACAGTGTGGCAAGAAGGCTTTGACCAAATGTCCAAACAGTGCACAAACTTGTCAATGCACTATACAGGGAGTGGGGAAACCACTAGTGGGGAGAACTTGTGAAAAAGGCCAATACTGGAGAAACTTCTGAGCCTATCGCGATAGACTCGGGAAGGGGGGTCTAGGGACCTTAATTTTCAAATTCCTCCTAGGGAGAGCTTAAGAAAATCCTAAATAGCATACACACCAAATTTCAAGGTGTTTAGATCACTGAAAGTGAATCTAAGTCCCAGATAGAGAATCAGGCTCTGACAAAAACACTAAAATTGGCCCAAAACCCAAACCAAGTGTCCAAACTTCATAAAACTTGAGGTAAAGACTCTAGAGAGTAAGGGGAACTCAAAGGTAAAGTCACAATTTTAAATTGACTTATGCTACGTAATCTGTTAGTCTATCGCGATAGACTCAGAAAGGGGCGATTCATACAATTTTTGCAAATTGTGACTATACTGCTAGGACATACTCTTCACATAGATCCCAGTCATCATTTCACATTTGAAATTGAACCACGAGAAGACAGACTAGTTGTCATAAAAAAAAAAGTTGTTGTTATACATAATTGAAAGATTTTTCCTGGTTCAAGGAATACCCTTGTGAACAGACTAACCATACTTGTGTAGATCCCAGAAGGAGATCATCACAGAGCCACGCAGGAAGAAGGAGTCAAGGTAAGCTTTAAGTTTGCAATACAACTTTGATTCTTATGTATTTAAGGTCAGGAGCCTTTTTTAAGTCAGGAGCTAAAAGTGTCAAAAGTCAAGTAAGCACCACGTCCACTGAAGAGAGTGTAACTCAGGTAAGGCTAGATCCACTAGCACCGATTATTGATGAGGGTAGTGATACTGACACTTCGTCAAACAAATCCTTTTTCATGATGGGTAGTCAATAGCCAGGAGGTGTCTCCTATGAAGGACCAATGCCAGCGGGAAGCACCTCCCTAAATCCTTTGAACGATTTCAGGTTCATTGTAATCTTCTTAGAATGAACAAACTCGAGGGGAGCCTTAGTTTATTCCGACTATCGAGGACGCAAGTGTATTTGTATTGAAGAAAGACCAACTCAGAGACTGGAGATAATTAAAGTCTATGATGACGGAGATAGATTCCGAGACGAAAAGAGGAACCACTATTTGATACTTAGTAACCATGAGGATTACAACAGATATGGAGATAACGTGGCGAAAGGGAAAATGGTTTCAAAAACCCAAGAACCGCCTCCAAACATTGATCAACCTGGAGCACTTTTTATGTATGATAAGAAAACAATGAGGGTCTCAACTTATAATGAGAATGTGGGACTTTACAATCATGAGAGAGAGGGAATAGTTTTCTACTTTCATTGCAAAGAACCATACCCAAATGAGTTAAGCAAAGACAAGGTTCTTTACTTATTCTCTTATGAAATTTCCATGGGGAAGGATATCGTTTTTGTTGAATACCAACGTATTCTCCCAGAGGAGGTAGAAAAGGCAACGGTTCCAGGAGCTTCAACATATGTCCTCCGAAGAAATACCAAGAGCCGCATACACCCCTAGCAAATCGACAAATCCATTTTTGGAGGAGTATGACGCGACCTCACATTCTACCCGACAACCGACGTTCAACTACCATAACCAACCAGCTACCCAGCCATCATTGCAGGCATGGCTTTGACAGAGTACAACATTAGAACAAGACTGAAATCGAGATGGTTATCAAGCTTCACGAGGGCGAAGGGATTTACAAGAACTGCCACTCTATTCACGGTATCAAGGAGAGAGTAAGCCAAAGACTCCAGGGTCAATAGAGTCTGGAAGACCACCCATAGAACGAGTTTGAAGAGATGAACCATCTCTTGCAAGAACTGCTAGAAATTATGGCTTAGGAGCACCACTAGGAGAGGAACCTAGCCACTACAGAAGACTACAGGAGGTATATCCACTAGGACATGGAGATCCAATGATGAGATTTGTAGACCATCATAGAATTAGACCTTCTCAAGTGCAAAAATGGGTAAACAAGAAATACACGGGAAATAGGGATCCGAGAGATCATGTAGCAGCCTTTGTGCGTGTAATTAGAGCTCAAGAGGTGTTAGACATTCCTACCCAATTTGTAGGGTTTGGACTAACCCTAGAAGATGATGCAGCTACGTGGTTTGACTCTATGAAGCGAAGAGACTTTGAGTCTATGGAGGATGTGTTTGATGAGTTTATTGAGGAATTCTCACAAAGGGGAATAGCTCATAATACTGTCTCACAAATCCACAAATTCAAACATAAAGAAGGAGAATCTGTGAGAAAGGCAACCCTAAGACTAAAAAGATATGTTAAGTTCTGTCCTGTGGAAGAACTGCCAACTCAGTCCAGACTTATGTTTATATTTATTCAAGGACTGAGGAATGAATATCTCCAGAAGGACTTACATATGAAGAGGAGCACGACGTTAAATGAGTTGACTAAGGAGGCTCTTTACCTTGTAGACAATTGCGCGGTCTACAAAGAGGGTGAATTCAAGGATCTTGATGACGATTCATGCTCACAACAAAGTGGAAGCAAGTCCATTAAGACAACACCGAAAGGAAAAATAGCTGTAAGCCAGGAGCAGCTTGTAGAGGAAGTGCTAAAGAAGATTAACTTGTATGCCAAACCTCAGGCTAAACAACAAAAATGGTGTATGATTGAACAAAAATGGACAAACCATGGGACAGAGGAATGTTATTATAACAAGGGATATGTGAGAGAATGACCTTATGCCCCCCAAGCTCAGGTAGCATCTCCTCAAATTCCACCGATGCCTAGGTATCAAACAAGCAACCTGCCAGGACCTGTAGGTGTAGAAAGACCACAACCAGTGTTGGGGCAACAACGACCCCTACCAGGATTACGACCAGTCGGCATAAGATACACACCAATCGTAACTAAATCGGAAGAAAAGTCTTTGGTGCCTATGCATGCATATTACGAATATCCCAATGGATATATTGAAAATCTTGTCTATTATCCACCGGAAGAACCCTCCACACCCGAGCCATGGAGCATGATAGTAAATACAGGACCACCAACTTCTACACAGGCAGCAGGAGAAGGGAGATATAGCTTGGATGAACGAACGTTGTTGTTCATAGCCAACGGAGGCATGCGTGGACGGAGGCATGCACACCAACAAAGAGGAGCTCAAGGAGCACCTCAACAGCCTAAGGGACCATGCTACAAGTGTGGTGGAGACCATTGGCTGAGAGACTGTCCTCATGATGAAATCATTAGGGTAAACGCATATTGCACCGAGTGTGGAATTACTCACTTGATTCCTGATTTCCCTAAGAACCTAAGCAAAGGAGCAAAGACTAATTTGAATATGCTGGGAGCACTGCCTTCCAGTGGAGGGTCAAAAAACGGAACTATGATTCCTTTTAAGATCTTGACAAGAGCCCAAACAAGGAAAAATGACAATCAACCCAATAGTAACGATGAAAATCAAAAGGAAATCAAGACAGACAAGTCTAGCGTCAGTCATGATAATCCTTGGAAAGAACGAAGAGCGAAAATGAAAGCTAGACGTGAGCGAAAATAGAAAGCTGTAGAAGTTGAGCTAACAATGGCTCGAGAGCGACGTAAACAGCAAAGAGAGTGTGACTCTCTAAAATCGACGGAGGGACCAAGGAGTGCAAGCTCAGGAGGGTCTGTATTGGTAGATAAGGTCAATGAACCCTTAGATGCAATCTTGCAAGCATATGAAGCAAGATTGAAGAACAGACAGATTCTAGAGCAAAGCTGGATGACATATCCATATCCAGAGATAGAAAAATAGAGACTAGAGATGTGCAAGCAGTTGATTGAAACTGCACAAGCCTTACTAGAGCCTCCACCTATGGTAGTGAGGGATAGAATAATCAAACCACCAAACAATGAAACACCTATCAAAACTGAAAAAAGGATACCTGACCAGATAGAAAACGTTAAATCCTTGCCTGATGTCGATGATGCAAGAATCGTGCCTAATAGCACTGATGAATCACTAAAATATTTTCCACCATATACACCCATTGTGGAAGAAAATTGGCATGAAGAGCTATGGGAAATAATGAGAAAAGCTCAAGAAAAATATGAGACAAAAACAGTCGAGTCAGCGCCTTTCTCGGAGTTGAACTTGAATAAGCCTCCATGGGATTTAGACGCTAAATCATTTCAAGGGGATAATGGTTCAGTTGCATCCAAAGATAGCCAACTAGCATCACTCAGAACTTTGCCGCCATACATGGGAGACTACGAGGCAAGGTCGGAAATTCGAAGGGTACCTTCTCAAAGAATAGGATGGTCAAATCAATTGGACACTAAAATTTTGAAAGACTTGTCGTCTACTCCGGTCAAGTGTACAATCACATTGGTGGAATTGTTAAAAATTAGGCCAAGCATGTGGACAGAAGTGGGCAAATGTCTTGAAAATTTTGGTATAAGGACGCCTCTTAAGTTCTTCGAAACTGAGCTTAATGACAAAGAACCGAAGAGAGTCAACACTAGACAAGTGCCTCTCAACAAGGTCGGAAAGTATTGTGAGGGTGAAGACGGCAAGACTACTCTACTAGTCAAGTATAATGGCATAGAGACTAAGCACATACTTGATAGTGGAGCTGGCATTGCCATTGCTACCAAATTACTATGCGAAAAATGGGGAAAACCGGCAATACGAACAACTAGAATGAAATTGCAACTAGCGGATGGGACTCTAGGGCTATATGCTTTTTACTATAGAAAGTCCTGTAGGATTGCTTGAGGCAATTGTGGTATCTTCATGTGGCATAGAGTACGAACATACATTTGCCATAGTAGATTTTGGCAAGAAAAACAATGGTAGGCCGTTCATGAGGCAACTCAAGATGGTGCAGGGCTGGGGGTATGATTATTTGTATCTAAGACATGCTGAAACTACTACACGTGTAAAGATGAGGAATCATAGCTACCATGATGTCATGAGAACACCTGTGGAAGAATTCAACTCAGCCACCATTAGTGGATCAGAAGTCCCAGCATGGTTCTGTAAGAGGCGACTCTAGGGTTGTATGTTTTTTACTATAGAGTATAGCATGAAGTTCTTTGTTTAGCAGTCCCTCCAGAAACAATGATACAAGTCGTTCTTCTACAGGTATCTCCATCTCTGGGCATCTGGCAATGTCTTGTTTCATTTGAGTTGCACAATCCATAACAAACTCACCATGTTTCTGTTTAAAGTTGTAGATTTGAGCTACCGTAATATGTTTAATCCCCGTTTTAGAACAAGCAGCTACAAATCCTTGAGCTAATGTATTCAAGTCCATGATTGACCTTGGTGGAATGTTTTGGAATCATGTCAAAGCTTTTCCTTCTAATGTCATTCCAAACCCCTCAAATTGAGTATGGAAATCGAATATATGCTGTGCTCTTAGCACTTGCTTAAAGCTTGATAAGTGGTCATATGGATCCCCTGATCCACTGTATTTTCTAACCCATTTTTGAAAATCAGCTGGTCTGACACATCTATTTGGTTCAACTCCAGGTCCTTTGGGAGTTGGTTCTATTCCGAGTCCTTCAAACCAGTCGGTCGGAAATAGTGACTCATGTAGCCCTGGACTAGCCTTAGTGTCACCCGATTTTCTACGTGATGAGGTGATTTTTGGTTTCTTCACATTACTCTCAGATGATCTCTCCCAATTTTCGTCTCTTGGAGGGGTTTTTGGTCCTTGACCCAATATCCAATCCCGTATGGAATACCTCTGGTATTTTTTTAATTCTACTCTTCAGAAGTCATCATAACAAAATTGTTGTTATAACAATCCCTAAACAAGTAAGTTGGTAGATTCGCAGATCCCTTATCTTTGATCTTGAAGATATAGATGATCTTCATGGCCGTTAATTGTCCTAGCCTAGCATGAGAAGTCCACAAAAGATCTTTTATGTTTCTATCTTCCCAACAATAGACTCGGATCCTAGGATTATCGATACTAATCCGTTTCAAAGGCTTCAAGTCTCCTTGATCGTATCCCTCGAATTCCAAAGCTGGTGGTCCTTCGTTTGCTGAAATATCTGGGATTATAGTGTTTACTTCTAATTCCCATTTGTCTACCACATCAAGATTTTTGACTTGTACATATTGAGTTACGTTTCGATCCATGTACATTTTTTCTTGTTTGTTTGCCCTAACTTCTTCTTCGAACTCAATACCATGGTCATCAATGTGAATAGAATACTCTTCGTTAGGATCCAAGTAAACCTAGGCTCCATTACAATTAGTCTTGTAAAAAGAGAGTATATGCTTATAGCGCATAGTCGTTCCGGTTTCCGACTGAGTCGAGTAAGAAGACATTTCGGATGTTGAATCTGAAAAAGAGGCCGAGACTTCTTCAGAAATTGTGTGCAAGCAATTGCCTGGATTTACGCTTTCTTCGATGGATACTCTACTTGTGGTTTCTCCGAATAGGCCTTGAATTCCTAGTACACAACCAGATCTAAGGTTCATATAGACTTATGAAGCTTTGGATAGAGTACTCACCTTGGATTGACTTGTCGTCAATTTCCACTCGATTCAATTGCAACTTTCTATCAAGCCACAGATGCCTCGTCCACAACTTGATTCATGTACAAAATTAATCAAATTAACTATTTTTCTATAAGGACAGTAGAGCTCTTGAGAAATCTTGTGATTGGTCTCTGTATATAACTTCAATTCATGCTATGGAAGTCAAAATTTTGACTTTCAGATTCAGCTTTAGCAAAATCAAAGGTCTAACCTGTTATTTACTTTTGCTAAGTTTTTACACTTTTTGGATTGGTTTGGCAAGTATACAACTTGTTAAAGCCCTTTAGCAAGTTTCAACAAGTTTAGACAAAATTTGATCAAGTTTACCCACTATTATGTGTCCGCAGACTCTGATTTTGAGAATCTGGCTTAAGCCTCCCTTTTGTCGTCCAAATTTCACCAAAATTGATTTGTGGGGTCTACTTGATGTGCTTGACCTTGTGGTATACTCAAATTTGCAAAATCACCAAGTTTTGAAGCAGATGTAAATAATCACGATTATTTACTGATGATAAATTTTTGTAAATTTCTATCCCAATTTTGACACAGATATATTAAGCACCTTATGCTAAGGTCACTAGCCAATTTTCATCAAGTTTCGACAATTTTTGGTCAAATGGTCATCAATTATCTGTCCGCAGACTAACTTTGCAATTTTAGTCACAATTCTCACTCTAGTGATTCAAATCTTACCAAATTTGGTTTGTGGGCTTATTAAAACATGGTAAAGCTAGTGGTATGCCAACTTGGTCAAAAAAGCTCAAAAACAAAGCACATATAAATAATCGCGATTATTTACTTTTGCCAAAATTTTGAAAGTTTTTGGTCAACTTAGCATATACACATGTTTATCACATCAATATAAGCCTATGAATCAAGTTTCAACAAGTTTGGATAATTTTTTTCTCAAATCACACTCAAGATTCAAAAAGTCAGTACAAACTTTAGTTTTTACCCAGATTCTTGCTAGTTTAGTGATCCAAATCTCTTGGGCCTTTACAAAAGTTGTTTGTACACATGCAATGAGTCAATGATATGAATCTTGGCCAATTTAGAGCAAAAAGTTAATAATCGCGATTATTAACTTGAGGCTTGAAATGAGCACTTTTTTGCAATTTTCTCAAAGACAATCTTTTTATGATGTTTTTTAAGCCTATAAATCAAGTCAAAACTTAATTTGGCCTAAAATGTCAAGAAAAAATAAATAATCTGAGTTTTGGTCAACTTCTTGGAAATTTTTACCTCGAAGTGTCTTTGAGCTTACCCGCTGGTTCAGACAACTCTCTAGTCGGATTGAGTGAATTCGAGTCTTTTCAAGCTATTTTTAGTCGTAGACCTGAAATTCTGCAACTTTACATAACAACTCACAGTTGATTCTTTCAGAGAGAGCAACGTTCTGAAATCCACCTTGGATCCTACTTACCCTACTCCTAGTTCTCATGCAATGGGGCCGTGGAAAGTGTCCACAAATACTCGTTTTCTTGTGTTTCTATGTTTTTCAGAGTTTTGATCTTAAGACTTGTCTCGTCTATCAATCATCCTACAAATCCTAATCTAAATCTACAGTCCTACAGTCCTAAAGGTACTCAGCAAGTACGATTACTTCCAAGCTACGTCTACACAGCAAAAGACAACACTCTTAAGCTATGCGGTTTCTAAAAGAGAGTTTTGAACTCTAGGTGAACCTAGAGGAAGTTAAAGGACAATTGTACAAGACGCTCGTGTTTTCTTTAGTTTAGGTCTATTCGATCCCCGGCAGCAGTGCCAAATGTGGGACACATGTCTAACCCCACCATCTTATCTTATTGCAGCATTAGCGAGAACCACGATTAATCTGTCAAACCATGAGACGAAGTTGACTCGACTAGTGCATAGAGGCTACAAGAGGTTGTCAAGCTCTTGAAAAACAACTAACAACTCGCATCTAACTCAAGCTACACTCAAGTGACTGAAATCACCGAAGCCAATCGCTCATCGGTAAGCAAATCACATCCGTTACAGCATCAAATGACATCCAAACGCAATGAAACTTCTAGGACAAGTTTATAAGACCTAAGCATACATGGCTATGGTCTCCAACCCCACTTTTGGTCAAGTTCTAAAATCGCGATTATTAACAACAATGGATTTTTGACCTAGTCGTTTTTGACCCAGAATGCATCTAAACGCTTAGCAATGATGCCCCAATACCCCGCCTATGCTTAGTTTCCAATTTAGATGTGTAAATTCCTGGCTATGATGAAATTAGGCCGTGGGTCGACGACACCAAAAGCTACAAAATACTGTGAATGGCTTACGTCAATGTGTAGAGCTCTTACCTGCGGTTGCAATGTAACAAGTACAATCGCAATGTGACAATCGGGGAGGGAGTAGGAAGCGCGAGAAGTAGAGAAGGGAGCGGTGTTAGCTCAGGCTGTGTATTTCTTATCCAAAAACTTATAAAAATTGGATTTTATACCTTAGCTAAGGTTTTTGAGTGGTCAAAAGTAATAATTTGGAGTTCTACCAAAGCTGGGAATTGACTAGCTGATACAATCTGGAAGCTTGCAGCCCCGGCTCATTAATTATAAAGTTTACCAAGATAATAGGAGTTACAATATTCTCGATTTATCAAAATAATAATTTTTTTACAAGGAGAACTCCAAAAAATGGTGTCCGCATTAGCTTGCTGCTAACAGAGTTTTTCAAGCGTGTGTATTGAAAGCTTTCCATTGGAGCTGCATACTTGACTATACTATCTCCCTATGCAATAACACCAAATAGTTGCCTCTATTTCTTGTGTTGCTTCTCCCCACCCCCCTCCTTTTCTCTCGTTCTTTGTGTACTTGCCGGTGCTTGCAGAGGGTTTGCCTAGAGCTTGACGAGTGTCACTAAGAGGACAAAATTGGGGTGTCTTGTGAGCCAGAAAGGGTGAGTTGAGCAGTGTGGGTGTGTTTGTGCTGAAAGGTGTTTTTTTGCAAGGTGTGAGGTGGTTGTTCAGTATGCTTAAGTGGAATTGTTAGTGCAAATTAGCCAATTTGAAGATGTTATTAGAGTGGTTAGGGGTGTTGTGGAATACTTGGGCTGTAGAGATAGACAAACTGACGGACATCGAGTTTATCTAAGAGATTGAACACAGGGATTGGTCATCCTCTATTGTGGTAGTACTCAAAAAGAATGGAAAAGTATGTGTCTATGTAAACCTCAAACAGGTAGATGCATCCACCATCAGGGATAACTATCCACTGCCAATAACAGATCATGTTATTGAGAGGGTACCAAGGAAAGAGGCCTATAGTTTCTTGGATGGGTTCTCAGGCTACAACAACTTGATGATTAAAGCAAAAGATTAGCATAAGACATCTTTTGCTACAGAGTGGGGTGTATTTGTCTACAGGGTAATGCCTTTCGGGCTGAGCAGTGCCGCTGCTACATTTCAAAGACTAATGAGCCACGCATTCAAAGAATATCTCAGAAACTTTTTGGAGATTTGCATGGATCATCTTTGTGTTCATTCTCATCGAAGAAGTGACCACATCACTCATCTGGGAAAAGTCTTAAAAAAGTGCAGAACGTATCGTTTTTGCTTATACCCGGAAAAATGCGTCTTTATGGTAAGACAAGGTAAAATGTTGGGCCACGTTGTGTCCAAAAACGGAATTTCAATGGATCAAGAGAAGGTACGAATAATTATTGCACTACGGAGACCAATGTAGCTGAAAGAAGTGCAAGCATTTATGGGGCATTGCGGGTACTACAGGTGTTTCATATATATGTATAATGTAATAGTTAAGCCATTGTATATCTTCATTGCTAAGTTTGAATGGACGAAGGAATGCTAGCACGCTTTCCAAAAATTGAAGCAATAGTTGATTTTTGCTCCAATTTTTGCAAGCCCCTGACAAGAGCAAAATCTTCCATGTTCATGTGGATATTGCATCAGCCTATGCATAACGTGCATATTAGCCCAGCAGGAGAGAAGAAAATGGATTTTCCCATTTGCTACTCTAGTGGGCAGCTAAACAACCTAGAGAAAAAATTATACCACTACGGAAAGAGAAGGTTTGGGGATGATATATGCTGCCAAGAAATTTAGACACTACCTTCTAGCAAACAAATTTGTCTTCTTCGTGGATCACCAAGCACTGCTATATCTGGTAAAAAAACCATCCCACATTGGAAGAATTGTTTGTTGGTTTATACTATTTCTTGAGTTTGACTTCACGGTAGTTGTAAAAAAGGGGACCACACATACAAGAGCAGACCATCTTTCACGATTGTTTTATGGGGAAGCACTTGAAGGTGTTGATGAGGATCCTTCTGATTTGTATCTGTTTAACATCAAAATGGTACCAAGATGGAGCCAAGAGGTCATTCCTCTACTCACAATTGGCTCGTTACAGATAGAAAGACAACCATCAATTATACATCAAACACGAAATCTCCAACTTTTTTCACGACGGCTATACAAACACGATAAGGATGGGATATTGAGACTATGTGTACAGCCTGAAGAATCCACCTACTACCTCAAATAGACTCATATACAAAATACAAGATTTCACAATGGAGAAACATAAACAGGCCAACGACTAAAGAGCCTGGGAGTCTACTGGCCAAACATGGAACACAACATCCATACATATGCAACAACCTGCGATAGCTGTACAAAACAACCTCAGTGGAACATGCCACATAGTTTAGAGTAGTACAAGCACCCAAATGGAGTACTCACATAGTTGAGTACTTAAAAAATAAAATCTTTCCATAGTAATGGGGCAAAGCAAGAATTAAAATTGTAGAAGAAGAGACCAAATACTATCTTCTCATTGCCAACCAACTGTATAGGCCGGGAAAGGAAAAAAAACTACGGTTGTGTGCTTCAAAAAGAGAATATTACGTTATCTTAGATCAGGCACACTCAAGGCAATCAGTGAGACATTTCTCTGCTGATAAAACAAAAAAGTGTGTGCTACACTTAGGCATATGGTGGCCAACCCTATTTATGGATACAGGGATATATGTCAAACGATGTGATGAATGTCAATGCACAAAACCACCCCAACAGAGAGACGAAATGCCATTGAGGCCAACGATGGGGTACGTGATTTTGCCAAATGGGGCATTGACTTCATTGGTCCCATCATACCTCCGAGATACAGGACGCATGCACAATACCTCATAGTAGCAACAGACTACATGACAAAATGGACAGAAACAAAAGCGACCCAAAAAAACAATGCAAGAACTATAACTCAGTTCCTTTTCGAACACGTATTTACGAGATATGGAATACTTATCAAATTAGTGAGCGATAGGGGAACACACTTTTTAAACGACGTCATTAAAAGCCTCCTTGACAAATTCATGGTAGTTTATCGTAAATCGGCACCCTATCATCCACAAGCTAATGGGCAGGGAGAGAGTACCAACAAATTCTTATGCACAATACTCACCAAAATAGTCAGTGACTCAAGAAATGGTTGGGATCAAAAGCTACACACAGCCCTATGGGCTTACAGAGTGTCTTTTAAAACTTCCATCGGCACGACTCCCTTTAACCTGGTATTTGGGATTAATGTGATCCTACCATTGGAATTTCTAATTAAAACCCTAAGAGTGGCAACACAATTAGGATGGACGGGCCATGAGATATTGGAAAGACTATACACACAGGAACAATTAGATGAAACCTTACTTAGAGCGATAGCTAGCATATATGCTCAAAAAAAACAAATGAAGGCTTTCCATGATCAACACATGATCGGAAAGGAGTTCCAAAAAGGGGATTACATTTAAGTATATATCCTCAAATAACACTCCAAAAAACTTAAAAAGCGAGGGATGGGGCCTTTTGTAATACATGATATATCACAAAGTGGCACCATCAAGCTTGCAACATAAGTAGGAGAGGAGATGCCTAATTGGATGAGTGGCTTCAGATTAAAGAAATATCTTCTTCTGCTGACACTAGAAGAACTCGCAACACTACACAACAGCTCCGTGCAGAAGACAGGCACAAGACATTTTGGAGCACGCACAGCAAGAAGCCAAAATCAGAATATTAAAGCGTAAAGATCAAGCAAAATCAAACTTTCAGAGGAAAGCACAACAGAAGGAGGCTATTGATACTACTCCGATAGCATCCATACAAACGGCAGCTATACGGTTAGGAGGAATGGATCTACGCATTAAATTACAACTTGCCAATGACACCACCAAGCGAGCAGTAGTGGGCGCTTGGGCGAGAGCTAATGTGGTTAACTTCTCCACTTTCAAAAAAATCACGTGGGAGCCTCTAATGCCAAACACTATGGGGTTCAAATTAGCAAACACAGGCACTATGGACAATCTAGGCCACATAAATTTACCAATCACCATTGATGGAGCAGTTTATCCATATCAGTTTTGTGTGGTAGACGATCAACATCTAAACAAAGCAGTTATTCTGGAAGTTCCGTGGATACGCACTTATCAAGCCACACCAAACTGGCAGGAAAATACCTTAATGCTCAAACAAGCGAACCAATCTTTTGCCATGCCCTTCGTACAAACAGACCATGTATGGAAACCTCTACCATCACCACATGCACCAGATCGACGATATTCCACAACCGTGGTCAAGAAAATATGGGTTAAAAAATCCATCATGCAAACCAATCCTAAACAATTATGGATACCAAAACGACAAAACAATACAAGTCTACCTACATTGCCTACACAAAAATCAGACCTCGCAAAATTGCCTACAGCTTTTGTCAGATGACCTAGGCCAATGGAACACTACCCTAGACAACCAAACAATGTCAAGTGGGTATGGAAACCAAAACAAAACCCTCACACGAGGCCTATAATAGAGAAACCACAAGCAAGCAATTTCAATGGCAACCAAAGCAAAGCCAACAAGCAAAACAACCATCAGCAAAAAAACTTCTACAGGTCACTATCAAACACAGGGTGCGTCTTCTCCAATTACTATTGTTCGCACCATGCAGCTTCAATGAAACCTCACCACCACCAGCCATTGAACATTTTGTTTCCCCATGCATATTCTCCATCAGCATCTTAGAGCCACACTATACGGTTATGCATAGACACGTGCTTTGTTCCCATGCACTCTCACACATGTTCCTCGGGGACAACTCACACTATGAAGGGGGGAAAATGCAAATGCAGCAGGATTATCATTTGTACATATTATTATTATCATATTATTTCTTTTCTTTTCCTTTTCTTTCTTTTTCTTTAAAGGACAAGTTTTTCGGAGCCTTACAAACACTTAGTTGGCATAATCATGAGCCATACCGTCACCATCCAATACCAAAATAAGAGTATGTATGCAGGGGAAGTTACACTAGTTTTGGCTGACTAATAATCATTATAAATAATTTTCTTTTACAAAAAAGGAAAAAACAACAAATAATCAACAAAAATTGATAAGTTGAGCCAAGAAAGTCAGAATTGATTTTTGAAAGCAAACGCCAAATCTTCAAAGCAAGGAATTCAAACATGGCAAGTATGGAAAGATTCGACAGAAGATGAATTTAAGACAACTTCTAATGGATCAAAACTGCAGATCGAATGCCATTTGTCAATAGAGTGTCAGAATGATGAACGGTTCAAACCGTAGGTGATATGAACAAAAGATATGATCAATGGAGGTAAGTGTTAATGGGGCATTTTGGGTAGACTAGGAACATATAGCCAAATGGGGCAGCATAAGCTCGTTTACGTTCACAGAGAGAGAGAGAGAGAGAGAGAGAGAGAGAGAGAGAGAGAGAGAGAGAGAGAGAGAGAGAGAGAGAGAGAGAGAGAGAGAGAGAGAGAGAGAGAGAGAGAGAGAGAGAGAGAGAGAGAGGAGCATAGAGTGTCCGGAGTTGTTTTTTCCCACTGCGACCACCTCGATGGATCTTACTACACCAGATTTGACAGATATGATCATTACCTTTGCAAGAGCATGTGTGTATTTCCCATACTACATCAACAGTGCCAAAACAACAGATTAGAGCAGTACAATGTCACAAAATTGGCAAACTAACAGGGCCAATGGGGAAGTCCAAAACCCATCAAAAACCAAAACTATTTCACCAAAAGACCCAAAATAGCTGACAGAATCAGGCAGGAAAAAAACAGCAGCAGAAGGTGGTGGAACATGGATCGCGATCCATGTTCCCCAAATCCTAAAATCAGAGAAATTTGTACAGGAGCACCCATAGATGGCCAGGAACAAACTCTATAATTGGATTTCCAAAATGCATCCCAACATGGATCGCGATCCATGTTTCTTTTTGCCAAAATCAGGGCAGGGGTGTCTCGCTAGCTAGGGAATGCAAAAATAGTACAGGTGCTAATCACAAAAATTTCTCTTAAGATCATCAATTCCTCCTCGTTTGCTACCTTCATTCTGCAAATGGTCTTTTGGTCAGTTTCTAAAAGGAAAAGGGTGGGATCCCATAAAAAAAAACTCAGGGAGAGGTCAAATGCTGGGATGTCAGCAAATCTTATGAAGAAGGGTGAAAGGCAGATTTCTTGACAAGTTTGCAAATTGCTACTAAATCTAATCGGGAGACTTCACACTCTCCTTGGAGCCTATCAACAAGCAAACATAACTTAAGAATAGTGGTAGGATCAAAACAAAGCAAAGGATTACTTACAAACTGGTGAAAATTGCCGGAATCAATTTGTCCTCTCAAATGGATTCAATTTTTGATGGAATTTGACAAGGAGCCAGGCAAAGCTATGAACTACAGACCTAAATCATCGAGAACCAAGGTAATGAGAGATGTTAGTCAAAACATGTGCTAAAAAATGGTGGCAAGAAACATATGTGGTCAAAACGGAAAAATCATGGCCATAAACTAGAAAATGGGGCAAACTATATTTCACGAGTGTACTAGGAAAACCTATAGGAACATATGTGCAAAAGAACTGTATCAAAATTCTGTCCAACATGGATCGTGATCCATGTACCTTTTTGCCCAATCAAACAAAAAACCATGCCATCTGATTCACTATGTTTAAGAAAACCAAGCCATGAAGTTTCAAGCCATTTGAATCCCAAAATCCACTTCAAAATGCCACAAATCTCTAAATATACAAATATTTTCAAAATTTAGCCCAACTGTCAAACCATTGATCCAAATCCCAAAAAATTTGGACCAAGGTATCATCTAGATGAACCCTACTAAATGGTATCATCAGATTTCCAAAATGTTGCCCAACTTGGACCGCGATACATGTACCTCAAACTCTAAATCCAAAGAAAATGGAACAGTAGTATCCCCATATGCCTAGGAACAACTTTCCCAAGTTGGAATTTTAAAATTCTTCTCAACATGGATCACGATCCATGTTCCTTTTTTCCAAAAGTCATTTGTTACATTATATCCTTATGCCTATAGCAATCCTAGATGCACTGTTGAAATTTGGTCAAATTTGGGGTAGTTCTGACAAAGTTATGCTCTTTTTTTATGGTTAAGTTTACACTTTTTGACAGTTTTTGATCAGTGGCTAAAATTGACCTTAGGATTCCTCAAAGGAAATCACAAAGGGAGTGGAATGTTGCACCCTATGAGATAACCAATATCTCCTTGAGAAAGCTCACATCATCGAACAAGTACTTGAAGAAATTCTCTCTAACATCTTCACTGGAAGGTTTCAAGTGCAGACGGAGAAATAGTAAAGGCCACAATATTTCCAAGAGAAATGATGACGCTGCACCAAAATCCAGAAGTGCAAGCAGGGGGAAGGTGTCTACAGTTCGACAGCTTCTTATGGTTGCCTCCTTGGCGGAACGAACTTCACATGACCTCACGAGAATCATAAGTTCCATCCAGTACAATGGGGAAGAAACTCTAACCGACGAGGGATGGGCAGTAGTCAAGGTAAATATCACAACAAAAGTTATCAATAAAGCCCTTCACCTGCCACAAAGGACGCACAATTTCTTGCAAAACACAAAGGCAATAGATAATGATAAAGCCTTCCTGAAGAAACGAGGCCACAAGCTGACATATCAAGATTTGATATATTCAAAAACGGAACTCCCATTGCGCCTTATATCGCAACACTTCAAGGTGCATAATTTGATATATTAAAAAATGGAACTCCCATTGTGCCTTATATCGCAACACTTCAAGGTGCAGAATTTGATATATTAAAAAATGGAACTCCCATTGCACCTTATATCGCAAAACTTCAAGGTGCAGAAGCCGCCTAGATATACAAAACCATAATTGCACATGGCCATGGTAATGGCAATGGGCTTGGCAGAGGGAAGAGTGGTCAGTTGCGACTTTGGCAATTATCTTCTTGACAACATTTCGAAGCAAACCTAAAGAGGAGTCAAAGATGCAAAGCCTACATGAACGGGGGACCCATACTAACGTGTATTGCCTATCTACCACTAGCCGAATTGCAGATATATCTAATCCACATATCTAAAGAGTTGTAAGAGCAGTGGCAAGACCTTCCACAAGGCCAAAACCAGAAGTTAAGCAGACGAGGCAAAGTGCACCATTAAAGTATTTTGACAATGAAAAGACAAAATCAATTTCTTGGAGTAGCCAGGAAGTGGGTCCCAGTAGAGAGACACTCTTTTGGAGTACCATTCTTCGTAGGAGGAGCATGACAGCCAATACACGCTTGGATATACAAGATAAGAAAGTTGTGCATGTGGCAAAGGCTATTCCCACTACTCATGCCAGGAGTACAATGGAAGAAGCTCAGGCATTGACGGAAAGACTCTGCCAGCAAAACCTTAGGAATAGAAGCAGATGATGAGAAAGAGGAGGAAGATGCAAAAAAAATTCCACTGCTACGCAAGCAAAAAACTACTTTAGAATGGATCAAGCAGCAGAAGAGACATGAAGCTGAATAAAAACAAGAGATTGCCGGTGCCATGCAACAACCAATCCATAATGAACTCAAGAAAAAATACAGGGAAAAGGAATAATCAAAGAAGTCACGTGTCGATGATCTCGAATCATCTGACAAAAATCAAAGCAAAAAAGAGGAAATTCACTCGCAAGGGGATGAACAACACGACACCCAGGACCAGCAAGGTCGAGAGTTTGGTTCTCCCAAGGACATTGGGGCACCTCCAGAGACTGATGTCAAAGGGAAAGAAAAAGTTGAAGACTTGCCAGAGCAAGGTGTAGACATGTAGTAGTGTTATTGTGTATACGCGCTTCACCAGGGGCACTTTTCTCCCACTGGGTTTTTCCCCCTGGACATCCGGTGTGAAAGGACACCTTATCTCTTAGGGTTTCATATAAGCTTTGTAGCTCTGAGTTTGTATACACTATTATTCCAATACAGAGAGATAGACTACAGAGATCTCGTACACAAGCTCTGTGTCTTCTCCTTCTCCATCTTCTTCCTACTCTGAGTTGCCGTCTTCCTTCTGTTTCCTGTTTCATCATCTTCAACAATTGGTATCAGAGCGAGGTGATTTCCAGAGCCTCTACTTGCGTTTTCGCGTCCGCGCGCGCAATCGCAGTTTTTCAGGCAGTTTTCGGAAAATTTGCTCATGGGAGCATCCTCGACGTTCCGAGAGTATTCTGAGCAGGTGACCTGCTGTTTTACCCCCCTTTCGAAGCCGTTTGAGCCCTCAAAATTTTGTTCTGAGCAGCGTAGCAGAAGTTACTTTTCGGAGGCGTTTAGATCAAGAGGGTGTGCTTTTTGACAAATTTTCTTCAGGTAAACAGTTCTTTTGGGAAGCAGCTTGTCTTAGCTTTGTGCTGAGATTTTGTGTAGAGTTTTGCTTGCATTGGAGAGGAGATTTGTGAATCTCTTGGAGGTTCTTTTGCTCTCTTGTGTGCATCCACAGTATGGCTCAATCTATGGAGAAAGAGATTTTTGGTGCGTTTACATCCAAAGACAATTTGGATGGTACCAACTATTCTCTTTGGTCTTTTATGGCCAAAAATGTTTTGGTTGGTAAAGTATTGTGGGATTATGTATCTGGAGATGAAGTTCGTTCAGGTAGCATTGCACCTGCCACGCCTGGTCGTGGTGCAGCTGTTGGTGCAGGACCCTCACAAGTCACTCCAGAGCAAAAGAGATGGGATACTAAAGATGCACAGGCTATGGCTGTGATTGCCTTAACCATAAAGATGACAATCACACCACATATCAGATCTTGCAGAACTTCTCAAGATGGTTGAAACACTCTGCAAGCTATGTTTGGAGGAAGAAACAATGCCACAATAGAGTTTTTGAAGAAATTAACAACTTGACAAAATACAGATGGACAAAGGTGACGATATTGTCGAGCATCTTACAAAAATCAGGGATCTTAAAGAGCAATTGCTTAGCATTGATGAAGTGATTCCAGAGAAGGACTTGGTTTCCAAAACACTCAATTCATTACCACCATCTTATTTGACTTTTCAGACTTCTTTGACTCTGTCTTTGCGAGCTAATCTTGACCCTCTTCATTTTGAAGAGTTAGTGGCTTTGCTATTGCATGAGGATCAATCACGTAAGAACAAGTCTTTACAGGTGGATGGTATGGATCATGCTCTTGTTGTACATAACAAAAACAAGGGTAAAGAGAGTGCTCATCACTCCAAGTCTGGTGCAGGACAGTCTTCAGAGAAGTCTAAAGGTGATTCTGACAAGTCCAAGAAGAAAGGTAAATGTCACTACTGCAAGAAACCTGGTCACTACATTAGTGAGTGTAAAAAGCGAATTGCTAAAGAAAAGAAGAAAGAGTCAAGTTTGGTTGTTTCAGCTTCTGGTGATTCTTCTACAGCTAAAGAAGAGTCTGCAAACTTTGTGCAGGATTCTTATGCTTTTGTAGTATGTTCAGATTTTTCTGCTTACAGTGTTGACAAGACACAAATGATTTGGTACTTTGATAGTGGTGCATCCAGGCATATTACTTCAAGGAAGGATTTGTTTTGTTCATTGGATGCAGCTCCAGCAGGAAAGAAGGTGACATGTGAAAATAATGCTTCTTATCCAATCAAAGGCATTGGTAAGATTTTGATTACCATTTCAGATGGTTCAGATTTATGCTTGCCAGATGTCTTATATGTTCCAGGGATCAAGAAGAATTTGTTGTCTGTATCCTCTCTTGCAAAAAATGGTCTTCGGGTCATTTTTGAGGATGACAGATGTGTTGTACGAGATCGAGAGAATGGTTATTCTCTTATCACTACAGGTGCGCTGGAAAATGGACTATTTGTGCTAGATCGTTATGAAAAGCAGATTCAGGTATGTATTGCAGAATCAAAGACTCAGGCCATGCAGGATGCTGAGTTGTGGCATGCTAGATTTGGGCATGTTGGTTATGGCAGTTTGATGACTTTACAACGTCATAATATGGTGCATGATTTGTCTTTATTGGAGATGCCACCAAGACATGTATGTGAAGGTTGCGTTCTTGGAAAGATGCACAGATTTGCATTTTCGCAGGATGGTTCAGTTAGAGCGACACAAAAGTTGCAGCTTGTACATAGTGATGTATGTGGTCCTATGAGGACGCCATCTATAGGAAACAGCCTTTATTTTGTGACCTTCATTGATGACTTTTCCAGGTTTTGTTGGGTGTAACCACTCAAAGCAAAGTCAGATGTGTTTGCAGTTTTTCAACATTATGTCGCCATGGTTGAAAATGAAACAGGTTGCAAAGTACAGACTCTTCGTACTGATCGAGGAGGTTAATACATGTCAGGTGCATTTAAGGATTTTTTGGGAAAGAAAGGCATTAAAAACCAATGCACTATGCCATACACACCACGACAGAATGGTGTTGCAGAAAGGAAGAACAGGTCTTTAATGGAGACGGCTAGATGTATGCTCAAGGCTAAGAGTTTGTCTCATAAGCTATGGATGGAGCTTTGTATGGTCTCAAACAAGCTCCAAGAGCATGGTATGAGAAGATACATACTTATTTGATTGGCTAGGGATTTCAGAATAGTCCAACAGAAAGTACTTTGTATATCAAAAAGAGAGATGGAGTTCTCATTATGCTAACACTTTATGTGGATGATATGCTTCTTACAGGCAATAGTGCAGATGAAATTGAAGCGTTTAAAGATGCTTTGAGAAAAACCTTTGAGATGTCTGATCTTGGTTTGCTACATTATTACTTGGGTATTCAGTTTGTGCAATCAGAGGATGGCATATACATGTTGCAGGCAAAATATTTGCATAAAATTTTGGACAAGTTTGGTATAAGCCAATCTCTACACCTGTAGAAACTGGATCAAAGTTGAGCATGCATGATGCTGGAGAAACTTTTGATGTACATACTTATGCAGCAGTGGTTGGTTGCTTGATATATTTGGTAGGCAATACTCGTCCAGACATTCAATTTGGGGTTTCACAAGCAAGCAGATTTATGCACATCCCAGGTATGCATCATTGGCATGCTGTGAAGCGCATACTTCGTTACATTTCAGGTATCCCTAATCTTGCCATGTTCTTTCCAAGGGGGGATATGTATAGAAAGCACAGTTCTATGCAGCTTCTTGGTTACAGCGATTCAGATTGGGCTGGTGATTTTGACACACGACATTCCACAAGTGGCAATTGTTTTTTCTTGGGAAATGCATGTATATCTTGGCTAAGCAAGAAGCAACCCACAATGGCTACATCAACTTGTGAAGCTGAGTACAGGGCAGCTTTCACGGCAACAGTTGATTGTGTATGGATACGCAGGTTATTGGAAGATCTTTGTGAGTGTCAACAGGCACCCACTACCATTTTCACTGACAGCCAGAGTGCTATGGCAATTGCAAGGAATCCAGTATTTCATGCAAGAACAAAGCACATAGAGGTTCACTACCACTATGTCAGGGAAAGGCTACATGCAGGGGAGATCACACTAACTTACTGTCCTACACAGGATAACATTGCAGATCTATTTACGAAGGCGTTATCACGAGAAAATTTTGAAGCTTTCCGAAAAGCTTTGGGCTTACTCTCATACACATGATGATCTGCTACCTTGTACGGATTCACACTATCACTACAGGGGGGATTTGTAGACATGTAGTAGTGTTAGTGTGTATACGCGCTTCACTAGGGACACTTTTCTCCCACTGGGTTTTTCCCCCTGGACATCCGGTGTGAAAGGACACCTTATCTCTTAGGGTTTCATATAAGCTTTGTAGCTCTTAGTTTGTATACACTATTATTCCAATACAGAGAGACAGACTACAGAGATCTCGTACACAAGCTCTGTGTCTTCTCCTTCTCCATCTTCTTCCTACTCTGAGTTGCTGTCTTCCTTATGTTTCCTGTTTCATCATCTTCAACACAAGGAGCGAAGAAAGGGCAGACAAAATTGCACGTAGATCAAGAAACGGAGGTCACACAAACAAATCCCACCACAACCACTAATGCCCTAGAAGATCTGAGACGGAGAGAACAACAAACAAATGAGGCTCAACAATTGGATCAGGGCCAAAAAAGCCAGAAAAGGCCGAGATCGCCGAGATCATAAGCTGCAATGGAGGAAGCAGAAAAAATAGTCAAATCCTTTAACATTGATGCTCACATACAAGAGATCAAGTGATAGTTTCAATGTCAAAGGGATCTTTACAATCTGCGGAAGCTAGAGTTTGATGATACAAAGAAAGAAGCATCTAAGACAGCATCAGATTCCTTGCAGTTAAAGCAAAGAATAAAGGAATTAGAGAAGGCACAAGTCCAGGCACACTTGGAGTTGCAAAGGGAACAAGAAAATGTAGCCTAAGCATCTAAGAGAGCAGCAGATTCCTTGCAGTTAAAGCAAAGAATAAAGGAATTAGAGAAGGCACAAGTCCAAGCACACTTGGAGTTGCAAAGGGAACAAGAAAATGCAGCCTACTATTACAAAGAGGTGCAACAGTTTAACGAGGCAAACTCCACACTGCAAGTTGAGCAGCAACGTCTTGAGGAGGAGCTAACTAAGGAAAAAGAACAAAATGAGAAGCTACAAGACATGTATACCGTGGTTAGCAGATCTCTCACTCAGCTCCTTGTAATACAAGAGACCCCCTCCTCCCTCAACGATGACTGCAAGATCTTTCTCCTTGAATCAAGAGATTAAAGATTTGAAAGAAGCCCTAGCTCAAAAAAAATATGATAGACAGATCATGTGACAGCAGGTCATAGGGCCCTACAATGAGCCAAGGATGAAGAAATCTAAGAATTAAGGAAGCAATTGGCTCAGGCAAGAGGGGAACTAGAGACTCTTAGAGCCAGTCAGTCGAAGCATCATCAGGCCCCAGTAGAATTCGAGTAGGAAGGAGGATTTGAACCTTCCACGTCTCAGGCTCATCAAGAAGAGGTGCCCACTACCAGCACGGGAAAAGGAACACAGGAATCTGCAGATCCAGCCATCCACTTCGGAATCGGCAAAGGAAGAAATTTAGTGCTGGATCTCAGAAGTAAAGGACCCCTCCCAAAAAGATTATATGTAGTATGAACTAAAGGTGTTGGAATTGGATACCCTCCTCATGATTACTCCAGATGAGGCAGTAAAGAATCTCTGGCATGAGATGATCGCCCTACCACCACTGATTGTTGGAGCTATATATGGCTCACTCTACTCAACTTGGTCTCACCTATATATTTGTATCTTGTCCTCAATATGAATCAGTCTTTGGGAGCGTATATGGTGTGTCTCTTGTCTCGTCTCTCTCTCTTTCTCTCTACATCTCAACATGGTATCAGAGCAGTAACGATCATGCGCCGATTCAATTCATGGTGACAAAACAGTATGTGTATGCGATTTGCATGTAAGATTCAAAAATTGCTTCAAATTTTATTTTTGAGCATTGATTCTTGTTAATTGTGGTTGTTTTGTGTTAAGAAGAATATGATTAGTGTTTTGTGTGACGTTTATTGCTAATCAATCTAATCATTGATTACGTTTTCTTGTTGATGACACCCTGAACTTCATCTCAATTTTTCTTGTTGTTTTGCTCAAAATTTGGAGAAACGGGAAAAGCGCAATGGAGATTTTCATCCAAAACTTGTTCGTCTCCTCGAGCTCTTCGATTTGAGTTCTAGGTTTGCGTCAATCGGAGTTCGCAGTAGAAAGTTATGCTATTTTTACTGCAATTGAGCTTGACGCAGCTTTGTTCGTTCTAATTCTTCGTGAAGCGTCCGCGATCGTTTTTCTTATTTTGGCATTAACTTTTTCGAGAAGATTTAGCTTTTTGCTATTCATATTGTGGCCGTCAATCTTGCGTCTCACGCCACTCTATTTTGAGGACTCTTTTATTATTAACGTCTCCTTTACCCTGCCCTTTTTGGGTGACGTCTCTCACATCTTTGGAAGTTCCTTGAGCATCCTTATTACGTTTATCGTTGACAGAACGCAGTCCTCATATCTCTCTCATTCTCAATTGCGACCTTCACCATATATGGTGTGCAAATTCTGCGATCTTATCTTATACGTCTTCTCGCAACAAGATATGGCTATGAATATTCTCGTCAACGGCTTTCCTTCTGGCCAGCGTTCTGTTCCTCCTTTCCAAGGTCAAGGTTTTCCAGGCTGGAAAGCAAAGATGTTGTTAATTCTTGAAGGCGATGAACTCACCGATGTTGTTCTTGGAAATCGTGTTTGTCCGCCTCAGCCTGTTGATACGGATAATGATAACGTGCTTATCACTGAAGGACCTATATTTGAAGATTGGAATGTTGCCTATACGGATTGGCAACGACGTGATAAAGCAGCTCGTCGGTATATTCTTTCTTCTCTTACTGATTCCCTTTTGCTTGATATGTACGAACTGCCTACTTCCCACGATGTATGGAAGTACCTTATTGCAAACTTTCAGAAGAAATCTGTCACAGAAATACTTTATTTGAGAGGGTTGCTTAACAAGTTACAATATGAAGTTGGTACTGCCATGACGGGACATATTGAATCTTTCAAATCTATTATTAATCAACTTGCTGCTGCCGGTGATCCTGTTCCACAAAAGCAACTGATTACACTTCCCTTGATACGGTGAAGGACTCTTCTTATGATAACATTGTTACTATTCTCTCTAATAAAGATGGTCTTGATTTCGACCAAGCATGCATGTCTTTAATTGAATACTCTCAACGTCAAGAACTTCGTAATGCTAGTCATGATACAGCTATGATTTCACACGAGGAGACTGAGTCGCAACAGATGGAACGGGCTTTTTATGCTCGAAGGCGTCCATTTCAACGAGGAAACCGCAGAGATGGCCGTCGCGGTAATATTTTTTCTCGTCTCAAATTTCCTAATAAGCAATGTTCTTACTGCAACAGAAATGGCCATACTGAAGATGATTGTTGGGCACGTCAATATGATGAAGAACACAATATTACCACAAAACAACCACGTTTATCTAGAGACTCTTCTTCTTCTTCTTGTGAATATTGTGGATGATCTGATCATCCCACTCATATGTGCTATAAGCGTCGATTCGACACAGATCGGAATAGAGCATATGCTACTGAACATCGAAACAACATTGTACCAGAAACAAGCTGCGTCCTATGTTCAGTTGCTCCAGACAGAATACTTCATGTACGCGATGGATCACTTTTTATTGTCGATTCTGGTGCTACAGGAAATATGACATATCAGTCTAAGTGGCTCCATAACTATCATCCATTGCCAGTTCAACGTGTTGTTTATCTTGCTGACGATACTACTTGTCAAGTAAAGGGTATTGGAGACTTATATCTTGGTACCTTATCTTCTTCCACTCGAATTTTGCGAGGAGTATTACATGTACCAAATCTTCAACGTAATCTTCTTTCAGTTGCTAGACTTGTTGATCTTGGTTTGTTTGTTGGATTTGATCACACCAAATGCCGAATTGAGAAAGATGGACAGACTATAGCCACTGCTCCTCGAAATGGTAATTTGTTTGAACTTTCTCTCAACGATGCTGTAGCAAATGTTGTCACTGCTCCAGGTGATCATGATTGCAAAGTATGGCATCACCGTTTTGTTCATGATGATTTCTCAAAACTCCTTGATCTTCAACGTCGTGATCTTGTTCATGGCATGGATCTTAAAGCCCATCCTCATATGGGAATTTGTGAATTTTGTGCTCTTGGGAAACACAATCGCAAACCCTTTCCTCTTTCAAATACAACTCATTCTCATGACATATTGGATCTTGTTCATACTGATATATGTGGACCTCTACCTTCTTCGAGATCACAATATCGCTACTTCATTACTTTTATTGATGATTTCTCAAGGTATACGACAGTATTTCTACTTAGAAAAAAATCTGAAGCCTTATCTGTTTTCAAACAATTCCACAAGGATGCGGAACTTCAAACTGGTCGTCGCCTTAAGAAGCTTCGTAGTGACAATGGAGGCGAATATGTTTCTCGAGAGTTTGTGAGTTGCTGTGCTGACAGTGGAATTCATCATGAACATACTATTCCATATTCGCCTCAACAGAACGGTGTTGCTGAACGAAAGAATCGCACTATTCTCAATGCTGTAAGATGTATGCTGATTCATTCTGGCTTATCTCATGTTTTTTGGGCTGAAGCTACTTTGACAGCAGTATTTATTCAGAATCATCTTCGTACTACTGCACCCTCTGGTAAGATACCCATCACAGCATGGACAGGTGACATTCCTTCTGTATCTCATTTTCGAACCTTTGGATGTATTGCTTATATTCATGTTCCCAAAGAAACACGAACAAAGCTTGATGCTCCTGGTCTTAAAGTTATTTTTATTGGATATTCTAACACTTCCAAAGGCTACAAATTCTATGACCCTTCCTCCAAGAAAGTAATTGTGAATCGTGATGCTACTTTTAACGAACAGCTTATGGGAGGCTCATGGTCCATGGATGATTCTGATGATACTAAATCATTGCTTCAAGCTTTTCCATTTCTTTCAAAAGATGAAACTCTTCCTGTAGAGCAACCTTCCTCTTCACAACCATCCATTCCGAATGTCGCCAATGATAATGATATTTTTGTTGATCTGCCTATTGATTTTGAACATGGCTCATGTCATGTTTATGATGACGATATTGCTGATAATGCTTTTTCTACTTCCGAAGATCCAATTACTTATGATGAAGCTATCTCTTCACCACAAAAGGATCAATGGCAAGGGCTATGGAAGCAGAGTACGATTCTCTTATCTCTAAAGGTACATGGATACTAACTGAATTACCTCTTGGTCGTACAACTATTAAATGTAAGTGGGTGTATAAGACAAAAGTAAAAGCAGATGGATCTTTTGACAAGTTCAAGGTGCGTTTAGTTGCAAAAGGTTATTCCCAAGTAGCTGGTGTTGATTATCAAGAGACTTTTTCACCAGTGGTTCGCATTACAAGTGTTCGAGTTTTATTGGCATTTGCTATTCAATTTGATTTAGAAGCTCATCAAATGGATGTGCGAACTACTTTTCTTAATGGTGACTTGAAGAGGAAATTTATATGGAACAACCAGAAGGGTTTGTTATTCCAGGTAAAGAAGACCTTGTTGCTCAACTCCATAAGGCACTATATGGTCTCAAACAAGCTTCGCGAGCCTGGTATACAAAATTTGATCTTTTTCTCACCTCTAAAGGAAAGGATTCATCTCTTGCTCGTCAGACCCCAACTTATACATAAAATGCCAAGGTAGCAGTTTTGTGATTCTTGCTCTTTATGTGGATGATACCATCCTTGTTTCCAATGATTTGGGATTTCTTCAGCAAGTGAAAAAGTTATTGTCTTCTGCATTTGATTTGGTGGATCTTGGAGAGATTCACTCGTGTCTGGGCATTCAAATCCAACGGAACCGTACAAAAGGTATTTTATTCCTTGACAGTCAAAGTTTATTGCAGATACTATTCAAAAATTTGGTATGGAATCTGCACATTCAGCCAACACACCTTGTCTTGCAAGCTCTACGAAGAACACTTCTGACAACGGCGGTCAACTTGTCACAAATCAACCTTATGCTAACTTGATTGGATGTCTTCAGTTTATTGGCATGAACACTTGTCCTGATATTCTGTTTGCTGCTAATTATCTTGGACAACATCTTGCATGTCCTTCTCTTAAGCATTGGTCTGCTGCAAAGCGTGTGTTGAAATACTTGAAAGGCACTACAGATTTTGGTTTAGTCTATCGACGACAACTCACATCGGATTCTATGCAATCTCTTTCTCTTTTGGGTTACACAGATACAGACTGGGCAAGCTCACATTTATCTATGCGATCTACTAGTGGAAATTGCTTCTTTATAAATGGTTGTCTTGTTTCTTGGACTAGCAAGCAACAACGTTGTGTTGCAGTTTCTATGACTGAGTCAGAATATGTTGCGGCATCACTTGCAGCTCGTGAGTTGATTTGGCTTCCACAAATGCTGGTTGATATTGGTCACTCTCCTCTTTCTAGCACACCCTTGCGGTGTGACAACCAAAGTGCTATTAGTCTTGCAAAAGACTATGTTCAACATAATAAGTCAAAGCACATTCCTGTCCATTATCATTATGTCAGGTATGAAGTACGCAAAGGAACCATTATGGTCACTGTCCAAGTGACCAGATGATTGCAGACATTTTGACCAAAGGCCTCAACGAGTCACGTTTCATCCTCTTGCGCTCGGAGCTTGGAGTTGCTTCGACCTCACTCTTTCTAGATTAGCTTCTTTGCTATTGTAATAGCTTTGTACATATGACATTGTAATCTTTTAGGTACCATGCACTATGCACACTCCACATTTGCACATTGTGATCTCTAAGTCACTTGAATATTTGTACATAGATGCACAATTCACTTTCACATCATCATCGTTAGTTCATATTTTCACATTGTATAGGGGCTTGGGTTTTTCCCTTGAACTTCCCAAGGGTTTTTTCATCGAAAGCTAGAGACCTTTGTTTGAGTGGGGGTGTTGGAGCTATATATGGCTCACTCTACTCAACTTGGTCTCACCTATATATTTGTATCTTGTCCTCAATATGAATCAGTCTTTGGGAGCGTATATGGTGTGTCTCTTGTCTTGTCTCTCTCTCTTTCTCTCTACATCTCAACAGAATGCGCCAAGACCAGTGGGAGTTTTAAGGCCACAGCTTGTCTCAGGACAACAACCTCCGCTTCCAGGTGCTAGAATGCAGGTAGACATGAGATACATGCCAATGATGGAAGCATCAAATAAACCAACGCCAGTACCAGCTACAATGTGGTATAGCAACCAAAGTGAGTACTACCCTTCGGAGCAACCAAATGTGAGAGAAACACATGGAGTGGTGACCTCCACCTCCTGGGTTTCAGTCTAAAGAAAGAAGGTATGAAATGGACGAAAGGACATTGCGTATCATTGCAAATAGTGGCTTATCTAGGTCAAAGCTTGCTTATAGCCAAGAGGAAATGCTAAAAGAATCTCCTCAACCAGAGACAGATTGTCACAAAAGTCGTGAAAACCACTTGGTCAAACAATGTCCTCATACGGAGATCACTGAAGTAAATGCCTATTGTCTTGAGTGTGGCATCACTCACTTGATCCCCGATTGCCCGAAAAAACCAAACCAAATCAGGAAAGTCACGACAAATGTATCAGGGATTGTTCAGCTCCCTAGTAGCTCAGAAAATGAAAATGTTGTACCAGTGCAAGTGGTTACGAGCGCACAATCTCAAAAGAAAGCTAATGAGAATCCAGAGACAAAGAACACGGAAAGTGACATGAGTCCAAAGACAAATGATGGACCAAAGACAGACGCACCTAGTTAAAAAACCAAGAGAAAACGAAATAGTTGGAAAGCTAGAAAGACTATGATGAAAGCACGCAGGGAACGAGAGCAAAAATCCCTAGCTGAGAAGCTTACCGAAGCTCAGGAGAAGATAAAACAACATGAGGAAAAGGAGGCACCTTCTCTTACACAAATGGTTAAACCTTTAGAAGAACCATCCACGGATGAGAAACCGAGAAGTGCTAGTTCAGGAGGATCTGTGTTGGCAGAGAAGATTAATGAGGCATTAGATGCCTCTTGAAAGCCTATGATGTGAAGCTTAAAAACAACCAAACCCAAGAACAAAGGTGGATGACATATTCCTATGCGGAACTAGAAAAGCACAAGTTTGAAATGTGCTAGAAAATGATTCAAACAGCCCAAGCTTTACTAGAACCACCAGTTGCAAAACCTGAGGATGTGATCCGTGTCATGCCTACACAAGTAATCCCACCAAACCAAGAACTAAAATAGCCAGATTCTAGTCATGAGCATAGACCAAACCTCAAAGAACCAGAATTAGAACCAAGGATAGTACTGAATAGCATGGATAACTCTTCCGAGGGATTTCACCAAGCTATACTGGAGGATTGTAAAGATATAGATGTTCTTGACGAATTGTGGAAACAAGTCAGAGAGGCCAATGAAGCCGATGACCTAAGAAGACGAGTAGACAAGACTGGTGATGAACGAGGAGTGTTTCTACCACCAATAGAGGAATTTGAGACTGGATCTCAAATGAATCTAGACGTGCGATCGTATTGGGGCGACAAAGGATCTGTACAATCTATGGATAGTCAACCCCATTCGCTAAGAACACTACCATCCTACATGGGAGAGTACGAAACCAAGTCAGATGTGGTTGCAATCCCATAACAGAGATTGTCTCCCAACAAGGCCATCGATTCAAAGGGGCTAGTAGATATTCTATCTACCCCAGTCACCTATACAATAATGTTAGCCGAGTTGCTCAGAATAAGACCAAACATGTGGGCTAATGTGGGTAAATGTCTAGAGAAATTTGGTGTAAAAACCCCAATGACTCAAATCGAGGAAGGCATCAAAGAGATTGAAATGCATCAACTAATTACTAGGCCAGTGCCATTAAACAAGGTAGGCGAGTATTACGAGGGAGAATATGGAAACACCACCCTTCCTTTGGAATTCAATGGTGTAAAAACCATGGCAATCCTTGACAGTGGAGCTGGTGTGCCATTGAAACCAAAGAGGTTTGGAAAAAATGGGAAAACTTGCCTTGAGATCCACACGAATGACCCTCCAGCTTGCAGACGGACACAAGGAAAAGCCCCTAGGACTGCTAGAAAAAGTACTTGTTACTTCTTGTGGCATTGAATATGAACACACTTTTGCTGTTGTTGACTTTGGCAAGAAGAACAACTATGACATCATTCTGGGAAGACCATTCATGCGACAATTGAAAATGGTCCAAGATTGGGATTATGACCATATATACCTGAGACATATGGAAACTATAACAAAGTTAAACTTGAGGGACAATAGCTATAGGGATGTGACAAGAACACCGGTTGAGGAGTTTGATTCCGCCACAGTAGCAGGATCAGAACTTCCAGCTTGGTTAGGTAAGCCTAAAGAACTGTGGATGTGTGGAGCTTCACAATTTGGTAGCTTAAAATGTGAGGAATGTATCCTAGAGCGGGTTATAGAGGATATGGACTATATCCCAGAACCATTTCCTGAAGAAGAGTTAGAGCCTTTTGGATGGGAACACATCTTGGCTACTCTGGACGTGTGCGCCGTGGAGGATGCTCCCACAACAAAGTTTTGTGATGAAAATGGCTATGATGTCGTTCCTTATTTTGCAATGAGTGTAATCCAGGAAAACGAAGAGATCTAGACATCAACAAGCTCTCGAAATAAGGAGCAAACAAAGAAATGTGGAGAATCAAAAGATGAAGAAGACGACGAGTTCTATGACTTTGTAGAACACTTCGAGCTTCAAGAAGATCAAAGACCCAGGAATCAATGTCATCGCTACACAAATAAAGTGCATCAAAAGTGGATTCCAAAGTCCTCCGTGAAGACACAGCCACCACAAGCATCCTCATACATGGATCCTAATAAGGATGCAAAGACTCAGCTAGGAGGAATACGACCAGAGAAACGAGCTAACAATGCTCTAATCAATGGGCTAGAAAAGTCCTCCAAGAAACTACCACCCACGAGCAAACAGACAGTAACTTTCCACTACCAGCCAAAAAATCAAAGGAAAGTACAAGAAGTCAACCTTGCTGAGGATAGTAGCGATAGCAATGAATCTTACGACATTTCCTATCATCAACTCAGGCCATCACTATCACCAACCCCTTCAGCAACAACCATGACAGGTCAAAAGAACAGGACAACAAGTCAAAGCCAAAAATCTCGACAAATTTGGATACCAAAAAGCCAGATCGGCCAAAAACAGATATGGATCAAGAAGACAAAGATCTCTAATGACAAATCACAAGATCCAACACAAAAACAAAAACAAGGAAAGCGTGCATGAACGGGTAAGAATACCACAAAGTCGCAAGCTTTCACAACTCAGGTTTGGGCTCCAAAGAAGTTGATTCAAGCACAAAAAATTCAGGAATTCATTTGGATTCCAAAACAACCACAGTATCAACTTTCAAAGCCTAAATCCCGCCCCCAACGAGGCGTACAAGGGCTGAAGCAAAGACCACTGTCGACTCACACAACAAAAAGGTGGATCCCAAAGAAGTCTCTTCAAACACAAACGAAGCATGGGCAAGTATGGGTTCCCAAACGAGCGCCAACAACAAAACAACCAATAATTGCAAAGAAAAGTGGTCCCAAAGAAGAACAACAAACAGCCTCTTGAATTCTTACAATTCTTCCTACGATTACAGTACAATTAGAAGAGAGCAAGTCGCTTCAATCAAGGAACGATAGAGGAGCTTCAAAGACCATTACATTGCTTAGAATAGGAAGCCTCGCCAACAAATGCCAATAAGCAAATTGCTTATACCCACATCTTGCACAATATAAATCTTTTCCATGCATTGACTCTGTATGCATAATAGGGCTACATTACAAGTCCTGCATAGGCACAACTTTTAATTGCCCAAGCACAACACATACCCTTTGCGATACCCTATCGTAAAGGATGACTCCAAATAGGAAGGGAGGAGGCATTCTGAATGCGGACCTAACATTATGACTATTAGAGGGCAATGTGTTGTGAGATTCATTGAATTTTGCGTTTTATTGTGATAATTTTTTGACAAAATTTAGAGTATATGCCCTCATAGTAGTGTTACAGAGGAGTATGGGGACAAAATCCATATATGAGCCCCTAGGGACATGTGTATAGTATACATAGCATTTAGATTTCTATTTGAATGATTTTTCTTTTGTTAAGTTTTTTTAAAGATTTTCTTTGTTTATTATTAAGAAAAAATTAAAAAAATCCATAATCCACATGAAGAAAAGACTGACGAGAGGCCTGAGTACTACAAAGCAAAGAAGGTACAGGGAAACGATGAAACTTCACGAAGTATGTCTCAGCAGCCACTACAACAGCCGAAGAACTTGTCACAAAGCAGTGTCAACATGCAACCGACAAGTCATACAAGTCATAGTCGAGTAGCTAAGCCACAAAATGAATGAGGTGTTAGTCCCAAAGCTTCAAGTAATATTCTCTGTGGTCGAAGCATCTTAGCTATTATAGGTACTTCTCTAGCTGGAAGAGTTGAGCATATTTACATTATGTCGCTCATGCTGGTATAGGTGAGCAAAAGAGTCAAAGTCTAAGTACTTAAGTCTGGTGAAGTGAAGGAGAAGGTCCAAAAGACACTCACGTACTGAGCACAGTGAGATATGAGTGGAGAAACTTCTACATCGAAAACCCTTCTTGGAAAGGTGGAAGCTATTGAGACATCTTATGATGTCACATGTGCTACATTTATTCCTTGAAACACCCATCATCTCCTTCTTTCACATTCCATGCTTTTGTTGACAAATTTCTCATATGCATATAGAGTGTCCCATAATTGGCACTTGCATCAGGCACTCTTTCCGTGTTTCACCCAAGCACTCACCTTTCATGAACATGTACTTCACATTCAACTGCTCGACTCCAATAAGAGCGTATACCAAAGGCATTTTTTTCCCACCGGGTTTTTTCCCTTTGGTCATCCAGGTTTTAGACCCTAATCTAAAGACACCTATCACCATCCTCTTGTACATATTCCTTCTACATCAACAATAAGGAAATGCTACTCAAATCAATTGACAAATGAATTGGAGAACCAATTTCAGATCATAGCATACTTCTCCTCAATGGAGAGTTGAAGAATGGCCTACAATGACAAAGCTGCAGACAACACTAACAACATGATTGCATAGGATCAAAGAAGTCCCCAATGAAGAAGATCAGACATAAAGTAATAAGAGGATCTCAAATATGAATGGTTACGATGATAGACGTCCGCTCTAATGGATCATAGTTCATGTTGTGGTTCGACAAAGATACAAGCAGTGCAACAGATGAAGCCAAAACAACAGCAAAGTGTTGACCGTTGGGTCAACAACACAACATAACTCAAGAACAAAGAAGTCCTCAATGACAAAGAGCAGACATAAGGGTAATCAGAGGATCTCAAAAGCTTGTCCTTGATAATGCGCATCGAATGCTCGGCAGGGTTTTGAACCTCAAATTAGAATAATTAAGTCCTGGATTCGGCCTGACAGACAGACTTTGAATTGGAGTGCAACTTGGCCTAAAGAAGTTAGGGTTTTAGCCATACAATTTCTACAAAATCCTTACAAAGTTTTCATTGGCTCACAAGATCAGAAAGCCAATCACTTAATTCTACAGATTGTAGAAGTTGTTTCTGAGAATCACAAATACTCCGAATTCACAGATTTGCTGGAGAAAATGATGGATGGAGCTTTCTCTATCCATGATGATAAGAGTCAAGTTAAACGACATTGGGTTCTTTTTGAATTTAGATCTGGCAGTAGACCTATAATGACAGAAACAGATGCTGCAGCTCGGAGTGTGGATGTGAAAGACATAAAGTTCGTCATCAATTATGATTTTCCTGAATCATGTGAAGACTATGTACATCGGATTGGACGAACAAGACAAGCTACTACAAAGGCTATGGTCTATACTTTCTTTCCAACAACAAAACGAAAACAAAGACCACATCGCCATCGACAATCAGGTCATGTCGAGGACGACATGAACGCGGAAGGGGGGAATGTTGACCGCTGGGTCAACAACACAACATAACTCAAGTTTCGTACCAAAGTCTTATCTTTTGAGAGTTATGAAATGCTGCGGATTATGGCTATAAAAGTCATTTGTAATGAGTAGTTATTCTAGTTTCAGAAGCCAGGGTGCAATGGCACTTCCAGATTGTAAATACAAAGCCATTTGACCCTTTCAACCCCATTTTTGGTTAAACCTAAGGTAGCCTTAGTATATAAGGTACCTAGGTCATTTTGTAAAGAAGAATTTTTAATCATAATCAAAACTTAGCGCTGCCGTCTACTGTGTGTGAGAGAGAAAGAGAGTGAGCGTGAGCTTCATCCTCTTGCTATGCCCGGCTCGCTCAACACATTGGAGATCCGACTGCACCATTGCTGTAGGCGCGAGGAGAGCTACGCGACAACGCCAAGCATTCCACGCGAGACGAAGCGCACACGCCGACGCATCTACGAGCTATTTGTGGTCGTAAGTGTATCAAACGATGTCTGTTTTCTGCGTGCTAGTAGTCTATAGAATCGTGGCAACATAAGCTACGCATAGCTACTCATAAGTTTCAGTTTCGGGCACTTTCAAAATTCAGCTCTGTCATCCTACGCGTTTTTCGCAAATGGGTTTTGAGTGAGGGTTTTGAGTGTAGAGGCTTAGGGACAGGTGTATCCTAGTGAGGGGATGGTGTTCGTTAAGTTTCGTATGAATCTGGCATGATTAGGTGAGTTACCTTCCGTATGTGTGTATGTGGCTAGGTGGTGTAGTTGAGAGCAGTGAGGTTCTTGATTGTGGTTTAGTTGGCCTTCCAGAGTGTTGTATGTGTAGGATGGTCTCAGCCTGACAAGCTAAAGAGATTTCCTCCGTGTACCTATCGTGTCATTTGTGTCCTCGATTGACATTATGTTGATCTAGGTAGTGTTTGCATGCACTTCATGGGTGTGTGAGTCTCTCCCGTCCAACAAAGCCCTATCCTGCATCTGCCCATAATGTTCCAATGCACTCATCCTATTAGCCTGAACCTCTTGTAATTGTAAGAGCCTCTCTTTGAATGCATCACTAGGCGGCCCAAGCAACGTTTCTAACATCTTGACTGCAGGAAACTCCACTTCCACAGGCAATAATGCTTCCTTTCCATATACCAAATGAAATGGAGTAAACCCTGTACCCATCTTCACTGAAGTACGATAAGCCCATAATGCACTAGGCAATTCCAAATCCCAATTATTTCCTTGGTGCTCTGTCACTTTCGAAAGAATCTGTACCAACTCACCATTGAATCTTTCATTTAATCCATTACAATGTGGGTAATAAGGAGTGGTATGCTGGTGCCTAATCTTCATCTTTGCACATAAAAAATCTAGTAGTTTAGCTCTAAAGCCAGGCCCCTTATCTGAAAGTAGCTCTAGTGGCACCCCAAACTTGCAACATATTTCATCGTACACAAAATTTTCCACATCCTTTGCAGTGATTTGTTTTACTTCTATAGCCTCTGCCCATCTAGAGAGATAGTCCACTGCAGTCAAAATATAGCTTTTACCCCTGCTTGTGATAGGTAACGGGCCTATTGCATCAATCCCCCACTTTTCAAACACATCAAACGCCATAATGTTTTTTCGTAGCTCTGGCTTCAACACTCTCTTCCCAAATTCTTGAAACCTATTGCAAGACCTACACCAATGGTGAACATCCTTGTGCAAACTAGGACAGACATACCCTTCTTGCAATATCTTATGCAAAGTGATCTTTAGAGCAAAATGGCCGCCACATGCGCCTTCACGATTCTCTTCGAACACTCTGTAAAGCTCCTCCCTCCAAGGCACACGTCTCAACATGAGATCAGCCCCTTTCATGTATAAGACATCACCAATCAATTTGTACCTATATGCTCTACGCACAAAACCATACTTCTTAGACTTCTGAATCTCCTTTGGAATGATTCCTGTTAGCAAAAACTCCTCTTCTTGAGCCAAACTTTCCCGGCCATGATAAAGAGGTAAAGTGGTCCTCAACACAAATAACTCCCCAATCATGCTTTGAGATGCTTCATGTGCTTCTCCATTTAGAGAACCTTCAATGTGTCTGATGCTCCATGCTTCAAATTTTTTAACAGGCCTTTAATTCTGAAACACATTTCCTTCAATGAGCTGTTCTTGCTCTTCCACACACCCAGCACTTGCTTCACCACTAACAAGGCATCACCTTTTATGCTCAATCTTCTAACCCCATGCTTCAAACAGATGTGTAATCCGGCTTCCAGAGTAGCATATTCAGCCTCATTGTTACTATGAGCATCCAATTTTAACCCTCTCTTGCATACTAGCTTCCCCTGTGGATCATAAAGTGCTATACCCCCTGAAGCTGCATCATGGCTCTTTCTGTATGAACCATCAAAGAACAACACATGTGCATTGCTGATTTGTGGCACTTCTTCAACTACCTTTCTCACCACCTCTTCCTTAACAATAAGAGGATTCTCCTTGTAGGTCAACAAATCAGCTAGGGTAGCCCTTGTACTGTCTTCCACTAGAAAAGAGAACTCAAACTCTTGCAGCTCAATTACCCATTTCTTCACCACATTTGACATGTTAGTACCATTAATTAACTGTGGCAAAAAGGCATAACTCGTCAAGAAAACAAAAGCTCGTGGTAGCAAGTAATGACGAAATCGTCGACAAGCAAATATTACACTAGCCATCACTAGCTCTACTTCCGAGAATTTTATCTCTGCTACCAACTTCACTCGGCTTGCACAATATATTGGCCTCATATAATGGCTGCCCTTTCCATTTTGCAATAGAATGGCTCCAATGGCATCATCCCCTACTGATGGATTTACATAAAAAACTTTCTCCCAATCAGGAGCCTGTATGGCTGACAACCCCCCTAGCACCTCTTGAAACACTTCTTCACACTTGTCATCCCATTGTAATGGATCATGCTTTGCCACATGCTATAATGGATAAAGGAGCTGAGAAGATAATGGAATAAACCGCGCCATGTACTTCACTTTGTGTATAAAGGTTGCCAATTGCTTCGTACTCGTAGGTGATGGAAGAAGAATAATAGACTTAACCTTGTCTCGATCAGCCTCAATGCCATTTTCTAACACCATATGGCCCAATAACTTCACCCTTGGATGTGCTACATGACATTTCTTTGGATTTAGGTGTCCTCCACATTCATCATATCAAGCCAATACCATCTGTAGCTTCTCATAGTGTTCAGCCATGCTGCTGTAGGCACATAAGTCATCCGTAAAAGCTTTAACACAATTACCAATGAATGGTTTCAATACCCAATTTTCTCTCTCTTGCTAGAAAGATGGTCCATTTGAAAACCCAAATGGCAATACCGTGTAGCAATAGCAGCCCCATGGCATAATAAAAGTTGTCTTTGTGCGGTCTTTAAGAGCAATCTTCAATTGAAAATAGCCTGAAAAACCATCACACACACTGTATCTCTCATAACCTGCCACTGAATCCAAGATCCGATCAATGAATGGAAGAGGATATTGGTTCTTCTTAGTGGCTGCATTTAAGGGTTTAAAATCTACACAAATCCTCCACTTCCCATCCTTCTTTGGACTCACTACTACTGGACTCACCCATTCTGTGGTCTCCACTAGGACTATGAACCCTGCCTTCAATAGATTGTCCACCTCTTCCCGCAAGGCTTCCATCTGCTCTTGACCCATCCTTCTTAGCCTTTGCCGCACTGGCTTAGCACCTTCTTTCAGCTCTATATGCATCTCTTCACCCTTGAACCCGCTGATCTCTTCATATGAAGTAATGAACAAATTAGGAAAACTAGCTAGCATGTGCAAATATATCTCCTTCTCCATGGCTGAGAGGTCTCCACTGATCATTTGTGTCATCAAATCCTGCTTCTTTGACAACTCAACGTTGGTTTGCATCAGCCCTTCAATCACTTCATAAGGCCCTTCACTTTCATCTTCAACCTCATTTGCAAATGCGACTACACCAGACTCCTGGATTCCTTTGTCCATCAAAAGAAATGCAACATCAGCATCCTCATCACTGCTGGTAGTACTATCACTATCCTCATCAGACACTGTGGAATAGTCTTCATCACTAGACTCATCTTCATCTTCATAAAGCTCCTCCAATCGTTTCCTTGTTTCCATATTATATAGCTTCTTGGCACCTGTCTTTCCATAGAGGCTAATAGTACCACGTCGCCAATCTTGAACAGCTCCCACTGCACGTAACCATGGTTTGCCCAGTATAATAGGATATGCTCCCAAGCCCGTTTTCCTTTGCATCATATGCCTCCACTTATAAGCTCTTTACAACACCCAAACATTTTACTTTCTGATGGTTTGCCAATCTAATCCGGAAGCTTGACACCCCAGTCACTCTAAGGCCCATCTTCTCAACGCATTAGTGTGTTATGACACATATTTGGGCTCCACCATCCACATAACCTTGTCCCATATTTTTTCTTTTATGCCACACATCTACTATTGGACAAATGTCCGGTAGCTCATCCATTGCCAACACCTTCACAGAACCTCTCTCTGGATCTTTCTCCATTGGGTTAACCATCCTCTTCCACTGTCGCTTTAATTTAGGCACCATCTCTATAAGCTGCCCAAAAGTAACATCTGCCTTCCTGCTTATCAGATCCTCCTTCAAGTCATAGCTTAATTGCCCATCCCCTAGTGGAAAATCTGAAACATGAAACTTGCGACGAGCTCTCCTTTTCCTCTTGGACTTGACATCTTCGCCTTCATGGCTCTTTCCCTTCTTCTTGCTAGGACCTAGGGCACTTCTTCCTTCCTTTCCCTCTGTGGTCCTCTTCCCAATGGGCATCACTAATGTATCCTCTAGATTTGATGCCTTTTCCAAGGTGACTACACTTACACTTTTGTCTTTCCCTTTTCCTCTTGGGTTAATCCACTGGTTCCTTCATCTCCCTTAATTTCGACGCCATAATCATTGGACCTAGTTAGCACCTGTCTTGGCAATGGATACATGTCTCCCCCCATCCTTGTTGGCTTATCACATTGTGGGCTGATGTGGCCCAACTCTCCACAATTATAACATGTGGGCGTCTGCATTCAGAACCTACCATTTCTTTGTCCAACACCATTCCTAGGTCTTTCTTCACCTCTTGGCTGATTTTCAAACCTCCCTCGACCTCGATTATTTCCCACTTGACCAAGAATGTTTAGACTGAGATTATTCATTAAATCTACCACTTGCCTCATGTCTTACCTTAGCCCATCATCTTGCACTGCTGTAGTGACCACTGCTGGCATAACCTGAGGAGTAACAAAAACCACTGGTTCATGATGAACCCAACCTTGCGAAGAATCCATAGGCTCATGGGCAAAGACTCCACCCCTACCTGGCTCATTTTCCTCAGCTTCCACTCTTTGTTCCTTGCCACCTCTAGTGCATCTTCATATGTCCTAGGCTTCTTTAGCTCCACTCTCCAACGTATATTCTCCCAAAGACCCAGCTAAGAATCTGTCCTTCTTCATCATGTCACGTGGGGGTACCTGTGGTGCTAAGGCCTTGCACATCCTCTCCCATGACAATGAGAACTTACGTATGTATGCATCTACTGGCTCACCTTCCTTTTGCACTAAAGCCTGTACTTCTTGCCACACTTTGTCAGGATCTTCTGTCTTCACAAATTCCACTTCCAATCCATGCCTTACATTGTCCCAACTCAATCTTACAGGTGGATCAGCCACACGCAACTCCTCTTCAAATGCTTTGGACCACATTCGTGCATCACTCTTCAAACAAATCTGGAGAAGACGTAACATCTGCGCAGGGTCATGAATCTGGTTGCTAATGCATGAAGCCTCCATCTTTTCTAAAAAGTCTTCCACATCTTCATCACTTCTTCCATGAAACTCCGAATAAGTGAAAGCCATGGCTACCCAAGTTACAATGCTTTGAGAACCCCTTTGAACGCACGTGCAAGAACCCAAAACTTTTGACTGACTCAATTCCCAAAAACTTCAATGGAGCTCAAGCTTTAGATAAGGACAAACACATGTACATCAAATGAGTTTTCATAGTTAATCATCGGAATTACAACAGGCAAAGGACATTCAAGTATCTCTCTTAATCTTCTTGGCCCGAACATAAAGACTATGCGTTGCTGGAAAAAATATCTTCCTGGACACATGAACATTTATCTAGATTCTCTGAGTTAAATGAAATGGAGTGAACTGAGGTCCATTTTGATCATCCATTAAAGTCAACCATGCAGATCCCAAGAAAGCACACCTGTCTTATTCTCTGATTTTGTCAAAACTTCATCAGCATAATAGCTCTAACTGGGCTCAAAAGACCAAAAATCTTCAGCCATCAGATCTTGAAACGAATTTTGACAGAGTTTCCCCCCAAGTAAGCCGTAAGAACCTAGAATAAGACTTCATATATGTATTTGACCCCCCCCCATAAACTGACAACAATAGAACCCAAGCATCAATTAGGAATCACTAGTACATAGCCTATGGCGAGGTCACGAAAAGGGTGCTCCAGCTACGTGTATCACTGAAAGGATCTCCACATTTGAGAATCCCCCAGCTCAATAGAACCTCACACGAAGGCTAATGCAAATCGCGTATAGTCAAGTCTCAGAAATGACTATCTTCCAGACCAAGTCTCAGAAATGGCTGGGACTGCCAAATAAAACCAAATATGGCTCCACAAAGGCGTATAATGGGAGTTTCCACAAGTAACGTACAATCTAGCAGACAATGCGCTCAAACAGGCGCCAAATGATGCATACCCATAACAACTGCAAGTGACACCACTCCTAGTATATCACTGTACTCCAACTACCTGTACCTGTGTGAATCACCTGTACTTGTCCCTAATCTGTAACCTGTAACCTGTAATCCCGAATCTAGAAGCTTGAAGCTCGAAGCAAAAGGTACTCGAAGAAGATCCTCCGTGGGGGCGCCAAAAGAATGTGAGCGGGATGGAAACACACAGAACGCCTCTATAATGACCCGACACACACTCTTGGAAGGATATACACACACACTATGGGGCACCACTCGGCTGACACAACACACCTGGCCGAGACAAGGAACACACCGATGGAGCGAGAGGAGAGAGACTATTCGCTTACCCACTCCACACAGAGACACACACACACACACCCAAAAAACTCAGCCCAAAAGAGGAGAATTTCTGATGTTTAGATACAAATGAGCTTGGGCCAACACCAATGGGGCAAATAGTTTACACAGTTTTCAAGAAATACACCAGATACAAGTTTCACAGGAGAAGATTACACAAAAAAATACCAGAAAAAGATTGAGGAATTTGGCAACATGGACAGCGCCATCGCGTCCCGAACAGCCCAAAACCACTGTCTACAATGTCAAAGTGCTCAAATCCGACCTCGGATGAGCAGTTTACGGCCAAAATAGGCTCCAAAAACCCCAAAAACACACCTACGGCTGTTCCTCCTCTCTTCTCCACATTTTTTTTGGTCTTCTCTCTATTTTTTCAGTTCCCACACTTAGATTTATTACTTGGGAACCCTTGGCCTTTTAGATGACCTCAAACGGACCCCGAATAGGCCAAAAATCGACCTTGCAGTGCATAGTTGTCACCTTTTTGCCTCATCCGCACACCTAGCACTCAACATTTTCCAATAATTCATCCCACCACCACGCTAAGTGGACCCAAAAGATGGTCCTCATGATGACCTTTCTGCATAATTAGCACAAGAAAACACCCACGTCGTGTCTGTACTTATCCACGTGCAAGTATTGACCCCATTCAGACTCCTGACGCCACTAGATGCCATGTGACGCACCTGCTTACCTCATGTCTTCAGCCCGCGGATAGCTTCCTCGATAATTTTTACGCGCTACCAACTCCTCCTTATTGTAGAAAAAACACACTGGTACTGGTAATAGTGAAAATCGATGCACTATGTACATGTTGTTCTACCTGTATACATGTGGGCCCCACGTAACCACCTGGCTATGGAAAATGGGCAATCCTTTATTCGATGCACCATGCATGTGTATGTACATATGCGCAATCCCTTTGCTCAAAAAACTCCTGACAACGTTATGCTCCACCAATGACCATAGAGCCGTAGGTAGCCCGTTTCTATCAAGGTTTGAGAGAACCAATTAGCTCACGATTAGAAGCCATGAAACCTACTACTATGCAAGATTCTTTACTTACGAGCTAAGAGCTTAATGAAGGAGCAAGGGATTAGAAGGAGAGTTGAACAAAATCAAAGTTTTAATGGTGCCAGACAACCAATAAGGCTTCCCAATAATAATGGACAACCACAAAGAGCTTATGCCGCTAATGCTCAAAATCCTTCACGCTTGGATGTTGGATGCTTTGAGTGTGGAGAGTTGGGACATTCTCAGAATATATGTCCACGTCTGACTAATAGAGCAACAAAAACTACTAGAGTACATCAAAGACACTGCCCTTTTGGACATAACAATGGACGAGGTAGAGGACGAGGAAGAGCAGCAAGAGCCTTTGGAAGAGGTCAAGGTAGGAATGCCCATGTACATGTAGTCTTAGGAGAGCCTAGCCTTGGTGAAGAAGAAGAGAGAGCAAGAATTTATGTAGCTATTGACAACCCTAGAGCCCAAAGAAAATTGGATGTTATTCAAACACCAACAACCCATTAAGGTAAACCTTTTAACATCCTCATTGATTGTGGCAATATTCATTCTTTTCTATCCCCAAAATGCTTGCGAAAGTTGAACTTGAATAAAAAACAAGCTAAACCTATGATGGTAGAATTGGCTAATGGGTAAACCGCGGTATCACAATATTTTGTGGAAACCCTTGACTTTGAACTGGGAGGACATGCTACTTCAACTTTCTTTAGAACCCTACCAATTGAGATGTATGATGGAATTTTTGGGATGGATTGGCTATCTAATAATCACTCTAGCATCCGTTGTGGCTTAGGTAGTATGAGCTTTAGAGATAGTCAAGCAAAGCAAGTCAAAGTATAGGGAAAGGATGGGATTCCAATGATTCAATTAGTTAAAGCCAACCGTCTACTCAAAGTTATGAGGGCCGGTCAAAAAATACTAGTGGTCAATCTGAACAAGATGGATTCAAAATCAAGCATTACAAAACCCTCTTGGATTCATGAATATTCAGATGTCTTCCCTGAAGATCTCACCTCTCTTCCTCCAAATGGAGAGATCGATCATGAGATAGAGATTCTTCGAGGAAGTGAGCACGTGTCAGAGAGACCGTATAAAATGGCGCTACCAAAGGCCATTGAATTGAAAGAACAACTTCATCATCTTATAGAACAAGGATCTATTAGACTGAATAAATCAAGTTGGGGAGCTCGAGTACTCTTTTAGAAGAAAGATGGGACTTTACAAAGTCTACATTGATTACAGAGGACTAAACCAGGTAAGAGTTAAGAACAACTATTCTATCCCACTAATCAATGATTTGTTGGACAGGCTACATGGTTCCAAGGTCTTCTCAAAGATATATTTAAGATTTGGTTCTTATCAAATTAGAATGAAGGAATCAGATATTCCAAAGATAGCTTTCAACACTTTTGAGTTTATAGTAATGTCATTTGGTCTGACTAATGCTCTGGATACATTCAATAGATTGATGCAAGATGTTTTTAGGCCGTACCTAGATGACTTTGTTCTTGTCTTCTTTGATGATATTCTAATCTACCCAAAGGATAAAGAAAAACATGAAGACCACCTGAGAAAGGTGTTTGATACTCTTCGAGAACACAAGCTATATGCAAAGATAAGCAAGTGTTCATTTTTCACTCCAAGGATTTAGTATTTGGGATTTATTATTTTGCATGAAAAAATATCAGTGGACCTTGATAAAGTTCAAGACATTGTTGAATAGCCTCAACCATTAAATGCAAGTGAGCTAAGAGGATTCTTGGGCATCACAGGATGGTAAAGAATATCTATAAAGGATTATGCAGTGATTGCTTCACCCTTGACCGATCTTTTGAAGAAAGGAGTGAAGATAAGCTGGGGGCCACTACACCAAGAAATATTCGATCAACTTAAGCAGTATGTGACTACAACACCGTGCCTAAAGCTACCAAATTTTAATTAGGCCTTTGAAGTCATCACTGATGCTAGTGGGATAGCAGTTGGAGGAGTATTAGTTCAAGAAAGCAGACTAATAGCTTTTACCTCGCGTAAGCTTAAAGGTACATTAAAAGAACTACCCCACCCATGACCTCCAACTATTGACAATCATTCATGCTCTGAAGCTATGGAGACACTACTTATTGGGAAGGGAGTTTGGACTCATAACCAACCATAAGAGCTTAAAGTGGATTTTCACCCAAGCAACCTTGAATATGCGGCAAAGGCGATGGGTAGAACTTTTGCAAGAGTTAGACTTTGACATTATCTATTGTCCTGGAAAAGAAAAAACAGTTGCAAATTCACTTAGTCGAAAACCCTTTTTGAGCCTCATATCTATACCCAACAACCCAATCATTGAAAATATTAAGGAAGTTGTGTCATTTGATTCAGAGTATCAAAGGCAGCTTAACCTAGTTTGATATGGGGATTCAAAGAATATACCTTCAATGTTACACTTCTCACATGATGGACCTTGTCTCTACTGTAGAGATAGGTTATGTGTACCAAAGGACCTGAACTTAAAGAAGGCTATCTTATTTGAGGCCCATGATAGCCCTACTGCAGGACACCTAGGATATGCGAAGACTCTCAATGCCGTATAAACCAGTTTCTATTGTACTGGGAAAAAGGAAGATGTTCTACGTTATGTTCGCGTTAATGCTTGACATGCCAAAGGATAAAATCTAAGAGAGTTAAACTTCCCGGTAAATATCAACCATTGGACATTCCCCAAATGAAGTGGGAGTGCATAAGTATGTAATTTGTCATTGGATTACCTACAGTACAAGGAGGTTATAATTCACTTATGGTAGTTGTTGACCCACTCACAAAGTTTGCACACCTCATACTGGTCAAGACAACTTTTACCGCCTTTGATATTGCACCACTATTTGTTAAAGAGATTTTCAGATTGCATGGATTGCCCAAATGGATTGTAAGCAATCAACATGTGAAGTTCACTTCAAACTTTTGGACCTCACTCTTCAAGGCGAGTGGAACAGAATTAAACTTTAGTACCGCATACCATCCTAAATCCCATGGTCAAACAGAACGAGTAAACCAAGTCATCAAAGATATTCTTAGAGCTTACTGCAGTAGAGAACCTAAGTGATGGATTCAATTTTTACCTCTAGTGGAGTATGCTTACAATGCTTCTCATCTCATCAAAGCATTGGTATGACCCATTTTGTGCCTTGTATGGTCAAGTATGTGTCTCTCCACTCAACTTTTCTCACCCTACCATCAAAGTTGAAGTGTCTAAGAAATGTCAAGACAACAGCAAGGCCGGACTAGACAAGGGCAAGGCCGGGCTAGGCAGTGTGGGAAGGGAGTCTAACTAGGGCAAAGGTCTAGGAGCCATGCTATATAATGGGTGGTTGGGAGGTGGACTCCTAGGTTCTAGTTCCCCTTGTCTAACATTGTTATCAAGAGCAAGGTTCCTATTTTTGGGAGGGGAGAGATGTGGTGTTGGCGAGCCACACAAAACTTTGCATGTCGGGGTGAAGAGCACCGTCGAACTCACCCCCTGTGAGGAGGACGATGAAGAAGACGTCGTGGGAAACACCGCTTGCGAGGAGAAGGGGCCAAAATGTTTCCTTCGCAAAATCTTCTCCTCTCGGGCTCTACGGCATCGCGCCGGGCTACTGAGCAAATCACAAACCAAGGCTCTACTGCTGCCGGCTATGGCATTCGTGGAGCTTTGAATTCACACTTAAAACGCCTAACGCCCTTGGCCTTAGGACTTTAAAGTGGTCCTAGGGGTGATACACACCCCGCATCAAGCAATGAGCTCCGACCTCCAGAGTTGTAAGCAGATCCAAGGGGATCGAAGGCAGGGCCGACAAGTACACACACCCACACAAATTTTCTGTGTACTATCCACAGAAAAATATAGAATTAATAAATCGTCTCAAGGGGAGTCAGAAGCGATGTTATTTCTCAAAATTGATTGCGGTGGAAAGCAATTCTACTCATACTCTATAAGGCTACAACGGGTTAAGTAGTTTCCTACACGGCTGACATTTTGGATCAATTTCGACTTGGAGAATATCCATTTCATCGAGATTAGCAAGGCTAATTAACCTTTGCAGTGCATATCAGTCATGGAAGAAAATTTTAAATCTTTAAATGAAAATGTCACTAAATTATCCACATTAGTGATCCAATTAATGCAATAGCAGTACAAGGGTCCTGCTGACATGCACATGCATGAGCACGTTGCTACGTAGGGGCAAGGCCCTTCTAATCTCGGACAAGGTCCATCTGCTGCTGCTACTAATACTTTGCACACTCTCACTGCAAAAGAGGTGGATGAGTTGTTGAAAAACACCAAACCACCGACTTTTAAGGGAGAAGACCGATACCACAATAAGGATGCAGTGAATATCTTTCTCAGCAAGTGGGATGGAATTCACTCCTTACGACGTACTCCGGACACAGTCAGAGCACTGCAAACGAGCTTAACTCTAGAAGGCAAGGTCTACAAATGGTGGATGTCTCTCAAGGATAAGAATATCATACCACAGAGTTCGGTAGCGTTTGAAGCTATGTTTCGCAAAGAATTTTTGCCTACAAATGAGGCAGATTGTAATTGGACGGCTTGGGACACGTGTTCCATGTGCCAATACCCATCATTACTTGAATATATATCTCACTATCGAGATGTTATCCTCAAGTTGGAAGGCTTAGATAATTTTCAGCAAGTACGGGGGTTTATACGTGGTCTCACACAAGAGCTTAAGAAGCACGTCAAGACCCAAAACCCTAAAACACTTGAGGAAGCCATCGTGAAAGCACATATTCATGATGATCCATATGAAAATAAATCACATAATACAGACGTACCTGCTAATACACATGATAATATACGCACACAGTATGGGAAAAATAAAAAGAAATTTATAGTAGCCAATTCAGAAGCATCTAAAAAACCCAGGGGTCCATAGACCCTCTCTCTCCTGAGTACACTGATAAAGCTAAGAAAGAGAAATTATGTTTTCAATGTTTAAGAAGCGGTCATGGAAAAAAGGATTATCTCAAGGGGAAATATGCTACTCATGGCAAGGAGAAAGCAGTGCACACGGTGCAACTGCTACTTCTTGATGAGTTTTCCTTACGATTCTCTACAGTGGAAGTAACACACACCGAGTGGTGCATGAATGTTGTCTCATAGCTTCCATGTGGCAACAAATCTTTGGACCACATGTGTTAGTATGTATGCACGGATCTCTGTAGGGACACAAGGTGCGCATCTCCGTAGATGATGGTGCTACTAACAATTTTAATCAATTATGGATTGGTGAAAAAACTCAAATTGCCTCAAACTCCGTGTATCCACTACTACAAGGTAGCAATGATGAATGGACATAATACCGAAATCAGGGATACTCAAGTCCGAGCTGCTCTGTTGGAAGTACAAGGCTACTCTACATCCTTGGATTTTCAGGTTATGAACATGGAGAGGGCAGACGTGGTCCTTGGTAGAGAAATGGTTGCATAGCCTAGGACCATCACTGAAGCGTAGCTATGAGCACAACAACTTGATGTTCAAATCCCATGGCGCACATGTGGTGTTGTTTGGAGAGAAGGATATACCTTCTTCACCATTGATATGTACAGATGAGCTTATGCAACTCATTTTTGATGATGAAATAGATCAAGTTTTCTTGTGTTACTCATTGTCTCATTTTCTCTCTAATATTGAATCTGTTGAACATTCCTCAACGCCGCATGCTTCTCTCTCATCTCGTCCACCAATGGCTACTTCCAAACAAGAAAAAGTTTCTAGTGAGTTACAAAATTATTAAAGGAATTTCAAGATGTTTTTCCTAATGATTTACCACCAGGATTACCATTGACACGATCGATGCAACATACCATCGATGTGGTTGCAGGCAGTAAACTTGTCATTAAACCACCCTACCGTATAAGTTACTCTGAAGTTGCTGAGGTGGAATGTCAGCTTGCTGACTACCTTAGCAAAGGTTTATCCAACCGAGTTCTTCACCATGGGCTTCTCCTATCCTATTAGTGAAGAAAAAAGACGGCAGTATGCACATGTGCGTAGACTATCGTGGCTTAAATGCGGTTACTGTTAAGAACAAGTACCCATTGGCACGCGTGGATGAGTTGTTCGACAAACTCACTCCTACTCTTATTTTTACAAAAATAGACTTGTGTTCAGGTTATCACCAGTCCGTATTCGACTTGCTAATATACCCAAAATGCATTTCGAACAAGGTTTGGACACTACGAGTTTTTGGTGATGCCCTTTGGATTGACCAATGCGCCCGCAACATTCATGACACTTATGGATAGTGTCTTGAATCTGTATTTGGGCAAATTTTTCATCATTACTACATCTGAGGCAGTGTTTGAATTGTTACAAACAAATCAATTATATGCCAAGGAATCTAAGTGTGATTTTTTGAAAGAAGAAATTCACTATCTTGGGCATGTTATTTCAACTAATGGGCTATATACGGATCAATCCAAAGTGGATACAATCCGGTAGTGGCCTTCTCCTAAAAATATAGAGGATTACATCTTTTTTTAGGATTTGCAGTTTTTATCGAAGGTTCATTAAGAACTATGCTAATATTGCTATCCCATGACGGATCAACTGAAAGGCAAAGGCAAATTTTTTTAGTGGGGACCCGCTCAACAACACAGTTTTGATACGCTCAAGGATGCATTAGCTACAGCTCCCATACTAGCTATTGTAGATTTTTTGAAACCATTCATTTTGGAAACGGATGCCAGTGACTGTGCTATTGGAGCAGTCTTGTTACAAAACGGATGGCCAATTGCATTTGGAAGCAAGAAGCTTGATGCAGCTCAGTAGAACTACTCTACTTATGAGTGCGAACTCTATGCAGTAGTGTCTGCCTTAAAAACATGGAGGCATTATTTGTATGGTGCTCACTTTGAGATTGTGTTTGACCATGAAATCATTAAATGGTTTACACAACAAACGGATTTGAAGGTCGGAAAGCCAGGTGGGACAAGATTCTTCAGGAATATGACGCCAAGCTTCAGTATCGTAAAGGATGATACAATGTGGTGGCCGAAGCTCTAAGTCGTATGCCGGAGATCAATTCTCTCTTGTTCACAGAACTTCATAGTGAATTTTGGATTCTCTAAAAGGAAAATATGAGCATGATGAAGGATATTCCAAAGTGTGGAGCCATGTACAAATGAGGGATCCTTCTCACTCCAAATGATGGTAGGGGTAACGTTAACCTCCACAGATAGTTCTCCTCTATCGAGTGATGAACTACAGCGATGGAAGCATTTCACCATCAACAACGGTACCTACTCCATAAGGGGAGAGTTTGTGTACCGATGGACACAGACAATCGGTGCCAAATTCTTTATGAATGTCATGATAGTCCAAGTGCAGGCACCCGTGTATTAGAAAGACTTATGCTCTCGTATGACCATAGATTTATTGGCCAGGTTTACATGTCTTTGTTCAAACTTATGTCTTGCATTGCCAAAAATGTCAATTTAACAAAGTAGAGCACCTGTAAGCAAGAGGACTCTTACATCCTTGGGAGATTCCCAATGGAAAATGGAAAAGTATCTCTATGGACTTTATTGTGGGTTTACCAACCACTGTACGAGGTCATGACTCGGTATGGGTGGTCGTAGACCGGTTGACTAAAGTATGTAAGTTTATTCCAACCAAATCAATGGTTAAGACTCCAGAACTAACCAAGTTATTTGTGGACAATCTATACAAGTTGTCTGGTTTGCCAAGAAACATTGTCAATGGTCGTGATCCTCAGTTTAATAGTCATTTTTGGAGGTCTATGTTCAAACATTTGGGTACACAATTAAACCTCAGTACAACCGATCATCCAGAAATAGATGGTCAGTCTAAATGAGTTAACCAAGTGCTAGAGGATATGCTAAGAGTATACGTTAGCAAGAAACAGTCAGACTGGGAAGAATATTTACCTATTCTCGAGTTTGCTTACAATAGTGCTGGGCATGTCACAACTAGATTTAGTACTTTCATGGTCGTGTATGAGTTTCAACCTAGATCACTAGTTACGGTGGGTTTGGCAATCAAAAAGCTCCAACAGGTTAAGGAGTTTCTCCAAGACCACATGGATATGCTAAGACTCGTTCATCAGAATGTCCGACAAACACAGGATCGGTATAAGAAGTACGCTGATGAGAAACGTCGACAAGTTACCTTTGAGGAAGGGGAGAAAGTATTTTTATGTCGGGCGGCAAGTTTCTCCAAGACCACATGGATATGCTGAAACTCGTTCATCAGAATGTTTGACAAGCGGCGCAGGATCGGTATAAGAAGTACGCTGATGAGAAACGTCCGCAAGTTACCTTTGAGGAAGGGGAGGAAGTATTTTTACGTATGCCAGAACATTCAGAAAGTCCAAAAACTGGGCCAACACCTAAATTATCTCCATGATATTTTGGGACTTTCAAAATACTCAATCAAGTAGGTGATCGTGCCTACAAACTATTGCTACCTACACATTCTCGTATTCATCCGGTGTTTCATGTAAGTTGTTTACATAAGCGGTTACATGGGGATGCCAATGTCATTGACCAACAATTTTGGTTGATTTCGTTCAACCTCCTACCTTTATCGCATGAACCTGAACGCATTCTCGACTATCATGATTTACGTATGCGTCATCATGTACGTTAACAAGCATTAATCAAGTGGAAAGATCTACCTGAGGAAGGCGCCACTTGGGAAAACATTAGTGTTCTTAAGAATAAGCTCCCCACTTTTGTTTGAGAGGAAAAAAACTCTTCTTTAAGGGGAGAATTTTCAGGACAAGGGCAAGGCCGGACTAGACAAGGGCAAGCCCAGGCTAGGTAGTGTGGAAAGGGAGTCCACAACTAGGGCAAAGGGCTAGGAGACATGGTATATAGTGGGTGGTTGGGAGGTGGAATCCTAGGTTCTAGTTCCCCTTGTCTAACAAGAGATGCTAGAAGAAATGGAAAATCAAACAAAAGCCATCCAAAAGGATATTCAGGTAACTCAGGATTGTCAAAAGCAGTATGCAGATAATAAGATATCCAAAAGAAGATTTAAAGAAGGTGAAAAGGTTTTTCTTTGAATTCATCCAAAGAGAAGTACCTCATCACTTGGAAAGTACAAGAAGCTTAGTCTACATTATTTTGGCCCTTACAAAGTGACCAAGTGTATAGGAACCCAAGCTTACAAGTTGAAGTTGACAGATCACATCAAAGTCCACGATGTATTTCATATAAGCTTATTAAAACCCTATATTCCCAGTGATGATCAACTCCTAATGATGAACAAATTTTCATGCCTACTCAAAAGATCTTGGAACTCCAACCTTCTAGAATTTTAGAGTCTCAAGAGAATATTCTTTGAAATAGAGTTCTCATAGAACACCTTGTTCAGTGGAAAAACTATCCTGAAGAAGATGCGACATGGGAAGATGAAGCCACCCTAAAGAAGGAATATCCATACTTTTTCTTGAGATGAGAACATGTCCAATCCTTAAGTTGGGGAGATTTTAATGTACCCAACATTTTTCAATAAAAGTATTTCATTTACTTTGCAAATATTCGAGGTTTGCATTTTATGAAGTCAAAGAGCATTCTAATGGAACGATCAGATGAAAAAAATCATACTTCAGAACTATTAATTATGACCCTTATTCACTTGAAAACAATAGGTTGATGGGAAACATAAGTCTCAAGATTGTATCTATAAATAAGAATTGACCCTTTAGGAAAGAGAGAGTAACTTTAGGAAAGGAGGAGTAATTTGGAAGAGGAGTGGGAGGAGTAGTTCTAGGAAAGAAAGAGTCTTATTACACTTGAAAACAATAGGTTGATGGGAAACATAAGTCTCAAGATTGTATCTATATAATAAAGAATTGACCCTTTAGGAAAGAGAGAGTAACTTTAGGAAAGGAGGAGTAATTTTGGAAGAGGAGAGTGGAGGAGTAGTTCTAGGAAAGAAAGAGTCTTTTAGAAAAGAGAGAGGAGGAGCTTAGTTTAGAGGTCTTTTCTTGGAATCCAAGCTTCTTCTAAGAGGCTCAAAATCGCGCATCAAAATCTGTGTCCATAGAAAAAAAAAACAGCCACCGCAAACGTGCACAAAGTTATCTCTCATTTCTTCCCTCTATTCTTAGCTGGCCTTGAGAGAGCCTATATAAAGATCCCTCTCCCTTCACTTTGAGATACACACTCTGAGAAGCGGAAGATCTCTTGCCTTGATGTTTGGGGATAGACCAAATGGGTGCCCAAGTAGTCAAACACGTAGCTGGACACCACATTTGTAGTCTATTATTTTGCCGAGCTAGTGTAGTTATACTCTGTGTAAATCCTGATTCCAGGGTAGTGGATCAATTCCTGAGTTGTAATGATGTCATGATATTTGTAAAGGTTCATGTGAGTCGGCCAGTGGCCATTTAGAATGCCCTAGGTAAAGGTCAATAATTTTAATGTGAAAGAGGGCTTATTTTTAGAAGAAAAAAGAGCTCTGTTGTACATACACTCAAGCTACGAGTTGCTCCAACTTGTAAATCACCTAACTAATGATTGAGTAATCCATTTTTGAATCCAAAACTTGCATTGTGTTCGTCTCTCTTTGCTCTTTGAATTAAGTGTAAGCATTGTTGTTTTGCTATGTTTGTGACTACACGTCTGTGAGCCTAATTGCAGATTTGAGTGTTTAAATCACTACTTTTAGTCGTTCTAACCATAGGAGAGTGTTCTTAAACCATAGGACGACTTTTTGGATAGTTTTGTTGCAATTTTCAAGACCTTTTCCATGATGGATCGTGATTTTGGTACCTTGTCCAATTGTGGAAAAACTTCCTAGGATAGTGCCCCTATGTGTCCTAGACCTCCTCCTAAAGTTTCATTGCATTTTGAGTCCGTTCGAGTGCCAAAATGTCGTGATGACCTAGAGCTGTGAGAAAGGATATAAGCAGATTTCCTGATCTTTGAGTGCTGATTTGCTTGTTGAGCTAGTGTGTTTGCTTGTTAAGGTTCACTATCTTGAGATTGACGATCTCAAAGAGTCTCCGTGTCCCATCCAAGTCACTTTCTCTGAGTATTGACATTATATTAGTAGTACAAAAAGCTATGATGTAGACGTTTGTCACAGCGACCCACTAACATTGACGCCGTTGTCGGGGATATGATCCTAAATGGTGAGTGACCGAGTGTGTATTTAGAGCGTTCTTTTCTAACATTTGTCTCTCCATTCCATTTACACCTTAGCAGTGAAGCTGCTAGACACGGGGTTTAGTGCTTGATAGAGTATAGAAGTTGAGGATTTGCTAGATCTATTCTTGAGAAGTAAAGAGGGTTGTGAGTGAGATAGCCAAAAGAATTTCATTTTTTATTTTATTTTATGCTTTTAGAGTGCTGTTCCATTTTCCATTTCGACTATTTTTTGTATCATTTTGTTTGTTTTTGTTTCATGTTTCATTTCAGTACTTAGAAGTAGGTAAGTAGAGACTATGACCATCAAATTTGGGCTAAAAGATTGAGGGAAAAATGGATGAAAACCATATTTTTGCCAAAATGACCATATAACTCTTAAATTTTTAAAAACTTTGATGGTACAGACCTCAAAAACGATCCAAATTCAAAAATTTGTTGATCACAGGCATCAAAATACTCTTTAGAAGAAATCTAGAAATTTTGGCCAGAATCTATGGAGGAACATGGATCATGATCCATGCACCCCAGAGACCATTTTTGGTAAAAAGTGACTTGTTACATTGAGCATCAATGGGATACTGCTTTGATCAGGTTTACTTGAAAGAAAAACTCAAAATCACATCAGAATTGGCTGTAAGGACAAAACTAGTAAAACAGGAATTCAGACACAAAATTGGGCAAATCTTGAGATTTTGGGATCCAAATTCAAAAAGGGGTGAGATTTGGCTTCTACAAGGCATAGAGAACCTGTAGAACAAAATTAATGAAAAAATGCTGCCAAACATGGATCGCGATCCATGTTGACATTTGGGGCTGATATTTGACAAGTACATTCCTAATAACTATTGGAACAACTTTGCCAAAAGGGACCATGTCAAAAAATTAAAAAAAGGTTGGTCAAAATAGCCAATACAAAAACTAGTCAAAAGTCGCAGGGCAGACAGAAAAAAGTCACTTTTGACTAAGAAAAATTTGGCCAATTTCAAAAGATTTGGGAAAGAGTGTCACCATAACATGGACTATAAGTTGACCAAGTTTCATGTCAAAATGAGATCAAACATGGATCACGATCCATGTATCTCATGAAAAAAATGAATTTTCTTTTGCTGAGATTTGAGTAGTGGATAGCTGACACATAGACAAACAACTATCCCAAAAGAACCATATGCAAAAATGTTGTAAAAAGTGGTCAAAAGAGCCAAAATAGTTCATTGTCAAAACTGCCACAACAAAATTTCAGATCCAAAAGTGGTGGAACATGGATCGCGATCTATGTACCCCTGAGAAATTTTTGGACAGAAATGTTTCTAGCCTGTAGCAAAGAACATTGTGAGCAAAAGTCCCCAAAGACGTTTTGTCAAAATAGTTCAAAAAGTGGGTGAAAAGAGCCAAAAACTGTTCAAAGAGGAAGACCCTAAAGTAGACTTAGGGATTGACTTTTGCCTGGCCTAAACAAGTCCAAATCACACAAAAACCACATAGCTAGCAACAGGAGCCCAAGGGAAAGCTGTGTACCAAGTTTTAGTACATTCTGACACATAGGTACGTGGATCGCGATCCATGTTCCTTTGTCATAGATTGATACCAAATTTGAGTCATAGCTAGAGGACATCACAAGGAGTCTAGTGGTCTTTTCAAAAGTGAATTTAGATCCCAAAAACCAAACCAAAAGCCTAAAACTACCAAGTACGCTGACAAAGTGATAGAATTGACCTAACTTTCAGTCCAAAGGTCCATTTTCAAAAAAACTAATACCACAGGACCTCCTAATCATGCTGATTTTTATGGTACCAAGAAAAGTTAATTTGGGCTCCACACATGGATCATGATCCATGTACCCATGGTGATAGCTTGACCTATAACTTTTCAGAGTAGTAGTGCATACACAAGGAAACATATCCCCAAGTTCAATTTTGAAAAAAAATTGAGCAAAGTTGGGTCAAAAGAGAGCAAAACATGTGACAGACTGAAAACCACTATGCAAACCTAGTATTGGCTATTTGACCTATCAAAACAAGTCCAAATACAAAAATATTTGAGATTTAGCTTGTGGACATAGATTACAACAAGATGCCAAGAGAGCAAGTCCAGATGTGGTTGAACATGGATCGCGATCCATGTACCTCAACCTCAAAAATTGATGAAAATTGGTATATAGCCTGCATATGACCTTGTCTACACATAGTAAAAATTTGGGAAATTTGGAGAAAAAATTTGACAAAGGAACATGGATCGCGATCCATGTACCTCAGCATAGTGGGGGTATTTGAGTTGGTGATCTTGTAGATATTTTTGAGTACATCCCAAATCTCAAGTTTGAGCTAAAAATACCTTCTGGAGACCAAGATACAAGCCAAAGTTTTTGTGTTCTGGTCTTGAGACTATCTTGAGTGCTATTTCAAGTGGAGTTCACTAACAGTGCTCTAGCTTTTGATAGACAACTCCAAATTCAGTCCGGTATAGCCAGGAAGAAAGCTTGTGGGAAATAACACACACCTAGACCTGAGTTTTGGTTTTAGAGTTGAGTTTTACTAATTTTCCTAAATCCAAACTTTTAGGGTATCTCAGAACCAATTTCAAGAAACCAAAAAGTCACAAACTCCTAACTTTTGAGATACCTTACCAAGGGCAAAAAGGGATAAGTTGCACTAAGCCATGTTGGAGCTGTCAAGTACTATCTTGAGAGATTTGAGTGAGCCTTAACCATGACAAATCATCCACCACTAGGGTTTTCTACTCCACTCAGAGACATGAAAAACCGTTGCAAGGCCGACAAGAGTGGGCTTGGGAGAATACATAGAGGAGAGGCATCCTCTGATCAACAAACCAAACGTGAGATTCATCAAAGCCAATGAATCCATGAGAGTGCTTACAGATTATTCTCATGAGGCTTATTTAGGTTCACAAACGGGGATCCATGTTTTATCTTCTACAAGTATGTAGAGCCCAATGCTAAAGAGTTGGCCACCCATAAGAATCTCTATGCATTCACGTATACAGATGCCAACGAAGTGCAAGTTTTGATGGTAGATAAATATGGACGTGAGTACAAACTTGTCGATCCCATTGACCTAGAGAGATACACATACAAGGGAACTCCTATCTCTACTTACTTTCAGTCAAAAATGATACCAGAGTATACATCATAGAGGATTCCACTGGGATTCTCTCCAAGACAAGAGGAGAGCACCAGACGACGTCTTTCCAAGAGACCACAAATTGGCTAGATTGGTGACTGAACCACAACGATTAAGACCATATCAAGTGGTCAATGTGTCAAAACAAAATACGATGGGTTGAAGGATCCATATGCTCATGTCTCACTCTTCAAACAAGTTTTGAGAGACGAACAAATTGCAGATTTCCATACTCAATATGAGGGATTTGGGTTGACATTAGAAGGAACAGCTTTGATTTGGTTCCAACCATTGAATAGGGATGACTTTCCCAATATAGCACAACTCTTACAAGATTTTGTAGAGGAGTTCTCAAAAAGGAGAATCAAAACACAACAAGTGTCCCAGATCTACGCTTTCAAACAAAAAAGGATGAAAGTGAAGGAATCTTTGCTTTGCTTCAAACAGTACATAGACAGATGTCCTATGAGAGAGCTACCACAAGATGAAAGATTATCAGTTCTCTCCATAAAGGGCTTAAGGAATGAAACTCTCAAAAAAGTCCTACATCCGAAAGGATGCACAACATTTCACCAAGTCACTAGAGAAGCTCTATATCTAGTTGACAATTGCAAGGCCTGCAGAGAGGTGAGTGAAGATATAGACAACACGACTAGTAGTGCATCATCTCCAAAAAGAAAATCAACAACAAAGGAGGATGTTCAAACTCCTTGAACATATCAGTGAGCAAGTGATTGAGTGGGTAATCAGAAAAATAAACCAAGGCTACAAAAAAAACTTGAATGTACGACAACTTCAATTGAGGAGATGTAATACTTGTGCAGGGGATCATCACACTCCATGGTGTAGCACTCAACCAAAACTGCAACGTATTCTAGGGCAACAACCGCATCCTTTGAATGATGGTAGAGTAGTAGTCAACTACACCTAGCCAACACATGTGCCACAACCTACAAGAAACCAGTACGCCATGAATACAAATACACTCATGTTCATAGCCAATCATGAGTATGGTTCAAATAAAATCCTTACAAGTCAAGAACAACCATCGGCTGGATCACCAGCTGTGAAACAAGAAGGTCCATGTTATGAGGGTGGAAGTGATCATTGGGCACGAAGTTGTCCAAAAACAAGGGTCCACAAATAGAATTATTTGTATTCTGTGTGAATGTTGTGGGAACAGAACATCTATGCCAAAAATTTGCTAAAAATCCAGACTACAAGGGGAAAGCAACAATGAATGTTGTAGGCGTTATGCCTTCTTCAAGCGGATCTAAGGTAGAGCCTGCCATTCCTTTTAAGGTGATGACTCAAGCTCAAGCTCAAGAAGCTGCCAAAAACGTAATCATTGAGGAGGAAGCCACATTGCCTGTTCAAATAGAAATAAAAAACGTATCGATGAGAACAGGAAGAAAATTGTGGAAAGCCAAAAGGGACAAAATGAAAGCAAAGAGGCTGCAGGATAAAGATGCTTTGGAAATTGAACTACATCAAACCAAAGAACAACTTAAACATGAGCAAGAAAGCAAGAAAACACAAAGGAATACAAAGAGTCAAAGACTAACTTGGGAGGTTCGGTCTTGGTCGACAAAGTCTTGAACCTTTGGATGCAATCTTGAAAGCTTATGATGCTAGGTTAAAGACCAACCAAACCCAAGAGGATAGGTGGTTGACATATCCTCATCGAGGGTATGAAAAAGAGAGGCTGCAAATGTACAAGGAGCTCATCTAGAAGGCCCAAGCTCTTATGGAACCAGTTCCAGATGCTCCAAAAATGGAGGTACTAGTCCACGAAAAAATCAAGGAAATGGAGAGCCGTGGTATTGTAAACAAAGAGGAAGAGCCAGAAGTTGAGGAACCTTTAGATACAAGGGAAGTAGCCAATACCACAGATGGGGTGGGCTCACAAGTAGTGATGCCTATTCTGGAGGTAGAAGAACCGTGGCCACATTCCTTGTGGGATCGATCAGAAACCAAAAAGATGGTAATGCTACTTTACAGTCTACACTTATCTCTGAGATAAACATGGATCATGAATTTTTCCCAGGGGATATAAGATCTCTATACAGGGATGTCGAGTATGTTATCTAAAGACTTTGCCATCTTTCATAGGAGAACTCAAAACAAAATTGGAGGTTGAAATGCTACCTTCTCAGTGGAAAGCCACACCAAAAATGATGGATACCAAGAGCTTGCATGAATTGATGTCTTCTCTTATATAATTCACACTTTATCTCTCCGAGCTACTAAAAATTAGACCGCATCTATGGGGACAAATGGGCAAAAACCTAGAAAATATGGGGTTGATAATCCCTTCACATGACCAACTTTCAGACAAAAACATGGATGACACCATGCCTAAGAAGCCACAAACAAAGCCAATATCGGTAAATAAGGTGGGTGACTACTGTGAAGGCAAAGAAGGAGACACCACCTTACCACTTGAGTACAAAGGAGTAAAGACGGTTGCTATATCAAATAGTGGGGTAGGAATTGCCATTGCAACCAAAGAAATATGGAAAAAATGGGAAAAGCTTGCTCTTACAAAACCCGAATGAAACTGTAATTAGCAGATGGATACGTGGAGAAATTGATAGGATATTAGAAAAATCATTGTATCCTCGTGGGGCATTGAGTATGAGAACACCTTTCCCATAATGAATTTTGACAAGAGAAGCAACTTTGATATCATATTGGGCAGACCATTCATGCGTCAGCTCAAAATGGTACAAGACTGGGGATATGACTATATCTACTTGAGACACAAAGAGATCACTACAAAAATCGGTGTCAAAATTCATAGTTATAGAGATGTAGAACAAACCCCGGGGGAAGAATTAGACTCCACAACTGATTTTGAAAGGAAAGTGCATATTTGGATGTATGGAGCTCCTGAGAGTGGAAGTCTTAGAAAGGAAGATTGCATCCTAGAGCGTTCAGTAGAAGACGAGGCATATGTAGGAGAGCCATTTCTAGAGGAGTTATTTGAACCCTTTGGATGGGATCAAATTGGCCACTCTTGATGTGTGTGTGAATGAGGTGACCCTGACTAAATTTTACGATGAAGATGGGTATGATATAACTCCCTTATTTACGATAAAGGTGTTGAAGGAAGCTAATGAAGTTTGTGAGTGTGAAAGCAGAAAAGGTGAGACAGATAGCTACATCCTGGAGCATGATGCCAAAGTGCAAAAGAAGGAAGCAGAGCAACCACGAGAATATGTCATCATTGACATACTTGAAGAATCGACAAAAGCTGTTTCAAAGAAGCCGACTCCAAAAAAGTGCAAATGAAAGTAGATGAAGGAGAAAAGTTTCCAAGTTCATCGGAAAATCTTCAACAAACGCAAGATCAAAAGAAGAATAGGGATAAGGACGAAGATCGATTGTCTCCTACTATGATCAAATTCAGCATGTGCGGAGAAACAAAACTCAAAATCACATGTGTAGATGTGATAGATCCAGAAGCAGCAAAGAATCTAATGATTTATGGAACGAGGATCATGATGGGAAAGCCACCAATCACTGTGCTAGAGAAGATCGTGTACACAAGTTCAAAAATACCGATTCCTAGCTTCAGAGTGGCAGAAGATGTACTCAAGTTGAGTACCGGGGAGTATAAGGATATTTTCCACATAATCGACTCCCATCACATCAAAGAGGGTATGGTCCTGACAGAAAGATAGAGGAACATATTCTTTTGACAACAATCACAAGCTTCAACAACAACAACTATAAGAGTTCATGAAGCTTCTCAAATCCATGTGGAGAAGAAATCGCCAACCATCACGAGAAAAGGTAAAGCAAAGGAAAACATTAAAGTATATCAACCTTGCAAGACAACTTTACCTTCCACGAGCTTTGATCAAACTTCCATAGCAAAGCCTCTACATCAGGAGCCAAACCATCGGCAATGCAATGGAAACCAAAACAAAAAGTCTATCAAGCAAAGTTTCCATCACAAAAAAGCATTCAGAAGAATCCAAAGAATGTCAACCAAGTTCTAGTATCCAAACAACACATCCAAGTCAAAGACCCAGTTTGGATACATGAAGCACAAGTTCAACCACAACAACAAAAGGTGATAGGGTGGGTAGCATCAAATGAGTCAATCACTGCTCAGGGCTACTTCCAAGGAAACACTAATGTTTGGGCAAAAAAGCCTAAAGTAGTAGCCTGTATCTACTTGTCTCAACCAAAGAGTTCTACAAGGAGCAAGACGAGAGCTATAAACGCAAGACAAACAGCTCAACAAGGAGAAAGAACTACCACAAAAGGCAGAAGAAAAGACCTTTCAATAAAGCAACACGACAAGTTTGGGTATAAAAGTCAGACCTCGTCGAAGCTACCCAGCACAAACAGTTGAAGCAGCAGATGATTCCAGTGAAGCTACCCGAAGCACAAGGATTTTATGAAGGTAACACTCAAATATGGTTACCAAAAGTTGTAGCTCAGTCTGGAACAACCAAGAACAATCATGCAACACAAGCTTATATCGAAAGGCAAGCAATGATAACCAAAATCTACAATTGCAACCAAGTCTGCTACAATCTCTAGATGGATACCTCATCATCAACTCCAAAATCAAGGCTTCTACAAAGGAGATCATCAGATGTGGATACCAAAGCCTAGTGTCAATCAAGCCAAAGAAGCAGAGAAAATTCCACATACGATCACACAAGGACCAAATACAAGGTGGGTTCCAAAATTGCTAGTCAAAACTCAATCACAAAGAACCCACACCTCTCGGTAACTGATTCTCATGGAAAATAATGGAAAGGCTACATCAGTCCCTACCAGAGCTGAAGGACTTGTTTCACAATGTAGTATGAACATACAACAAGCAAGTCAAGAAGAGCCAAAATATGCCAACCTACTTGAAAAAATGGTGGCATCCAAAGACCAACACAATGGAAGAGGCCTAAATTTCAAGAACTTATGGGAATGAGTTTCTGGCCTTGAACAGGTAAGTCCAAGTCGCCATTAAAAATACATGGCATAAAAGTCAAAGTCGGGCAGCTAAGCCACTAAATGAGCAAGAGTTAGTCCCAAAACTTCATGTAATATTCTTTGTGGTCTAAGCATCTTAGTTATTCTAGGTACTGCTCAAGCTGGAAGAGTTGATCATAAGAGTAAAAGTGATTGTAGTATAGTGGTAAGTGAAGAAGGAAGTCCAAAGACACTCACACACTTAGCACAATGAGGTATGAATGGAGAAGCTTCTTCATAAAAAACCCTTCTTGAAAACGTGGAAGCTATTGAGACGTCTTTGATGTCACATGTGCTACATTTGTTCCTTGAAGGACCCATCAACTGCATCTCTTGTACTACATGCTTTTTTCAAAAAAATCTCGTATGCATATAGAGTGTCCCATAAATAAAACACTTGCATTAGACACTCTTCCTTTGTTTCTCCCAAGCACTCACCTTGCATGACAGGTAGTTCAAGTACAAATGCTCAACTCCAATAAGAGAGTATACCAAAGGCACTTTTTTCCTACTGGGTATTTCCCTTTGGTTATCCAAGTTTTAGACCCTAATCTAGGAACCCTCATCATCAATTTCTTGTATATATTCCTTCTACATCAAAAATCACATCTCACAACATGAGCTAACGACAGCCATGCAGCACCTATATGGATACCCAAATATATTAACAATGACTTGGAGCAAAATTGTAGGTCTCCATATGCTTATCAAGATAATCTTTTATCTCCAAGGTCAACAACAAAGCTCCATCAAACAATGGCAAGTCAAAGAGTGGCCTACAACTACAAGAAATGACAAATTCCGCAAGAGAGTCATCCACAACAACCTTCAACATTGACTACCTACTATGGTAATCTCAAATTGCAGGGGGCCTTGAAAGAAAATCCATTGTAAATTCCACTCCATAAAGAGGATTGGTTCTATAAACTCCAAAACATTAAAATCCTTCTTCATGGTGGCCAAGACTAGCAAAAGAGAGAAGACAGTGCACTGAGAAGAAAAGTTATCTCGATAATGAAAGATCAAGTCATGTATCCACAACACAGCAGATATGAATAACTCAAGGAAGGGGGACCGTCATGAACAACAATGTACTTCCAAATCTAAAGACCAACCTTGAAGACAACGATTCAATGATCAATGGAAAGACGAAGAATGTCATAAAAAGACAACACACAAATAATTATAGCTTTAACAAAAAGCTTCCAACAACAAAACATAAGGAGTTCCATAGTGCTGAAGCTAGTGAAGTATTGCAAGTGAATGACAAAGACAGAAACATCAAGAGAACTCTTCATGGCATATATGAATCACTCAAGGAAGGGGGGAGTGTCATCAACGACAAAGCACTTCCCAAGCTAAAGTCAAAGCTGAAGACAACCCTACGACAAGACTGCACAAGGTTGTGTCAAGGGACGTCACGAATTAGGAAGGGGGGAATGTTTGAGGACAGACCAAATGGGCACCCAACTGGTCGGACACGTAGCCGGACACCACATTTGTAATCTATTATTTTGCCAAGCTAGTGTAGTAATACTCTGTGTAAATCCTAATTCGAGGATAGTGGATAAATTCCTTGAGTTGTAATGCTATCATGATATTTGTAAAGGTCCATGTGAGTTGGCCCCTTTCCAGGCCCCTGGCCATTTAGAATGCCCTAGGTATAAAGGTCAATAACTTTAATGTGAAACAAGGCTTATTTTTAGAAGAAGAAAGAGCTCTACTGTATGTACGCTCAAGCTACAAGCTGCTCCAACTTGTAATCATCGCAACTAATGATTGGGTAGTTCATTTTTGAATCCGAAACTTGCATTGTGATGCTCTCTCTTTGCTCTTTCAATTAAGTGTAAGCATTGTCAGTTTTGTTGTGGTTTGCGACTACACGTTTGTGAGTCTTAAATGCAGATTTGAGTGCTTAAATCACTATTTCTAGTCGTTTTGACCATAGGAGAGTCTTCTTAGACCATAGGGGACCTTTCTCGATAGTTTTGTTACAATTTTCAAGACCTTTTTCATGATGGATTGTGATTTTGTTACCTTGTGAGATTGTGACCAATCTTGCTAGGATAGTGTCCATAGGTGTCCTAGACCTCCTCCTAAAGTTTCGTTGCATTTTGAGTCCGTTCGAGTGCCAAAATAGTGTGCAAGTTGTGAGAAATGACATGGGCATATTTCCTTGATCTTTGAGTGTTGGTTTGCTTGTTGAGCTAGTGTGTTTGCTTGTTAAGTTTCACTTCTTGAGATTGACGATCTCAAGGAGTCTACATACCCCATCCAAGTCACTTTCCCTGAGTATTGACATTATGTTAGTACCAAAAATCTATGCTGTAGATGTCTGTCATGGCGATCCTCTAATACTTGACGTTGGAGTTACCTTCTCTCCTGCAACCTATCTCCTTCAAGCTCTTACCCTCAAGCCATCTCCATATCCAACTTCTTTCTCTACCATCATTGTGTTGTCCCTCAATTTCTTGAGTTCTCTTTCTCTCTTTCTCCCTTCTGTTTGGCGATACGATGGCCATGAAGCGAGTGACTCGAAGCTCAAAGGACGCTCATTCCACTCCATCTCTAAGAAAGGTGCAGAGGAAGGCATCAACTAATCCAAATATTTCTCATGCAGAGGTATTGGTTGTGGAAGAAGTCAAAGTCGTCCAACCTCAACCATGAGAGGTAGTCAAATGTGTTGCTAATCTTGGAAGATGAATTTATAATTTTGCATCGTTATACATGATGACCGATAAGTCAAGCCTAAGAATTCCCTTAAACTATCCAAGGATTATATCACAAGAAACAAGCATATGATTTCATAGAGTAGAGAAAGAATTGTTTGATTAATGGTTACTGTTTGATAAACTGTCTTTGTTTGATATAAGAAGTTGGGTACTTATTCTTGAGAAATCAGTTAAAGAAAAAAATTGATGAAAGAAATGGAACTCGCGGTTAGCGAGGTGATTCCGCGATTAGCGGAGATTAAGGTGAGATTATTGGCTCTCTTTTTGTCTCTTGCTGTTAGTAGGATGCCTTGCGATTAACGAGATGTTCCCTTGTGCATTTCACGACTAGCGAATATGTAAATCCTTTCCAAAAGCTCTGTTGGGGTTAGGCAGATCAAGTGCCCGGGTAGCGGCAAGCTCTTAAGAACAATTGAAAGATTCATTTTTGTTGAATTATAGGATTGTGTTAATTAGACCATGTCTAATTAAGAAATATTTTGGTTATAGGAATGTGTTAATTAGACCATGTCTAAGAAAGAAATATTTTGGTGATGCTTGAAGGGCTGGATGAAAGAACCTATGCTTGGAATTAAGAAAAGAATATTGTTTGTATATGTAAAACTGTGTGGTAGTAATTTGAAAACAAGCTAAAAAGTGTGAGTGTGGGGTGGAAAGTGGGGGATGGCTCAGGCTTCCAGTCAAGGATGGGTGGTCTCAATTAGTCGAGAAACTCTCCACTCCCTCTTATTAAGAGAAGTGATATTAGATAATCATTGTGCCAAGAGTGGAGATGTCCCAAATCTACGTGCCCCTGGAAGCTAGGGTCCCAATTAGTTGGGTAGTTTTCACAAAATTACCTTAGCTTAGACTAAGTCTCATATCATATTTATGGTTTATGGATGGCGATCGTGCCTCTTAAATGTGGGGAAAAAGGCGTTGTTTATGGATTCTAAATATGTCAATGAAATTCATCTTTATGTTGGCAAACAACTATCATCAGAATCCTAGATTTATCGACGGCTTGTGGCATACGACCCTTATAACCACGTAAACGATGGATAGAGGACTTCCTCTCTTTTGTTGCTTGTATATCTACTTTGTGGAAATAGAGTAGGATTTTGTCACAACAGAAAAGGAGAATAAAGGAAGGCCATCTATCAAGTTGCCCCAATCTTCTTGGGGTTGGGGACCTCACAATGACAGGTGAGAGGGGCAGTGCAGAGTCAAAGATAGAGGTGCTTCCTATGCAACCAGTGCACTCTATGACAGGTGATGTCGGTTGAAAGGTGGTGTCTAAGCTTTCCAAGGGCTTTGTGAACCGTGGTTGAAAGGGATGCTGATAAAAGAGGATGTGCAATGGGCCACTGAGCAAGTGCAGAATCTAGTGGAGAAGAATTTAGCTTTACATGGATGGGAGGGTGGGCCAGGTATGTCAGGAGTGTTGGTTGAATAGGATGGTGAGCACGATGGTGTTCTTGGAGGTGCTTTTTTGCGAGTGGGAAGTAGGCCATTGGGTGCATGGAGTGGTAGAAGTATGCCGCTGGCAGTTTGGGTATGCAATTGGCTATGTGCCTTGGTGTCGCACTATGCAAGGGTGTTACAGGTGGGTGGAGGAGACCAATGGAAGGTGTTTGACCCAGGTAGATGAGGGTAGGTAAAGTAGGGAGTTGGGAAACCCGCTTAAACAAAAGCAGCGGGTGACAGATGCCAGGTTTTGAACATATTCTAGGTGCTTTGTGATGTCTAGAGAGTTTTTTTTGGGTGTGCGGTCTTTTGGTGTAATAAGCCTATGTGTGGTCAAACATAAAGGTTCGACGAGGGGACAGGGCAATAATGGTGCAGCCAAATTTGGTCGAAGATGGAAAGTGATCTATGTCAAACAAAGGCTACATGAAGGTGCACTGCAGAAGGCTAGGGCAGGTACCAAGGTCCTCGGCAGCCAAAGGGTAGTGGGAATGTATGCTTAATGCATATCTTAGGCCAAAAAAATCTCCAAGGTGGCTCAGTTGGGATAGAAAGTGAAGGTGCCCAAAGTGCCAAGTGAGTGCTCTAGAATGTAGTGTTTGATGTGCTCTATAATCTGGTCCAGACGGCTCGTCAAACGGAGCCACGGTGTGTAGAATATTGCAGTTCAAAGTTAGAAGGTTTAGCAGATCCCCGACGGGCAGGGCAGATGGGGACATGAAAAAAGATATTTGAATCATATGATATGGTCCCTCTTTTGTATTATTTTGGGTGAAAGAGGAAAAAGTATCCAAGTAAAGCAAAATCATATAATAAAAGTAACCAGGGGAGTAGAAACAGTTTTTTTGTTTTCACAAGGGTGAGGATAAAAATGTGGGGGTGATTTGTATAAAAGAAAGCAAATATTCATGAGACTAGGTAATGTGTACATTGGAAAAGAATATATACTTATGGTGCAAGAGGATAAAAGAAGGCATACATAGGTTTAATAAAACACACACCTAGGTATAAATGTTTAAATAAAATGCCAAAATAATTATAACAAAAAATCTTGATGATTAGGTCCTATATACAATGAAATATTTACACACAAAAAGGCCATAACATACTTTTTATCTTTATTTTATTTATGTTTTTGGCTCAACTAGACCAGTGAATAGCTAATCGAGGGTTTTTAAGGAGATATGGGAAAAGTCCCCTAACTCACACACGGCTATGTAATGCAAGGGTGAGGATAACGACAGTTTTTGAGTGATTTTGATAGGGTGAGGTAGCTCCACTATGGAAATTTTGGATAGCCAAAAAACGGCTATCATTAGCCCCCCCCCCCCCCCCCCAAGATAATGGCACATTCATGTGGCATTATCCAATTGATCAAGTCACGAAGATACATCTTTTAAGGCTTGTAGTGTTTGTCTTTGTCTGCTTTTATCTTTCTTGAAGCACATGTGAAGTATCATTAGAGAACTTTGTGTGCTACGAAAGATTGTCTCCAAATTCAATAGCATGATGCAATGAAGTGGTTGAGTAAACCGCCTCCATTAAAAAAAATCCATAAGCACCTCCCAAGATCAAAGATCTTGAAGTTTGTTTCCCAGAGAAAGATGTATGGTATGGAATCACTTACTAAATCTCGTTGAAGAAACTTGTGGCTCATATTGTTGTCCATCATTGCCTCCACCACTATCAATGTGATATAAAAGATAGGTTGCTCTTTCTCCTGTGTAAAGTTGATGTATCTACTACAATCTTCAAGAGCTTGTATGAGAGAATCTTTGAATTGTAGCTCATAAAATTCATTCAACCTAGGTAGGCTCATCAAGTCAAAAATTCTATGACTTGCATGATTTAGGAAAGCTTGATCCATGCTTCCATGTTGGAAACTATTGCAAATAGTTTACCGCATAAGTAGATAATAGACGAAGGTTCCTATTGCTTTCAACACATTGGAAGAGAATAGATTTTGGTACGGATTGATGAAATATCCTCAGGTAGCAATCAACAAGTTTTCCATATATGATGAAGACCAGAACCATCACAATCTGAGACCTCTATACACCAAAGAACCAAATGAAGAAGGTTTGGAAACACTATGTTCATCACCAAGTACTCATGTCCTCTTCCACTTAAGAAGGTATGGTACCCATGTTGAAAGGTATATGTGAAGAGAGGATAAGTTGATTTTGAAGAGGTGAAACCCAATGTGAAGCTGATTGAGACTTCAAAAACTTGGATTTTCTTACTAGGAGATTGTCCTATGAGTGAAAATCCGCCCACTAATACACCATTGGAGAGAATAATACCCTTTTAGTAGTTTCTTTTTACGGTTTTATTTTTTGCTACTCTCCCATGTTCTTCATCCCCTTCTAAGCACCCCCCTTGGCAAGTTTGGAACTCCTCACATTGTACCACCTCAAAGGTTGATGGATTATTTTTTATTTTGTAAAAACTTTGGCTTCTTGCATGGTAGGTTCCTCCATGCTTAGCATACAAGAGTCATACCAATGCTTTTTAAAATCCTCAAACACTTCTTGAAGATTATCCTCACATGGATTCAACTCACATCTTCTACTTTGTTTTGAACTTGGCCTTCCATGTACATAGTCATCTCTTTATGATCAATGTGGTCAATGATCTTCCCACTTATGATTTCATATTATTCTTCACTCTCTTTGTTTAGACAAGACACATTCTCAAAACATTCCATAGGATCAAGGTTACCTTCAATGTCTTCATTCTCCATAGAGTCATGTTGCATAAAAGCTTCCTCTGCTTTGACTAGAAACTAGCCCTCCAAAAGGTTGGGTGTATCTATTATTGAATCATCCCCAACACCATTCGAGATATCTTGTGTTGATCATTTCAAGATTGTAATGAAGGTAGGAGAAAGAGATGCCACGTTTAAATCTCTATCACACGCTTTAGCACTTGAAGCATTGATTTCCATGTTAACATCATTTTCAATATTTTTTGGAGTATAAGGAAAGAAAGACGGCAAAGGAACCAATTCTTTTATTGAAACACTTTGTTGATGGTTGGTTCTTCCAGAATGATGGAAACCATTTTTAATGTAGAAGTACTTGTGAAACTTTCTTCGTGCAATAGTGACCCCTTCTTCAAAGGTGGAGGGTCCACTATAAGTAACCTTAGTCTTTAGGAAAGGAGACAAAAAACCCAAAATAAATTGATACATTTTTACATAATCTGGAAATGTAAAATTAAATCCACATCCTGTCCATTGACGAGAAAAAATCTCCTCATAAGCATAGTAGTCTTTACCGTGTTGTTGAAGTCTCCTCAATGAAGCCCATGCTTTCTCCGTTGTTGGAACTTTAGAGAATCTGCTCTTTAAAGGTTTGGAAATTTGGGTATATTTGTCTTCAATCTATGAAGACATACTCCAAAACCATTGCTCAGCATTGCCTCTAAGGCATAGCAACAAAACATCCCCTTATTCAATGTCATCCCTTTTGCCAAGGATATGGTAAACCATTCTAAAATCAGCAAGAAAATCATCATCATCTTCTTCTAAATTTCCAAAGAAGATTGGGATATCCTCCAAGGTATAGCATGGCATAGTCTTTAAATGCTAGAACCACACATATGCTAGTTCCAAACAATCATTTTTGCTCATGACATGCAATAAACCACATGGAGTGTTGAAAGGAATTCCAACATAAATTCTAGATTCTTGTATGAAAATTGTTTTTCTTTATTATGTTATGCCAATCCATATTGGTACTACCTTTTGTGAACAATTTTAGAGCAAGGTCACACTATCAATTACGTCTTCTAATAATTATGCCTTGGTGGTTATGTGAGAGAAGACTTTGAGCAGAGTAGAAATGTGCAACAACTTTTGGAACTATGCATTGCAATTAAATGGGTTTGAGTGATGAAGCTTTTATTAGATGTTGGATGTTGCCCGCATGATATGGATTCCTATAATTGGCTACAACATCACCTCCATGCTCCCTTGTGTGCAGGCCAATCCTCTCTCTCTCTCTCTCTCTCTCTCCACGTTAGTGTGAAGTGTTAAAGAGTTCATTTTTTGCAAGAACAAAAATTTGATCGACCTTCCTCTTGCATTTTAATCAATTATATCCCACTTGGCTCTCCTCTCTCTCTCTCTCTCTCTCTCTCTCTCTCCACATTAGTGTGTAAAGAGGCTAATTTTTTAAAGAACAACAACTTGATCGACCCGCCTCTTGCATTACTTAATTATATCCCACTTGGCTCCTCTCTCTCTCTCTCTAAGAAGTTAGAGTTTCTCTTTCTCTTCTTCGGAGTCTTCTTCTCTCTCAATCAGTTAATGATCTTGAACCATCAAAAGCTAAACTTTCTCTAGCGGCACACACCAACATGGATTTCTAGAGAGAATGTTATCAACTCTTCTCTCTCTTTCCCTCTACCCCTCAAGGCTAGAAAAATACATTTTTCCTAACTAGTGAAAATAAGGGAAAACTTGAAACTCTCCCGGTTTGTAGGTCAAAATTTCAAGCTTTTAGCCTTAATTACACTAAGACGTGTAAATTTCTCATTTTTTCCAAATGCAACCTCAAAATCTAACCAAGATTTTTATCATTTCAAACAATTTAAATACATGGGACCCGTTTTTTCCATTTGGAGTTCTACATGAATCTCCTTCTCCTCATTTCTCTCTCTAGAATGACGCGCATGTGCACAAGAAGTAGGAAATAGAGGCTCCTTGCTGTTTTCCAGTCAACCTAGTGCATCTCTCTATCTCTCTTTATTAATATAATAATCTCTCTATAAATAAATTAAGCTTTTCTCAATCAGGATTAGAATTGCTACCCACATCATCAAGTTTGCATAAGTTTACGCTTCTCTCTTGAAGAAGAAGAGTGCCCACTTTGCCTTAGTAATTGTAGATTTCATACAAAACTTGCCTACTATTGATTCATACATCACCATTTGTGATCTTGAAACAATCCATGATTGTGGGCTCGCAAGGGGACAAACAAAGAAATCGAGGGCTACCCTTGTTGTTTGCACCAGCCTAATCAGAGATGAGGGTTGGCCCAGGACAGAGGGGCGGGGGGACTGCACCAGATGGATGCGTGCATAGATCACCATGCAAAAAGTGATGTATGCAAGGGATGACGTGGTAGTATGATTTTGCAAGATCAGGGGTGAGAGGCTTGTGGGGCAATAGTAGTGCCTCCACGCTCCGTGATCCCAAAAGAATGTGCCTCAAAGAAAATACCTTCAAAGAAACATCCCCTTCATAACCCTTCAACGATACATTTTTTGTTGCTTCGTATTGTGCTAATAGTTCCCTCGAGGTCCTGTCCACCTTCATGCAAGGCATCCACCATCACCCACAAATCTTGCTCTCTCTCTCTCTCTCTCTCTCTCTCTCTCTCTCTCTCTCTCTCTCTCTCTCTCTCTCTCTCTCTGGTACCACAAGAAGTTTTAGACAAATTCTCACAATAACTCCCACATTGTGACTTACCTTAACATCATTAGATTCAATGAAGGAGGCACTAGATACCTAGCTAGGTACGATTGGGGTAGGGGACCACCGGCCCGGTGAGGGGGTGGTGGTCCTCCGACCCCAATCGTACCTAGCTAGGTATGCGATGCCTCTCGAGCAGAAGCTCATGATGTTATGTACTGTATGAAAAACATTGAAAAAGAGTCCTTTTTCTTACATGAGGAAATGTTTAAATCTTCTTGTGAATTAAGGGGACCTACACTTTTCTACCTTGAGTCACCAAAGAGTCTTGAAAACCGGTTTGGCATTGTCATCGTGATACTCGAAAAAGATATCATAATATAATTCAAAGATAGAGATTCTTGAAGACGAGAAAAAGATTGAATGATCATTTAAAGGCAATGCGAGAATTATAATGACCCACTTCCACACACATAAACTTCTTGTGAATTAACTGACAAAATGCTTTTTACGTAATCTTCAAGACATGCTACATATTTTCAGTTCTTGTAAAACTTTCATGTGTAAATGTGATGTTGTTGCCAGAGATGGGAGGCGTTGCCATCATTCTACGAAATGGCATTGAAATTTGACAGGCTCAAGTACTCCCTTGCAAAACGACTTTTGGGTCCCTTAGGTTGCCTACAATGATGAATAGTTCATGTCTTTGACAAGGGGGACAATGATTCCCACTCAAGCACACATCATGTCCACCCTTCTCTTCTTGCCTTGAATAAGTAAAGGCCTTGATTTTGACTTGGATCGGTGGACATGATGATTGGTCCACATGGTTCACTCGACTTATTCTTAGTTCATGGGTAGGACGCCGTCAAGTTCGCTTTTGCTGCTGATATTTTGGCCACCTAGCAATCCTCCAACAACACCGCGCCCCCATTTGCTGCCACACCGTTTCCTATAACCATGCACGCTCTCCTCTAGTTGCACCTTCAAGGCCACCTATTGATTAAGCTTCTGCCTCAGCCATTTTCTTACCTACTGGGCACTCAAGTCTGCATGCACATCAGTGCTTCTACATTACTCCACGTGAATATGGGCTTTCTATTCCTTAGCGCAACCATCAATAGGCTTGCATCATCAATGTCAATCGCCTTGGGCCGCCAACTACTTATGACACCATCTCTCTCTCTCTCTCTCTCTCTCTCTCCCTCTCTTTTTGAACCCAAATAAATATTGAGCTCAGATTTCTCTTAGAAAAAAATAAAGTGTGTCTCCAAGAAACTGTTGGAAAGAGGTTTTTGAAAGCACTTTACCATAAGCATACATCCATGAAGAAGGGTTATCTGATCACCAACACTCGAGCAATTGTGTACAAGGGTTAAGAAATAGAAACCTACAAATGCTTTTGTTCAAAATAGGCTGAACGGTGTGAGGAGTTTTTTGGAGAAAGGGATTACGCATATGTACATACCCATGCATGGTACATCGAATAAAGGATTGCCCATTTTCCATAGCCAAGTGGTTACGTGGGGCCCACATGTGTACAAGTAGGACAGGGTGTACATAGTGCATAGATTTTCACTATTACCAGTACCAGTGTGTTTTTCTATAATAATGAGGAGTTGATAGCACATAAAACTTATCGAGGAAGCTATCCGCAGGCTTAAGACATGAGGTAAGCAGGTGCGTCAGATGGCATCTAGTGGCGTTAGGAGGTCGAATGGGGTCAATACTTGCACGTGGATATGTACGGACACAACGTGGGTGTTTCCTTGTGATAATTATGCAGAAACGTCATCATGAGGAACATATTTTGGGGCCACTTCATGTGGTGGCAGGATACATTATGGGAAAAAGCTGAGTGCCAGGTGTGCGGATGGATGCAAAAAGGTGACAACTATGCCTGTTCGGGGTCCGTTTGAGGTCATCTAAAAGGCCAAGGGTGCCCAACTAATAAAGCTAAGTGTGGGAACTGGAAAAACAGAGAGAAGACCACAGAAAACGTGGGAGGAAGAGGAGGAACAACCGCAACTGTGTTTTTGCTCATTTTGGAGCCTGTTTTGGCCGTAAACTGCTCATCCGAGGTCGGATTTGAGCACTTTGACATTGTAGATTGGGTTTTTGGGCCATTCTGGACACGATGGAGCTGTCCATTTTGCCAAAGTCCTCACTGTGTTTTTGTTGTTTTGACTTTGTAAGTTTCTCCTATGAGCGAAGCCTCTGCTCCAGTTTGTGATTGTATCTGGTATATTTTACCCATATTGGGTGAGCTATTTGCCCCATTGGTGGTGGCCCAAGCTCAATTGTATCTAAACATCATAAATTCTCCTCTTTTGAGCTGAGTTTTTTGGGTGTGTGTGTGTGTGTTTCTTTGTGTGGAGTGGGTAAACCGACAGTCTCTCTCCTCTGACTCCATCGGTGTGTTCCCTGTCTCGGCCAGGTGGATTGTGTAAGCCGAGTGGTGCCCCATAGTGTGTGTGTATCATCCCAAGAGTGTGTGTCGGGTCATTATAGCGGCGTTCTGTGTGTTTTCATCCCGCTCACATTCTTTTGGTGCCGCCACGGAGGATCTTCTTCGAGTACCTTCTGCTTCGAGCTTCAACCTTCGAGATTCAGGATTACAGGTTGCAGACTACAGATTACAGGTTACAGTTTACAGGGACAGGTACAGATACAGGTGATTCACACAGGTACAGGTAGCTGGAGTACAGTGGTATACTAGCAGTGAAGTCACTTGCAGTTGTCGTGGGTATACATCAATTAGCGCGTGCTTGAACGCATTGTTTGTTGGTATTGTATGTTACTTGTGGAAACTGCCAATTGTACGCCTTTGTGGAGCCATACTTGGTTTTATTTGGCAGTCCCAACCATTTCTGAGACTTGGTCTCGAAGATAGTCATTTCTAAGACTTGACTATACGAGATTTGCATAAGCCTTCGTGTGAGGGTCGATGGCCTGAGGTTTTATTGAGCTGGGGGATTCTCAAATGTTGAGATCCTTTCGGTGATACAGGTAGCTGGAGCAACCTTTTCGTGACCTCGCCATAGTCTATGTACTAGTGATTCCTACTTGATGCTCGGGTTCTATTGTTGGCAGTTTATGCATACATATACAGTCTATATTTTGGGTTCTCACTGCTCTACTTCTAGGGAAACTCTGTCAAAATTTTCCCAAGTTATGATGGCTGGTTTTTTGGTCTTTTAAGCCATTTATGTTGTTATGCTACTGAAATTTTGGCAAAATCAGAGGATAAGTCAGTGTGCCTTTTTGGGAGCTTCATGGTTGACTTTAATGGATGATCAAAATGGCCCTCAATTCACTCCTTTTCATTTAACTCAGAGAATCCAGATAGATGTTCATGTGTCCAGGAAGATTTTTTTCCAGCAGCGCATAGTCTTTATGTTCAGGCCAAGAAGATTACGAGAGATCCTGGAATGTCCTTTGCCTGTTGTAATTCCAATGATTAACTATGAGAACTCATTTGATGTGCATGTGTTTGTCCTTATCTAAAGTTGAGCTCCATTGAAGTTTCTGGGGATTGGGTAGTGAAAAGTTTTGGGTTCTTGCACGTGTGTTCGAAGGGGTTCTCAAAGCATCGTAATTTGGGTAGCCATGGCTTTCTCTTATCCGGAGTTTCATGGAAGAAGTGATGAAGATGTAGAAGAATTTTTGGAAAAGATGGAGGTTGCTTGCATTAGCAACCAGATTCATGACCCTGCACAGGTGTTACGTCTTCTCCAAATCTGTTTGAAGAGTGATGCACGAGTTTGGTCAAAAGCATTTGAAGAGGAGTTGCGTGGGGCTGATCCACCCAGAAGGTTGAGTTGGGACAACCTACGGCATGGGTTGGAAGTGGAGTTTGTGAAGATAGAAGATCCTGACAAAGTGTGGCAAGAAGTACAAGGTTTGGTGCAGATGGAAGGTGAGCTAGTAGATGCATACATACGTAAGTTTTCATTGTCATGGGAGCGGATGTGTAGGCCTTAGCACCACAGGTACCCCCGCTTGACATGATGAAGAAGGACAGATTCTTGGGTGGTCTTTGGGAGAATATACGTTGGAGAGTGGAGCTAAAGAAGCCTAGGACATATGAAGATGCATTGGAGGTAGCAAGAAACAAAGAGCGGAAGCTGAGGAAAATGAGCCAGCTAGGGGTGGAGTCTTTGCCCATGAGAACTGAACTTCATCCTATGGATTCTTCGCAAGGTCGCATGCCAGGGGTTCATCATGAACCAGTGGTTGTTGTTACTCCTCAAGTTATGCCAGTAGTGGTCACTACAGCAGTGCAAGATGATGGGCTAAGGCAAGACATGAGGCAAGTGGTAGATTTAATGAAGAATCTCAGCCTAAACATGCTAGGTCAAGTGGGAAATAATCGAGGTCGAGGAAGGTTTGCAAATCAGCCAGGAGGTGAAGAGAGACCTAGGAATGATGTTGGACAAAGTAATGGTAGGTTTTGGAGGTAGACGCCCACATGTTATAATTGTGGAGAGTTGGGTCACATCAGCCCGCAATGTGATAAGCCACCAAGGATGGGGGGAGACATGTATCCATTTCCAAGACAGGTGCTAACTAGGTCAAATGATTATGGCATCGAAATTAAGGGAGATGAAGGAACCAATGGATTAACCCAGGAGGAAAAGGGAAAGAAAAAAGTGATCAGTGTAGTCACCTTGGAGAAGGCATCAAAGCTAGAGAATACATTAGTGATGCCTATTGGGAAGAGGACCACAGAGGGAAAGGAAGGAAGAAGTTCCCTAGGTCCTAGTAAGAAGAAGGGAAAGTGCCATGAAGGCGAGGATGTCAAGGCCAAGAGGAAAAGGAGGGCTCGTTGCAAGTTTCATGTTTAGATTTTCCACTAGGGGATGGTTAATTAAGCTATGACTTGAAGGAGGATCTGACAAGCAGGAAGGCAGATGTTACTTTTGGGCCACTTATAGAGATGGTGCCTAAGCTAAAGCGAAAGTGGAAGAGGATGGTTAACCCAATGGAGAAAGAGCCAGAGAGAGGTTCAGTGAAGGTGTTGGCAATGGACGACCTACCAGATATTTGTCCAATAGTAGATGTGTGGCATAAAAGAAAAAAATTGGGACAAGGTTATGTTGATGGCGGAGCCCAAATATGTGTCATAACACACTCATGCGTTGAGAAGATGGGTCTTACAGTGACTGTGGTGTCAGGCTTCCGGATTAGATTGACAAACCATCAAAAAGTAAAATGTTTGGGCGTATGATGCAAAGGCGGTGGTTGATTTTCATGTGATGCCAGCAGGGTTGGGAGCATATCCTATTATATTGGGTAGACCATGGTTACGTGCAGTGGGAGCTATTGAAGATTGGCGACGTGGTACGATTAGCCTCTATGGAAAGACATGTGCTAAGAAGCTTTATAATATGGACACAAGGAAACGGTTAGAAGAGATTTATGAATATGAAGATGAGTCTAGTGTGATGAAGACTATTCCATAGTGTCTGATGAGGACAGTGATAGTACTACCAACAGTGATGAGGATGCTGATGTTGCATTTCTTTTTATGGACAAAGAAATTCAGGAGTCTGGATTAGTTGCATTTGCGAATGAGGTTGAAGATGAAAGTGAAGGGACTTATGAAGTGGTTGAAGGGTTGATGCCAACCAAGGTGAATCGTCAAAGAAGCAGGAATTGATGCCACAAATGATGAGTGAAGACCTCTCAGCTATGGAGAAGGGGATATATTTGCACATGCTAGCTAGTTTTCCTGATTTTTTCATTACTTCATATGAAGAGATCAGAGGGTTCAAAGGAGAAGAGATGCATATAGAGCTGAAGGAAGGTGCTAAGCCAATGCGGAAAAGGCTAAGAAGGATGGGTCAAGAGCAAATGGAGGCCTTGCGGGAAGAGGTGGACAAGTTATTGAAGGCAGGGTTCATAGTCCCTGTGGAGACCACAGAATGGGTGAGTCCAGTAGTAGTCAGTCCAAAGAAGGATGGAAAGTGGAGGGTTTGTGTAGATTTTAAACCCTTAAATGTAGCCACTAAGAAGAACCCATATCCTCTTCCATTCATCAATCAGATCTTGGATTCAGTGGGGCAGGTTATGAGAGGTACAGTGTGTGTGATGGTTTTTCAGGCTATTTTCAATTGAAGATTGCTCTTAAAGACCGAACAAAGACAACTTTTATTACGCCATGGGCTGCATTGCTACATAGTATTGCCATTTGGGTTCAAATGGACCATCTTTCTATCAAGAGAGAGAAAATTGGGTATTGGAACCATTCATTGGTAGTTGTGTTAAAGCTTTTATGGACGACTTCTGTGTTTATAGCAGTAGGGCTAAACACCATGAGAAGTTGCAGATGGTATTGGCTTGATATGATGAATGTGGAGGACAACTAAATCCAAAGAAATGTCATCTAGCACAGCCAAGGGTGAAGTTATTGGGACATATGGTGTCAGAAAATGGCATTGAGGCTGATCCAGACAAGGTTAAGTCTATTATTCTTCTTCCATCACCTACGAGTACGAAGCAGTTGGCAACTTTTATACACAAAGTGAAGTACATGGCACAATGTATTCCATTGTATTCACAGCTCCTTTATCCATTACAACAAGTGGCAAAGCATGATCCATTGCAATGGGACGACAAGTGTGAAGAAGTGTTTCAAGAGGTCAAAGAGGTGTTAGGGGGGTTGTCAGCCATGCAGGCTCCTGATTGGGAAGCAAGAGTTTTGTGTAAATCCATCAGTAGGGGATGATGCCATTGGAGCCATGCTATTGCAAAAGGGGAAGGGAAAACATTATATGAGGCCAACGTATTGTGCAAGTTGAGTGAAGTTGGTAGCAGAGAGAAAGTTCTAGGACGTAGAGCTAGTGATGGCCAGTGTAATATTTTCTTGTCGACGATTTCGTCATTACTTGCTACCACGACCGTTTGTTTTCCTGACGAGTTATGCTTTTTTGCCACAGTTAATTAATGGAACTAACATGTCAAATGTGGTGAAGAAATGGGTAATTGAGTTGCAAGAGTTTGAGTTCTCGTTTTTAGTGGAAGAAAGTATAAGAGCTACCCTAGCTGATTTGTTGACTTACAAGGAGAATCCCCTTCTTGTTAAGGAAGAGGTGGTGAGAAGGGTAGTCAAAGAAATGCCACAGATCAGAAATGCACATGTGTTGTTCTTTGATGGCTCATACAGAAAGAGCCATGATGCCGCTTCAGGGGGTATAGCACTTTATGATCCAGAGGGGAAGCTAGTATGCAAGAGAGGGTTCAAGTTGGATGCGTATAGTAACAATGAGGCTGAATATGTTACTTTGGAAGCCAGATTACACATTTGTTTGAAGCATGGGATTCAAAGGTTGAGCATAAAAGATGATGCCTTGTTAGTGGTGAAGCAAGTGCTGGGTGTGTGGAAGAGCAAGAACAGCTCATTAAAGGAAATGTGTTTCAGAATTAAAGGCCTGTTAAAAAAGTTTGAAGCATGAAGCATTAGACACATTGAACGTGCTCTAAATGGAGAGGCACATGAAGCAGCTCAAAGCATGATTGGGGAGCTATTTGTGTTGAGGACCACTTTACCTCTTTATCATGGCCGGGAAAGTTGGCTCAAGAAGAGGAGTTTTTGCTATAACAGGAATCATTCCGAAGGACATTGAGAAGTCTAAGAAGTATGTTTTTGTGCGTAGAGCATACAGGTAAAAATTGATTGGTGATGTCCTCTACATGAAAGGGGCTGATCTCGTGTTGAAACGTGTACCTTGGCGGGAGTAGCTTTATAGAGTGTTGGAAGAGAATCATGAAGGCGCATGTGGCGGACATTTTGCTCTAAAGATCACCTTGCATAAGATCTTGCAAGAGGGGTATGTATGGCCTAGTTTGCACAAGGATGTTCACCATTGGTGTAGGTCTTGCAATAGGTGTCAAGCATTTGGGAAGAGAGTGTTGAAGCCAGAGCTACGAAAAACCATTATGGCGTTTGATGTATTTGAAAAGTGGGGGATTGATGCAATAGGACCGTTACCTATCACAAGCAGGGGCAAAAGCTATATTTTGACTGCAGTCGACTATGTCTCTAGATGGGCAGAGGCTATAGCAGTAAAACAAATCACTGCAAAGGATGTGGAAAAATTTGTGTATGATGAAATATATTGCAAGTTTAGGGTGCCATTGGAGCTAATTTCAGATAAGGGGCCAGCCAGGCTTTAGAGCTAAACTGCTAGACTTTTTATGCGCAAAGATGAAGATTAGGCACTGGCATACCACTCCTTATTACCCGCAGTGTAATGGCTTGAATGAAAGATTCAATGGTGAGTTGGTACAAATTCTTTCAAAAGTGACAGAGCACCAAGGAAAGAATTGGTATTTGGAATTGCCTAGTGTATTATGGGCTTACCGTACTTCGGTGAAGACAGGTACAGGGTTTACTCCATTTCATCTGGTGTATGGAAAGGAAACACTATTTCCGGTGGAGGTAGAGTTGCCTGCAATAAAGATGCTAGAAAATTTGCTTGGGCCGCCTAGTGGTGCATTCAAAGAGAGGCTCTTACAGTTTACAGAAGGTTCGGCTGGATAGGATGAGTGCATTGGAACATTATGGGCAGATGCAAGATAGGGCTGTGGCAAAGATAAATGAAAAGGTGGTTACGTGGGGCCCACATGTGTACAGGTAGGACAGGGTGTACATAGTGCATCGATTTTCACTATTACCAGTACCAGTGTGTTTTTCTATAATAATGAGGAGTTGATAGTGCATAAAACTTCTCGAGGAAGCTATTCGTGGGCTAACAAAATGAGGTAAGCAGGTGCGTCATATGGCATCTAGTGGTGTCAGGAGGTCGAATGGGGTCAATACTTGCACGTGGATAAGTACGGACACAACATGGGTGTTTCCTTGTGATAATTATGCAAAAAGGTCATCATGAGGACCATCTTTTGGGGCCACTTCGTGTGGTGGCAGGATGCATTATGGGAAAAAGCTGAGTGCCACGTGTGCGGATGGATGCAAAAAGGTGACAACTATGCACTGCGAGGTCAGTTTTTGGCATGTTCGGGGTCCGTTTGAGGTCATCTAAAAGAGCAAGGGTGCCCAGATAATAAAGCTAAGTGTGGAAACTGAAAAACAGAGATAAGATCATAAAAAACATGGAGAGAAGAGGAGGAACAGCCGCAACTGTGTTTTTGCTCATTTTGGAGCCTGTTTTGGCCGTAAACTGCTCATCCCAGGTCGGATTTGAGCACTTTGACATTGTAGACTGGGGTTTTGGGCCGTTCTAGACGCGATGGCGCTATCCATTTTGCTAAATTCTTGATTATCTATTGTTTTGACTGTGTAAGTTTCTCCTCTGAGCGAAGCCTCTGCTCCAGTTTGTGATTGTATCTGGTATATTTTACCCATATTGTGTGAGCTATTTGCCCCATTGGTGTTTGCCCAAGCTCAATTGTATCTAAACATAAGAAATTCTCCTCTTTTGAGCTAAGTTTTTTTGGGTGTGTCTGTGTGTGTGTGTGTTTCTCTATGTGGAGTGGGTAAACCAACAGTCTCTCTCCTCTCACTCCATCGGTGTGTTCCCTGTCTCCGCCAGGTGGATTGTGTAAGCCAACTGGTGCCCCATAGTGTGTGTGTGTATCATCCCAAGAGTGTGTGTCAAGTCATTATAGAGGCGTTCTGTGTGTTTCCATCTCGCTCACAACGGGAAGCCATCAACAGGATGCACAAGGTATGTAACCAAGAGTGCCACAAACATTAGGGCATAGGCAATGCCAAGGTCAATTGTGGTTCCATCACTGGGTGGGGAAGGAGCGCGGAAGCCATTGATGGCTAGCCATGCGGCATTGCATTCTGCATAAGAAAAATGAGGAAGACAAATAAGAGGAAGGAGAGCTTGGAGTACGCCATAGTCAGGTCACTCCAAGTTTCCTATGCAGAAGCCTCTCTCTCTCTCTCTCTCTCTCTCTCTCTCTCTATCTATCTTGGCCTTGAGGTTCCATCCAATCATAAATGGAACGATTGTGCAATGCGTAGCTTGGAAGCTGGAAAGAGGGCTTATTATGCATTTGAGAACATGTGCAATGCTGGAGAGATCAAGTGTTGGGCTCTCAAAAAGTACCTCTTTGACACATTGGTGACACCGGTGCTTCTTTATGGAGTGAAGGTGTGGGGTGGAAGCATTGGGAAGTCTACTTGGAAAGAGTTTGAGAATGTCCAAAAGCGTTTTCTCACCAAATTTCTCCAAGTCAAGACACAAACACCCTACATGATCTTACTTCTTGAGTCCTGATCGCTTCTTATTGAGGTCTTGGGCATGCAAAGGGTTGTGGAGTACATGCGTAAGACACAACATAGCCCTTTCCATCGACTTCCTAGAATTGCATATGAAGCAAGTCAAAAGGTTCAAAAGACATGCAAGAGAAAAATACTAAGTTCGGGGTGGATGCTTGACATCAAGAATTGGTTTGGAAGATGGGATGCATGTCACTTGGTCAAGGATGCGTCGATTGACTCCCAAGGCCTTCTTACAACGCCAATGTATCATGGCTTGGGAGAAATCCGGAGGTTCTCACTTTAGCCATTACACCACACACGTTGCCCCAAATTACAAATCTCTCTTCTTCTCCGAAAGAGGTAACCGAACCCATCCCTACATCCTTGAGCCCATCCCGTTGAGCGCGATCCGCACCATTGCCTCCATTCGTCTTAGCTCCCATTCTCTACGCTGCGAGATAGGACATTGGGGCACTGGCGAGGAGTGTCATTGACTTTGCACCTTATGCCCTCGTCAAGTGCAAGAGAGTGAGTACCACACACTACTTGAGTGCTCAGATTTTGACCACATTAGGTCCTCTTTTCTCCATATATTCAACCATGATCTCTCCCTACATACCTTCCCTCCCAACCACGATGTGGACTCTCTATTGCGACGCTCATTTGAGCCATTTTTGAGCATCGAGAGTCACTTATGACCTAATCATCATCATGGCTTTACGTACCATGGCATCGTGGTATTCACCATGGTATAAGAGATGCTTATAAAAACTTTGAAATAGGAATAATCATCATGGCTTTACATACCATGGTATCATGGTATTCACCATGGTATAAGAGATGCTTATAAAAACTTTCAAATAGGAATAATCATCATGGCTTTATGTACCATGGCATCGGGAGACGCTTTCAACAAATGAAAACATTGAAATAGCAATAATCATCACAGCTTTACAGACCATGGCATCATGACATTCCTTATGGCATTATAGACGCTCAGAAAAAATTTGAAGTAGCAATAATCATCATGGCTTTACGTACCATGGCATCAGAAATATTTTCTTCAAATCAAATAAAAATTGTAAAATAGTAATCACCATCATGGCTTTACGTACCATGGCATCAGAGACGCTAGTTTTGTGCGAAATCTGCAAAACCTTAAGACAATGATTAGTGAGTAGATAATGGCTTGGTAAATCTTGTCATCTCTACAACGATGATTCAGATGAAAATTATCACACACGTTAGTATATGATCACATAAAGACGATCATGAAATAATGTGAAGTATGTTATGACAAATTGCAACAAGATCAATAGCAACAAATTACAAGAACTGATGCCCGAACAATTGAGAATAAAATAACAAAAACATCACTTTTTAAATTTTGACATAGAAGTGACGGAAGCAAGTCTATAATGTTAGCATGACTTTAAAAATTTTCACTTAGAAGTGACAAAAGGAATCAAGATCCAGTGCTACCGATTTACCGAAGTGAAGAACATTAATCAAGTGAAGAACCTGGTGATGATCTCGAAACATCATGAGCGATGGTTTTCAGCATGTAGACTCTTTTGATATCACTTCCTGGAAGCATTAATAACTGATAACGTCCAAAACCGCATCAACTAACCACGCGTTACAAGAGACAAAATATTCATAGTCCTTTCAAGCGACTCGAACACTGGCCGCCTTAGTAGTAGTGTGAAAATATGAATAGTCAAAAGGTCATAATAGAGCACATTGCAGGAACTAGGCCACGCCTCAGATATCTCTGACGCTAAAGAAGCACTGGTTTATGGTGCTAACATGCTGTTGGCAAATCATGAGCTGCCAAATAAAGCGACAAAGCAGCCAATCAGGCTGTATGCACACTCTAGTAAAACTCTCCAGTATAAAAGTCTGCATCGCTATACTGCTTAAAAGCGCCCACCATTCCACAGCGCTATTTTCTGGATCCCTGGAGATGATCTCGGGATAGATGTACTTGCCCACGCTTTTCACACTTTTAATATTTATTGCTACCATAAAATGAGCAAGATTGAGTGCTAATAATAGGCGGCACAAAGACAGAGATTGCGGAGTTAATAATAGCAAGATTTATTGCTACCATAAAATAGGCTCGACACAAAGACAAATATCGCAGAGTTTGTCATAGCCAAGCAACTAGCTTGATATCCACACACGGATTACTCATAGTAGCCTGATCTCTAAATTTCCTCCCAGCATAACTGTCTCTATATCATAACTGTCGCGATGATGCTTAAAATAGCATAAAATTAAAAACAGAGTTCTATTCTGAACGTAGAAACTACTGCAGATGTTTTCTCTTGAAGACCTAAGGACGTACATAGGATAGGCTGCCGAGACCTGTATTGCATGCATAAGCGAAGGGATTTCTCTTGGCGTAGGCCTATGGCCTTACCTAGGATGGATGAGAGAATTCCAGAGGAGATATGGGTCTCCAACACCCTATTGCATTAACTATTGGCACACACAAACACATGCTTATGCTTCTCTTGTTGCTCATAAGTTTCAAACCCAAAAACCCAAAACAGAGAGCTTCTTGAATCTCATGCAATTCAAACAGAATATTTAACGATAATTTATACTTATCTTCATGAGACCTAACATCTCCTCTTCATGGTCTTTGTGATCGTGCACTCTGCAGCTCTGATACCATGTTGAACCGGAGGCAGAGAGCGCATGTAGACGAGAGGAGAGAGAGACGACACCAACATGTACAAGCCCCAAAGTGTATCTACTGATCACACAAGATGCGTTTATATAGAGGGGACCAGGGGACCAGGGTGCTATATATAGAGTTATAATCAGATACGTTTATATAGAGGGGACCAGGGTGCTATATATAGAGTTATAATCTTGTGGGATTAGTAGATACACTTTGGGGCTTGTAAATGTTGGTGTCGTCTCTCTCTCCTCTCGTCTACATGCGCTCTCTCCCTCCGGTTCAACACAACGCCTCTATAATGACCTGACACACACTCTTGGGATGATACACACACACATTATGGGGCACCACTCGGCTTACACAACCAGCCTGGCAGAGACAGGAAACACACAGACGGAGTGAGAAGAGAGAGATTTCCCACTTGCCCACTAACACTCACACATACACACTCACACACACACTCTCAATTCAGCTCAAAGGAGACAAATTTGTGTTGTTTAGACTCAATGAAGCTCAGCCCAACACCAATGGGGCAAATAGGTTACACACACTACAAGAGGTTGTGTGCTCTTGTGACGCTGTTAGCGACGGAAATACACTATGTTTTTATAACCCCGGGCGTCGCTAATAGCGTCGCTACGAGAGCGTCGCTATATGCGTCGCTATAGGCATCGCTATAAGCGTCGCTATATAGAGACGCTCATAGCGACGGTTATAGCGACGTTTACACAGAAGTCTATAGCGACGCTCATAGCGATGCTACAGAGCCATAAATAGCGACGGTTATAGCGACGCCCGAGAGAATTATTTTTTTGTGACAGGGCATTGAATGCCCTGCCACCCATCAACCATATTGTACTTGATTCACTTTTTAAAAAAAGTGCAAGGGTAGATAATAGACCCAAAATAGTCACCCACAAGATGCATTGTTTGCAAAATTGACAAGCGTAAAATTGACAATTGTACACATCATAGGCAAAATGAATTGATTGGAAAATGTAATAATGACAATTGTACAACATCATAGGCATAAAGAAATGATTTGCAAAAGGAACTGCGGTGACAAATGTAATAATATACATGGTTCAAAAAGACGTATAAAATCCGTCTCATGATACATAAGCTATGAGAAACCCTAAACTAATGCTATCTAGCTACGGCTAAACTGACATCGTCTAGTCAGACGTCTCATCGCGTCCAAGCGGCGTATCTGTCAGATTCTTCAAAAAAAGACAATAAGACAGCTTTCAGTAAGTATAAACATATAACGACATTTATAAAACAATACAAAAAATAGAAAAGAGTAAACCCTAATACTAACCATGCCGCCGCGAGAACTGAGAATGTCCATCAGGGCATTTAAGCCCTTCCTGCTTGCATACTCGCGCTCGTACGGTGTGGGATCACGTCCTGTCATCGACCACTATCAAAACATACAAAGATTTCATTATGTTAGAATTAAAAAACTCATAAACCCTAAACTATCGAAGATAAAGAGCAATGTGAAAACACTTACAAAATCGGCCTCAAATGATGCCCATCCACCGCTCCCCAAGTGGTGCGAGCTCCCTGCCTCTACTCGCGCTCTAGCTGCATCCTTTTGTTGCTTCCACTTGTCGGGATTCTCGCGCGCTGCTTTCTTCGCATTCTTCCAATCTTCTTTGGCCAGCCAATCTGGCCTGTTCCACCCATGCTTGATTGCTTTTTGCACTTCGGAACGCTTGTGTTTGCAGTATTCACGCATTCGAATCTTCATCAGGTCTTCATTGAAGCGCTGATCCCGTGTTGGAACGGGAAACTCATCATGAAGTATGCTGATGACTCTGTCTTTTAAATCACTTGGTACTTCACTCCATTTTTTTAGTATGTCGTGTCTAAACAGCTGAGAGCAAAGACCATGCATGCGCGAGATCACCTTCTTGCCGTCATCATCCATGATGATGCCGCCGCTGAAGTCGACAGAGTAAGGCAAGCCCTCTGGCCGGTGACGCGTGAACCTGGGTGTCCCAGCAGGGGTCTCTAGCGGCATGTCGATGGGGGTACGGACGTCAGGTGTCTCCACCGGCGTCAGGGCCCCGAAGCAAGGAGTGTCGAGTGGGGTGGCTCCTGGCGGAGTAGGTAGAGGTGTGTAGCTGCTAGGAACAGTCATCCGCGCAAAACCTGGCGTAGATGGCAATGTTGTGACTGGTGTGGGGGCGGGCAAAGAAGGGGAGGGTAAAGAGCCTCATCGAACATGAGGCGGTGTGGAGGCATCGATGGCGGAATCCCCACAACAACCGCCACAACCACCACTAGAGCGCCGGTGTCTAGACGAGTGTGAAGATCGTCTCGTCGACACCGAAGCTTCGGAGCACGCCGAATGCTCCGAAAGAGAGGGAGATGCGGATGGAGTAGGAACGGTGATGATGCGCCAGAGCGATGACGCTCCACGTACCACTGTCTCTGATGCGGTGACAAAGAAGAAAGAAACTCCTCATCATCCATACATGTATTATACACACGAATATTTAAACTTAATATTGAATGAATAGAGTAGACAATGACGCAAAGACCATTAAATACAATGACGTAATGACGCATATATACAATGACGCAATGAATTGAGTGATAGAAGAGGCAAGTCGAAAACTCAGAATTTTCAATCAAAAGATGTGAGCGCAAGTAGACAAGAGCGTTATACACCATGGAAGGTACTTAGAGAGCCAGAGCTTTTACAACACGGAGCAAAATTGTTCAAATACAATATTTGTGGCTTTAAGAGATCTCTCTCTCATTCTCGCATAACTCAGCATAGCTTCCTATATCTATATAGAGCTCTCTGTTTAAACACATATCCTCTGTTTCATTTTGTAGCTCCTCTGCATGCACCCCATATAGAGTAGTAGCATCTAGATAGTCTCTTCATCCCTGGAGGCAATCCGTCATCACACATCTCCTTGTGCTCTAACCATGCTTGTGCAGACATCCTTGGTGGCTCTCTTCCCAAAAAGCCGTCGCGTAACACATGATTCTCTGGAAGATACGCTTGATGACCTTCGTAGATTTGCTTCTTCAGTGAGGGCACCCTACGTGCATTCAGTCTAGGTCCACATGTGACACATGCTCTGTATCCGCTTGTTTGAAGCCCTGCATGTATACACATGATAATAGATCAACTATGGGAAAAAACAAGATGTACAGTTTCTGAGTGAGGAGTGTCAATAGATCACCTGAGCATTCTGTTAGCCCAGGATAGTCATGCATGGTCCACATTAGAATGCCTCTGATCAAAGCATTCCGTCGTCCTGTGTGTCGGCTCATATCCACCACATCTATGCCAATCCACAATTGTTGTAGCTCTTCCAATAGTGGACGAAGATACACATCCATATTCTCCACTTTATATCGCCCTGGCACAATCAAGCTTAGCCATAGGTGCCCCTTCTTCGTATTCAACCACGGGGAAATTTTGTAGTTGACGATGACAACGGGCCATACACTGTAAGATGTTGATCTTTGAACAAATGGATTTACGCCATCCATAGCCAGGCCTAAGTGCAAATTTCGAGCTTCCCTGGCAAAATCCGACCATGTTCCATCTATATGTTTCCAGGCTGCGCAATCTGCAGGAATTCGTAGCACACCATCCGAAGATTTATTCTCCTCGTGCCATGATGCTAGGGCGGCCATGGACTTACATTCGAAGAAATGCTTGATGCGAGGAAGCAGAGGAAAATGTCGCAAAACCTTTTGTGGAATTTTTGTCCCGTGGTGATCTACTCGATATCTTTCGGAATCACATTTCGGACACTTCTCCATGTCTATGTATTTCCCTCTGAAAAGAATGCAATCATTAGGACAAGCGTGGATATAATTGTAATCCATCCCCAAGTTTTGCAAAATCTTTCTTGCTTCATCTCGGGAATCTGGCATCACATTGTCAGCTGGTAGTATGTGCTCTTTAAGCAATCTACACAACATTAAAATACGATACAGTCGTGTAAAAATCTATCAGATCATTATACATTTAGAGTTTTATTAAAGTAAACTAATTATAATAGATCACCTGAAAAGCGCTGTGACGCTAGTGTCACTCCATCCAAACTTTGCCTGCATGTTGAGAAGAACCACCTCGGTCTAGAGGTGCACGGAGATCAGAACCTGACCTCCAATCCCCGCACACCTCGGTCTAGAGGTGCACAGAGATCAGAACCACCGGGTTATAATCTCGTCTTTATTGGTCAATACCTATATTTGTGGGTACAAGAAATCTACAGACCCACATCTACATGATACTGCATGTAGTGGACAAAACCCCTTTGCCTCTTCTCTAGCTGTAGCACTTCACAGCATCTTAACATCTTTTCACAATAGATCTTTTCACTGTTCGTCTAGCTCTAAACCCTAAACCGTAAGTAATTCTTGCGTGGGCTCGATATAACGTAAATAAGCGTAAATCTAACTAAAAATAAACCTAAATCTAATTTAACGTAAGTCTACATCTAACCTAATCTTTAACGTCTTTTGGGATAGTTTCCTACGATGTTAAAACTCTCTTCTTCTTGTGTGTGTGGGTAAACCTAAATAAACCTAAGTCTAATCTAATATAACATAAATCTAAATCTAACGTAAATTATGTTATATTAAAAACAAAGAACTAAACTAACAGGGATTATAAGAACCTTAAAAACGATTTAACACATAATTTTTCACATAACTCGGCAAGAGTTGGCATTCTCATCACTAAAGATGTGAGAGTTAACTTCCGGCGGTGACTCTGCCTCATCTCCATCCACATCTGACGACGGCAATTGGCCCTTTGGACCGTTCTTGCTCTTGTTACTAACTTTGAAGTTGCTGTTGAATGACTAGAGGTTGTCTAGATGGTCATTGTCGGGGATGTAGTGACTCTTGCCGCCCAGAAGATCCACCTTCTTCCCTATCTCCTGAAGACATTTCACCAGTACTTTTGGATCGACGGAGCCCACCATGAGTGAAGGCAGCAATACCCTATATTCCATTGAGGGCTTTCTTCACCCGCTTCATGCAGGCATAGCAGTCTATGGAGACCTAAATCTAATCTAATATAACGTAAATAAACGTAAATCTAACTAAAAATAAACCTAAATCTAATCTAATTTAACTTAAATAAACCTAAATCTAATTTAACGTAAGTCTACATCTAACCTAATCTTTAACGTCTTTTAGGATAGTTTCCTACGACGTTATAACTCTCTTCTTCTTGTGTGTGTGCGCGTGTGTGGATGTGTGTGCCAATAAAAAGAGATAAATGGTATAACCTTTCTATCACCCATGCCAAGTATGATAGATTGGTTATGCCATTTCCCTCTTGAATAATAGGTCTTGAGTTCAACTCCTCGTCGGCTAGATCTTTAGGTCTTTTAATTTTAATTAGTTTCCTACGACGTTAAATTAGTTTCTCTCTCAATGTGTGTGCGTTTTTTTGTTTATGCATGTTTTCTCTGTCTTTTCCTCTCTCAATGTGTGCGTTTTTTTTTAATGCATGTTCTCTCTCTCTTTTTCTTTCTCAATGTGTGTGTTTTTTGTTTATGCATTCTCTCTCTCTCTCTTTTCCTCTCTCAATGTGTGTGTGCATTCTTTGTTTATGTATGTGTGTGTGCGTTTTTGTTTATGTTTGTACTCTCTCTCTCTCTCTCTCTCTCTCTCTCAAAAACACTATGTGTGTGTGTGTGTGTGTGTGTGTGTGAGAGAGAGAGAGAGAGAGAGAGAGAGGAGAGAGAAAGAGGGGAAGGGAACATGAGAGTGAGGGAAGCAAAGGAGCATACCTGGCTCTCCTTCCTCTCCTCATGTGTGTGTGTGTGTGTGTGTGTGTGTGGAGAAGAAAGAGAGAGAGAGAGAGAGAGAGAGGGAGAGCGTTACCTGCTCCTTGCTTGAGGGCGCCGAAAAACTCAGATCTGAGATCTGAGTTTTTGGGCGCTCTCTATTATTTTTTTTAGCCTAGACGGCGTCGCTATGAGCGTCGCAAATTTACTTGTAAATTTGCGACGCTTATAGCGACGTCGGGATTTTTTTTTTTGAGCGTCACTGTGTCAGCGTCGCTAATATGAATAGCCTCTTGTAGTGACAGTATCGAGGAAATACACCAGATACAACCACAAAGTTAAGCAGAGGCTTCACTCACCGGAGAAGATTACACAGAAAAACAACAAAAAATCTATGAAGAATTTGGCAAAAATGGACAGCGCCATTGCGTCAAAAATGCCCAAAAACCCCACCCTACAATGTCACAGTGCTCAAATCCGACCTTGGATGAGCAGTTTAGGGCCAAAAAATGCTCCAAAAACAACAAAAACACACTTGCAGCTGTTCCTCCTCTCTTCTCCACGTTTTTTCTGGTCTTCTCTCAGTTTTTTCAGTTCCCACACTTAGCTTTATTAGTTGGGCACCCGTGGCCTTTTAGATGACCTCAAACGGACCCCGAACAGGCCAAAAACTGACCTCGCAGTGCATAGTTGTCACCTTTTTGAATCATCCGCACACCTGGCACTCATTTTTTCCAAATAATGCATCCCTCAACCACATGAAGTGGCCCCAAAAAGTGGTCCTCATGATGACCTTTCTACATAAGTATCACAAGAAAACACCCACGTCGTGTCGATACTTCTCCGCGTGCAAGTATTGACCCCGTTCGACCTCCTGACGCCACTCAATGCCATCTGACGCACCTGCTTACCTCATGTCGTCGGCCCGTGGATAGCTTCCTCGAGAAGTTTTATGCACTACCAACTCCTCCTTATTGTAGAAAAAACACAGTGGTACTGGTAATATTGAAAATTGATGCACTATGTACACCCTGTCCTACCTGTACACATGTGGGCCCCACCTAACCACCTGGCTCTGAAAAATGGGCAATTCTTTATTTGATGCACCATGCATGTATATGTACATATGCACAATCCCTTGCTCCAAAAAACTCCTGACAACTTCCATCGCGGCGACCGCTAAAAACGCCTAACAAATAAAAGGGACTAACAATATTGACAAGAACAAAAAAGGCAAAGATGACAGTTCAGTCATTTATCGTGATAGATATCTGCAAGAGCAACCAAGGGTCAAGCCAATTCTTTTCATCATCATTAGTTCTACATGTAAAGCCAAGTGCAAGTTCAAATCAAGCCAAATTTTGTTAGGGGGCTACAAATAGAGATTACAAGATAAGGGTTCTTTTTTTTTAAAAAGTGTAACCCGTTTCTAGCCAAAGATGCAATGTTTTCAAATCTGAAGCCATGATAGCCATCTAAATACCCTGCACATAATGTATATAGATTCTGCGGACAAATGGACCATGATAGCTCATCGATGGTCGTCTATCACGAATGATGTCGGATAAAGCCCTTTCGATGCAAGTTTCTAACTTGGAGAATTAATTGGGGTTTGTAAGGATTTAATTAATTCATGTATCAAGTAGAAGTAGTATAATGATTTACACATCACACAAAAGCTAACAATGGGAAATGTGGCTTTGATCACCTTGATGCAGAACAAAGTAGTCACCAACAAAGAGGAGCAGACACAAGTGGTAGACAAACCTTTGGAGGATTGCATACCTTGTCCTTGATGAGGCAGATCGAATGCTAGACATGGGCTTTGAACCTCAAGTCAGAAAAACTTATATCCAAATTTGACCTGGCAGACAAAATTGCATTGGCTTAAAGAAGTTGAAGGTTTAGCCATACAGGTTCTACAGAATTCTTACAACGTTGTCATTGGCTCACAATATTTTAAAGTGAATCACTCAATTCTACACATTGTAGAAGTTTTTTTTGAACATGATAAAGACACAAAATTGGCAGATTCTCATCATCAATTATGATTTTCCTGAAGATGTGAAGACTATGTACATCAGATTGGACGAACAAGGTAAGCTTGTGCAAAGGCTACAGTCTATACTTTCTTTACATAATCAAAACGACAACAAAGACCACACCAACATCGACAACACGTCATGTCAAGGATGACATGAACGCGGAGGGGGGAGTGTTGATGGCTGAGTCAACAACACATCATAACTCAATGAAGCCTTATTCTTTGAGAGTTTTGGAATGATGAGGATTATGGTTATAGACATCATTTGTACTAAGTAGGTAGTCTAGTAGTAGAAGCGGGGTGCAATGGCACTTCTAGATTATAAATACAAATCCATTTGACCCCTCAAACTCTATTTTAGGTTTAACCTAAGGTGACCTTACTATATAAGGTACCTAGGTCATTTTGTAAAGACAACTTTATAATAATCATAGTTCAGCGTTGTCGTCTACTGTGTGTGAGAGAGGAAGAGAGAGAGTGTGAGCGTCATCCTGGTGCTACTCCTCGCTTGTTCATCACATTGTAGATCTGACTGCACCATTGGGCTAGCCTCAGCAAGAGCTACGCATTGACGCCAAGCATTTCTACAGAACAGAGCATACACACTTGTACATCTACGATCTATTTGGAGTCATAAGTATATCAAACAATGTCTTTTTTTTTGCCTACAAGTAGTCATTAGAATCGTGGCGACATAAGCTACGTATAAGTACTCATAGATTTTAGTTTTGGGCACTTTCAAAATTGGGATTTATCTTTATACGCGTTTTTTGGAGATAGGTTTAGAGGTAGGGTTCTAAGTGTAGAGGCTTAGGGACATGTGTATCCTAGTGAGGGAGTTGGGTGGTGTAGTTGAGAGTAGTGAGATTCTAGGTTGTGGTTTAGTTCTCCATCCAGAGTGTTGTATGTGTAGGATGGTCTCAACCAGACAAGCTAAAGAGACTTCCTCTGTGTGCCTATCATGTCATTTGTGTCCTTGGTTGACAATATGTTGAACTAGGTTGTGTTGCATGCACTTAATGGGTGGTGTGATTTTCTCCTGCAATAGTGAGAAAAGAGAAGGGAAAGATAAAGGCAAATATCATGATGATAAAGAGGAGAAACCAAAGAGTTTGGTTCACATTAAAGAACTGAACATAGTTCAAGATGACAGTGATGTGCAAGTAATTAATATGTTGACTGAAAATAATGATGTCTTTTATGATGCAAAAAAAACTCTATCTTTGCAGAGTTCTATGCCAGCTAAACTCGTTGTTAGTAGTGATGTATCCCATACATGGATTCTTGATTCGGGTGCTTCGTTGCATGTCACACCTCATAGGCATTGGTTTAATACATAGGAGGAAACCATTGGCTCTCCTACACTTAACAACATTTACTCTTGTGACATTGTTGGTGTAGGTGATATTGCCATGGTTATGGAAAATGGAGTGAAGTTTATCATCCATAATGGGCGTCATATTGCATGCTTGACATGCAATCTGATTTTGGTTGGACGTCTTGATGACTTGGGTTACAAAGTCTCTTTTCATCAGCAGTCTTGGCGTGTTGCAAAGGGTCATATTATTATAGCCCATGGTTCTAAAGTTGGTTCACTTTATCCTCTTTATGTATCTGATAAAAACATGCTCTTTCTGTAACCAAGATACCAACCGTTTCTTTGTTGCATAGCCGGTTAGATCAACCAATGAGGAGCTCGATTTTTGTGTACGTGATTCTTGTCAAAGAGTCTCTAAAAGATCCTAAGGTTTTATAAAATGCATTAGGCAAAATTTGCACTCACAAAGGGGCCCTTTAAGGAGTTTGACTTTACCTCTCTCTACCAAAACGGACGCATGGATAAAGTTTTGCAAACAAACTCCAAAGTTGGCGGAGGTTTGATAGTTAGAATTTCCTCTTCAAGCTCTATCTAGTGATATATAGCACGCCAAGAGATTCCTCATATTTTAGAAGATTCTTTTTTTGATTCACTTAGATTCTGATAGAGTTGTCACATCATAGGTGAATCATAAAAAGAATCTTCTAAAATATGAGGAATCTCATGGCGTGCTATATATCATTAGATAGAGCTTGAAGAGGACATTCTAACTGTCAAACCTCCGCCAACTTTGGAGTTTGTTTGCAAAAATTTATCCATGCACCCATTTTGGTAGAGAGAGGTAAAGTCAAACTCCTTAAAGGGCCCCTTTGTGAGTCCAAATTTTGCCTAATGTAAATGGTAGGAATCAAGAAGAGTTAGACTTTTCTAATTTTCTAAACTGATTCCAAGATGCGTTCATTGATGATATCCCCATGGACGAGGGGATGATGACCATCGAATTGAACTCCTACTAAAATTCTCCCCGCATAACAAGCCTGCTTATGGAGTCTCCCAAGGTCAACAAGAGGAGACCATGAGGAAAGTACAAAGAATTGGTTGACAAAGGGATGGTGAGGCCTAGCTCCTCTCCCTTTTGTTCTCCAACCCTTTAGTGCAAAAGAAACATGGTACATACCATATGTGTGTGGACTATCAAGCACTAAACCATCTCACTATCAAAAACAAATTTCTCATGCCTCCGTTAGAAGGTCTATTTGATAAGCTACAAAGCTCTACAGGCTACTTCAATATGATTGACCTTAAAAGTGGCTATCATCAAGTAAGGATAGTGGATGAAGATATCCTAAAGAGGGCGTTTTGTACAACATTCGGTCTTTATGAATGTCTAGTCATGCCTTGTGGCTTGACTAACGCCCCAGACACATTCACTCATCGAATGGAAAAAATATTTGGACCCTATTGAAAATTCATTGGAGAAGTGTTCTCTGATGATATCATCATCTAACACCTTATTAAAGAGTTTGAGACCTTAGAGACATTCTGGGAATTCCAAATCAAACCAAATCCCGTTTTCTTGGGAATTTTTTTATTTTGGTACGTAGTGAAGTATGCATTATTTTTCCATTTTGTCTTATCAAGGAGGCAAAATAAATCTTGCTAACAAGGGAACATACTCTATTGGGAGTTTTTTTGCTCATGCTATGTTAAGGAGCTTGATGCAAATCAATGATAAAATCTTTCATATATGGGTGGTGTTTAGAAACAGCTTATGAGGTTTGTGGTTGAGGTTCCTTGTGGTTCCAACTCATACTTGCTTAGAAAATCTAAAACTCAACTGAATTGTGAGTCTTATATACCCTCTTTGACCTATTGCAAGCCCCAATATTTACTCGTATGGTCAAAACTTGGGGCTTTGGTTAGCCTAGAGCCAATCTTTGTCAGAACTATGTAATGCATCTCCATACTCTTGAGTGGATATACAATTCATGACAAAAGGAGATACAAGGAGCGAGTGAGCAAGAGAGAGAGAGAGAGAGAGAGAGAGAGAGAGAGAGAGAGAGAGAGAAATTTGATTGTCCTCATTGGAGGTCAAATATTCCCAAAAGGGAGAGGGAAAGGAGATAGAGAGTGAGAAGGAGATATGGGATAAATTGTTAACTTAAGAAAAAGAAAAACACTTCAACTAAAGTTTAATAAATGTGGACAAAATTCAAGGATGGAGAGAGAGAGAGAGAGAGAGAGAGAGAGAGAGAGAGAGAGAGAGAGAGAGAGAAGGGGGGGGGGGGGGGGGATTATATTATCTTCCTTGGAGGTCAAATATGACCTATGGGAACAAACTTATATCTGATGTAGTATATGTGTGGCTGATGAGTAATTCTCGATGATCAAAAATTGTGGTGATGAGAGTCGCAATGGAGAGCCCACACTGGCTGAGAGAGGAAAGTGTGCAGTTCTAAGTCATGGGGCTGAAAATGTGAGGTAAGCAACCTCAATTTGACCAAAAGCTGAGCACTCTAGTAGTGTCATGTACTCACTCTTGAACTTGCAGTGAGCTTAATGAGCACACATGATTTGAATCTTCTCCATTGCCCCAACCCCCTTTCTTGCACTAATGCAACCATTCCACTTAGGTAGAGAGAGAGAGAGAGAGAGAGAGAGAGAGAGAGAGAGAGAGAGAGAGAGAGAGAGAGAGAGAGAGAGAGAGAGAGAGAGAGAGAGAGAGAGAGAGAGAGAGAGAGACGAAGGGTTTGATGAGAGGGGAGAGAGAGAGGGGGGAGGGGACAAAAGAAAGTGAGAGAGGGAGAGAGATTTAGGAAGAAAAAGACAAGGAGGGAAGAAAAGATGAAACACACACACACACACACAAGGGGGGGGGGGGGGGGGGGGGACCAAACTCACTTATGGAGAGTGAGGAAAAATGTTCGTCCCATAGTTTTCACCATGTGGACAAAACAAAGGGCTAGCGAGAGCGAGCGAGCGAGAGAGAGAGAGAGAGAGAGAGAGAGAGAGAGAGAGAGAGAGAGAGAGAGAGAGAGAGAGAGAGAGAGAGAGAGAGAGAGAGAGAGAGAGAGAGAGACGAAGGGTTTGATGAGAGGGGAGAGAGAGAGGGGGGAGGGGACAAAAGAAAGAGAGAGAGGGAGAGAGATTTAGGAAGAAAAAGACAAGGAGGGAAGAAAAGATGAAACACACACACACACACACAAGGGGGGGGGGGGGGGGGGGGGGGGGGGGGGAGACCAAACTCACTTATGGAGAGTGAGGAAAAATGTTCGTCCCATAGTTTTCACCATGTGGACAAAACAAAGGGCTAGCGAGAGCGAGCGAGCGAGAGAGAGAGAGAGAGAGAGAGAGAGAGAGAGAGAGAGAGAGAGAGAGAGAGAGAGAGAGAGAGAGAGAGAGAGAGAGAGAGAGAGAGAGAGAGAGATTTATGAAAAGAATGAGGGAGCCATTGACAAGGGGAGAGACGGGGGGGGGAGGGGGGATCAAACTCACTGAGAGAGATATAATTAATTTAAACATCCACATTGGAGATTTCACAAAGTGGACAAAATACAGTCTAAGAGAGAGAGAGAGAGAGAGAGAGAGAGAGAGAGAGAGAGAGAGAGAGAGAGAGTACAAAGATCATTAACTTAGCGAGGCTGAGGAGAAGCATCTTCACTTAAAATTAGACCATGTGGATAAAAATCAAAGATTAAGAGGGAGATAGATAAATAGACAAGGGAAGAAGAGAGAGAGTCAAAAGATTGACACAAAAGATTTGACCATCTAGATAGAACATTTTGAGAGAGAGAGAGATATATAGATAGATAGATATATAGATAGAGAGGGAGAGGGAGAGGGAGAGTTACAAGAAGAAAAGACAGCCATTTACACAGGGGGGGAGAGAGTGTCAGTGAGAGAGAGGAACAGAAAACCAAACTCACTGGCTTACGGTGTGAGTAAAAACATCCACACTAAGATTTGACCACGTGGACAAAACAAAGGTATGGTACCCACGTCCCCTCTATATATACATCATCTCATGTGTGTATGCCACACACTTTGGGGTTCTATTTCTCTCTCTCTCTCTCTCTCTCTCTCTTTCTGATTTAGAAGAGGACATTGTTTATTTCAAAGGTGAAGGTGATGTTATTGTATTTGGAGATATGAATGCTCGCACAAAAACATTGCAACATGATACTCAACAATTTGATATGCCATACATTTCAAGGGAGTTGGAGGAAGTTCACTTGTATGATCATACTTCAATGGATGAGAAAGAGCCGGATCACTATGGAAAGTTACTTTTACACATGTGTAATAGCCGGATCACTATGGAAAGTTACTTTTACACATGTGTAATAGCACGGGGATGCTCATTGCCAATGGTGTATCTTTGTGGAGTGGAACCAATGGATTTACATGTAGAAGACATAATGGGGATAGTGTGATTGACTATATGCTACTCTCTGAAGCCATCATGTATCGCATAAAGAGTTTTATGTTTGGTCAATGGACCCTGGAATCCGACCATCGCACCTTATGTATTGACCTTTCATGTGGAGAAGCAACTAAGCATGATAATCTCAGCCAAAGGAAAGAGAAGTTATCACTATGTATGGATTTCAAACGGGCACCAATGTACATTGAAATGGTTGAGCAGAAATTATGGATGACAAAGCTTCAATGTGATGCACCATTGGAAACTAAATGGGAAGCTTTCAAGAAAGCTATTTGTTCTTGTGCGGAAGAATGCTTTGCCATAAAGCATCTCCATGGTATCAACAAAGATAGATCACACAAAAGGTGGTTTGATAAAGAATGTCAACATGCTCGAAAGTCCTTGATAAAGCTTGATGCAACTATGGACAAAGACAACTATCAAAGTCATTTGCATACATACAAGGCATCGATTCAAAAGAAGAGAAGAAGATGGGAAGTAAAGCAACAAGAATTTCAAGTCCAAGAAAAAACACATGCATGTGGAAGATTTTGGAGAAACTTGAGAGGCAAGCGGGTTGAGAATTTTGGTAACTTGAGTCTAGTGGATATGTACACACATTGTAGGCAATTATATGAGCAAGAAAATACTGAAAAAATGCCATTTTATGGTTCACTCCCATGTATGCCGTCTTTTTTTACTATTGAGGATGTATGCGGTGGGCTTGAAAAGTTGGCCACTCGCAAAGCGGGAGATCTTCAAGGTATCAAGCCGGAGATGATCAAATGGATAGGAGATTTTACCCATGAGTGGATGTGTGATATGTTCAACCTTGCACTTCAACATGTTATGCCTTATTATTGGAGTACTAATTGGGTTAAGCCTTTGCATAAAGGAGGGGATGTAAAGAATGTAAGCAACTACCGGACTATAATGATTGGGTCTCTTATGGCAAAGTTGTTTGGGTGCATAATGGAGATGAAATTGAGTGATTGGGCTAAAGAGAATGACAAGCGTGCAAAGGGACAAGCGGGTTTTCGTCGATGCCATAGCACCATTGATCATCTTGTCACTCTTCGTGTTCTCATGGAGGAAAGTCGGTTTAAAGGCAAGCGATTGTATTGTTTTTTTGTGGACTTTAAGAAAGCCTTTGATATGATTCCACATAACAATTTGTGGAGAAGGATGGAAGAACTCCAAGTGCCAAGTGAGTTTATGCTTGCGGTTTCTCGAATCTATGAGAAGGTGATTTGTCAATTGCGCATGGGAAGAGAAATTTCAGAAATTTTTATAAGCACTATTGGGGTTAAACAAAGATGTCCATTGTCACCAACTCTCTTTGGTCTATGCATCGATCAATTGGAACAACTGGTACTTGACTTTATGCAAGAAGAAGGCATTGAAGAGGTCACTATTTGCAATGCGGTAATCATGCTTTTGTTGTATGCGGATGATGTAGTGCTTCTAGCACACACTTTAGAAGATGCACAAAAGCTTATGGTTGTCCTTGAGAACTTTTGCTTGCATAGTGGGCTGATTGTAAATGAATCCAAAACAAAGGTTATGCTTGTGAAAACCAACCATAAGGAGAAGCCATGCATTGTGTACAACAACGAGACACTTGAAGTTGTTGAGAGCTTTAAGTACCTTGGCCTTGAGGTTCCATCCAATCACAAGTGGCATGAATGTGCTATGCGTCGTTTGGAAGCGGGAAAGAGAGCATATTATGCATTTGAGAACATGTGTAATGCGAGAAACATCAAGTGTTGGGTTCTCAAGAAGTATCTTTTTGATGCATTGGTGACACCGGTTCTTCTTTATGGAGTTGAAGTGTGGGGCGGGAGCATCTCAAAGTCTACTTGGAAAGAGTTTGAGAATGTCCAAAAGTTTTCTTACAAACTTTCTCCAAGTTAAGACACAAACACCATATATGCTCCTACTTCTTGAGTCGGGATCTCTTCCAATTGAGGTTATGGGCATGGAAAGGGTTGTGGAGTACATGATAAAGATGCGTCAAAACCCCTCACATCGACTTCCTACAATTGCATGGGAAGAAAGCAAAAAAGTTCAAAAGACGCATAAAAGCAAGATCTTGAGCACGGGATGGATGCAAGACATAAAGAAGTGGTTTGGGAGATGGGATGCATTACACTTGCTACATGATTCTTCAATTGACTCTCAAGTGAATGAAGCTTTTCTACAACACCAATGTATTACAGCTTGGGAGAAATCCGGTGGGTCATGCTTCATACATTACACCACCTATATTGCCCGCAACTACAAAACCATGTTCTTCGCTGAGAGAGGAAACTGTACTCACACTTACATGCTTGAGCCTATTCCCTTGTCCGCGATACGCACTATCACAGCAATTCGGCTTAGCTCCCATTTCCTTCGATGCCAAATAGGGCATTGGGGCAATGGAGAAGAGTCAAATCGATTGTCCACATTATGCTCACTGCAAGTTTGAGAGTCTGAGTACCACACACTACTAGAGTGCTCAGCTTTTGATCACATCCGAACTTGCTTCTCTCACATTTTCAGCCATAACTTAGACCTACACACTTTCCTCTCCCAGTCAAAGTGTGGGCTCTCCATTGCAACTCTCATCACTACAATTTTGGAGCATCGAGAGTCACTCATCAGCCATACACATACTACATCACATGTAACTTTGGTCCCATAGGTCATATTTGACCTCCGAGGACGATAATAAAATCTCTCTCTCTCTCTCTCTCTCTCTCTCTCTCTCTCTCTCTCTCTCTCTCTCTCTCTCTCTCAACATGGTATCAGAGTAGTACGTTTTGTTTTCGATTTTGAGTTATTTCTCGTGGACTGTGTACATACCTAAAAAGAAACTTTCTCTTTTTGTTTTTTATTTTCCTGCTAATTGAAAACGATATTGCAAAAACTACTTGCGAGATGCATCGAAATTGATGTGGTCTACAACTTTGCAGAAGAAAGTTTTTTCAAATTCCGCACTCCTTTTGAGTTATTATTCGTGAACTGCATACATACGTGAAAAAGCAACTTTCGTTTTATTTTTTTGATTTTTCTCTTAATTCAAAAGGATTTTGCAGAAACTACCGCTCTGCAAGCACCGAAATCGATGTGGTTTACAGCTTTGCAAAAAAAAAATTCTCTAAATTATGCACCGATTTTCGGTTATCGTTCTCGCAGACTGCATGCATGCCTGAAAAGCAACTTCGCTTTTTGTTTTTTTTTTCTCCTGATTGAAAACGATTTTGCAAAAACTAACCGCTCATGGCATCGAAATCGAAGTGGTCTACAACTTTGGAGCAGAAAATTTTTCCAAATTCTGCACCGATTTTGAGTTGTCGTTTTTGAGGTCTCTTAGGATTCTTCCTATGATGTTTAGAGCTCTCTCTCTCTCTCTCTCTCTCATGAATAAGTCTTTCTGACAATGCCCAGGTACCATGGAGAGAGAAAAGCATTTAGACTTGCTCGATATGCTCTATGCCACCCACATCACACCCAATTATAAAAGCATGTTCTTATCTGAGAGAGAAGATAGTACTCACCTATACATGCTTGAGCCTATCCTCTTATTTGTAATCTGTAGCATGTCTTCCACCCTAGCTCTCACTCCCTTAGCTGTGAGATGGGGTGTTTGGGAAATGGGGAAGAGTTCCTTCATGTATGCATATTATGTCCCTTGCATGTTCAAGAATCTTAGTAATATATCCTACTTGAGTGCTCGGCTTTTTAGCGGACTGTGTACATGTCTGAAAAGCAACTTTCTCTTTTTGTTTTCGATTTTTCTCCTAATTGAGAACGATTTTGCAAAAACAGCCCGCGAAGGCACTGAAATCGATGTGGTCTATAACTTTGCAGAAGAAAGTTTTTTCTTTTCAAATTCTGCATTGATTTTGAGTTATTGTTGGTGGACTACGTACATGCCTGAAAAGAAACTTTTGTTTTTTTTGTTGATTTTTCTCCTAATTGAGAACGATTTTGCAGAAACTATTCGCTTGAGCCATCGGAATCAATGAAATATCATCATGGCATCACCGAGAATAACCATGGTATCAATTATTTGCTTGAGCCACTGGAATCGATGTGTTCTACAACTTTGCAGAAGAAAGTTTCTCTCAATTCTGCACCGATTTTGGGTTATCGTTTCGGACAGCGAATATGTTTTAAAAGAAAAATTTTACTTTTTGCTTTTGATTTTTCTCATAATTGAAAACTTCTCAATTATATTTTTTCTTCATCAATCATATATTTGTTACTAACGTAACTTTGCTGCAGAAGGAAATTACATACCGTTCCGATTCAGTCGAGCCATTGATGATCGTCTAAATTCTATCGAGCTACTATTGGTACATGATCTTTTGTTATATGATATACTCGCTCATTGATTCTCGTATAATTATTCTTCTAGAGATATAGTTTACGTCGTTTTATTGATAATTTCTCGTTGATACCATAGTGATTTTGATGGTACCATGATGATGTTTTGTTAGTAATACGGTCATGATGATTTTCGTTGACACCATGATGATATTTCATTGATACCATGGTTATTGTTTCGTTGATACCATGGTTATTCTCAGTGATAGCATCATGTTTTTTCGTTCATACCATGGTTATTCTCGGTGATATCATGATGTTGTTTGGTTGATACCATGGTTATTCTCGGTGATATCATGATGTTGTTTGGTTGATACCATGGTTATTCTCGGTGATACCATGATGTTGTTTCGTTGATACCATGGTTATTCTATGATGCTTTTCGTTGATACCACGATGATTTATTCATTTTTATTGATACAATGATGATATTTTGTTAATACTTTGATGATACTCATTGATATCACTACGTTGATAAATGTTGTTTTATGTAGTATATATACATGTCATTTGCATTACGTATCATGCATCTTGTACTTTTTATGTTCATACTTTATGTCCACATATGTTGTCGTGCGTATATGTCGTCAAAAGAGTGGCATGGCGAAGCATCTCTTATGGCATTGTGAACGTAATTAATTCACTAACGATGCTAATAATTTTCATGACTATGTTTTTTGAGTCTATGATCTATGTAGGATTGATCAAAAAATTGATTTCATGAAGACAAACTTGGTGACAATAAAAGATTTATGAAGACATGTTTGGTGATGCCATATTGATGACATTATGAAGATATCTTTTGTGATGCGATAGTGATGACAAGCTACATAGCAGATTCATGTAGACACTTCTGATTACGAGCTAATTGACAGCCTTTACACCTCTTTATTGAACCTTTGTATTCATTATTGTATTTGATAGGATAGGAGTAATGTAACTCCTCATAAAACATTCATTGTAAAAGGAGTGATGTAGCTCCTCATAAAATATTCATTGTAAAAGGAGTGATGTAGCTCCTCATGAGCATTTGTATATTCAATGATTTTTATAATATAACGGTGGGTATATATAGAGCTGTGGATTTTTTCCTTGATCCCCCAAGGGCTTTTTTCATCCATAGTTAAGGACCCTTATTTGAGTGGGGGTGTTGAGCTTATATGTGAAGCTACTCAATATCTAGCTTCTCTATATATGGCACCCAGGTCCCCTCTATTTATACATCATCTCATGTGTGTATTCCACACACTTTGGGGTTGTATTTATGTGCTCTCTCTCTCTCTCTCTCTCTCTCTCTCTCTCTCTCTCTCTCTCTCTCTCTCTCTCTCTCTCTCTCAACAAATATAACCTATGGGACCAAATGAACATGTCACGTGGTGTGAGTGGAGGTCATAAGCGACTCTCGATGCTATGGCTGAAATGAGCAGCACAATAGAGAGTCCACATCGTGGTTGGGAGAGGAAGGTATGTAGGGAGATCTCATTGGTGAATGTATGGGGAAAAGAGAACCTAATGGGGTCAAAAGCTGAGCACTCAAGTAGTGTGTGGTACTCACTTTCTCGTACTTGATGAGGGCATAAGATGCAAAGTCGATGAGAGTCCCTGCCAGTGCCCCAACGTCCTGTCTCGTAGTGTAGAGAATGGGAGCTAAGATGAATGGAGGAAATGGTGCGGATTGCACTCAATCAGATGGGCTCAAGGATGTAGGGATGGGTTTGGTTACCGCGTTCGGAGAAGAAGAGAGATTGCACTAGAAGAGGCTGTGTGCTGTTGTGACGCTATTAGCGATGGAAATACATTGGGTTTTTAAAAACCCCGATGTCGCTAAGACCGTCGCTAACAGCATCGATACGAGAACGTCGCTATAAGTGTCACTATAACAGTCGCTATATGCATCGCTATAACCGCCGCTATATAACGACGCCTATAGCGACGTTTACATGCCATCTATAGCGACGTTTATAGCCTTATATAGCGATGGTCATAGCAACGCCTGAGAGAAAAAAAAATTGGTGGCAGGGCATTGAATGCCCTTCTACCCATCAACCATATTGAATGTTTCATTAATTGATTCACCTTTGAAAAAAAAGTGCAAGGGTAGATATAGACCCAAAATAGTCACGCACAAGACAATATAACCATTAACTCCATCATCCATAGTATTGTTTGCAGCATAAAGATACAAAATTGAAAAGAATAAACTGATGAAAGTAAATCAATGACAATTGTACACATCATAGGCAAAATCACTTGATTGTTAAACTTGCAAATGTAATAGTTACAACACCATTGTCATTATTGAAAAAATATACATGGTTTTCAAAAAGACGTATAAAATTCGTCTCATGATACATATGCTATGACAAAAAAAAACTAATGCTATCTAGCTACGACTAGACTGAAATCGTCTAATCAAACGTCTCATCGTGTCTAAGCAACGTATCTGTCGAATTCTGTAAAAAAAAATAAAAATATAGCTTTCTGTAAGTATAAACATATAGCGATGTTTATAAAACAATACAACAAATAGAAAAGAGTAAACCCTAATACAAACCATGCCACCGCGAGAACTCAGAATGTCCATCAGGACATTTAAGCCCTTCATGCCTGCGTACTCGCGCTCGTACGGTGTGGGATCACGTCGTGTCATCAACCACTATCAATATATACAAAGAATCCATTATGTTAGAATTTAAAAACCCCTAAATCCTAAACTATCAAACATAAAGAGCAATGCAAAAATACTTACAAAATCTGCCTCAGATGATGTCCACTCGCCGCTCCCCAAGTGGTGCGAGCTCCCTGCCTCTACTCGCGCTCTCGCTGCCTCCTTTTGTTGCTTCCACTTGTAAGGATTCTCGCGCACTGCTTTCTTTACATTCTTCCAATCTTCTTTGGCCACCCAATCTGGTTTTTTCCACCCATGCTTGATTTCTTTTTTCACTTTGGAACGCTTGTGCTTACAGTACTCGCGCATTCGAACCTTCATCAAGTCTTCATTGAAGCGGTCATCCCGTGTTGTCACGGGAAACTCTTCATGAAGCATGCTAATGACTCTGTCTTTTAAATCACTCGGTACTTCACTCTAGGTGTTTAGTAGGTAGTGTCTAAACACTTCAGATCAAAGACCGTGCATGCGCGAAATCACCTTCTTGCCTTCATCATCCAAGATGATGTCGCCGCTGAAGTCTTCGGAGTAAGGCAAGCCCTCTTGCCCGTGATGCGTGAACCTGGGTGTGCCGGTAGGGGTCTCTAGCGGCGTGTCAACAGGGGTATGGACATCAAGTGTCTCCACTGGATTTTGGGCCCCAAAGCGAGGAGTGTCCACTTGAGGCACTCCTGGAGGAGTAGCTAGTGTTGTGTAGCCTCTACGAACGGCCGTCAGCCGCACAAAACCTGGTGTCGATGGCGATACCGTGGCTGGTGTTGAGGCGGTCAAAGAAGGGGAGGGTAAAGAGCCTCGTCAAACACGAGGCGGTGTTGAAGCATCAGCAGCGGCATCTCTACAACAACCGCCACTATCACCACTAGAGCGCCGATGCGTAGATGAGTGTGAAGATCGTCTCGTCCACCTCGAAGCTTTAGAGCGTGCTTAATGCTCCGAAATAGAGGGAGACGCAGCCAGAGTAGAAACACGTGATGGTGCGTCAAACCAATGATGCTCCACATACCACTGTCTGCGCTTGGGTGACAAAGAAGAAAGAAACTGCTCATTGTCCATACCTGCATTAACCACACGAACATTTAAACTTAATATTGAATGAATGGATAAGAAAACATGGACAATTAGATAGATAGAGAGAGAGAGAGAGAGAGAGGGGGGGGGGGGGGGGGGGGGGGGGGGGGGGGGGGGGAGGGATTCCTATGTAGAAAGATTTCATTGAATTTTTGTGAATTTGTAAAAGCATTGCGCTCCGGGTGCGATGGAGACTGAAGTTGCAATCGCGAAGGAAGTCCGTCTCTGCTCAAAGAAGGGGAGAATCCTACAAGAATCCCAACCATCTCTTTCTTTTTTGATGTAGAACTTGAAGGTGCCTGTAGCTTTGGAATGTTCAAATGCTAGCAGCAACAAAACGCGTTCTTCTTCTATTCAACTTGAGTGATGGAAGAGGCAAGTCGATAACTTAGAATTTTCAATCGAAAGAGAGAGAGAGAGAGAGAGAGAGAGAGAGAGAGAGAGAGAGAAGATCATGCACACAATCAAATCTTGCAGTCGAAAAACCAGGTGGTGGAGCTGCATGTGGCCATGGATTTCTCAGGATGTGAGCGCAAAATCAAAAGAGCGTTATACAACATGGAAGGTACCTAGAGAGCCAGAGCGAGCATGTGTGTGTGTGTGTGAGAGAGAGAGAGAGAGAGGGGGGTCCAGAGTAGTTGATAAGGTAGCCTGGCTTCACCGAAATGGACATAAAGCCACGTGAATACAATATATATTATAAAATGGAGCAAAATTGTTCAAATACAATATTTGGCTTTAAGAGGTCTCTCTCTCATCCTCGCATAGCTCAGCATAACTTCCTATATCTATAAAGAGCTCTCTGTTTAGACAGATGTTCTCCATTTCATTTTGTAGATCCTCTGCATGCACCGCATAGAGAGTAGCATCTTGATGCTTGTCTCACACCACCTCAGCGGCTTCTGACTGAGCATCTTCTCCGATCTCCTCCATTGATGCTGCTGTGATTGGCACATGGTAGCCTTCATATGTCTGTGCACTACGAGGGGCTACCTCTATGACGTACCACCAGTTTGATGCAGACTTTGTAGGATGAAATATCACCTAACAGAGCCACATAACTTACATGAGAGCTTCCAAGCACATAACTTCTAAAATGGGATGTTAACTATTTACATACTTACTTGTTCACAATGCTCAGGTAGTACGAAAGTGTCTCTTAGGTCAGCCCATTTCTTAGTTGAATCCACCTCAAGAAAACCAGACTCTTCTCTATGCACAGTAGCGTTGGGACCCTCCATGATTATCTTGAATCATTGAACGTCGAACAAGTCGAAAAAAAATCTTCTATAATCGATCCTCAAAATCTCTTGTAGCGTGCCAAAGTAAGTGAGTTCCGCCACCACAGGATCTGCATCAGAGGACTGTCATCGACTAGACTGTTCAAATTCTGTCATCATTCCACAAACTTGAGTAAAATGCTTTTTGTCAATCCGTTCCACCCTAAAATGTTGACCTTTACACCATGTTGTTGTGTATGAATTATACTACAACAAACAAAGATTATGGGTGGTCGTTCAAACATCTAGAAAGCCACTAGTCGTACATTGAAAACTTATCTTGGTCGCGCGACCTCGAGAGTATTCCCACTCTTCCTCAATCACTTCTTCACCGCATTGTTGTGCGCTTTTCAATTGGTTGTGCAACCATCTTAAGCTCATGAATGTTGGGAGGCTGTCCAGACCCGTCGGATAGTGTATCGGTGGTCGTCTTCCCCATCTCCACTTGATTTGTGCCCTTTGTAACTCTTGCTTTGCATCCTCGTATTGTGAAATCCACTTTCGCATCACTGGATTGTGAAGCATGCAAAATCGGTTGATTTTAGCCTCTAGATCTTCCGTCATCTTCTTCTCAACGCCGAGATTGCACATGACAATCCCAACTATGCACTCATCATCTATGGTTCGCCATAGCGTATCCCGGGCTTTATCAAATCCGTCTAGCCACTCTCCAATGTACACTAGGGACTCTGATACCAACCAACCTTATGCCATGCAACCTTTTGGACGTGCATTCTGACGCACATATTCCTTGAGCGTTTTCATGAAACGTTCTAAAAAGAACATTCATCTGGAATGTACTGTGACAGCTATTTCCACCTCATCAACTATGTGAACCAGAAGGTGCACCTGAATGGCTAGCATGGTAGTAGGAAAATGTTTCTCAAACATGAACACAACCTCCGTAGCATTTAGCTTGGCGAATGGTATGGAGTCTACGTTGATCTCCTTTTGTGAGATCCATTGCACCAACTTCGCAAGTTTGTAGATTGTGTTACGGACGTCAAGAGATAAACATCCCTCAATGGCCACCGGTAAAATAAATTGCAAAACACGTGCAGCAATGATATTAAAGTCCACACACGAATTTGTTACACAATTTCCACTATGATATATTCCACTATGAACATACCTGACACATTTTATTCTAGTCATGTGACTTCAAACCAATAAGCTTTCCTTCTTTAGTAAAACGCGTTTGGAGAGAGCGCATTACACCAGTGGGGGTCAGCAAAGATCGAATGGTCTCTTTTACTTTGCGTTCTTGGGCTCCTGTGAAAATCCATGGTGCCTTAGGGAGTTTTATCGATCCATCAGACGCTGTTTGCGGCCAATATTTCTCCATACTATCCACATTTCTAAGGTCAACCCTTGCTCCCAAAGTATCTTTCTTGCCAGTCAGATGGTCCCATAGTAGATTACCCACATTCTTGAATATGTGCATTGGATTGAGCAAGTGATTGATCATGAGACGGGCCAGTATGGTAACTCGTACCATAGAGATAGTCTCTTCATCCCTGGGGGCAAACTGTCATCACACATCTCCTTCTGCTCTAACCATGCTTGTGCAGACATCCTTGGCGTCTCTCTCCTCAAAATACCGTCGCGTAACACATGATTCTCTGGAAGATTCAGTCTAGGTCTACATGTGACACATGCTCTGTATCCGCTTGTTTGAAGCCCTTCATGTATACACATGATAATAGGTAAGCTTGAGAAAAACCAAGATTTACAATGTTTGAGTGAGGAGTGTAAATCACCTAAGCATTCTGTTAGTCCGGGATAGTCATGCATGGTCCACATTAGAATGCCTCTGATCAAAGCATTCCATCGACCTGTGTGTTGGCTCATATCCACCACTTCTATGCCAATCCACAATTGTTGTAGCTCTTCCAATAGTGGACGAAAATACACATCCATATTCTTCACTTTATATCGCCGCGGCGCAATCAAGCTTAGCCATAGGTGCCCCTTCTTTGTAGTCAACCACGGGGGAATGTTGTAGTTGATGATGACAACGCGCCATACACTATAAGATGCTGATCTTTGAGCAAATGGATTTACGCGATCCATAGCCAGGCCTAAGCGCAAATTTCAAGCTTCCCTGGCAAAATCCAACCATGTTTCATCTATATGTTTCCGGACATGGACTTACATTCAAAGAAATGCTTGATGTGAGGAAGCAGAGGAAAATGTCGCAAAACCTTTTGCAGAATTTTTTTTTCCGTGGAGATCTACTCGATATCTCTCAAAATCACATTTCGAACACTTCTCCATGTCTATGTGTTCCCCTCCGAAAAAAATGCAGTCATTAGGACAAGCATGGATCGAATTGTAATCCATCCCTAACTTTCACAAAATCTTTCTTGCTTCCTCTCGAGAATCTAGCATCACATTATCATCTAGCAGTATGTGCTCTTTGAGCAATCTACACAACGAAAAAAATACGGTACAGTTGTGTAAAAACCTATCAGATCATTATACATCTAGAGTTTTTTATTAAAGTAAAATAATTGTAATAGATCACCTGAAAAGCACTGTGACGCTAGTGTCACTGGGTGGATGCATGAATAGGTGGCCCGGTTTTAACTGGTTGAAAGTTTCTTTTGGAGGCTAAAAATTTAGGGGGTATGAAACTGGTGTTATGAGCAAGAATTGTTTGAATTAAATAAATCGTGTGGAGGATACAAAATCGTTTGAATTTAATAACCGTGTGGAGGATTCAAAACCCGTGTGGAGCCCACGTCAGACGAATGTTCAGTCGAGGAAGTGTTTGAATGACTGTAATTTTGCATATCTCGTGCCTTTCTCCTTTTGCCTCTTTCTCAGCTCACTCTACAGCCCCCTGTGCACGCTTCTTATCGTTCTCTATGGATAGCAACCTAAGAAAGAGCCCAAGGAATGTAGCCCAATAGCTCTCCCTCACAAAGGCCCGACATTCTCCCACAAAGGTATGTCACCTCTATTTGTCTCTCTCTCTATTGTGTACAACAGACCTGTATGTGTAGTAGAGTATTGAAGTGTGGATATATTGAGTAATGAATATGGATTTATTCTTTTCCAAGACAGAAGTTACAACCTCCTCCCAAAATCAACTGCTTTGTTCACCCCAAGGATGTGCAGGTGCCATTAAAGGCATTATGCACGACAAAGAAGGATTTTCACAGGGAATATGGGTTAAGTCTTGAGGGGAAAGATGTTAGGAAGTTGACAGATGCAAATGTGCCCATATCCGGCGGGATGAAAGTTTTTATGTGTCTTCCAGTGAAGGAGAAAAAAGTGTCGATAAAAACAACAAGGTCGGATCACTACAAGGCACTCTACTAGCTCTACAAGTAGATGTATCAATCCAAACCACAAAACTATTTGCTAGGAGTCAAGTTTGCACGCGGATATGTTTATTTTGTATGCACAGGTCCGGTAAAGTGGGTTGAGTTTACATCTGAGGTGGTGAAGAATGTGACCAATGAAGGTCACTTAGATAGGAAAAGAGAACAATGGAAGTTAGAGACTTCCCAAGTATCCATAGGAACCCCAAGTGGTTCTTCCATCTTGTTAGTAAATACCCCCATCGAGAAGTACACCAGCCGGAAGTGGGATTTTTCCGACTACTCAATCTGCGTTTAGTGTTGAAGTATCCACTTCCTTGCAAGAACTGCTTGTTGAGGTTAGAAAATATCATGATAATGTATCAGCCGAGTGTCAAAAGTCTAAGGATTCTATGGTCAAATCTGTTGCTAATGTGCACCGTTGTGAGGATGCTCTTGACACCATCTGAATTTACTTCCCTGACGATGCCAATGTACCAACAGGCTTGCTTGACAGCCTCCAAGAAAAAGCCACCCTACAGCAGACACAGGTATGCTTTTAACTCCATTTGATTGTAGTATAATACCTGCAAAGTACTGGTTTGGATGTACAATATACTTTAGTCTATATATTGTTGTGGAATGACTACACAATAATAACTATAAAGTAGATTGATTACTATAAATAATGGTAACATACCTGCAAAGTAACAGTTGCAATACCCGTATTGGTATTCTACTGGTGAGCATGTTACTATAAGTTCTATCAATGATCACAATAACGATATGAAAGCAACATAATACAGGTATAACAACAAAATAATACGGATATAGTAACAAAAACAAAACAGTAGTTTAACACTAAAGTAACGGTATGATTATAATAACCATATTGTACTGAAACTCTAATAGTGAAAATGGTATTATAAGTTTTACAATACTGGTATTATGGCTCTATCATACAGGGATGGGTAGAATGTGGTACCACAAAACCGAATATTAAGAAAACATAATAGTATGACAATAACATCAATTTGGTAAGGGTAGATGAGAATACCGGTAAGATGTTATCATACCGGTAGGATTATATCCTACCGGTATGATTACATCCTACCGGTATGATTACATTTTATCGGTATGATTACATCTTACCAGTATGGTTATATCATACTGGTATGATTATATCTTACCGATATGGTTAGATCCGACCGGTATGATTACACCCTAACGGTATGATAAAATCCAACCGGTTTGATGTTACCGGATGTTATCCTACGGGTATGATGTTATACTATCCAGTATAATAACATCATACTGGTGGCATAACATCATACTGGCAGGATGTAATCATACCGGTATAATAACATTATTATACCGATCTTCAAGCATTCATACCGATTTTATACCTGTTTCACATTGTCTGATAACAGAGGTCTCTTGCCTATAGGAAGAATTATCCAAATGCTTGGAGCGTGAGGAAACCTTTGGTCTTTGTGTCACGTTTGTGAGGGACATGATTAGTCAACCAATGCTACCTGCAACCATAGTCTTGCATGCAAGAGTTTCAGCTCCTAGACATAGTGTTGTTCTCATTGATGTGTGCAATGCTTGTGGTGTAAAAATTCATGATCACAATCGCTCAAGCCATGTTGTTCCATTGCCTTGTTCACATGCATACCATGCATTCTGCTATACTCACTTGGCTGAGAAAGGAAAGTGCCTGCTTAAGGATTGCCCTGGAGTTATTTCTCCAAAAGGCCAATCCCTTCTAAAGAAGAAGCCACTTGAACCATGCCCAATAATAGGTGAGAAAATTGTTTCAACGGGTAAGAAACACACCATTTTTTTAATCAGGTGGTTGATTTTTGTCTTCTCTGATGTTTTTTCAGAGTCAAGCTGCTTCAGAACTATTTTCGGTAAAGACACAGGGAACGATGCAGTGATGCCTGCATACAAGACACCTGTGGAGGTTTTGCTTGATGAAAGTGTCCCTAGTAATGCTAAGAAATCTGTTTCGAAAACAACAGAAGAAGAACAAAACTTTGAGGTAAAGGAGCAGAGTACGACTGGTGCTGAAGGGAAAACCCATAATGACGAAGATGATGTGTTAATTGCTTGACACTGGCGTGCAGGTGACAAGATCAAAGACCCTGAGAAAACGAGGCCAACGTGGCAAGAGTAAGTTTTTTCATTGATTAAGGCTCTAATAAGTGATCTTTTGCTGCACGGCTTTCTAAAGATGATGGTCGTGTAGATGTCAGGCTGGAGGGAAGTCCCGAGGAGACCCTTGCTCAGCATATGCGAAAGGCAAAAAAAAATAAAAATCGAGAAGAGTGCACATGAGAAGCTTGAAATGGAGCAAAAAAGCAAGGAAGAGGAAGAGACCCAGGGGCATCCAGAAGAGGAGATGGACATAGAAGACACTAAGGAGATGCAGAATACCGGCACAAGTTCTGACCCTAAACCCAGAGCCTGAAACAAATTATAGTTTGCCCCCCCTATGTTTCTTTTTATGTAACCACTTCTGAAATTAATATAACTTTCTTTCCCATTCGACGTCTCTTTCATCTTGTGCCTAATTTTTAAACATTGTGTATTTTTATTGTATGATTTCAATCTGTAGATATGTCCTAATTGCATATTTAAATTTGAGTCTTGTGTAATTTTGCATCTGCATATATGTTTTCAGTTGAAGAATGGCACCTTTCAGATAGGTTCAAGGCTGACAAGCATAATGGCAGGGCTGACATTCGTGCAATATGGAATTGGGTGTTGTCTCCTCCAGTGCTCGTGTTTCCTCTATGGTATAGACTGTGTAAAAGAATCCCACTGATATGGCCAAGTCCACCACCTCCGTTGAGCGTCCAGCATAGGGTTCTCATTTTGGACCTTAATGGCTTACTGTGCCCAAGAAATTTGATGTAAAATATGGTGAAGAATTGCCCTAGTGGCCGAAAATACACCATGTTGTTGAAGGGGATACACAGTTTTGGGTAAGGCCCGATGCAGAAGTGTTTTTGAATTTTTGTTTCAGATGGTTCGAAGTGTGGATATGGAGCTGCTATGAGTTTGAGAAGCTCAAACGCACGCTAGTGACACTGTTCCCAGACCACCACAAAAGATTCAATAGAGTGGTAAGTCAGGCGCAGTGCACAAGGGCCCCTTTTAAAATGGGCGGGACAGATAAACCGATGTTCCACAAGAATCTCAAAAATTTTCTCGACCTACCACCTGACACACTTATCTTTGATGATTTTGGATATAAGCTAATGTTTAATTCATTGGGATCATTTCTTGTTTTTCCCAATCTAGAAAAGCAGTCTAAAGAAGTGCACGCCTGTTTTCTGTCAACCATTGTCATAAACTGGCTGGCACACTGGTTGATCTCATTAGGCAAAATTTGGACTCACAAAAGGGCCCTTTAAGGAGTTTGACTTTACCTCGCTCTACCAAAATGGGCGCATGGATAAATTTTTACAAACAAACTCCAAATTTGGTGGAGGTTTGACAGTTAGAATGTCCTCTTCAAGCTCTATCTACTGATATATAGCACACCATGAGATTCCTCATATTTTAGAAGATTCTTTTTTTTATTCACTTAGATTTCAATAGAGTTGTCACATCATAGGTGAATCAAAAAAAAGAATCTTTTAAAATATGAGGAATCTCATGGCGTGCTATATATCAGTAGATAGAGCTTGGAGAGAACATTCTAACTGTTAAACCTCTACCAACTTTGGAGTTTGTTTGCAAAAATTTATCCATTCACCCATTTTGGTAGAGAGAGGTAAAGTCAAACTCCTTAAAGGGCCCCTTTGTGAGTCCAAATTTTGCCTAATGCTAAGGACAGAATTGAGTATACAAAGAGGACTGCAATTTGTGAAGACGGACAACCTGACGATTCCTATGTGTGTCATATTTATTGAAAATGGCGGATTGACTTTTTCCAGAACAAAGGAATAGATTTTTTTAATAAAACAAAAGCTTCATAAAGTCTGTGAAGTGGGAGACTTTTGTTGATGGATGTAAATGGAGAATTACTCAGCCTTTTTGTCAATCAATGTAACAGAATTCATGTATAATACATTTACAAGCAAGTTGCACGGAAATACGTTGTATTCTATATTTGAAGTATCTTGCAAATAAAAGGAGAGAGGGAGAGGGACAAAGAGAGAGAGAGAGAGAGAGAGAGAGAGAGAGAGAGAGAGAGGCTGATTAGGGTCTTTCAGAGAGTGCATCTTCTAGCGAAGGAGAAGGAGAAGCAGGCAGGAGGAGGGTTGGCAAGCAAGTTGTCAATGTTGCATCTTTCCTGGTTAGAGTGGACTCATAGAAGCACATTGATTTTTCTCTGTCCAGTCCTTTTGGTGGTGGGCGACTTGGTGGTGTGAAAAAATGAGAAGAGTCAAATAGGTACTTGTATGATACCGGTATGATACTAAAAAGTGACTTGTTTCAAACAGAGTTCAATTTACAGTTAAAGGCAGAGTCAGAGAAATGGATTCTGCCATCATGTTTGTACTTATATTGTAATCTCCAACTTGTATGATACCAGTATAAAACCATTAAATTGCCGCCTTTATAGAACCAATTTATTTAAAATGTAAGGACATGTAGTGATTCAAAGGGATAAACAAAGATATTTTTTTATTTTAAAAAGGAAATTTGGACAAAAAATTTAAACAAATTGATTGCTACAGCTCAAAAGGCATACTATTGTAGATAGACTCACCGACATCAAGTGATATTGTATATAGTTTTGAGTTGCTAGGATGGGGTATCATGGGGATTTTGATTTCCCGAACAAGATGTGAATATTGAACACCTCTGGCTTTTTGTCCAAAAGCTCGTAGGTCTTCTCATTTAGCATACAATAGTTAAACCCTTTGATAACATAGGATCCTCGCCCAATGATATTGTCCCAGTCATATTCTGCGTCAGAATGAAACTCCTCAATAGTTGCAGTACATTTCACAATATAGAAATCCACTTTTTCTTCATTTTCATTTGGTGCGGGAACATAAAAATTATAACCACCAATAAGAGCTTGACTGAGGGTGTCATGGTGTCCTTCATACGCTGCATCCTCATTTATTTCTTCATCATCGTCTTCCCCTTCTTCTGTAGGCTCTAAAATAAGGTATGTCCAGAAAGGAACGTGTGACTTGCTCACACATCTCCTCCACTTTTCCTGTCTACATGCACTACAGAAACAAGATAGTGAACGTGTTCTCAAAGAAGTTGTATCATGATCTGAATATGCAGAAATAGAGTGCATTGAGCGGGTATTTTTTACAGCCTTCACATCCCAATTTTTTCCCCTTTCGACATCCCCCAATTCAATCACCCAAAAAATCATGCTTACATAACAAGAGTGGGATGCATAGGTGGCTGTAGCACCATCTGACAAGGTCCATCTCAATAATGCCACAACATCTGCAACACAATCTATCTTTGGGAAGTTTGGCTACAATGGGTATTGAGTTAAAGACCTTTTTATCAATGCTCCCGCACCGTAGTGTTCTCCCTTACCATGGCCGGATCCAAAAAAGTTCCAAGACATTTTCCATCCTGTAAAAACACTGTATATGCATTTTATTCAATGGATAGAAGAAGATTAATATACTCTTGGTACGATAAATTACCAAAAAAACACACGTATTATAATATTACTGATGTTAGACAAGCATTTTATTGCAACTTTAATGCCAATATTATAGGTCTCTATATTAAAACCACCTTCAGATAATGTTGTTAGAACATGGTATACCTGGCAAGGAAATAGAATGGTCTTCTTGCTTTGAATTGTGAAGCTCATAGCCAATGACGTCTTATGTTTATACCAAATTGCTTTAGCCATTCTACATGTTTCAGAAAACAGTGTTGAACAAAATGTGTGTCATGTTGCTTGTCATCTGAAATGAAGAAGTGAATTGTCTTGTGGATGTCACCTGCATAATAAAAAAATCATAAACTATTGAAGGCTTAATACAAACGAAATAATACTGATCTAGGGTGATGTCGTTACCTGCAATTCGGAAATATGTTATGTGCACAAAAATAGTTACTTGACTTGACACCAGTGCATGGACTGAATCTCATTTTGTTCATTGAAACTATAATTTTCGGCAAGCTTTGTATACATTCCTTATGTTGTTCTCCTTGCCATCTATACACAATAGCAAAGAAGCTAATCTAGAAATAGTGAGGCCGAAGCAACTCCAAGCTCCGAGCGCAAGAGGATGAAACGTGACTCGTTGAGGCCTTTGGTCAAAAGGTCTGCAATCATCTGGTCACTTGGACAGTGTTCAACCATAATGCTTCCTTTGCGTACTTCATACCTGACATAATGATAGTGGAAACCAATGTGCTTTGACTTATTATGTTGAACATAGTCTTTTGCAAGACTAATAGCACTTTGGTTGTCACACCGCAAGGGTGTGCTAGAAAGAGGAGAGTGACCAATATCAACCAGCATTTGGCGAAGCCAAATCAACTCACGAGCTGCAAGTGATGCCGCAACATATTCTGACTCAGTCGTAGAAACTGCAACACAATGTTGTTTCTTGCTGGTCCAAGAAACAAGACAACCATTTATCAAGAAGCAATTTCCACTAGTAGATTGCATAGATAAATGTGAGCTTGCCCAGTCTGCATCTGTGTAACCCAAAAGAGAAAGAGATTGCATAGAATCTGATGTGAGTTTTCCTCGATAGACTAAACAAAAATTTGTAGTTCCTTTCAAGTATTTCAATACACACTTTGCAGCAGACCAATGCTTAAGAGAAGAACATGCAAGATGTTGTCCAAGATAATTAGCAGCAAACATAATATCAGGATGAGTGTTCATGCCAACAAACTGAAGACATCCAATCAAGTTATCATAAGGTTGATTTGTGACAAGTTGACCGCCATTTTCAGAAGTGTTCTTCGTAGAGCTCGCAAGACAAGGTGTGTTCGTTGAATGTGCAGATTCCATACCAAATTTTTGACTAGTATCTGCAATAAACTTTGATTGTCGAAGGAATAAAATACCTTTTGTATGGTTTCGTTGGATTTGAATGCCAAGACATGAGTGAATCTCTCCAAGATCCACCATATCAAATGCAGAAGACAATAAATTTTTCACTTGCTGAAGAAATCCTAAATCATTGGAAACAAGCATGGTATCATCCACATACAGAGCAAGAATCACAAAACTGCTACCTTGGCGTTTTATGTATAAGTTGGGGTCTGAAGAGCAAGAGATTAATCCTTTAGAGGTGAGAAAAAGATCAAATTTTGTATACCAGGCTCGCGAAGCTTGTTTGAGACCAAATAGTGCCTTATGGAGTTGAGCAACAAGGTCTTCTTTACCTGGAATAAAAAACCCTTCTGGTTGTTCCATATAAATTTCCACTTCGAAGTCACCATTAAGAAAAGCAGTTCACACATCCATTTGATGAGCTTCTAAATCAAATTGAACAGCAAATCCCAATAAAACTCAAACACTTGTAATGCGAACAACTTGTGAAAAAAGTCTCTTGATAATCAACACCAGCCACTTGGGAGTAACCTTTTGCAACTAAACGCGCCTTGAACTTGTCAAAAGATCCATCTTTAGAGATAAGATAATCGTACTCTGTTTCCATATCCTCTTGCCATTGATCCTTTTGTGGTGAAGAGATAGCTTCATCATAAGTAACGGGATCTTCAGAAGTAGAAAAAGCATTATCAGCAATATCGTCATCATAAACATGACATGATCCATGTTCAAAATCAATAGGCAGATCAACAAACATATCAATATCATCATTGGAAAGATTCAGAATGGATTGTTTTGAAGAGGAAAGTTGCTCTATAGGAAGATTTTCATCATCTGAAAGAAATGGAAAAGCCTGAAGAAATGATTTAGTATCTTCAGAATCATCCATGGACCATGAGCCTCCCATAAGTTGTTCATTAAAAGTAGCATCATGATTCACAATTACTTTCTTGGAGGAAGGGTCATAGAATTTGTAGCCTTTCGAAGTGTCAGAATATCCAATAAAAATAACTTCAAGACTAGATGCATCAAGCTTTGTTCGTGTTTCTTTGGCAACATGAATATAAGCAATACATCCAAAGGTTCGAAAATATTGAGATACAGAAGGAATGTCACCTGTCCATGATGTGATGGGTATCTTACTAGAGGGCGCAGTAGTAGGAAGATGATTCTGAATAAATACTGTTGTCAAAGTAGCTTTAGCCCAGAAAACACGAGATAAGCCAGAATGAATCAACATACATCTTACAGCATTGAGAATAGTGTGATTCTTTCGTTCAGCAACGCCGTTCTGTTGAGGCGAATATGGAATAGTGTGTTCATGATGAATTCCACTATCAGCACAGTAACTCACAAACTCTCGAGAAACATATTCGCCTCCATTGTCTCTACGAAGCTTCTTAAGGCGACGACCAGTTTGAAGTTCCGCAGCCATGTGGAATTGTTTGAAAACAGATAAGGCTTCATATTTTTGTCTAAGTAGAAATACAGTCGTATACCTTGAGAAATCATCAATGAAAGTAATGAAGTAGCGATATTGTGATCTCGAAGAAGGTAGAGGTCCACATATATCAGTATGAACAAGATCCAATATGTCATGAGAATGAGTTGTATTTGAGAGAGGAAAGGGTTTACAATTGTGTTTTCCAAGAGTAAAAAATTCACAAATTCCCATATGGGGATGGGCTTTAAGATCCATGCCATTAACAAAATCACGACGTTGAAGATCAATGAGTTTTGAGAAATCAGCATGAACAAAACGGTGATGCCATACTTTGCAATCATGATCACCTGGAGTAGTGACAACATTTGCTACAACATCATTGAGAGAGATTTCAAAAAAATTACCGTTTCGAGGAGAAGTGGCTATAGTCTATCCATCTTTCTCAATCAGACATTTGGTATGATCAAATCCAACAAACAGACCAAGATCAACAAGTCTAGCAACTGAAAGAAGATTACATTGAAGATCTGGTACATGTAATAATCCTCGCAAAATTCGAGTGGAAGAAGATAAGGTACCAATATATGAGTCTCCAATACCCTTTACTTGACAAGTAGTATCATCAGCAAGATAAACAACACGTTGAACTGGTAGTGGATGATAGTTATGGAGCCACTTAGACTGATATGTCATATTTTCTATAGCAAAAGAATCAACAATAAAAAGTGATCCATCACGTACATGAAGTATTCTGTCTGGAGCAACTGAACATAGGACGCAGCTTGTTTTGGGTACAGTGTTGTTTCGATGTTCAGTAGCATATGCTCTATTACGATCTGTGTCGAATCGACGCTTATAGCACATATGAGTGGGATGATCAGATTGTCCACAATATTCACAAGAAGAAGAAGAGGAGTCTCTAGATAAACGTGGTTGTTTCGTGGTAATATTGTGTTCTTCATCATATTGACGTGCCCAACAATCATCTTCAGTATGGTCATTTCTGTTGCAGTAAGAACATTGCTTATTAGGAAATTTGAGATGAGAGAAAATATTACCATGACGGGGCCACCTATGCGATTTCCTCGTTGAAATGGATGCTTTCGAGCATAAAAAGCACATTCCATCTATGTGACTCAGTATCCTCTTGTGAAATCATAGTTGTATCGTGACCAGCATTAGGACGTTCTTGACGTTGAGAGTATTCAATTAAAGACATGCATGCTTGGTCGAAATCAAGACCATGTTTATTAGAGAGAATAGTAACAATGTTATCATAAGAAGAGTCCTTCACCGTATCAAGGAGAAGTGTAATTAGTTGCTTTTGTGGAACACGATCACCGGCAGCAGCAAGTTGATTAATAATAGATTTGAAAGATTCAATATGTCCCGTCATGTCAGTACCAAGTTCATATTGTAAATTGTTAAGAAACCCCCTCAAATAAAGTACTTCCATACGTCGTGGGAAGTAGGCAGTTCATATATATCAAGCAAAAGGGAATCAATAAGAGCAGAAAGAATATACGGACGAGCTGCTTTATCATGTCGTTGCCAATCCGTATAAGCAACATTCCAATCTTCAAATATATGTCCTTCAATGATAAGCACGTTATCATTATCCATATCAATAGGCTGAGGCGGACAAACATGATTTCCAAGAACAACTGTTAGAATTAGGGTTGCAGAGAAACGCACACAGCTTGGAGAAGACAAAGGAAGCTCAAGGCACACAATAGAGAGTGTATTACTTAGTGTGCAATGGAAATATGGATAGCCCTAGAGTGATGGGCGTATATACAATGCACGGGGAGAAAAACCTCCTAAAGAGGGAAAAAATACCCCAGCGGTCCTAGTGTGTTCACACACATCACTACCACATGTATATGGAAACAAATCCCCCCTGGAGTGATGCGGTGAACGAGAGATGGCACATGAGTAAAGGGAAGTGCCATGCCCTGAGGACAAGATTAGTCCACAAAGGGGAGTAAGCCCAAAGATTTGCAGAAAGCTTCAAGCTTCTCACGAGACAATGCCTTTGTGAAAAGATCTGCAAGGTTGTCCTGTGTTGGCACATAAGCGAAGCTGATCTCTCCTGCTGAGAGCCTCTCCCTGACATAGTGATAATGCACCTCAATGTGCTTTGTGCGAGCATGAAAACTGGGTTCCTCGCAACTGCCAATGCTCTCTGACTGTCAGTGTAGATAGTGTTGGCAGTGTCCTATCCAACACCCAAATCAGCCATAAGGCATTTGAGCAATACACACTCAACCGTAGCTATGAAGACTGCCCTGTACTCAGCCTCACAACTCGAAGTGGCCACAATAGGTTGCTTCTTGCTCAACCATGATATACATGAACTGCCAAGCATGAAACAAAAACCACTTGTGGACACTTGCGTGTCAAAACAACCAGCCCAATCTGAGTCCGAAAAAGCATGTAAGTCTGGCGGCAATGATCCCCCCTTGGGATAAAACAAGCCAAGATGTAAAGTGCCACTAAGGTAGCGGAAAATCCTCTTGACAGCCTGCCAATGCTTAGACCCTGGGCTATGCAAAAATTTGCTAACCTGTGAGACTGCAAACTGAATATCCGGCCTCGTGTTGCATACATAAATGAGGCAGCCAACAGCAGTTTGGTAAAAAGTGACATCAGCAGGATCACCAGCATCATGTAGACTCAACTTCAAACCTGTTTCCATGGGAGTGGCAATAGGTTTGCAATCCATACCCAAATAATGATGCAACAGCCCCAAATCTTTCATCTTGAAAGTAGCATTCAAATCAGCCTTAAATTCACCAATATGTCTCTCATTTAGTCCAGTGATCAGCAAATCATCAACATAAAGAACCACAATGAGAAGTACATCACCCTCACGCTTTACATACAATGTGCTTTCTGTTTGGACTGTTACAAAATCCTTGTTTGACCAAATGAGTGTCAGCTTTCTCATACCAAACACGAGGAGATTGCTTCAACCCATACAAAGCCTTGTTACATTTGCACACTTTGTCCTCTTGTCCTTTTATGACAAAACCGCGAGGCTGCGTTACATAAACTTCCTCAAATATGTCACCATTCAAGAAAGAAGTAACAATGTCTGATTGATGTACATCACAACCAAAATGAGATGCCAATGCACATAGAAAATTCACAGTAGTCATACGACAAGTGGGAGCAAAAGTCTCTTCATAATCTATGCCTTTTTGTTGTGCATAACCCTTTGCAACAAGTCGAGCCTTATGGCAATCGATCTCACCATCCGGCTTCCGTTTCAACTTGTAAACCCACTTCGTATCAATGGCCTTTTTGTTAGGAGGCAAATCACATAAAGTCCATGTGTCATTTTCTATAAGTGCATCATATTTTGATTGCATGGCAGCCATCCAATTTTTTGAATTATGTGCTTCATCAAAAGACAGAGGCTCCTCAACATCATGTAAGCTAGACATAGCCAAAGCATAACAATCTGATGCATAATATACTTGGCGACAGCCTGAACGAGTACGACTAGACAAAGGTGCGTCCAATTTACTGTCACGCAAAGTGTGCACCAGCCATTTTGGCATACCTCTAGCCTGCTCATTTTCAGCCCTTTCCTCATCAAGTACATCATGTACATCTGCATCAGTAATAGGCTGATTTAAAACATTTTCAAAAACCCCCATAGACTGTACATTTGCCTCATTGGAACTTACATTCATATTTCCACCACTGAAAAGAGGCAACAAAGTGTCATAAATGTCCTGTGAGCTTACATTACTGTCTCTGGTACATGACAGCAAGGGCTGAACAGAATCTTCCACAAACACTACATCCCGTGAAACCAGAATACGTTTTGTTTGCGGATGATACAACTTGTAACCTTTGCTTTCAGCACTATAACCAACAAAAATACATTTGACAACCTTATCATCCAATTTTATGCGCTGCACTTGTGGCACCAAAGCATATGCCAAACAGCCAAAAACACGCATGTACTCAATAGAAGGCTTTCTATCATGCCATGCTTCATATGGAGTAATAGACTGCAAAGATTTTGTAGGACACATGTTAAGTACATAAGTGGCACACATGATGGCCTCAAGCCAAAAAGAATGCCGTAAAGCTTGACTTTTGACCAAACATCGTGCCATTTCCATCAGTGACCTGTTTTTCCTCTCATCAACACCATTTTGTTGAGGTGTATAAGGCACTGTACATTGGTGTTTTATCCCACGACTAGCCAGAAATGCATTAAATACATGAGACATATACTCCCCCCCTCGATCGGAACGGAAGGTGCCCATAGTACGTTTCGAGACATTTTCAGCCATAGCCTGAAATTTTTTGAAGCACATAAAAGCTTCGGACTTTGCTTTAAGCGGAAATACCCATGCATGCGTGGAGTAATCATCAATGAAAGTCACGAAGTACAGGTAGTTTCCCAAGGACGGAGTTTGCATGGGCCCACAAACATCACTATGCACAAGCTGCAACCTGCATGTGGTCCAAACTGAACCATCCTTTGGAAATTTAGAATGCTGCATCTCACCCAAAATACAAAGTTCACAAACATGTTTGGCAGGTGCTTCAAGAGGTGGCAAAGAAGAAACCATATCAGATTTCTGCAAACGCAGCAAACTAGCAAAATTCAGATGACCAAAACGTGCATGCCAAAGTTTTGCATCTGAAATAGGCCTTGAATCTGCAACAGCATTTGCAAAGTTTTATCCACACTTGTCATACAAAGTGAGCTTATACAGCCCATGGCACAAAAGCCCAGATGCAACAATTTCATCACCAAAACTGAGATCATGAAATGTACATCTGTCATCCACAAATTTGACTACAAGTCCAAGTCTAGCAAGTGCGGATACAGACAAGAGATTCTTCTTGATCCCAGGTACATAAAGTGCATCAACAAGTGTAAAGGAACTTCTATTAGTAGCAATGAGCACAATCTTTCCAACTCCCTGAACTGGATAAGAGGCATTGGTGGCACAAGTGGCTGAATTCCCATGAGGGATAGACTCGAGAGAGGTAAACAATTCACGATGTGAGGTAATGTGCTTTGTAGCACCAGTGTCAAAATACCACACATGTGATTCTGCAGCAACTGACAAGCATGCATCATGGATAGGATGATTGTAAGTGCACTCTGCGCTAAAAGCCCATTCTGCATCAACATCAGCATTATAGTCTCCTTTCACAGAAGACTCAACAATGGCTGCATTTGTAGTGGAACCAGCATTTGCAGTGGAACCACCCTCTTTCTTCTTAGCCTCTTTGGCCTTCAACTTAGGACACGACGCATCTTCTTTTTTCCCTTATCACCAGAATTTCCAGACGAAGTACTGCCAGCAGAAGCATTAGGAACATAATTTTTGCCACTCGCAGCAGAACCATAAGAAGTGGATGCATTACTATTACCACTCTTTCTTTGAGTAGCAATAAAAGCCTGTTCAACTGCACGCTGCCTAGTCCTGTTTTTTTTGGAATGTGACTCTTGCAACAGCAATGTGCATAATGCATCAAACTTGACAACTTCAGGATTTCCTTGGGTCATCAGTCTCCAAGTACTAGCAAAGGTCTGGTAGGAATCTGGTAAGGCATCAAGAACAGTCTGCACAAGGGAACTGTCCGAAATGACTTCACCTGCAGAAATAAGCTGCTCATTGATATCCTTGACACTAGCAAGGAAATTTTCCATATCATCTTGCTCATGCATAATCTTCGACTTCAGCTCTTTATGCAGCAAAGCAATTTTAGCCTCATTGCGGCTTGCATAAAGACCTGCTAGAATATCCCAAGCCTGTTTTGCAGATTTTGCTGAATGGATGTGAGGAACAATGGTGCGCTTCACGGACAACGGAATCAATGCATGAGCGTGTGCATCCTTAGCATCCCAACGAGCTTGTTTTGCCATAGGCAAAACAACTCTAACAGCTGCAATCCTTGCAGCAAGACCTGCAACATCCTCAACATCGCCTATATCCTCAGAACCAAGACGTACATCAATGACCTGCACAATGTTCCAGACACCTTTTGACACAAGAACATGTTGCATCATATAAGCCCACATAGGGTAGTTATCCCCATCCAACCTATTCTCAGCAGCAAACATCTTGAACACATCTGTGTTGTTGTTGTCAACCATGGTAAATGCTGCACCTGATGTGAAAACTGCCCAAAAATAGGAGAAATGGAGCGGGAACAACCTGTGCTATATAGCACAAACCATAGAAGACTGTAAGGCACCTGTTATGAAGAAAACGGCACTGACAAAATTTTTGCACAAAATGACGATATAGCCTGTGCAGAATTGCCTGTAGTGGAGATGGAGGCCGAAATGAGCCCAAAATATTTGTCGACCTACAAACGCTCGCCAAAGCTCACTGAAATCAGAGAAAGTGAGCAGGCGTGTGCTAGAGCAGCTGGCGACTAAGCCCGGGAGGACGTGACTTGCTCTGATACCAATTGTTGGAATTAGGGTTGCAGAGAAACGCACACAGCTTGGAGAAGACGAAGGAAGCTCAAGGCACACAATAGAGAGTTTATTACTCAGTGTGCAATGGAATGATGGATAGCCCTAGAGTGATGGGCGTATGTACAATGCACGGGGGAAAAAACCTCTTAAAGAGGGAAAAAATGCCTCGGCGGTCCTAGTGTGTTCACACACTTCACTACCACATGTATATGGTAGCAACAACATCAGAGAGTTCATCGCCTTCAAGAATTAACAACATCTTTTCTTTCCAACCTGGAAATCCTTGGCCTCAGAAAGGAGGAACAGAACGCTGGCGAGAAGGAAAGCCGTTGACGAGAATAGTCATAGCCATATCTTGTTGCGAGAAGACGTATAAGATAAGATCGCAGAATCTGCACACCATATATGGTGAAGGCCGCAATTGAAAATGAGAAAAATATGAGGACTGCATTCTGTCAACTATAAACGCAAGATGGATGCTCAAGGAACGTCCAAAGATGTGAGAGACGTCACCCAAAAAAGGCAGGGTAAAAGGAGACGTTAATAATAAAAGAGTCCTCAAAATAGAGTGATGTGAGGCGCAAGATTGACGGCCACAATACGAATAGAGAAAATCTAAATTTTCTTGAAAAAGTTAACGCCAAAATTAGAAAAAATATCGTAGATGCTTCACGAAGAAGGACGACGAAGAAAGCTGTGTCAAGCTCAATTGCAGTAAAAACAGCATAACTTTTTGCTGCGAACTTCGATTGACGCAAACCTAGAACTCAAATTGAACAGCTCGAGAAGACGAACAAGTTTTGGATGAAAAGTGCCATTGCACTATGCTTCATCGCGCTTTTCCCGTTTCTCCAAATTTTGAGCAGAAGACCCCCAAAAATTGAGATGAAGTTCAGGGTGTCATCAACAAGAAAATGTAATCAACAATTCGATTGATTAGCAATAAACACCACACAAAACACTAATCATATTCTTCTTAACACAAAACAACCACAGTTAACAAGAATCAATGCTCAAAAATAAAATTTGTAGCAATTTTGAATCTTACATGCGAATCGCATACACATACTGTTTTGTCATCATGAATTGAATCGGCGCGTGATCGTTACCGCTCTGATACCATGTTGAGATGTAGAGAGAAAGAGAGAGAGACGAGACAAGAGACACACCATATACGCTCCCAAAGACTGATTCATATTGAGGACAAGATACAAATATATAGGTGAGGCCAAGTTGAGTAGTGTGACGCGACACGGGAGAGCGAAGTACATTGATAATGAACAAAGAATATACAGAGTACACAGAGTAAACAGATGGAAATAAAGAGTCTGTATGGATACAAAGTAATCATTACAAGAAGAGCATAGCTCGTTTCATAACCTCCCGACCACCCCCGAGCTATCTCAATCACACTCTCACTCTCAATCTCAATCTTGTGCACAATCTCAATCTCAATCACACTCTCACTCTCAATCTCAATCACAATCACACTTTCAATCTCAATCTCTTGATGGCAACAATGATCATAATCGAAATTGCAACACGATCACAATCCCAATATCATGACACCCTGTATCGTCTACAAAATAGCCAAAAGAACATACTCGTGCAACCAAATCAACATGGTAATCAAATTAAAAACATCATTTTGTACCATCATAAAAGAGTATAATCACTTCTTGATTGGATCAAACAAAAGAAATATTACCTGTGTATAATTGTTTGTAAGCTAACCTGTTGCTGCTTGTAGGTTACCCTGTTGCTGCTAGCAATTTGTTTCTGTCATAACTTGGTCAAACGAACTCAGACCATAGACTTCTAGGTACTCAAAACGACGGGAATGGATCTGTTCTACAAGGCTTTGCCGACAAAATTAGAAAAAACGTTTTTCTTTGGCCGAAAACTCAACTTTTAGGTCGCAACTCTTAAAAACCCTATTTTTTGATCTCCACTACTTTTTCAACTTATTTTAAGCCTACCCATGCATTTTAAGCTAGAACACATAAATATTAAACATTGATATTTAATAAAAATCCTAATTTTAACCACGTTTTTATTATATTGTTCATAGACAGAGTATCTGTTATGTTGAGAGAGAAGGAGAGAGCACAGAAATAGAACCCCAAAGTGTGTAGAATACACACATGAGATGATGTATATATAGAGGGGACCTGGGTGCCATATATAGAGAAGCCATATATTGAGTAGCTTCACATATAAGCTCAACACCCCCGCTCAAATAAGGGTCCCTAACTGTGGATGAAAAAACCCTTGGGGGATCAAGGGAAAAACCCACAGCTCTATATACACCCACCGTTATATTATAAAAATCATTGAATATATAAATTTTTACGAGGAGCTACATCACTCCTTTTACAATGAATGTTTTATGAGGAGTTACATTACTCCTATCCTATCAAATACAATAATGAATACAAGGGTTCAATAAAGAGGTGTCAAAGCTATCGATTAGCTTGTAATCAAAAGTGTCTCCGTGAATCTGTTGTGTAGCTTGTCATCAATATCGCATCACCAAACATGTCTTCATGTTGTCATCAATATGGCATCACCAAACATATCTTCATAAATCTTTTATTGTCACCAAGTTTGTCTTCATAAAATCAATTCTTTGATCAATCCTACATAGATCATAGACTCCAAAAAGAAAACATGTCATGAAAATTATTAGCATCGTAAATGAAATAATTACGTTCACAATGCCATAAGAGATGGTTCGCGACGCCACTCTTTTGACGACATATATACGCACGACAACATATGGTACATAAAGTATAAACGTAAAAGTACAAAATGTGTGATTACGTGATACAAATGATATGTGTATATACTACATAAAACAACATTTATCAATGTAGTGATCAATGAATACCATCAAAGTATTAACAAAATATCATCATTTTATCAATAAAAATGAATAAATGATCATGGTATCAACGAAAAGCATCATGATATTACCGAGAATAATCATTGTATCAACGAAACAACATCATGGCATCACCGAGAATAACCATGGTATCATTGAAACATCATTATGGCATCACCGAGAATAACCATGGTATCAACGAAACAACATCATGGTATCACCGAGAATAACCATGGTATCAACAAAACATCATCATGGTATCAACAAAAATCACCATGGAATCAACGAAATAACATCATGGAATCACCGAGAATAACCATGGTATCAACGAAATATCATCATGGCACCACCGAGAATAACCACGGTATCAATGACATATCATCATGGTATCAACGAAAATCACCATGACCAAAGTATCATGTTTCGTCTCCGGTTCAACATTGTTTCGTCTCCGGTTCACCATGGTATCAGAGCGCGTTCTCTATCGAGCTATGGCTATGGAAACTCCCTATGCTTCAAGCACGAAGATAAGTTTTACTTATTTCTTCTTGATTGTCTTTCTTGTATTTTACTGTAGTTGCTGTGTTCTTGCGTTCTTTGTGTATGCACGGAGCATATGTCCCTATGGCTTCTATTGGTGTTTTGCCTTCTACGTGAACCAATGAAATACAACCATAAGCGAAAGCCCACGTGCACACTGATTCACACATAGCTTTGAGGAAAAACGAGTCCTTATATCATCCTATGTATAGCAGGTTCTCTCTTGCACGCAAGGTTCTCTTTTGCATGCAAGCTGCTGCTTTTTTCCATGGCGCTCTTCTACATGCAAGCTACTTTATTTATAATTTTTTTTGCGTTTGCTAGTATCAATTTAGTATTAACCTCATCTCGTAAACCTTACCAGTTTGAAGTATTTATAGTGCGCCTCCAAGAGAGGAGGCCCAGCTAGGGTCTGATTGCATGATTACAGGAAGGCTGCTAGTTCAAGAGAGGAGGCCGTGAGCTATTCTCGCGGGCAAAAGTCTACAGCCCCATGGGCCTGCAGTATCGCTTAAGCAGGAGAGAACTGGAAGTCCAGGATGGCCTGAGAGAGGACCTGCGCATGTCGTGAGCTTTCTGTGCTCTTTACCGCAGGAAGAGCATGATAGAGATCTCTGCATGTAAGTGGCTACGCAAGCGGCTGCTTTCGTCATATTTAGCTAGTTGGATATTGATGTAAAAGCCTAAAATTAATGCAAGTTGCATGATATCTTATTTAGATCCTTTCTTAGGAGCCACCATTTTTTGCCTATGGTGGCTGCCCCATGCCGACTTAAGAGATTCTGTGCCACAAGCTATTGGACATGCAGTCAGCACATCTAGTCGTCTAGAGTTGACAAGCCTAGTATTATTGGCCTATTATATTGTCACAGCTCTCGATTTCCAGATCTGGTTGGGCCGCTACGAGCTCTCAGGTAAAGGTTGGCCTTAACAACCACCTGCAAATCTGTCTGGGCCGCTACTATGATGAGCTCGCAGCCGTCATGGCCGTACAATAATGCCCCAACTTGTATTGACCTCGTTTTGATCGCGCTTCACCAGGAAAAATATTATTGTTGCTATTATTGCCTACAAGAGCAACTTGCAAAAACCTCTTATTTGATTGCTACGGTCTCTGCGAACTGTTCTAATGACCAACGTGAACGTTGGTTTTGGCTTTGATCAGAGTAGCACCACCATGTTATCTTTATGAATATCTTTTCCCGTAAGTACTAAATGGATATACATGTTGATTGTTATTATGAGCCTTCAAGTTCTGTGCGTGCTCAAATTAAAAAAAAGTTCTTGTAATTTGTTTCTACTTGGATTGAGGCACAAATATATTCGGCCACCTCGACCTTGCCATATTGAGATTGTATGTTTGGACATCAATTCTTGCAATTTGTTGCTATTGATCTCGTTGCAATTTTTCATAAATACTTCACGTAATTCTATGATCGTCTTATGAGATTGTATACTAACGTAAGTGATGGTTTTCATGTGAATCATATCAATCAAGAGATTACAAGATTTACCAAGTCATTATCTACTCACTAATTATTGTCTTGAGGTTTTGCAGATTTCGTACAAAACTAGCATCTCCGATGCCATGGTACGTAAGCCATGATGATGATTACTATTTTATAATTTTTATTTAAAAGTTGAAGAAAAACGTCTATGATGCCATGGTATGTAAAGCCATGATGATTGTTATTTCATAGTATTTTTCTGAGCATCTCTAGTGCCATGGTGAATACCGTGATGCCATGGTACGTAAAGCCATGATGATGATTACTATTTCACAATTTTTGTTTGATTTGAAGAAAATGTCTATGATGCCATGGTACGTAAAACCATGATGATTACTATTTTAAAGTTTTTCTGAGCGTCTCTTATGCCATGGTGAATACCGTGATGCCATGGTACGTAAAGCCATGAGGATGACAATTGCGAGCTGTTGAGATCTTGGGGACCCCAATATGTTCATACATCTCGGCTTTGTATATATGTGTGCACATGTGATTACATTGATATTACATTTGTTTCTATGTAATTTGCACATGCGATTGCATCGGCATCATGTTTGTTTCTATGTCGTCTCCATAGTGGCGTCGCGAACCGTCTGTAAGGACAATGTGATGTGGTTATTTCTAACCTTCACATCTCGATATGTTTCTTGAGTTGATATTGTTTACAGGATGAAAGTCACATCAAGCTCAAAAAGGCTCAAAGATATTCAAGCTGCTCAAAGATATTCAAGCTGCTCAAAGATATTGAAGGTTTTCAAAGATATTGAAGAATTTGCATATATTGTTAAAGACCCTTTAAAGGACACATTGTAAAATAGGAGTGATGTAGCTCCTTAGAACATTGTAAATGTATATTTAAAATATATTTAATAAAACGGTGGGTATATATAGAGCTATGGGTTTTTCCCTTGAGCCCCCAAGGGTTTTTTCATCCACAGTTAGGGACCTTCATTTGAGTGGGGGTGTTGAGCTATATATAGTGTCTCTATATATAGCACCCTGGTCCCCTCTATATAAACTCATCTTGTGTAGTCATTGGACACACTTTGGGGTTTGCACTTGATGGTGTTATCTCTCTCTCTCTTCTCCTTCGTCTCATGTTTCGTCTCCGGTTCAACATTGTTTCGTCTCCGGTTCAACAGTATTAACAAAACATCATCATGGTACCATCAAAATCACTATGGTATCAATGAGAAATTATCAATAAAATGACGTAAACTATATCTCTAAAAGAATAATTATACGAGAATCAATGAACGAGTATATCATATAACAAAAGATCATGTACCAACAGTAGCTCGATAGAATTTGGACGATCATCAACGGCTCGACTGAATCGGAATGATGTGTAACTGGCTTCTGCAGCAAAGTTACGTCAGTAACAAATATATGATTGATGAAGAAAAATATAATTGAGAAGTTCTCAATTATCAAAAGCAAAAAGTAAAATTTTGATTTTCAAACATATTCGCAGTCCGAAACGATAACCCAAAATCGGTGCAGAATTTAGAGAAACTTTCTTCTGCAAAGTTATAGACCACATCAATTCCGGTCTCCCATAGCGGGTAGTTTCTTATGCAAAGTTGTAGAACACATCGATTCCGGTCTCTCACGCGGGTAGTTTCTGCAAAATCGTTTTCAATAAGCAGAAAAATAAAAAACAAAAAACCGAAATTGCTTTTTATGTATCTACACAGTCCGCGAACGATAACTCAACATATATGCAGAATTTGAAGAAACTTCCTTCTGTAAAGTTGTAGACCACATCGATTCCGGTCACTCTGCTGGGTAGTTTCTGCAAAATCGTTTTCAATTAGCAAAAAAATCAAAAACAAAAAGCGGAAGTTGCTTTTCAGGTATGTACGCATGAGTCCGCGAACGATAACTCAAAATCGGTGCAGAATTTGAAAACACTTCCTTCTGCAAAGTTGTAGACCACATCAATTCCGGTCTTCCGCGTGGGTAGTTTCTGCAACGATTTGGAGTTATCGTTCACGGACTGCGTACATACCTGAAAAACAGCTTCCGTGTGTTGTTGTTGATTTTTCTGATAATTGGAAATGATTTTGCAGAAACTACCCTCAACAGAGACCGGAATTGATGTGGTCTACAACTTTGCAGAAGAAAGTGTTTTCAAATTCTGCACCGATTTTGAGTTATCGTTCGCGGACTGCGTACATACCTGAAAAGCAACTTCCGCTTTTTGTTTTTGATTTTTTTGCTAATTGAAAAAGATTCTGCAGAAACTACCCGTGAAGGAGACTGGAATCGATGTGGTCTACAACTTTGTAGAAGAAAGTTTCTTCAAATTCTGCACCGATTTTGAGTTATCGTTCGCGGACTGCGTACATACATAAAAAGCAATTTCGGTTTTTTTGTTTTTTATTTTTCTGCTTATTGAAAACGATTTTGCAGAAACTACCCGCGTGAGAGACCGGAATCGATGTGTTCTACAACTTTGCATAAGAAACTACCCGCTATGGGAGACAAGAATCGATGTGGTCTATAACTTTGCAGAAGAAAGTTTCGCTAAATTCTGCACCGATTTTGGGTTATCGTTTCGGACTGCGAATATGTTTGAAAATCAAAATTTTACTTTTTGCTTTTGATAATTGAAAACTTCTCAATTATATTTTTCTTCATCAATCATATATTTGTTACTGACGTAACTTTGCTGCAGAAGCCAGTTACACATCGTTCCGATTCAGTTGAGCCGTTGATGATCGTCCAAATTCTATCGAGCTACTATTGGTACATGATCTTTTGTTATATGATATACTCGTTCATTAATTCTCGTATAATTATTCTTTTAGAGATATAGTTTACGTCGTTTTATTGATAATTTCTCATTGATACCATAGTGATTTTGATGGTACCATGATGATGTTTTGTTAATACTTTGGTCATGGTGATTTTCGTTGATACCATGATGATATGTCATTGATACCGTGGTTATTCTCGGTGGTGCCATGATGATATTTCGTTGATACCATGGTTATTCTCGGTGATTCCATGATGTTATTTCGTTGATTCCATGGTGATTTTTGTTGATACCATGATGATGTTTTGTTGATACCATGGTTATTCTTGGTGATACCATGATGTTGTTTCATTGATACCATGGTTATTCTCGGTGATGCCATAATGATGTTTCGTTGATACCATGGTTATTCTCGGTGATGCCATGATGTTGTTTCGTTGATACAATGATTATTCTCGGTGATATCATGATGCTTTTCGTTGATACCATGATCATTTATTCATTTTTATTGATATAATGATGATATTTTGTTAATACTTTGATGGTATTCATTGATCACTACATTGATAAATGTTGTTTTATGTAGTATATACACATATCATTTGTATCACGTAATCACACATTTTGTACTTTTACGTTTATACTTTATGTACCATATGTTGTCGTGCGTATATATGTCGTCAAAAGAGTGGCGTCGCGAACCATCTCTTATGGCATTGTGAACGTAATTATTTCATTAACGATGCTAATAATTTTCATGACATGTTTTCTTTTTGGAGTCTATGATCTATGTAGGATTGATCAAAGAATTGATTTTATGAAGACAAACTTGGTGACAATAAAAGATTTATGAAGATATGTTTGGTGATGCCATATTGATGACAACAAGAAGACATGTTTGGTGATGCGATATTGATGACAAGCTACACAACAGATTCACGGAGACACTTTTGATTACAAGCTAATCGATAGCTTTTACACCTCTTTATTGAACCTTTGTATTCATTATTGTATTTGATAGGATAGGAGTAATGTAACTCCTCATAAAACATTCATTGTAAAAGGAGTGATGTAGCTCCTCGTAAAATTTTATATTCAATGATTTTTATAATATAACGTTGGGTGTATATAGAGCTGTGGGTTTTTCCCTTGATCCCCCAAGGGTTTTTTCATCCACAGTTAGGGACCCTTATTTGAGCGGGGGTGTTGAGCTTATATGTGAAGCTACTCAATATATGGCTTCTCTATATATGGCACCCAGGTCCCCTCTATATATACATCATCTCATGTGTGTATTCTACACACTTTGGGGTTCTATTTCTGTGCTCTCTCTTCTCTCTCAACATGTTATTCATTAATCTTTATGAAATATATCTTTAGTGTATTATTTAAAAAGAAGACGATATATATTTTCGTTTTTAATATCTTAAACTCATTCAGATAAGCTCTATCTAATAGATTATTCAACAATCTTTCAAATCGTGCTAAACGAAAGATATGGCCTACTTCATTCTTTTCGACTTTAAGAACTTCAAAATTTAGTCCTATTACAAGTAGAATGAGCCATATATAGCTCCAACACCTTTTACATTGACCACTCAAGCAGGCAAGGGCATGGAAGGTGGACGTATCTGATTTTGGACATAGTATAGAGTCCAATAAGGCTGTTACACTCTTCATAAGGTTTTTTGGTGCCTTGCATCCACCATTGTCTTTGCATATGCTACATTGACATTGACAAGCTTTTCCATGTAGACCGAATACAGAACTTCGCATGTGATTTATGTCATCCTTTAGGAAGGACATTTGAACATGTTAAATGCAGTAGCAAGTATATCGATCTCTCAATTTCCGCACAAAATATGGCTTCATGTACTCAAACGCACGCTGCCTTATTACAATTTCAAGGTATTGTTCTTTGAAGTCGAGAAAGAGCTCCACCTACAATGAAAAACATATATGGTTAAAGAACATTGAAGAAAACTCTAGGTTTTTATTATCTTCGGAGAAAACTGTTACATTACTATAAACCAGTATTTTTATTTCAAACCAGTATGTTTTTTCACTTAATTGGTTAGGCAAACCAGTACATATGAACACATGTCCTTGGTATGTACCAGTGGTATATAAGTGTCAACCAGTTCAAATGTTCTTACTAATGATGTAAACCAATCTTTTTGTTTAAAGCTGGTATGTTATTTACCTAACCATTACATGTGAGCACTTAGCCATGATGTATACCAGTGAGAAATAAGTGTTGAAATAAATTTACTGGATATGTAAACTAGTATTTTCCTTTCAAACCGATATGTTTTTTACCTATCTGACATGACAAATAGTACATGTGAACACTCGACCAGTACATGTGAACACTTAACCACGATGTATACCAGTGAGAAATAAGTGTTAAAAGTTTTTTACTAGTTATATAAACCAGTTTTTACCTAACTGGTATGACAAACAATACATGTGAACACTAGACCAAGATGTTTACTGGCATAAAATGTGTAAACGGTTTTAAACCTATTTATTGGTTATGTAAACCAGGTAATATCAAATCGCTATTAGTTTTCATATAACTGGTTATCTTAAGTAGTATGTCTACTACATACCACATATACACTTGACCGAGCTGTAAACTATTGTGAAAATGTGTTAACCAGTTGAAATTAATTTACTCGTTATATAATCGGTCTTTTCATTTCAAACCGGTATTAGTAAGTGCATAATTGGTCGGGTTAATTAGTACACATTTCACATACCACATATATACACTTGACCAAGTTCTATAGTAGTGGGAAAAAAGTGTTAACCAACTAAAATTAATCTACTAGCTATGTAAATCAATTTTTTCATTTAAAATCGGTATTAGTTCTTACATAACTGGTTAGGTTAACTAGTACATCTTTCACATACCATATCAAGAGTTGTTTAAGATGCTTATACTGGTCATGGAAACCCATATCCGATATTTATCTACTTTTAACTAGGACCAAATACATATTCAATATTTCTATTCATAGTTTTTTGATGCGGCAACCATACTGCATACGCATACAAGTATAAAAGTATGGTTCAAGTATGGTAAAACTTCAACCATACTTTCATACTTGACCTCAGCCACTTGTGTATTAGTAAATGTGAACTGCATTCGCTCAGCCCTTCCGATCTGTTGCATCGATTTCCACACTACAGATGTTCATGACCCATTGCATACAAAGAACCTAGTGCGAACCTGCAAACTATATTTGTTCAGCCAATTGCGTACAACATAACCCAAAGTTAGCGACGCCCTATATATCGACGCCCATACCTTTCCAAGCGGATATCGACGTTCTTTTACCCCGTCTATATGTTAAAGCGGAGGAAGAGAACGTAGGTAGACGAGAAGAGAGAGACAATGCCATCATATGCAAAACCCAAAGTGTATATAGAACACACACTGAGTACACATATATAGTGGGGAATCCTAACTATATATAGCATAAGTGTGGGCTCTCTATATAGCTCCAACACCCCCACTCAAATAGGAGTCCCTAATTGTGGATGAAAAAACCCTCGGGGGTACAAGGGAAAAACCCACAGCACCATATACATGCACTGTTATATTAACAATTATCAAAGTTTACAAATTTCATTTTTGAGGAGCTACATCACTCCATAATATACAATGTGTGCTCTCAAGCATCTTTGGAAGTATAATAACCCTATATATACAATTGCATTGATGCAAATTCTTCAATATCTTTGATCAACTTCAATATCTTTGAGCCCATGTACATGTTGATTTATATGTCTTTTATCCTGTGAACAACACTAACTCAAGAAACGTATCAAAACATGAAGGTTAGAAATAATCATATCGCATTGTCCCTAGAGACGGTTCGCGACGCCGCTCTAGAGACGACAAAGAAACAAATAATGATGACACATATACATATAACAAGAATGTAGTACATCTGTGCAGATAAACACAAGCGAACACAAAAATGATATGAAACAATGTTGTTGTATAATCACAGCTGCCAAATCCCTAATGATGACGAGGGTGCAATAAGAAAATAAAAACAACAGCACGAGTGACGACGATGGTGCAACAAGACGATAACAACAATAGCACCAATCAAGAGGACGATAACAGGCTTCCAAGTATGCATAAAATTTGTCACATTTCTCATCCTTGATGCCCATAATATTTGCACTTGAAATATGACGAAATAAACATAATACCAATGGTAAGTACGAGGCACCGAGCTCTCTGACGAAATAAAACATAATACCAATGGTAAGTACAAGGCACCGAGCTCTCAAGTACACAAACATAACACCAATGGTGAGTACGAGGCATCGAGCTCTCAAGTACACATACAAGGTCTGTGTCACATCCATCAACTATCACATCATCGAGGAAAGTATAGTAAAATCATGATGTAAAATTATCAATTGACCAAATATAAGTGACATAACTCTACCACTGATGAGCCAGCAACCATATGATCAAGATTTGAAACAAATAGCTCTATCTATCCAGGAGTCGGCTCACAAGTGTTGAATATGGGACACTGTCTTTGGACTATTATGACGTTATCTCTGGACTATTATGATGCTATCTTTGGATTGTAATGATGACAGTGCTCGACATAGTTTCCTTCAGCTAAAGTAATACTGCCAGCCTTTGTAAGTCTCACGCTATAAGCAGTGGCAATGATCTCTAAATATCCATTTACTACTTATGAGTAAATCTATACATAAATACAACATGTTGGTGATGTAATCAAAGACCAAAAAGTAACTCATGCTACACCAAAAAATTTGCCAATGCTACTTACAACCAAACTCTTAAATAACATTATATTTTCTTGAAGTAGCATAAAACAACAAGGTAAAAATACCAATGTTTTACGATGTGTTGCCGATTGGGGCCGGCAGTTGTAGGCGACGTCGCGAGGCATCGTAGCTGACATCACTGTGACGTCTCTGTTTTGTGCCTAGACAGAGCCCGAAGCCTTCTACCAATCGCCTCCTTACACACATACGACTCGGGGCTTATAAACTCAAGGTTATGAATAGTGCACGTGAGATCTCATTAATGATAGAGTAGCTTGCATGCAGATGACCGCCATGTCCTATTGCAGACCAACCATCTCTTGCCTTCTGGCAACCATGAGGCACGCTATAGTGTTTTACAAAGGCCTGAGAGATAGCAACTCTATTGACGAGCACGCAGTTGCCATGGTCATTGACGTCAGGTAAAGTCTTGCTGTCAGGACTACACCCAGCCGCTAAACAGACCCTGCACACCACAATCTGTGCTAGTACCAATGGCGCTAAACAGACCCTGTCCTTGCCAACTAAACAAATCAGTGTAGCACGAGTCTCTCTTACTATAGCGCAGGCGGCTCAGCTAAACTTGTCTGAAGGCCAAAAACGTATGCGTCTCAATCAAGGTCTGTAGTCGAGATGTGTACGAAGTCGAGAAGTGTGAGGTAGCTTTCGAGAAGAGTGCTTAATGATCAAAAGGAGGTGGTGAATATAAACTGCGACTGCGCTCTGCTACAGATTCCTATAATCGCACTTTCCCAGAAATCTTTTCACTATTCAGAAATCTTTTTGCTATCGTACCTAGCTTGCTCACACAGTCATGTACGTGCTTCAAGGTCTTTATTAGTAACTTCAAAAGTTCAGACACCGACGTCCTACTATTTTTAGTCGCCTATTTTGGACAAAAAGCGACAGCGACCAACAGAACCTTTGGATTCTAAAAATAGCTGCGCAAGCTAGGTACGGCTCTACTTTACTTTGGCTCTACGCAGTTTGCAGTATGCACAGCGCCACAAGATCTGTTCTGATCTTGAATCTCATGACAGAATATACAATTAATTTATTAAGCCTCTCGTGACTTCCTTAATCACCGAGAGACAGAATATACAATTAATCTATTAAGCCTCTCGTGACTTCCTTATTCACCGAGAGACAGATTGCTAATAGGGATGAGCATACTCCCATCACACAAGTCCTTTGTGGTTCTCACAAGATCCCTTCTGTGTTGTGCTTATTTCTTGTAGGCTCACTTTCTTTTTCCAAGAATTCTACATCTTGAAGGTACAACTCAGAACAAAACAAGTGCAATTACAGACAAGATAGATAATCAAGAAGAAACAAGTAAACTTATCTTTGTGCTTGAAGCATAACGAAGAGCTCTCCATAGCTCTAGCTGGCTCTGATACCATGTTAAAGCGGAGGAAGAGAACGTAGGTAGACGAGAAAAGAGAGACGATGCCATCATATGCAAACCCCAAAGTGTATATAGAACACACACTGAGTACACATATATAGTGGGGACTCCTAACTATATATATCATAAGTGTGGGCTCTCTATATAGCTCCAACACGATATACCCATCCAAAAGTGCGTCAATATGCGTGTGGCAATACGCATGGCAAGGCATGATTTTTCACGCGTATATCGACGAGCATTACCACGCGCATTCGACGCACTTTTCAACACTAAAAAATTTGGGAAAAAAAAGGCGAACCCACGCACAGGGGCCAATTTTGCCTTCAACGCGCGCGCTCAGATCTTGGCCAAAACCTGCTGCGCAGGTATTATGGCACTCTCCCCCCCCCCCCCCCCCAACCCCTCTCTCTCTCTCTCTCTCTCTCTATATATATATATATATATATATATATATATATATATTGTGTGTGTGTGTGTGTAAAAGAGAGAGAGAGAGAGAGTGGTGTGTGTGTGTGTGTGTTTGTGTAGGAAAGAGAGAGAGAGAGAGAGAGAGAGAGAGAATTAATGTATGCGTAGAAAATTAAATTTAAAGAAAGAAATGAAATGAAATGTTATATTAATGTCTTCAAAAGGCCAAAGTGACCTATGAGACCAAAAAGTTACAATGTGGTGGATCTGATACAAAGTCAGAATAACAAAATGAAAAAATAAAATATTATGGAATCCTAAACTGCTCGGTGTGGACTAAGCAGCTAAAACAGCTAGCTGGGATAGGTAGATCATAGGAGATCCATCATCTGTCCGCTAGCGGACCTCATCAATCTCCTCCATGGTCAGTAGTCTGACCGGGCGTTGTGCATGTTGAGTTAAAGTGACCTGGATCCTCTGATGCAGCCTCCGTCGATGTTGTGTAGTCTGGCCTCCGTAGTCGTGGGCGTCTGGATCTCCCTAGCTCAGTCACTCGTTCGATCAGTAGAGAGAGAGAGAGAGAGAGAGAGAGAGAGAGAGAGAGAGAGAGAGAGAGAGAGAGAGAGAGAGAGAGAGAGAGAGAGAAAGAGAGTGATATATATATATATATATATATATATAGAGAGAGAGAGAGAGAGAGAGAGAGAGAGAGAGAGAGAGAGAGAGAGAGAGAGAGAGAGAGAGAGAGAGAGAGAGAGAGAGAGAGAGAGAGAGAGAGAGAGAGAGAGATAGGGAAGTGGAGAGAGAGATAGGGAAATAGGGAGAGAGAAAAAGATAGGGAATAGAGAGAGAGAGAGAGAGAGAGAGAGAGAGAGAGAGAGAGAGAGAAGACAGTGATATATATATATATATATATATATATATATATATATATATATAGAGAGAGAGAGAGAGAGAGAGAGAGAGAGAGAGAGAGAGAGAGAAAGGGAGATAGCAAGAGCAAGATCGAGAGAGAAAGAACAAGAGATAGGGTACGTAGACAGAGAGAGAGAAATAAAGAGATAGAGAGTGATATATATATAGAGAGAGAGAATTAACTAGAGATAGCTACAGAGGTAGAGAGAGATATAGATAGTAGATAGAGAAAGAGAGAGAAAGAGTTAGGTTGGCTGACCAATTGTGTGAAAAGGACAGAAACTCTCTCTCTATCTCTTTCTCTCTCTCCCTCTAGAAGAAACTATGGAACTAAAAGAGGCAAAGGGGTTTTGCCTACTACATGCATTTCCATGTACACTTGGGAGTGCACGTATGTGTCTACCCATATAGGATTTGACCAATAAAGACGAGATTTGGACCCGGTGGTCCTAATCTCCATACACCTCTGGACCGAGGTGTACGGAGATTGGGCAAGACTAGAGAATGCGAGGTAGTTTACATTGTGAGGAGTAAATATATTAAAACAACATTCATAATCATTGTACATGGCAACGTCATCAACTAACATGGAGGAAAAGATTGCATGCTCGTGCACGCTCTGCAAGTATCAAATCCTGCACAAGGGTAGGATATGTAATGAGCATGTGCACAAGTACGGAGAGTTTGCTAGAGAAACCGTACAGAATCTACGATACGACTCCTACGGAACGGACATTGATTTTTGTGACATAGCACCTACATCTGAGAGAGAGAGAGAGAGAGAGAGAGAGAGAGAGAGAGGAGAGAAAGGATTATGCGTGAAGGTCTGACCAATATAGAGCCATGGATGGAAGCAGAAAAGGGCTTACAGATAGAAGATGATGGCATGGAGGAGATGTTGGATGCCTTCTTCCAGACAAGCGAGTAGAACGCTAACGAAGCAGCACCAGAAGCCGTGCGCCTATCTCCTAAAGACATGTTGAGGAAGTTGGCATGTCAACCAATCTATGAAGGCACCAAAATATATGTGCTTCATACTTGTTTGGGATTTTTGAATCTTCAGACAGTGTACGGGTGGTCAGATGCAAGCGTCACTACTTTTTTTAGGTACGTATTTTATAAAAGAGATTTTCCGATTGCAACAATGACGTGCTTAGAGAGATTTTTAATTTAATGTGGCTTAAACAGGTTGTTGCGGGAGCAACTTCTCCTGGCTGGCAATGAAATGCCGCCCTCCAGGCCATACGCAAAGCAACTATTAACCTGAATTGGCTTGGACTACAACAAGATTCATGCGTGTCCAAATGATTGCATTCTTTTTCGCAATGAATTTGCAGATTGTCTGTCGTGTCCTAAGTGCAGAGCAATGCGCTACAAACAAATGCAATTGGCGAGACAGTGCCAGTTAAAGTGTTGCGGCATTTCCCTATTATTCCTAGGATAAAAAGCATGTTTTGTTGTGGTTCCATTGCAAAGTTGATGCGGTGGCATTCTACGAATAGATCCACTGACACAATATTTAGGGTGCCCGTTGATTCAAAGGCTTGGAGGCACATTGAAGATACCTAGCCACATTTTAAGAGTGAACCATGCAATTTGCATTTGGGCATGGCAATGGATGGAGTCAATCCAAATCTCTTGAGAAGCTCGTCATCGAGCACTTCGCCTGTGTGCCTTATCAATTACAACCTCCCACCGTGGCTTGACATCAAGAAGGGTCATTTGATATTAAGCTTGATTGTACGTGGTAAGTTCAAGGCAGAAACCATGGATGTTTATCTAGCTCCACTAGTTGACAAGATCCAGGAGTTATGGCATGGAATCGACATAGCAGATGCGGTTGAACCTGTAGGAGAACAGCATGCTAGGATCCATAGACTTCTTATGTGGACTATGCATGATTGGCCAGGATACGGAGAAGCTTCTGGTAATGGTTCTTCATTTACAAAATTCTCGCTATTTGCAAGCACTTTGCCTTGGCCTGATTCATGCTTTAATATATGCAGATCTAACAACTTCGGGATACAATGCATGTCTAATTTGCAGGCAGTCTTTGGATGTGCGCTATTCTACCTCTCTTCGAAAGACAATTTATCAAGGCCACCACCGTTAACTTCCAGATGGCCATCACTTGCACGAAGGTTAGCTTGGTTGTGTCGAATGTCGTCCTACGCATGTACAAGAATGGCATCGCCGATGGGAGCAACATGAGGGGCAACCTGTTCCAAGAATGAAACGTTTGTCCATTCTCCATGCGTTGTCGTACTGGGGTGATCTACTAATTAACCATTTGTTGGATCCAATGCATATATTCAAGAATGTGGGAGAGCTCCTCTCGAAGAAAATCATGGGAATGAAAGACAATCGAGCTTCACGAGATGATTTGGAGTCAGTTGGAAAGATGCCAGAGCTGTGGCCTTTCACCAATGCAACTGGCCAAACAAAACTTCTAAGAGTGCCATGGGTATTGCTGAAAAGCGAAGAGCGACAAGTTAAAAGGGTGATTTCAGAGTTCAGGATGCCAAAAGGATATATGCGATGTCTCAAGACAGCATTCACCCCCCGGGGGATTCACTAGTAGTACTATGAAGACGTCACCTGCGTGCACCAAAACTGCCATTTTACCCCCTATATATGATACCCTCCTTTGTAAAATCTACCTTTTTGGCCTCAGAAACCCCCCCTATTGTACACTCACATGAAACCATACAGTAATCCTTAGTGAAGACCCCGGGATTCACCCATGACGATCAACTGTCAGGAGTGAAATTGCACGACTGGCATAAGTTCTTGCAATTTATTCTTCCAATTGTGATCAAGGGTTGTTTAACGAAGGAAGTGCGGACCTGCATATACAAGATTTCAGAGCTAGTGCGGAGGATCTCTTCCAAGGAGATACGGGAAGAATCTATTGCAGTCGCAAGGGCTAACACCATTGAGGCAGTTTGCATGATTGAGAAGTATCTACCCACGAGCTGCCTAACTATCCAAATGCACTTGCTCGTCCATGTAGTAGATGAGGTTGCAGTGGCAGGTACAGTCCACAGCCGTTGGATGTTCTTTCTAGAGCGGTTCATGAAAACACTTAAGGGTTTTGTTCGCCAAAAAGCACGTCCAGAGGAGAGCATGGCAAGGGTTGACTGTGGAGCGATGAGGAGGATGCAAGACTGGTGGGAGAGGAGCCGCAAGGGCAAGGGGTGCCGAAGAAACGGGAGGGGAGCCGTAAGGAAAAGGGCCGCACAGATATGACAGATGACTAGGGGGACATCTCATCTTGGCAGCGGAGGCTTCGACACCTTTCGCTATGAGTTTGTGAGTTTCTAATCCAATCCTAGATATGGCGTTTTTTAAAACATTGGAGAGGGGGAAATGGGAACACACCCAGCACACAACACAATGCCTCACTATAGCCCAGGGTATACACAACGTCCCAATCCACTAGAGTTCAGCTTCAAAACTCAAAATTATCCGCAAGAAAACAATTGCTTTCACACAATCATACGCACATACGCCCTGCAATGCATCAGACAGACTTAATCACTCTGTTCCGCTCAATTCACAACCTTCCACATTCACACAACCTCTCTCTATCTCTCTTTGCACGACCAACCTCGAGGGGCACACACACCTTAACATGCCCGGGAACACATGCACACAAGCAGAGAAGATAAGGGTGTAGGGGGAATGATGCCTGGAACTGTAGGGAATAGTCTTCTAGCATAGGCAATGTCATGTACAACCAACACATTGCCGGCATGAACCTCGGCAACCAAAACAAGAGCTCCCAAAGCCTTGGCAAAAAAATCTCCTTGGTCCAAGGACCCTCTTTGGCCAAAAGCCTTAACAAATGAGCATAAGGGGTGTGCGTAGAAATCCCAAAAAAGAAAAAATGTGGGGTGATCCATATCGTGCACTCAATTTGGAGTTCCTTTTAGAAGTTTTATGCATTGTTAACACTTGGCTTAGTTACTTTTGGAAACCTTTGCATGCTACACCTTAGCCTTTTCCCTTACATTTTTCTGGCCGGCCTTCCAGACTCCCTTCTGCTTGCAATTCAGTTGATTGTCGGCATCTCTTGGCAGTGGGACAGGCCCTTTACATGAGGGGGGAGGCAATAGCGACCTCGCCATTGCCCTACCTCTCCTTCTCAAAAATTTGGTGCCCCAAGGGCCACGGGACCCTCCTCTAGCAAGGGCCTACCACGTCATCATCGGGTTCACACCCACGCGGGCGCCACCTGCTGCCATGCCTCGCCAGCTACGTCGCTCAAAACCATCGTGCCACCGCCTGCAGTGCCCCACGCGCGGACGCCATAGCTGCGCCCAAGAGAGCTCCACTCTCTCTCCTTGGATGCTTATGGAGAGCCTACGGCCCTGCCCATATACGTGAGACTCGAGCTTGACACTGTGCATGTGGGGTATCCAGGCTGCCACGTGGCAGCCCAAGAGGCCATGGCCTTTTGAACTTCAAAAACAAAAACCCCATTACATTTTTAACACAAGCCTTTTTTTTGGCCTGCCTTCATCTCGCTCCCATTCTGTGATCCCAGCTCCTTGCCAAGTTGGAAAGCCTCGGTGAAATTATACACTGCCGCCCTGCTTCTCCATGATCGGCACCGCTATTCGACTTCTCGAGGCCCAAGTTCCAAGGCCACCAAAACACGACCAATTCATCCGCCAACAACTTCAGGCAAAAGTTACCCAATCTTTCGATTGCCGTAACTCTTTGCTCCAGACTCCGTTTGGCATGTAGTCACTTCCTGCTAGCTCTAGAAGCTGTTCTAGAACTTGGTTGAGGCCCAAAAGATGCCAGATGGCACATTCTTCAATGCGGTCAAGTGGGCTCAGACCCGGACCCCGAAAAAACTTCAAATGACCATATCTTGCAAACCATGGCTCCGATCCACGATCCGAAAAGACGGGTAGGCTCCATAAATCGAGCTTTACGCACTTGTACCTCAAGTTCCACTTGGACCACCTGTCTCCAGCTGCCCTATCCGGCAAGAATCTGCAAACCACCAAAACTTTAACCTTCAATAACTTGGGCTCCGTAGCTCGGTTTGATGAGCCGTCTGGACCTGCTCCTTCAGCACTCTAAGCTCTTCATTTCTGGACCCTAAGGCTGCACTTTGCATCTCTTTCACCCGCTACCCCAATTAGCCCCTTATGTAGCCTTTCTTGGCCTATAAGACGCATCATGCATACACTTCCGCTGCTACCTGTCATCCCATGAACTTCCTAGTTGCACCATCCCTTTGCCATGCTTCTGCTTGCCTATATACATCTGTCCATGCCATCTTCTAGGGTCGACACACTTTGGCTACACCATCATTGCCCACCCCCCTGTTGAGCATTTATGCTGCACCACATAAAATCTTTATTCCACTATAAACTGCAAAACCTAGCACACACTATGAGAAAACTGAAACCATATGTACACTGTTTTATTATACTTTATTGCCAAACCTTCAAGTGGGTTGCCCCACCCCTGCATAACATAGCTTCCACCTGGATCAAACACCTGGCTCTGTTCACTTTCATCCATCTGCAATAACCTCCAATAGTGACCTACCCAAGCACGTATCCATCCATGCACACAAAAGGCCCATAGCACTTTAGCACCTCTTCAACATCATCTTGCCTCGTCAACCTATATGGCTCTGCAAACACATCATCTGTATGAACCAACACTTCTGACCCTCCCTCCCAGCCATGTAAAGTAGAGCTCCTCTCAAAGGAAACTCGTATCTGATGGATAACATACTGCACAGTTGCACTTACAAGCATACCTTTTAACCATGGGTTGCATACCTCTTTTGAAAGCTTGGACACACCCTCGGAATCTCCTCCATATGCCATAGAACACATCTCTTGCACTGGCTTCATGCTCTCTTGCACCTCCTCTTCGACCTCACTTACACTGTCATTAAGCCCTTCATCATTGATTGGCGATTCAAGGTCTCTCAGCACTTCCTTCTATCCAGCTTCAGTCTCCTGCTCTTCAATAACATCTTCTACTGTTGCATCAGGATCCTCTAAGGAAGAGATAAACTCATTCTCTACCGTCTCCACCTCCAATTCCTTCATAGACACGATTGCTTTATCCCTCTTGGCAAAAGCCTGCACATGGTGCACCACCATGGCACATTCCACCGCTACTTTCATCATCACGGCCATTAGCATGGCACCACACACTACCTTCACCTGCATTCCATCATTTGTAGGTCTAGAACACACCTTTTGGATTTCATAAAGTATCTCGTCTTGCTCTGTTCCTTGCTCTTCTTGCACATGGGCTACTACCATCTCATCAAACATATAAGAGGGCAGCTTTACCTTTACCAGTTTGGGTTCATCAGATTCCGTCTCTTTGTCATAGGATGTGGACTCATCCACTCTATCTTCCTCGCTTGTCTCCCAGCAAATCGAGCTTGTATCATCATCAGCATCGGCATCATATACCGACTCCATGTCAGCATCTGCATCCACTTGCTGCTCCACAAAAGCTTGACCATATTCAGCACTTTGCAAACTTTCTTCATCAGCGTTTGAACCCTTGGTATCTGCATTTCTATGCATTCCGCTACCTTTTCATGCAAACTTTCAACAAGAACATGCTTTACCTCTTCAATCCATACTGGAACCTCCACATCTGCTACCACTTTTGCATCTTGGTTCACCTTGACATGGAGCTTCTCCTCATTGACAAGCTCTTCCACCCTTGTCACATGCACATCACAAACTCGAAACCTCCAAGGAACATAACCAATAGTAGGTCTTACCTCCACAGGCCTTCCATTTTGCATAACTTGAACCACCTTTGGTTGGATCCAAGAGCAATTCGCTACCTCCGCAACAGGTATATAATCTGTTGGCTTTAGCATTCCCAACTCCAACTTCGGCTTCACCTTTCTGCTCTTTATCTTTGCCAAATAGACCAGGTCTTCATACGTATCGGTACCATCTTCAACCTTTTCTCTAATCCTCGGATACAAGCACTCTAACAGCTTTGACAACTTCAAAGATTGATTGATTTTGACCCCAATCGCAATCTCTCACTGCTTCCAACATGCTTCAAAGTGCTCAATAAAAAGAGAGAAATCTTTACTTACATCCTGGCGTACCGCCTTCAGCCTTGCACCATCTTTTTCCATCGTAATCTCCTCTCGAAACCGCTCCAAAAATTGACTCTGCAACCTTTTCCATGATTCTCGATCACTGCTCTCTAATCCATCAAACCACACCTTTACTTCACCTCGCATAAACAAACGCACCATCTGTACGCTTTTTGAATTCGTCGACATACGCATCGACAGCAACCATCATTCGAAATCTGCTAACCAATCCTCGGGATCTTCGACGCCCATAAATATGGGGCCAAAACCAGGCTCCACCATCTCTGTCAGCTTCAACCTCGACCATCAAACATCTCGACCGTGAGCCAACCGCCTCGTTGGCAAAAAAACACCACTTTCAACCGCAAATTGGAGCATCAGACAGCTCCTCTGTGGGGGCACCAGAAGATGGGGAGGGGGAAAGGGGAACACACCCAACACAACAACACAATGCCTCACTATAGCCCATGGTATACACAACGCCCCAATCCACTAGAGTTCACCTTCAAAACTCAAAATTATCCGCAAGCAAACCATTGCTTTCACACAATCATACGCACATATGTCCTGCAATGCATCAGACAGACTCAATCACTCTGTTCCGCTCAATTCACAACCTTCCACATTCACACAACCTCTCTCTATCTCTCTTTGCACGACCAACCTCGAGGGGCACACACACCTACACACACCCGGGAACACATACACACAAGCAGAAAAGATAAGGGGGAAGGACCCGTAGGGAATAGTCTTCTAGCATAGGCAATGTCATGTACAACCAACACGCTGCCGGCATGAACCTCGGCAACCAAAACAAGAGCTCCCAAAGCCTTGCAAAAAAATCCTCCTTGGTCCAAGGACCCTCTTTGGCCAAAAGCCTCAACAAATGAACATAAGCACCCTTATATATGGGTGTGCCTAGAAATCCCAAAAAAGAAAAAATGTGGGGTGATCCATGTCGTGCACTCCATTTGGAGTTCCTTTTAGAAGTTTTATGCATTGTTAACACTTGGTTTAACACTTGGCTTAGTTACTTTTGGAAACCTTTGCATGCTACACCTTGGCCTTTTCCCTTAAATTTTTTTGGTCGGCCTTCCGTTGGCAGTGGGACAGGCCCTTTACACGAGGGGGGAGGCAATAGCGACCTCCCTCTCCTTCTCAAAAAGTTGGTGGCCCAAGGGCCGCGGGACCCTCCTCTAGCAAGGGCCTGCCACATCATCATCACGTTCACACCCACGCGGGCGCCACCTGCCGCCATGCCATGCCGGCTACGCCACTCAAAACCACTGTGCCACCGCCTGCAGCGCCCCATGCACAAGCGTCATAGCTGCGCCCAAGAGAGCTCCACTCTCTCTCCTTGGATGCTTATGGAGAGCCTACGACCCTGCCCATATACCGTGAGACTCGATCTTGACACTACGCATGTGGGGTATCCAGGCTGCCACGTGGCAGCCCAAGAGGCCATGGCCTTTTGAACTTCAAAAACAAAAACCCCATTACATTTTTAACACAAGCCTTTTTTTTGGCCTGCCTTCATCTGGCTCCCATTCTCTGATCCCAGCTCCTTGCCAAGCTGCAAAGCCCGAGTGAAATCGTGCACTGCCACCTTGCTTCTCCATGATCCGCACCGCTATTCAACTTCTCTAGGCGCAAGATCCGAGGCCACCAAAACACGACCAATTCATTCGCCAACAACTTCAGGCAAAGATATCCAATCTTTCGATTGCCGTAACTCTTTGCTCCATACTCCTTTTGGCATGTAGTCACTTCCTGCTAGCTCTAGAAGTTGCTCTAGAACTTGGTCGAGGCCCAAAAGATTCCAGATGGCACATTGTTCAATGCGATCAAGTGGGCCCAGACCTGGCCCCCGACAAAACTTCAAATGACCATATCTTGCAAACCATGGCTCCAATCCATGATCCGAAAAGAAGGGTAGGCTCCATAAATCAAGCTCTACGCACTTGTACCTCAAGTTCCACTTGGACCACCTGTCTCCAGCTGCCCTATCTGGCAAGAATTTGCAAACCACCAAAACTTTAACCTTCAATAACTTAGGCTCCGTAGCTCGGTTTGATGAGCCGTCTAGACCTGCTCCTTCAGCACTCCAAGCTCTTCATTTCTGGACCCTAAGTCTTCACTTTGCATCTCTTTCACCTACTACCCCAATAAGCCCCTTATGTAGCCTTTCTTGGCCTATAAGCGGCATCATGCATACAATTCCGCTGCTACCTGTCATCCCATGAACTTCCTAGCTGCACCATCCCTTTGCCATGCTTCTGCTTGCCTATATACATATGTCCATTCCATCTTTTAGGGTCAACACACTTTGGCTGCACCAACGTGATAAATCATGTATTCTTATCACTTTGATTTTTGTATAAACGCAGAATCTTGCGATGCATCGAGCCCCAACATGCCAGGAGGAGACAGATGGATATCGTAGAGGTATCTATGAATTATTGAATGATCTTGATGCTTCAGGAGAGCCTGTAGACTGGGAGGCCTTAGATTCTCGCTTATCGCTTGAGGTGAGACGTTAATATGTGTGAGTTGATTTAATTAAATAAGTATATGTGAAGTAATATCAATACTAATTTTGTGACTTGTTCTATGTGCAGGTTGTGGTGCCTAGTCATCAGTGGATTTCATATATATGCTTTGTGAGACACAGACACGCTTCTGTGTCTCTTTTTTGTATAGATATATATGGTTATGGTTATTGTTCAAACACTTATTTTTTTCCTTATGGTCATGGTTATTGTCATTGTCATTGTATAGACATGGTTATTTCTCCTATTCTTGTATAGACATGGTTATGGTTCTTGTTTTGTTTATGGTTATGTTTAACTTTCTAGTTATGCTTATGGTTATTGTTAATTTTGTTTATGGTTATGGTTATTTTCATTATGGTTTTGATCAAAGTGGTTATGGCCGGTTATGGTTTTAATTTGGTTATGGTTTTGCATAAATTAAGTTCGTTATGGTTATGGTTTTAAGTTGGTACGGTTATGGTTTTGCACAAAGCTCATTTCATTTCTTTCATTCGCCTTAAATATCATGTGAGATCCTACTTGGATAGCATGTAGGAGGCGTATACATGATATGGTTTTTTTTTTTAAGTTTATGTAAAAACGAAGGGAACTCTGCCGCAATTTCTGTGGGAGCAAAGTTGATTTTGGTGGTGCTGCTCGCTTTCTTGGTTAGAGGACAGGCAGTCTGGCTGTGGCTGTGTCCATCTTTTCACTGGGCACATGCCACGCTGCCTGTCCTCTGCCGAAGAAAAGAAATTTCTGTTATGGTCATCGCTATGTGCGTCGTTAAGCCCGTCGAAATACGCGTCGATAATATTAACTTTCGACACATATATCGATGCATATAGCGATGGATTCACAGGGACGCGTATATTGACAGACTTTTCGATGAAGTGCGTCAAAACCGGCGTCGAAGGTCCCCTTTTCTGTTGTAGTGGTACAGAGAACCTAGCACAAACCTGCAAACTAAATTCGCTACTAGTGCTGACTCGGATCTGTCAATATTGGGGAGCAACTACCATGTGGAAGAGATGAGGCAAGGTTGTGAAGCAAGGAAGGGCATACTATGAACGCTATGCAGGCAAGAGCAGACTCGCAGAGTACAAGCGCTAGGAAATTTGGGGTTTTTCATTTTAGTCCCGTTTGTTTATACATATCATACGCGTGTGAAAGTATGCGTCTGCAAAAGTATGTTTCAACAAACATACGTGTATGATAAAAAATATGTTTCCATTGTCCTTCACATCCAATATTTATCTACTCTTAATCTAGGACCAAATACAGATTCCCCTTATTTCCATTTATAACGTCCTTCATATCCAATTTCATATCTACTCTTATCAACCCAATAATAGTGAATATAGGTCATGAATGAAAATATTAGAAAACAAAAATGGATATAGTGAAGCAAGTTATTACCTGAGATTGTTCAAGAAGATGCACAGGATGTTTGACATATGAATTTCTTCCAATACGCTTTTTGCACACATCCTTCTTATTGGGTGAAACACGAGTGTTCGACATCCAAAAAGAGAAGATCAACTCTTTCTTATCAGGTGTTATGAAACCACGATCCATGGGTTGTGGAGCACACAAAGAGATTGGCCAATTTCGATCACCTACTGCCCTCAACCGATTCTTTGCAGCTATGAAGTTCCTCTTGTGCAAATTTAGCAATTTAGGTGAAGCTGAAACATTCACTTTTGAGGTAGATGTACACTCAACATTCACAAGCATTGTGGTGATGAACCTTTTAAGAAAGAGCTCCTGTCCGCTTTTGGGTAATTTGATTGCATCTATTGTGTTGCGTATGGCTTCAACGAAGGTTGTTTGTGCCCTGGGCATTTCAAGGTCTCCAAGAGAAGGATGATTGACAAACTTGCACAAAATATCTTAGGGTGATGCAACATCAAGGGTCTTTGTACGCTGATTGAAGAGCATAACAAGGTCATTGCAAAGTCTTTGAAGCTTTGCATCATCAGCACCATTTTTATCATTATCTTCCTCACGTGCTACCTGCTCAAGCTTGTTCTTAGCACGCTCCTCCCTCTTTCTTCCAGCATGATATTCCTTGACCACATCAACAACATACCTAGCACACAGTTCACAGTGAGGCTGAGAGCAGTCACATACAGTGTGAGATTCTTTCTCCATGCTAGAGAGGGAGAGATTAAGCGAGGTGATAGGCCTACAGAGAGCAAGAGTAGTATATGACAGCAATAGATGTGTGATAGGCCTACAAAGTAAAACAGCAATCTGTGCTCCTACACAGAGAGTTAGAGAGAGACGGGAAAATGAGAGAGCGGGAAGACAAAGAGCTGGCTGACGTGCATAGTTAAGAGGTACAAATCCGCCTTCTGTATTTAACAAAAAGCTCTGGAAATTCCATATTTAATTAAAAATTTGTTCAAAAGAATATATCGAATTGAACTAATATAGATGGTTTTATGTACTGGTTATAAAACCTCTGTCCGGGACAAGGTTTTTGGTCCACCTATTCATGCATCCACCCCACTCCATCCAAACTTTGTCTGCATGTTGAGAGGAACAAGGAGCGCCTTCAATCTAGACACACGTTGTCAGGACTTTTTTGGAGCAAGGGATTGCGCATATGTACATATACATGCATGGTGCATCAAATAAAGAATTGCCCATTTTTCAGAGCTAGGTGGTTACGTGGGGCCCACATGTGTACAAGTAGGACAGGGTGTACATAGTGCATCGATTTTCAATATTACCAGTACCAGTGTGTTTTTTCTACAATACGAAGGAGTTGGTAGTGCGTAAAAATTCTCGAGGAAGCTATCCGCGGGCCGACGACATGAGGTAAGCAGGTGCATCAGATGGCATCGAGTGGCGTCAGGAGGTCGAACGGGGTCAATACTTGCACGCGGAGAAGTATGGACATGACGTGGGTGTTTTCTTGTGATACTTATGCAGAAAGGTCATCATGAGGACCACTTTTTGGGGCCACTTCACGTGGTTGCGGGATGAATTATTTGGAAAAACTGAGTGCCAGGTGTGCAGATGATGCAAAAAGGTGACAACTATGCACTGCGAGGTCAGCTTTTGGCCTGATCGGGGTCCGTTTGAGGTCATCTAAAAGGCCACGGGTGCCCAACTAATAAATCTAAGTGTGGGAACTCAAAAAGTTGAGAGGAGACCAGAAAAAACATGGATAAGAGAGAAGGAACAGCTGCAAGTGTGTTTTTGCTGTTTTTGGAGCATTTTTTGGCCCTAAACTGCTCATCCGAGGTCGGATTTGAGCACTGTGACATTGTAGGGTGGGGTTTTTGGGCATTTCGGACACAATGGATCTGTCCATTTTGCCAAATTACTCACATATTTTCTGTTGTTTTTCTGTGTAATCTTCTCTGGTGAGTGAAGCCTCTGCTTAACTTTGTGGTTGTATCTGGTGTATTTCCTCAATACTGTGTAACCTATTTGCCCCGTTGGTGCTGGGCTGAGCTTCATTGATTCTAAACAACACCAATTTTCCTCCTTTGAGCTGAATTGAGAGTGTGTGTGTGAGTGTTGAGTCGGCAAGTGGGAAATCTCTCTCTTCTCACTCCGTCTATGTGTTTCCTGTCTCGGCCAGGCTGGTTGTGTAAGCCGAGTGGTGCCCCATAATGTGTGTGTGTATCATCCCAAGAGTGTGTGTCGGGTCATTATAGAGGCGTTGTGTGTGTTTCCATCCCGCTCACATTCTTTTGGCACCCCCATGGAGGATGTTCTTCGAGTACCTTCTTCTTCGAGCTTCAAGCTTCGAGATTCAGGGCTACAGGTTACAGGTTACAGGTTACAGGGATAGGTACAGGTGATTCACGCAGGTATAGGTAGCTGGAGTACAGTGATATACTAGCAGTGATGTCACTTGCAGTTGTTGTGGGTATGCATCACTTGGCGCCTATTTGAGCGCATTGTCTACTGGATTGTACGTTACTTGTGGAAACTGCTATTGTACGCATTTGTGGATCCATACTTGGTTGTATTTGGCAGTCCCAGCCATTTCTGAGACTTGGTCTAGAAGATAGTCACTTCTGAGACTTGACTATACGCGATTTGCATTAGCCTTCGTGTGAGGGTCGATAGCGTGAGGATTTTATTGAGCTGGGTAATTCTCAAATGTGGAGATCCTTTCGGTGATACAGGTAGCTGGAGCACCCTTTTTGTGACCTTGCCATAGGCATTGTACTAGTGAGTCCTACTTGATGCTCGGGTTCTATTGTTGACAGTTTATGCATACATATACAGTCTATATTTTGGGTTCCTACTGCTCTATTTCTGGGGAAACTCTGCCAAAAATTTTCCAAGTTATGATGGCTGGTTTTTTGGTCTTTTGAGCCATTTATGTTGTTATGCTGCTGAAATTTTGGCAAACTCAGAGGTTAAGTTAGGTGTGCCATGGTTGGCTTTAATGGATGATCAAAATGGCCCTCAATTCACTCCATTTCATTTAACTCAACGATACAGATAAATGTTCATGTGTCCACGAAGATTTTTTTCCAGCAGCGCATAGTCTTTATGTTCGGGCCAAGAAGATTACGAGAGATCTTGGAATGTCCTTTGCCTATTGTAATTCCGATGATCAACTATGAAAACTCATTCGATGCGCATGTGTTTGTCCTTATCTAAAGTTGAGCTCCATTGAAGTTTCTGGGGATTGGGTAGTCAAAAGTTTTGGGTTCTTGCACGTGTGTTCAAAGGGGTTCTCAAAGCATTGTAACTTGGGTAGCCATGGCTTTCTCTTATCCGGAGTTTCATGGAAGAAGTGATGAAGATGTGGAAGATTTTTTGGAAAAGATGGAGGTTTCTTGCATTAGCGACCAGATTCATGACCCTGCACAGATGTTATGTCTTCTCCAAATTTGTTTGAAGAGTGATGCAAGAGTCTGGTCCAAAACATTTGAAGAGGAGTTGCGTGCAGCGGATCCACCTGTAAGATTGAGTTGGGACAATCTAAGGCATGGGTTGGAAGTGGAGTTTGTGAAGACAGAAGATCATGACAAAGTGTGGCAAGAAGTACAGGCTTTAGTGCAAAAGGAAGGTGAGCCAGTAGATGCGTACATACGTAAGTTTTCATTGGCATGGGAGCGGATGTGTAAGGCCTTAGCACCACAGGTACCCCCGCCTGACATGATGAAGAAGGATAGGTTCTTGGCTGGTCTTTGGGAGAATATACGTTGGAGAGTGGAGCTAAAGAAGCCTAGGACATATGAAGATGCACTAGAGGTAGCAAGGAACAAAGAGTGGAAGTTGAGAAAAATGAGCCAGTTAGGGGTGGATTCTTTGCCCATGAGGTCTGAATTTCAGCCTATAGAGTCTTTACAAGGTCACATGTCAGGGGTTCATCATGAACCAGTGGTTCCTGTTACTACTCAGGTTATGCCAGCAGTGGTCACTACAGCAGTGCAAGATGATGGGCTAAGGCAAGACATGAGGCAAGTGGTAGATTTAATGAAGAATCTCAGCCTAAACATGCTAGGTCAAGTGGGAAATAATCGAGGTCGAGGGAGGTTTGCAAATCAGCGCGAGGAGGTGAAGAAAGGCCTAGGAATGGTGTTGGACAAAGCAATGGTAGGTTTTGGAGGCAGACGTCCACATGTTATAATTGTGGAGAGTTGAGTCACATCAGCCCGCAATGTGATAAGACACCAAGGATGGGGTGAGACATGTATCCATTACCAAGACAGGTGCTAACTAGGTCAAATGATTATGGCATCGAAATTAAGGGAGACGAAGGAACCATTGGACTGACCCAGGAGGAAAAGGGAAAGACAAAAGTGCTAAGTGTAGTCACCTTGGAGAAGGCATCAAAGCTAGAGGATACATTAGTGATGCCTATTGGGAAGAGGACCACAAAGGATAAGGAAGGAAGAAGTGCCCCAGGTCCTAGTAAGAAGAAAGGAAAGAGCCATGAAGGCGAGGATGTCAAGACCAAGAGGAAAAGGAGAGCTCATCGAAAGTTTCATGTTTCAGATTTTCCACTTCGGGATGGGCAATTAAGCTATGACTTGAAGGAGGATCTGACGAGAAGGAAGGCAGATGTTACTTTTGTGCAGCTTATAGAGATGGTTCCTAAGCTAAAGCGACAGTGGAAGAGGATGGTTAACCCAATGGAGAAAGAGCTAGAGAGAGGTTCAGTAAAGGTGTTGGCAATGGATGAGCTACCAGACATTTTTCCAATAGTAGATGTGTGGCATAAAAGGAAAAATTTGGGACAAGGTTATGTGGATGCCAGAGCCCAAATATGCGTCATAACACACTCATGCGTTGAGAAGATGGGTCTCACAGTGGCTGGGGTGTCAGGTTTTCGGATCAGATTGGCAAACCATCAAAAAGTAAAATGCTTGGGTGTTGTAAAGAGCTTAGACGTGGAGGCATATGATGCAAAGGCAATGGTTGATTTTCATGTGATGCCAGCAGGGTTGGGAGCATATCCTATTATACTCGGCAGACCATGGTTACGTGCAGTGGGAGCTGTTCAAGATTGGCGACATGGTACGATTAGCCTCTATGGAAATACAGGTACCAAGAAGCTTTATAATATGGACACAAGGAAATGATTAGAGGAGCTTTATGAAGATGAGGATGAGTCTAGTGATGAAGACTCTTCCACGGTGACAGATGAGGACAGTGATAGAACTACCAGCAGTGATGAGGATGCTGATGTTGCATTTCTTTTGATGGACAAAGAAATCCAGGAGTTTGGTTTAGTTGCATTTGCGAATGAGGTTGAAGATGAAAGTGAAGGGCCTTATGAAGTGATTGAAGGGCTGATGCAAACCAAGGTTGAGTTGTCAAAGAAGCAGGAATTGATGACACAAATGATCAGTGGAGACCTCTCAGCTATGGAGAAGGATATATATTTGCACATGCTGGCTAGTTTTCTTGATTTGTTCATTACTTCATATGAAGAGATCAGAGGGTTCAAGGGTGAAGAGATGCATATAGAGCTGAAAGAAGGTGCTAAGCCAGTGCGGCAAAGCCTAAGAAGGATGGGTCAAGAGCAAATGGAAGCCTTGCGAGAAGAAGTAGACAAGTTGTTGAAGGTAGGGTTCATAGTCCCTGTGGAGACCACATAGTGGGTGAGTCCAGTTGTAGTCGGTCCAAAGAAGGATGGGAAGTGGAGAATTTGTGTAGATTTTTAACCCTTAAACGCATCCACTAAGAAGAACCCATATCCTCTTCCATTCATCGATCAGATCTTGGATTCAGTGGTAGGTTATGAGAGGTACAGTGTGTGTGATGGTTTTTCACGCTATTTTCAATTGAAGATTTCTCTTAAAGACCGCACAAAGACCACTTTTATTATGCCATGGGGCTGCTATTGCTACACAGTATTGCCATTTGGGCTGTCAAATGGACCTTCCTTCTATCAAGAGAGAGAAAATTGGGTGTTGGAACCATTCATTGGTAGTTGTGTTAAAGCTTTTATGGATGACTTCTGTGTTTATAGCAGTAGGGCTGAACACCATGAGAAGCTGCAGATGGTATTGGCTCGATATGATGAATGTGGAGGACAACTAAATCCAAAGAAATGTCATCTAGCATAGCCAAGGGTGAATCTATTGGGCCATATGGTGTCAGAAAATGGCATTGAGGCTGATCCAAATAAGGTTAAGTCTATTATTCTTCTTCCATCACCTATGAGTACGAAGCAATTGGCAACTTTTATACACAAAGTGAAGTACATGGCACGGTTTATTCCATTGTCTTCGCAGCTTCTGTATCCAGTACAGCAAGTGGCAAAGCATGATCCATTGCAATGGGATGACAAGTGTGAAGAAGTGTTTCAAGAGGTGAAAGAGGTGTTAGGGGTGTTGTCAGCCATGCAGGCTCCTGATTGGGAGAAAGTTTTTTATGTAAATCCATCAGTAGGGGATGATGCCATTGGAGCCATGCTATTGCAAAAGGGGAAGGGCAGCCATTATATGAGGCCAGTGTATTGTGCAAGTCGAGTGAATTTGGTAGCGGAGAGAAAGTTCTCGGAAGTAGAGCTAGTGATGGCCAGTGTAATATTTTCTTGTCGACGATTTCGTCATTACTTGCTACAATGACCTTTTGTTTTCTTGGCGAGTTATGCCTTTTTGCCACAGTTAGTTAATGGTACTAACATTTCAAATGTGGTGAAGAAATGGGTAATTGAGCTGCAAGAGTTTGAGTTCTCTTTTCTAGTGGAAGACAGTACAAGGGCTACCCTAGCTGATTTGTTGACCTACAAGGAGAATCCCCTTATTGTTAAGGAAGAGGTGGTGAGAAAGGTAGTTGAATAAGTGCCACAGATCACCAATGCACATGTGTTGTTCTTTGATCGTTCATACAGAAAGAGCCATGATGCAGCTAAGGGGGTATAGCACTTTATGATCCAAAGGGGAAGCTAGTATGCAAGAGAGGATTCAAGTTGGATGCGCATAGTAACAATGAGGCTGAATATGCTACGTTGGAAGATGGATTACACATTTGTTTGAAGCATGGGGTTAGAAGGTTGAGCATAAAAGGTGATGCCTTGTTAGTTGTGAAGCAAGTGTTGGGTGTGTGGAAGAGCAAGAACACCTCATTGAAGGAAATGTGCTTCAGAATTAAAGGCCTGTTAAAAAAGTTTGAAGCATGGAGCATCGGACACATTGAACGTGCTCTAAATGGAGAGGCACATGAAGCAGCTCAAGGCATGATTGGGGAGCTATTTGTGTTGAGGACCACTTTACCTCTTTATCATGGCTGGGAAAGTTTGGCTCAAGAAGAGGAGTTTTTGCTAACAGGAATTATTCCAAAGGAGATTCAGAAGTCTAAGAAGTATGGTTTTGTGCATAGAGCATACAAGTACAAATTGATTGGTGATGTCTTATACATGAAAGGGGCTGATCTCGTGTTGAGACGTGTACCTTGGCGGGAGGAGCTTTACAGAGTGTTGGAAGAGAATCATGAAGGCGCATGTGGTGGCCATTTTGCTCTAAAGATCACCTTGCATAAGATTTTGCAAGAGGGGTATGTATGGCCTAGTTTGCACAAGGATGTTCACCATTGGTGTAGGTCTTGCAATAGGTGTCAAGCATTTGGGAAGAGAGTGTTGAAGCCAGAGCTACAAAAAACCATTATGGCATTTGATGTGTTTGAAAAGTGGGGGATTGATGCAATAGGCCCGTTACCTATCACAAGCAGGGGCAAAAGCTATATCTTGATGGCAGTGGACTATCTCTCTAGATGGGCAGAGGCTATAGCAGTAAAAAAGATCACTGCAAAGGATGTGGAAAATTTTTTGTATGATGAAATATGTTACAAGTTTGGGGTGCCATTAGAGCTACTTTCAGATAAGGGGCCAGGATTTAGAGCTAAACTGCTAGACTTCTTATGCACAAAGATGAAGATTAGGCACCAGCATACCACTCCTTATTACCCGCAGTGTAATGGCTTAAATCAAAGATTCAATGGTGAGTTGGTACAAATTCTTTCTAAAGTGACAGAGCACCAAGGAAAGAATTGGGATTTGGAATTGCCTAGTGCATTATGGGCTTACCGTACTTCGGTGAAGACAGGTACAGGGTTTACTCCATTTCATTTGGTGTATGGAAAGGAAGCACTATTGCCTGTGGAGGTAGAGTTGCCTGCGGTCAAGATGTTAGAGAAGTTGCTTGGGCCGCCTAGTGACGCCTAGTTACAAGAGGTCCAGTTGGGTAGGATGAGCGCATTGGAGCATTATGGGTAGATGCAGGATAAGGCTTTGGCAAAGATAAATGAAAAGGTCAAAAGTAAGGGTATCAAGAAACATGACTTGGTTTTGCGCTACAACAGTAAGCTGGAAAACACCTTCCAAAAGAAGTTTCAAATTAAGTGTCACGAGAACCGAATAATAGAGATCGATAGCAAAAGATAGAGAAAGAGATCTTTGTATTGATGAATCTTTGTAGAGTTTTGATACAACAGAGGAGCAAAATATATGGGCGCACTCCGTTGTACGGAGCTCGAACCTCCCGACCACCCCCGAGCTTCAGTTCGCTTGCATACAGCGTCTCACTCGCACTCGCACTCGCACTCGCACTCGCAGAAGAAGAGATCGGTGAATGATCCCCAAACGCACCACATGTCGTGCTTTTATCCTTCTTTTCCTCGAAAAGCCTGCACGATTTTCGTACCAAGTATACCTGCGAGAATAATATAAGAACGTGATCGCTAAGCGATCCGTAAAGGTTAGATTTCTATCATGACACTTTACACAGATCCTATTTCAGACATTGATTTCTGCATCGCCTATAAAATAGCCAAAAGAACATACTCGTGCAACCAATTCAACATGATAATCAAAGTAAAAAACATAATTATATACCTTCATAATCTCAATTTCCATACTCTACCATGAAGAAACAATCCACTTCTTGGTTGATAGCAGGGAGAACTGTATGATATTGTATGTCTGTCTGTCCCTGTGTACACTACACTGCTACTGCCTTCTATTTGTTTTCATCATAACTTTTACAAACAAACTCAGAACAGAGCAATCCAGGTACTCAAAAGGACGGGAATAGGTCTGGTCTACAAGGTGGCGCGGACAGAATTGCGAAAAACATCTCTGTTTGGCTAAAAACGCAATTTTTAGGTCGCGACTCATAAAACCTCTATTTTTGGGTCTCCACTACTTTTACAACTTATTTTAAGCCTACCCATGCATTTTAAGCTAAAACTCATAAATATAAAACATTGATATTAATAAAAATCTCAATTTTACTGTTCATAGACAGACTATCTGTTATTCATTAATCTTTATCAAATCCGTCTTTAGTGTATTATTTTTTTAAAAAAGAATATATGTTCTCTCTTAATATCTCAACTCATTCGTATAAGCTCTATTTAATAGACTATTCAACAATCTTTCAAATCGTACTAACGAAAGATATGCCCTGCTACATTCTTTTCGACTTTAAGAACTTCAAAGACTAGTCCTATTACATTCTCCCCTTATCAAAATTAACTCTGTCCTCATAGTTGGTCTAAAGAGAGGAAAATTCTGTTTGCAAAACACTAAGATCAATCCATGATGCATCCTCTAGTGGATAGTTCTGTCACTTAACCAAATTTTCCACAATGTCTCTATTTCTCAGATGTTTAAAACGCCTATCTAGTACTAAGTCTGATTCTACAGTCAATGGTCCGTCATCTTTCAACTTAGAGTTGTCCTCTAAAACATGATGCACATTAGGAACATACTTTTTCAATAAACTCACATAGAATACATGATGCACTTTAACATGAGAAGGCAATTCCAATTTGTAACCTAATGAACCAATGCGCTTCAAAATTTTAAATGGACCAACAAATCGTGGAGACAATCTTCTATCATTTCCAAGAATCAAACGAGACTTCTCAGGAATAACCTTTAAAAAACCATATCACCAGTTTCATACTCCACAACACGATGTTTCTTGTCATAATACAGTTTATGTCTCTTTTGAGATTCTCTAATATTCCCCCTGATTTTGGCCAACTCGCTATCCATTTTCTCAAGCATCTCACGTGACAGTTCTACCTTATTCCTCGAATTAAGAAAATGAATAGGTGTAGGATAGTTATAGCCATACATTGCCTCAAACGGAGTCATCCTAATAGATGAATGATATGAACTGTTATATGCAAATTCAACCACCAAAGGCAGATATTCATTCCAATTAGATTGGTTTTCATTGACATACATTTGTAACATATCTTCTAGAGTACGATTCACTCTCTCTGTTTCCCCATCTGTTTGAGGATGAAACGCAGTAGACATGCGTAACTGGGTACCTATAGAGTCAAAAGTCGCTCTCCAGAAATGAGAAGTGAACTTAGAATCTCTGTCAGACACTATGCTCTTGGGCATGCCATGCAAAGGAAATATCTCTTTCATAAACAAGTATGCAATGGTCAATGCAGTATAAGTTATTTTTACAGGAAAGAAGTGAGCTTGTGTTGTGAGTCTATCTACCACCAGAAAGATCGAATCATACCCTCCACGAGTAGTAGGAAGTCTAATGATAAAGTCCATGGATATACACTCCCACTTCTGTAAAGGAATGTCTAAGGGTTGAAGGTCACCAAGTATCCTCTTATGTTCAATTTTAACTTGTTGACATTGAAAGCATTCACGCACATAATTCTTAACATCCAATTTCATACGTGGCCAAAAGAATGAAGTTTTAATCTTTTCATATGTCTTACTCAATCCAGGATGACCAGAAAAAGGTGAGTTATGACACTCATGCAGAATTTGACTCTTAAAAGCAGAATTTGCAGGAATACACAAGCGGTTATAATAATACAAATTTCCCTTATACAAGTGATATCTGTTCTCATACCTCTCACCAATATTCTCACGCAAGAATTTCAAAATAGGCATATAAAAAGAATCATTTTCAACCTCAGCATGCATATCATCAATCAAATTGGATCGCCCAACAGTCAACAAATTACCCATGGACGTACGACTCAATGCATCTGCAACTTTATTTTCTTTTTCACACAAATACTTCAAATCAAAGTCATACTCAGCCAGCAATTCAATCCATCTTCTTTGTTTGTTATTTAACAATGGCTGAGTGAAAATATACTTCAAGTTTTGATGATCAGTACGCAATTCAAATTTTACACCAAGCAAGAGATGACGCCAATGCTTCAATGCATGAACAACATCAAGTAATTCTAGATCATGTGTTGCATAGTTCAATTCATGTCGTCTTAATTTCCTAAACTCATATGCAACCACTCTTCCTTCTTGTGTCAAAACACAACCTAATTGTTAACCAATAGAGTCACAGGACACAACAAATGGTTTGCCCATCTTAGGAACTTTTAAAACATAATTTTCCGCTATTTTAGCCTTCAAGGTCTCAAAAGCAGTCTCATAGCTAGAAGTCCACACAAAACCCTTGTCTTTCTTGGTCAATTCGGTCAAAGGACTTGCTATCTTAGAGAAATCTTTAATGTGTGCTCTCTCATATTGTGCTAGACCCATAAAGCTTCTTACATCTCTTACTAACATAGTCTTAACTTTATCAAGATCAATGTGAATCCCCTCTTTAGAAATCACTCTTCCCAAATACACAATCTGATCCTTTGCAAAAGAATACTTACTTGCTTTGGCATACAATTTATGTTCACGCATAACCTCAAATGTTTTTTTTAAGTACAATGCATGATCTTCTTCATTCGTAGAATACACAAAAATATTATCCAAGAATACCAGAATGAAGTCATCAAGATACGGGTAAAAAATATTATTCATTAAGCACATGAAAGTTGTTGGTGCATTAGTCAAACCAAAAGTAAGAACTGTAAATTCATAATGTCCATAACGTGTACGAAAAGCAATCTTTGGAATGTCCTCGGCCTTGATACGGATTTGATGGTAGCCAGAACGAAGGTCAACCTTTGAAAATATTGTGGCACCACTCAAATGACTAAGCAGTTTATCTATGTGAGGAAGAGGATATTTGTTCTTAATGGTCTGTTTGTTTAATCCCCTATAGTCGATGTATAACCTATATGTACCATCCTTTTTCTTTTTGAATAACACAAGACTACCCCAAGGAGATACACTAGGCTTAATGAAACCCTTTTTTCAAAAGACCATCAAGTTGTATCTTGAGCTCTTTAAGCTCATCAATATTGAACCTGTATGGAGCTCTTGAATAAGGTGTTGCTCCTGGATATAGATCTATGGCGTGGTCTACCGCTCAAGGCGGAGGCATACCAGGAAGATCGTCCGAAAACACATCCTTAAATTCATGTAAGAGATCCTCTATAAATTCTGGATTTGTCTCTTTATGTTTATCCCCAGATTCTTCTTTAATCTCATTAGCAAACACAAGCAACGTCTCACACTCTTATCTAAGTCACCTTATCAATTCCATTGCCAAAACTAGATTTAGAATCTCTTTCTTTCCACAAAGAGTGTGACTTATCATCATCAAATGATTAAAGATATATTTTTCTTTCTTAACAATCAATCAAAACATGATTTTCAATGATCTAATTGATACCAATGATAACATCATGCATATCAATGTTTATGTTATAGAAATCATCTTTATGATTTCGACTCTTCAAAGAAAAAAAAACAATTTTTCTACTAACTCTTTCGTGAAACTATTATTACCACTAGTTAAATCCACAAGTCTTTTAACTTCTCGATTTAATTTCAAGTTTAATTTCTCAATCAATTTAGACGATAAGAAGCAATGAATACTATCCAAATCAATTAAGAAATTCAAATTTTAATCTCAACTTCTACGCATAAATTCGATCTCACAGAAGCTTTCAAAGGACGTATCAAAGACATAAAACATCACAAAGAAGGGGTAAATGACTTACCTTTATCGTACGCATCGCCAAAAGTCTCCAATTGAGCCATCTTGATACGTATTGTCTTATCGATCACCTTGCTCGAGCATTCGAAAGTCTCGTGGTCGTGTTCTCGATATTAAAAGTATAATCCCAATCTTTGAGTTCTTCAATCCACGCTTCTAAATCTTCGCATATCTTTCTTATGCCATCAAACTCTTTAAGCTTAGCCTTCGTTAAGAATGATTTGGTTGTCGCTTATCCCATATCGTCATCGTTTCTTTTGGCGGTACCCCAGTGCCACCACGATGATTATTGTTTCCAGGTGGATTAGCATGGTTTTCACCTTCATGTTGGTCATCAAGGTCTACATAGATATCAAGCTCTCGCGCTGCTTTGCCCCGTAGAGCCTCAACACACTCCCGATTTGCAATTTTCAGATCTTCTCATAGTCGCCGAATTAGGTCTTCTTGCTCCTTCATCCTCCTCTCGTATCCTTCCATGTCCAGAATCAACCGCTCGCTCTGATACCAATTGTCACGGGAACCGAATAATAGAGATCGATAGCAAAAGATAGAGAAAGAGATCTTTGTATTGATGAATCTTTGTAGAGTTTTGATACAACAGAGGAGCAAAATATATGGGCGCACTCCGTTGTACGGAGCTCGAACCTCCCGACCACCCCCGAGCTTCAGTTCGCTTGCATGCAGCGTCTCACTCGCACTCGCACTCGCACTCGCAGAAGAAGAGATCGGTGAATGATCCCCAAACACACCACATGTCGTGCTTTTATCCTTCTTTTCCTCGAAAAGCCTGCACGATTTTCGTACCAAGTATACCTGCGAGAATAATATAAGAACGTGATCGCTAAGCGATCCGTAAAGGTTAGATTTCTATCATTACACTTTACACAGATCCTGTTTCAGACATTGATTTCTGCATCGCCTATAAAATAGCCAAAAGAACATACTCGTGCAACCAATTCAACATGATAATCAAAGTAAAAAACATAATTATATACCTTCATAATCTCAATTGCCATACTCTACCATGAAGAAACAATCCACTTCTTGGTTGATAGCAGGGAGAACTGTATGATATTGTATGTCTGTCTGTCCCTGTGTACACTACACTACTGCTGTCTTCTGTTTGTTTTCATCATAACTTTTACAAACGAACTCAGAACAGAGCAATCCAGGTACTCAAAACGACGGGAATAGGTCTGGTCTACAAGGTAGCGTAGACAGAATTGCGAAAAACATCTCTGTTTGGCTAAAAACGTAATTTTTAAGTCGCGACTCATAAAACCTCTATTTTTGGGTCTCTACTACTTTTACAACTTATTTTAAGCCTACCCATGCATTTTAAGCTAAAACACATAAATATAAAACATTGATATTAATAAAAATCTCAATTTTACTGTTCATAGACAGACTATCTGTTATTCATTAATCTTTATCAAATCCGTCTTTAGTGTATTATTTTAAAATATATATATATATGTTCTCTCTTAATATCTCAACTCATTCGTATAAGCTCTATTTAATAGACTATTCAACAATCTTTCAAATCGTACTAACGAAAGATATGCCCTGCTACATTCTTTTCGACTTTAAGAACTTCAAAGACTAGTCCTATTACATTAAGTGAGAAGGCCCTTTCAAGATAGTGGAGTGTTTTCCAAATAGCACATATCAGCTGGCTAACCTGGATGGTGTTCTACATAAGTCAAGGGTAAATGGATTGCGTCTTAAATTGTATCATGCTAGATTGATGATGGTGAAGCAAGATGAGTTCTCTGTGGATCAAGCAGTGTTGGTGAGGGATGAGAAGACCTGTGATGCGGCGAGTCTCATATCTCTCTTTGCTGCTGCTGATCATGAATGATCTAGCAGGCTAGGGGATGGGCAAATTATGTCAGGAGTTTTTTGGAGCAAGGGATTGCGCATATGTACATATACATGCATGATGCATCAAATAAAGAATTGCCCATTTTTCAGAGCCAGGTGGTTACATGGGGCCCACATGTGTACAGGTAGGACATGGTGTACATAGTGCATCGATTTTCAATATTACCAGTACCAGTGTGTTTTTTCTACAATAAGGAGGAGTTGGTAGCGCGTAAAAATTCTCGAGGAAGCTATCCGCGGGCCGACGACATGAGGTAAGCAGGTGCGTCAGATAGCATCGAGTGGCGTCAAGAGGTCGAACGGGGTCAATACTTGCACGCGGAGAAGTATGGACACGACGTTGGTGTTTTCTTGTGATACTTATGCAGAAAGGTCATCATGAGGACCACTTTTTGGGGCCACTTCACTTGGTTGCGGGATGCATTTTTTGGAAAAACGGAGTGCGAGGTGTGCGGATGATGCAAAAAGGTGACAACTATGCACTGCGAGGTCAGTTTTTGGCCTGTTCGGGGTCCGTTTTGCGGTGCCATGTCAAAAGCTTTCTTAAAATCCACAAAGCAACAATCCAACTTTTTTCCTTTCAATCGAGATGCTTCCATAAGAACTCGAAGAGTGACAAGGTGATCAATAGTGCTATGATTCTTTCAAAAACCTGCTTGGCCTAGCACACGTTTTCCATTCTTTTCAGCCCATTCACTTATCCTCATCTCCATGATACATCCAAAAAATGTTGCCATCAAAGAACCAACCATTATAGTGTGATAGTTGTTCACATTGTGTGAATCTCCTCTTTTGTGCAAAGATTTGATCGAATTTTCACTCCAATCATGAGGCATGCCATGCTGAAGTGTAGGGTTAACATATCGCATATCCAATATCGTGTTTTATTTCTTGTCCATTTAATCATTTCAGCCTTGACACCTTGAAGGTCCCCTGCCTTGCGGATAGCAAGTTTCTCAAGCGCGCGACATACATCTTCAATGGTAGAGAAGGGAGGCATAAATGAAAGGGAGCTACAACACTCCATCTTATCAACATTGGGTTGCCCATAGAGGTTCTTGCAATGCATATACATATCCTCAAGAGTCAAGTCACCAAAGCTCTCAACACGCTTGCCTTTTAGATTTTGCCAAAACTTGCCACATGCATGTGCTAAAAAAAGTTTTTTTTTTACTTCCCACCTTCTCTCCTCTTTTTTTGAACAAGGCTTTGTATGTGTGTGAATGTTCCAAGTAACTTTCCTTGTCTTTTCTTGCATCCAACCTTAGCAAGTGTTTTCGGGCTTGACTACAGTCCATGTCGAGCCATTCCTTCTTGGTGCTACCCTTCTTAGATCTTTTGCAAGACATGTGTTTCACCGAAAAGCATTCCCTCCCACAAGAGCAAATTACTTCTTTGAAAACTTTCCACTTGCATTCTAATGTTGGACTCTCTTGATGCTCTGTCATGCTTAACATTTGATCCACCATATCAACATATATAAGTGCTTGCTTGAAGTCTCGATGTAGGTACAAATGATTCACATCATGATTGGAGGCTACATGCTCGGGTCTTTTACCACACTTGAGGTCAATACATAGCATCCTATGATCCAATTCTGGATTCCATTCACCAAGTGCAAAGCTTTGTATGCATTCTAGAGTGTCTCTTGAAAACAACATATAGTTGATCACACTATCACCATTGTGCTTTCTACATGTAAAGTCATTGGTGCCTTTCCGTAAAGATACACCATTTGTAATTAATGAGCATTCCGGTACTATTTCTTAGATGTAGAAGTGACTTTCCATAGTGGTCCAATTCTTTAGCATCATTAGAACTTCGATTATACCATTGGGTAGGCTGATTTTCAGCCATAAGTAGCGTTTATACTTGTCTTATTTAACAATGGAAACATCTTTCAAACCTTTTTTGATAATACATGCTACGCCTCCTTGGTCCCTATGTTGCTTTGCATTTTTGGTCCACATCAAAGAATGCTCAACATATTTGTCAAATCCAAGAATTTGTTGTGCATCATGCTCCCATGTTTTGACAAGAAGTATCACATCGGAGTCATTGGTAAGCTCATCAATGCCAAATTCCGCATTCCATGGGTACCCGTTACAATTCCAAAAGCTTATTCGCAAGCATGAGTTGGTCTCATAGATCATGTGTCCGTATTTGTTGGGTGGACTTGCATCCTCCTCAAGTGAATTTTCTTATTGAGATGACACCTTGACCTTCTTGGTTCTTTCCTCATATGCTTTGCGACGTACATTTTGTTGCATAAGAGTGCGATCCTCATATACATTACAGCCCGTTCCTTTGAGGTAGATCCAACTATTGTCAAGGATGATATTTTTCTTTACGTCATCAGCCATGGTACATACAATAGGTCTTTCTCACGAGCGAGGGACTCCTTGTTTTCCAACAGGATGTGCACCATAATTCGTGATTCCAGACATGCCAAAGTGTGTAGCAAAAAACTCTTCAATAGCAACCGCAAGAGACTGGGGTGTTTCCATGATTTCCTCCTTGATTCCAAGAATGACGATGTTCTTTGAGCATTTTTGTCATTCTTGCAATTCTTGAGTGTCTACATTCTCTACATTCTGTGCCTGGACAACGGCTTGCATGATAGGAGATGTAGAAACCACATTATCCTTACATATATCATCCCATGATTTGGTTGCATTTCTCATCTCACAAACATCATGTTGTATTGTATCTATTGTTTCCTTTTTCAATACATGATCACTCTCAACTTTGCTCAAGCGCTCTTTCATTACATTCATGTCCACAAGAGAGCGCTTAGATTCTTGAACTTCATTCTCAAGATGTACCAAGCGTGTTGATTGCATTTCAAGAACCTTCTGAGGTGCTCATTCTCCACAACAAGATCTCTTAAAGTACCATTCTCCATTGCTAGTGTGCGCAACTCTTCACCTTGCTTATTGACGGTTTCTTGAAATGAGATCAAGTAAGCCATGATCATTGCTTCCGTTGTTGTAGACGATGTGGTTGGATTAGCATCAAAATTCCTTGGAGATTTTGCATCATTCTCCATGCCAAGTGTCGATTTTCTACCCTTGCGAGTTTTGTCCGACATTGCCTTCAAGTCGGTAACAAAAATGCAAAGTTTTGACAGTTTTTTTAGTTCTGAGATGCTCCTACAGCAAAGCCTTCCATTGCTCATAAAAGTTCTATCTTTACATCAATGCGTAGAGGGCTTCCTGCTGTTTGATTGAGGGTACAGAGAGGGAGATATATACATAGATGGAAAGCTCTATTATCATCCTTCGAGGACAAATATGACCAATGGGACCAAATGAACATGTCACCTGGTGTGAGTGGAGGTCATAAGTGACTCTTGATGCTCAAAAATGGATGAAATGAGCATTGCAATAGAGAGTCCACATCGTGGTCAGGAAAGGAATCTATGTAGGAAGAGCTCATGGCTGAATATATGGGAAAAAGAGGACTTGGTATGGTCAAAAGTTGAGAACTCAAGAAGTGTGTGGTACTCACTCTCTCGCACTTGACGAGGGAATAAGGTGCAAAGTCGATGAGACTCCTTCCCAGTGCCCCAACGTCTTGTCTCGCAGCAACGCAGAGAATGGGAGCTAAGATGAATCGAGGCAATGGTGCGGATCACACTCAACGGGATGGGCTCAAGGATGTAGGGATGGGTTCGGTACCTCATTTGGAGAAGAAGAGTGATTTGTAGTCTGGGGCAACGTGTGTGGTGTAATGGATGAAGTGAGAACCTCTGGATTTCTCCCAAGCCGTGATACATTGGTGTTGTAAGAAGGCCTCATTAACCTGGGAGTCGATCGACACATCCTTGACCAAGTTGCATCCATCTTCCAAAAAAATTCTTGATGTCAAGCATCCACCCCGAACTTACTATTTTTCTCTTTCATGTCTTTTGGACCTTCATATGCGATTCTAGGAAGTCGATACAAAGGGCTACGTTGTGTCTTAAGCATGTTCCCACAACCCTTTGCATGCTCAAGATCTCAATGGGAAGCGATCCGGACTCAAGAAGTAAGAGCATGTAGGGTGTTTGTTTCTTGACTTGAAGAAAGGTGGTGAGAAAATGCTTTTGGACATTCTTAAGCTCTTTCCAAGTAGACTTCCTGATGCTTGCACACCACATCTCCACTCCATAAAGAAGCACTGATGTCACCAATGTGTCAAAGAAGTACTTTATGAGAGCCCAACACTTGATCTCTCCAGCATTGCACATGTTCTCAAATGCATAATAAGCCCTCTTTCCGGCTTCCAAGCAACACATTGCACAATTCTTCCATTTATGATTGGATGGAACCTCCAGGCCAAGGTACTTGAAGTGATCTACCACTTCAAGTTGCTCATTGTTGTATACAATGCATGGATTTTCATCATTGACCGTCTTTACAAGCATAACCTTGGTTTTGGATCTATTCACAGTCAGCCCACTATGTAGGCAAACACGTTCCAAGACACTCATAAGCTTTTTTTCATCTTCTAAGGTATGTGCCAAGAGCACTACATCATCGGCATAAAGCAAAAGCATGATCACCACATTTCTGATCTTAACCTCTTTTATGCCTTCTTGTTGCATAAAATCAAGAACCATGCATTCCAATTCATCAATGAGTAGCCCAAACAGGGTTGGGGAAAGTGGGCATCCTTATTTGACACCAATGGTGCTTGCAAAAAATTCTGAAATTCCATCTTTCATACGTAGTCGACATAGTACTTTTTGGTAGATGTGAAAGACTGCATGCATACATTCTCTCGACACTTGAAGTCTTCACATACGTCTCCAAATATTTCCTCGTGGTACCATGTCAAAAGATTTCTTGAAATCCACAAAGCAACAATACAATTGTTTTCCTTTCAATGGAGACCCTTCCATAAGAACTTGAAGAGTGACGAGGTGATTAATAGTGCTATGATGCTTTGAAAAACCTGCTTGGCCAAGCACACGTTTGTCGTTCTTTTCAGGCCATTCACTTATCTTCATCTCCATGATACATCCAAATAACGTTGCCATCAAAGAACCAACTATTATAGTGTGATAGTTGTTCACATTGTTTACATCTCCTCCTTTGAGCAAAGGTTTGATCCAATTTTCACTCCAATCATGACGCATGTCATGCTGAGCTGAAAGGTTGAACATACCACATATCCAATGTCATGTTTTCTTGCTTGTCCATTTAATCATTTCAGCCTTGACACCTTGAAGGTCCCCTGCCTTGCGGGTAGCAAGTTTCTCAAGCGCACGACATACATCTTCAATGGTAAAGAAGGGTGGCATAAACCAAAGGGAGCTACAAAACTCCATATTATCAACATTGGGTTGATCATAGAGGTTCTTGCAATGCATATACATATCCTCAAGAATCAAGTCACCAAAGATCTCAACACGCTTGCCTTTGAGATTTTGCCAAAGCTTGCCACATGCATGTGCTTTCTCTTGTGCTAAAAGAAGTTTTTTTTTTACTTCCCACCTTCTCTCCTGTTTTTTTGAACAAGGCTTTGTATGTGTGTGAATGTTCCAAGTAAGTTTCCTTGTCTTTTCTTGCATCCAACCTTAGCAAGTGTTTTCGGGCTTGACTACATTCCATGTCGAGCCATTCCTTCTTGGTGCTACCCTTCTTAGACCTTTTGCAAGACACTTGTTTCACCGAAAAGCATTCCTTCGCACAAGAGCAAATTACTTCCTTGAAAAATTTCCACTTGCATTCTAATGTTGGGCTCTCTTGATGCTCTATCATACTTAACATTTGGTTTACCATATCAGCATATATAAGTGGTCGTTTGACGTCTAGATGTGAGTACAAATGATTCACATAATGATTGGAGGCTACATGCTCGGGCCGTTTACCACACTTGAGGTCGATAAATAACATCCTATGATCTGATTCCGGATTCCATTCACCAAGTGTAAAGATTTGTATGCTATCACCATTGTGCTTTCTACATGTAAAGTCATTGGTGCCTTGCCATAGAGATACAGCTTGATTTGCAATGAGCATTCCGGTACTATTGCACATATGTAGAAGTGACTTTCCATAGTGATCCAGTTCTTTTCCATCATTAGAACTTTGATTATACATGTATGAATTATCCATTCTTCTTGAGACATGCGGCATGTCAACTTGTTGTGTGTCGTGTTGTAACGTATTTGTGCGAGCATTCATGTCTCCAAAGAGAATGACTTCACCTTGGTCCTTGTATTCAGCAATGTCTTCCTCTAGTTCAAGAAAGGGCTGATCTCTATCCATATCCAAGCGAGCATAAAAGTTGGAGTCATAGTGAGGAATGTAGCAACCGGTCATAAACATGACTTGACCATTTGGTGGGCTGATTTCCAGCCATAAGTAGCGTTTATACTTATCTTCTTCGACAATGAAACATCGTTCAAACCCTTTTTGGTCATAAATTCTATGCCTCCTTGGACTCTTTGTTGCTTTGCATTTTTGGCCCACCTCAAAGAATGCACATCGTATTTGTCAAATCCAAGAATTCATTGCGCATCATGCTGGCATGTTTCAACAAGAAGTATCACATTGGAGTCATTGGTAAGCTCATCAATGCCAATTCCCGCATTCCATAGATACCCATTACAATTCCAAAAGCTTATTCGCAAGCGTAAGTTGGTCTCATATAGAGAGAGAGAGAGAGAGAGAGAGAGAGAGAGAGAGACATATATACGATCATAAAATCTAATATCTAACTAACCCAAATGATTTTCTCATATTAAATTGATCACTTAATGTGGGAGAATAAACGGGAACAAGTGTTAAGATAGAGGTATGTGCTTATAGATCTATCTCAACACGGGGCCAATGGTAAAGGGGCCCAAAAGGGAGATGGTCTATCAAAGAGAAGGCTAACCAATGGAGCATAAGACCTTAGGGTTAGCTTCATTGAAGACCTCCAATAAATGTGTGTAAAAGTCCTTTGACCTTAAGTAAGCTAGGGCTGAGCTTGAGGTGGGAACCCGGCCCAAGCTCGAGGTGCTCGTCCTGCTTGAGGTGCTTGTCATGCTTGAGGTGTTTTCATGCTTGAGGTGCTTGATTAAGATGCTTGGGTGCTTGATTGGCTCCATGCTTGAGGTGCTTGACTTGCTGCATGATTAAAGTACTTGAGGTGCCTTGAGAAGCTTGCCTGAGATGCTTGTGGGAACACCCCCTAGTTCAAGTGCTTTGTCATGCTTGGTGAGTAAGGTGCTTGATCACCTAAAAGTCAAAAGCATTCCTACAAGAGGGGGGGCGAGCCCTTTTTCCTAGGGGCTAGAGAGAGAACACCCACTCACACACACAAGGGAAGCCCAACTTGAAGAGGCAGCAAGGACACATGTCAGGCCCCTACCCATGTTACCTTCATGTGTTGCTTGAAGCCTATTGGCTAGGCTTCAAAGGGGTCCAATGATAAATTACATGAATTATCTAATTGTTTTAGCATTTATCAAGTCCTCTCTCTCAAAGGGGAAAGGGGGACACTTGTCCCAAGGCTACCCATGTTGCTTGTAATGGCTCCTGCTTGTGATTGGCTAGGCCTGGAGGGGTCCAATGAGCTTCAGGCATGAGCTACAAGGGGGGGTCGACCCAAGCAAGCTAGGGGGTGCCTAGGGGGTATACTCACCCACACACACTCACAAGCACTCTCATTGTGTGATATGCAAAGTGCAAGAGCTCCCTCTCCAAGAAGTAGAGGTTGAGAGCCTACACCAACACTCTTGGCTATGGAGTGCAAATCCAACCAAGAGCCATGCTTCAATGCTTAAGCTTGCCATCTCCTTCTTCTTCATTACTATGCTATTATGTATGCTAGCAACAAGAGTATGATAAGTGAGGAACTAATTCTTTCTCCTACGAAATGTTTCTTCTTCCTCTTCCCTACCCTCATTCCCTGCTAGCTCTCTCCACCTTCGAAGGTGTTTGAGGTCTTGGGACTGAGGCTTGGGATAGTTAAAGCTTTCTTCAAGTTTATGTTATGTTTGTGGTGCATGAAGCCTTCCATCTTCATGGCATCACCTAGGTCACAAGGAACACAAAGACTGTATTGTAACAAGTCTCTCTTTAAGGGAGAAATCATAATACAAATGCCTATTGGAGGGGGGACCGGCTCCACATAAATCCGGTCCTCAATTGTTGTCATGTTCTCTAAACTCTCCTCTTGCAAAAGTATTGTCTATGCCAAGTTAACTAATTGCTATGATTATGTTGCTATCTTCAATTATGTCTACCCGCTATGCTCACAAAATCATTTCTTGAAAGTACTCTCATTAAATTCCGCTATTCTCAAATTGAATAGGCAAATTCCATTACATTGGTATCAGAGCATTTGGTTTCTCTTTTCTTGCTTAAGAAGAGAGGTCCTTAAGTAGCCTATAAATGGTTGATGTTGTTAATTATAATAGAGTAAGTGGAACTGGGATCTAATACGGTTTTGTTAAGCCCACTATGTGGGGGATGGTGCACACCTCGGGAGCTTTGGACTTAATAATGGAGTCTTTTTAGACTTGCCTACGGCTTTACCATTATTGAGCCATAAGAAGTCCGAAAGGAGCTAGCCCTTGGCAACTCTGCTATGTTAGACCTACTCCTCTACTCTCTATAATTAACCACTTTGAGCCGTGGGTGTAGATACTTAAGAGCCGATTTTCAAAGGCTAAGAGGAGTGGCAACTAAGGTTTTGAATTGCCAAAGCATACACTAAGTACATACATAAAATTTTGTTAACATGGCTGACAATAATCAAGAGAGTAGAATGAACATTGATAGCTTTGATTTTGCACATGAAGGTGCTAATGATGATGCTCCCATGTTTGTGAATTATCTTGTGACTAGGTTGCAACAAGCTATGGGCAACCCTACCTTGCAAGCCGAAGTTACTCAACAACTTCGTGCCTATGGAATTTCCCTTCCTCTCCAAGAGGAGAGAGAGCTTAGGAGGCCTCTTGAAGAGACCCCCAAAAGAAGACTCTCTCCCATTCGAGAGGAGGAATCCAAAGAGAAAGAAAGCAATGAAAGTCTAAGTTCTTCTGAAGATGTGGCTCCACGAAGAAGGCGGTCTAGACGATCGCCTACTCCTCCCAAGAGGAAAAGAGCAACCCATAGTCCTTCTCCTCATCACTCTCAAAGGCAAGAGAGGAAACAAAGGAAGAAAAGGGCTAGGAAGAGGTCACCCTCTTCTCCTTCTTCTTCACCTTCCTTCTCTTCCGATGAAAGTTATGGCTATTCTCCTAGAGAATACAAGAGGGGAGGACATCGCAAATCATTTCCTGCATGGCGAAGGTCACAAAAGCTAAAGAAGTTCAAGGAGGGAGGAAAGAGTATCTCTTTTCTCACCTACGATGGCACCTTTGGTGCTACCGACAAAGTGTTGGCCTTCATCCAGCAATTTGATGCGGCCTTTGGGGACGAGGGCTTCACAGAGTCCTCCAAGCTACGCCATGTAGCTATGCACTTCCAAAAATCAGCTCGTCAATGGTGGGCTAGCCTTCGTGGCAATGGAGAAGCCCCAAAGACATGGAAAACTCTACGAGTTTCCATCATGAAGCAATTTCTTCCAAGCGATACTAAAGATAAAGTTCTTACCGAATGGCGCGGCTTGAAGCTCCTCTCTCATGAGTCTATCAACAAGTATGTAGATAAGTTTTGGGATTTACATCTCAAAGCTACTGTCTTTCAAAAGATAGACTTTGCCGAGCAAAGACAGCAATTCTGTGCGGGATTACCTGAAGAGATGGCCGCGAATATATCAACTCTCAACGGCCCGGTACTATTACCGAAGTAATCCACCACACCATGGTTGCTTCACGCATCAATTTCCATCAAGGGGCTAGACGTAATGTCAAGCCCATGGAAAACAAAGATAAAAATGATGCAAAGGGGAAATCCAATGCTCAAAATAATTCCCAAGGCACTTCCAACAACAACAACAACAACAACAATCGGTCCAAGGAGAAGGGAGTTTACAAAGGAAAAAACAAACTCTCTCCTGAAGAGCTTGAAGCTTTTCGCAAGGACCATAAGTGTTTCAAGTGTGGGGAGCAAGGACATGGCTATCGTTCTTGCCCCAAGAAGAATACTCGCAATGAGACTCCTAGGGCTTCCACCATCGAAGCTCCAAAAGAGGATGCTCATTGCAAAGGATCATCACTCTCCTATGCTTGGGGAAAGGTAAGAGAGCATGATGCCTTCATCTTGTTTGACCCTGGCTCTACTCTCAACTTCATATCAATAGAGTTGGCCACCAAGTTGGGCATTCAAGCTTTTGAGATGGGAGATATAGTAACAGCTGATGCAGCTTTCAAGGGACAACAAGCCTCCGTTACTCCCTTGATTGGGAAGTTGAGGCTTCATGTCCAAAGCTATGTCGACAAAGAAGACTTCTTCATCTCTCCCCTCCAACATCAGGATGTTATCCTAGGGGCACCATGGTTTGATCGCATGGCTGCCAACATGAAGTTCCCTGAAAGGAGAATTTACTTCACCTACAGGGGAAAGAACATGTATATAGATGCTAGTGAGCGTGGTCGCACTATTCCACTTGTAAATCCTCTTTCTTTTGATAAATCAATGAAGAGCTCAGTTTCTGCGTACATGATTTATGTCAAAGAGTCTCTAAAAGCTAATAATGTTTCATCAAATGAAAATGATAGGAATCAAGAAGAGTTAGACTTGTCTACTTTTCTAAAAGGATTCCAAGATGTGTTCATCGATGATATCCCTATGGACCTACCTCCAAAACGAGGGGATGATGACCATCGTATTGAGCTCCTTCCAGGAAGCTCACCGCCTAACAAACCTCCTTATCGAGTCTCACAAGCTCAACAAGAGGAGATCATGAGGCAAGTACAAGAGCTGGTAGACAAAGGGATGGTGAGGCCTAGTTTCTCTCCCTTTTGTTCTCCAGTCCTTTTAGTGCAAAAGAAAGATGGTACATACCGTATGTGTGTGGACTATCGAGCACTAAACCATATCACTATCAAAAACAGATTTCCCGTACCTCGGGTAGAAGATCTGTTTGATAAGCTACAAGGCTCTACCTACTTCAGTAGGATTGACCTTAAGAGTGGCTATCATCAAATAAGGATAGTGGATGAGGATATCTTAAAGACCGCGTTTCGCACAACATTTGGTCTTTATGAATATCTAGTCATGCCTTTTGGCTTGACTAATGCACCAGCTACGTTCAATCGTTTGATGGAGAAAATTTTTAGACCATATCGAAAATTCACTGGAGTGTTCTTCGATGATATCATCATCTACTCCAAGTCTTTGGAGGAACATAAGCAACATCTCCAAGTGATTTTTCAAGCCTTGAGGGAGAACAAACTTTTTCTCAACCAAAAGAAAAGTGAATTCTTCCTTCAAGAGATTCAATATTAGGCCATATTATCTCTCACGATGGTATTCGTATGGATCCATCAAAGTTAGAGGTAATAAAATCATGGCCTAACCCAAGGAATCTACATGAGCTAAGAAGCTTTATTGGTATGTGTGCATACTATAGACGCTTCATAGCAAAATTCTCTCAAGTAGCAGGACCACTACACGACTTAACCAAGAAGAACGTTAAGTTTGTATGGACTGCTAAGGAGCAAAATGCTTTTGAAAAACTCAAAGAGAAGCTTACTTCCCAACCAGTCCTCGTGCTTCCGGATCTCTCAAAGCCATTTGAGGTCCAATGTGATGCTTGTGGTGATTGCCTTGGAGCGGTTTTGCTTCAAGAAGGGCATGCCATAGCATATGAGAGCCGAAGGCTCAATGGTGATGAACGAGTCTTGGGCATTTATGAGAAAGAGCTTTTAGCTTTCTACATGCCCTAGACACATGGAAGCACTACCTATTGGGGACTCCATTTATCCTACGAACCGACCACCAAAGTCTCAAGTATTTCATGACGCAAACCAAGCTTTCCGACAAACAAATGAGGTGGGCAAATTTTCTTTCGCAATTTAATTTCCATATTGCTCACATAGCTGGTAAGCACAATCAAGTTGCCGATGCACTTTCACGACGACCAAAAGTTAATGCGGTGTCTATAGCTACTCACAATGATCTATCCTCTATGATAGATGAGTATGCTACTGACCCTGACTTTAGAGACATAATGTCAGCCCTTGCTTTGGGGAAGAAAGAGGAACCATTCACCTTGCAGGATGGTTATCTTCTCCACGGAAATAGGCTATGTGTTACCCATTCCCTTCGTGAAAAGGTTATGTATGAATCCCATGCTCCCCCATATGCAGGGCATAGAGGTATTCAACCTACTCTCCGAGGAGTAGAGACGTATTTCTATTGGCCTACCATGAAAGTGGACATACAAGAGTATGTTTCAAAATGTGTAGTATGCCAAAAGACCAAGTATGATAGAGGGAAGCAACCTGGATTACTCCAGCCATTGCCTATTCCAAATTCACCATGGAAGAGTATATCCATGGATTTCATCTTTGGATTACCCAAGTCTATCCATGGGAATACAGGAATATGGACAATAGTCGACAGGTTTAGCAAGCAAGCACATTTTATTCCTGTCAAAAAGACTATTAAGGCACATCAAATGGCAACTCTCTTCATATCTCAGATTTTCAAACACCATGGATTACCCACATCCATCGTGTCAGATAGAGATCCTAGAATGACCAGTAATTTCTGGAAAGGTCTCTTTGAAAATCTAGGAACAAGATTGAATTTCTCTTCGGCCTATCACCCACAAACGGATGGCCAAAGTGAGATAGCCAATCTTACGATACTCGATCTACTCAAGACTTATGTTACCGAAGTAGATCAACGCTCACAATGGGAAAAGTATTTACCGCTAGTAGAGTATGCCTACAATAATACTGTACATACTTCTACGGGCAAAGCACCTTTCGAGATCATAGAAGGAAGACCTAAAAGTCCCTTGCTACTGAAAGTACATGGGAAGATCTTCGCCGCCGATGAGTATAGCCGTGACCTACAAGAATCTTTTCAAAAGATTAGGGAGGCTATAGCCATCTCTCAACAAAGGCAAAAAGCTGCTGCTGATAAGCACAGAAGAGCCTTAATGTTCAAAAAAAATGATTGGGTCTTACTCAAGTTTCCTAAGGCTCGATTAAGGCAAACGACGGGCAAAAATCCTACGGGCCATCAAAAGTATTATGCTAAACTAGCAAAAAGATACTATGGTCCTTTCCAAATCTTGAAGCCTATCAATGAGACGGCTTATCAACTCAAGTTGCCCAACCATTGGCTTATACACAATGCCTTTCATGTAAGCTTACTTAAGCCCTACAAAGGAGAGCCACCAATTGAACCAATTATTGAAGACCCTCCCGAAGTTGAAGACCAAGAAGAGGTGCTACAACCCGAAGCTATCCTTCGGCATGAAGACAAGGTACTACGACATGGTAAGATTATCCGACGGTATCTTATTAAGTTCAAAAATTATCCTTTTGAAGATGCTAAATGGATGCAAAGAGTACAACTTAAGGATAGTATGAACCTTGTCAATGCTTACAATGCTACATTAGAGTAAGCAAATGTACAAATTTCTTTTAAATAACTCATGTTTTTGTCTTATATGACTAGTCCTCTTTTTAATTGTGCACAAATTTAACTAGTATGCATGCTTAGAATCATGTTTGTGATGACGACGTCTCTCAAACACCAAGTAGAATTTGTCACTCTACTTTGGGAGAATGAAATGGACTAAAGAGCAGACATGCTTGCGGCAGCTATGTCTCCCAAGCACCAAATGGATTAGTCATCCATCTTGGAAAGATGTCGTAGGGTAAAAAGGGATCCTTTACCCGCTAAGTACGATTGACTAATGACTAAGACTTTATCTCTTCTACCTCATAGTCGAGGACGACTATGATTTCAAGAGAGAGGTAATGTCATAAAATCTAATATCTAACTAACCCAAATGATTTTCTCATATTAAATTGATCACTTAATGTGGGAGAATAAACGGGAACAAGTGTTAAGATATAGGTATGTGCTTATAGATCTATCTCAACACGGGGCCAATGGTAAAGGGGCCCAAAAGGGAGATGGTCTATCAAAGAGAAAGGCTAACCAATGAGCATAAGACCTTAGGGTTAGCTTCATTGAAGACCTCCAATAAATGTGTGTAAAAGTCCTTTGACCTTAAGTAAGCTAGGGCTGAGCTTGAGGTGGGAACCCGGCCCAAGCTCGAGGTGCTTGTCCTGCTTGAGGTGCATGTCATGCTTGAGGTGTTTTTCATGCTTGAGGTGCTTGATTAAGATGCTTGAGGTGCTTGATTTGCTCCATGCTTGAGGTGCTTGACTTGCTGCATGATTAAAGTACTTGAGGTGCCTTGAGAAGCTTGCCTGAGATGCTTGTGGGAAACACCCCCTAGTTCAAGTACTTTGTCATGCTTGGTGAGTAAGGTGCTTGATCACCTAAAAGTCAAAAGCATTCCTACAAGAGGGGGGTGAGCCCTTTTCCTAGGGGCTAGAGAGAGAACACCCACTCACACACACAAGGGAAGCCCAACTTGAAGAGGCAGCAAGGACACATGTCAGGCCCCTACCCATGTTACCTTCATGTGTTGCTTGAAGCCTATTGGCTAGGCTTCAAATGGGTCCAATGATAAAATATACATGAATTATCTAATTGTTTTAGCATTTATCAAGTCCTCTCTCTCAAAGGGGAAAGGGGGACACTTGTCCCAAGGCTACCCATGTTGCTTGTAATGGCTCCTGCTTGTGATTGGCTAGGCCTGGAGGGGTCCAATGAGCTTCAGGCATGAGCTACAAGGGGGGGTCGACCCAAGCAAGCTAGGGGGTGCCTAGGGGGTATACTCACCCTCACACACTCACAAGCACTCTCATTGTGTGATATGCAAAGTGCAAGAGCTCCCTCTCCAAGCAAGTAGAGGTTGAGAGCCTACACCAACACTCTTGGCTATGGGGTGCAAATCCAACCAAGAGCCATGCTTCAATGCTTAAGCTTGCCATCTCCTTCTTCTTCATTACTATGCTATTATGTATGCTAGCAACAAGAGTATGATAAGTGAGGAACTAATTCTTTCTCCTACGAAATGTTTCTTCTTCCTCTTCCCTACCCTCATTCCCTGCTAGCTCTCTCCACCTTCAAGGTGTTTGAGGTCTTGGGACTGAGGCTTGGGATAGTTAAAGCTTTCTTCAAGTTTATGTTATGTTTGTGGTGCATGAAGCCTTCCATCTTCATGGCATCACCTAGGTCACAAGGAACACAAAGACTGTATTGTAACAAGTCTCTCTTTAAGGGAGAAATCATAATACAAATGCCTATTGGAGGGGGACCGGCTCCACATAAATCCGGTCCTCAATTGTTGTCATGTTCTCTAAACTCTCTCTCTTGCAAAAGTATTGTCTATGCCAAGTTAACTAATTGCTATGATTATGTTGCTATCTTCAATTATGTCTACCCGCTATGCTCACAAAATCATTTCTTGAAAGTACTCTCATTAAATTCCGCTATTCTCAAATTGAATAGGCAAATTCCATTACATATACACACACATATGCTTTTGATACGGTAATATATATATATAAAACACATACATAAATATATATATATATATAAATATAATATAAGAGAGAGAGAGAGAGACAGACAGACAGATAGATAGATAGATAGTTATATTTACATACATAAATACATATATGTATTTATGTATGTAAATATTGCTATCTATCTATACATACATATATATATATATATATATATATACATATACATATATATATATATGTATATATATATATATAATATATATATAGGGACACTCACACTGGCTCCTATACATATACACACACACATACATATACATACGTAGATACATACAAAATATATATGTACACACACGCACACATGTATATGCAGTACAAAAACACACAAGTATATATAATATACATAATAATAATAGTACAATAGTTACATATATATGTATATGATTTATGTAGTTACGAACAAATGTAATATAATATTCGTGTGTATGTATATATACATTCTTTGATCTATGGACACACACACACACACACACAACAAAAGGAGATCAAAACCCCTAGCCCCCTTGAAATTAGCATAAATTGAAATATTTTAACAATCTTCTAAAGAAGTTTTATTTTAGAAAAAAAATTTCCAGCTCAACTGGTCAGAGAGCACTTCGGCCAATTGAGAGTTATGGTAGCGTAGTCTAATCAACCGTCATATCAGTCACCACCTCTCTAGGCGAAGATCTTAGCACCCGAGGGAAATTCTTGTGGAACGGTCCTTGTTTCTTGACGGCCAGAAAGCTGAAGTTTTGTGTTGATGATGATAAGGCGAACTACATTGAAGTTTCTTTGAAGGGAAGTTCGCGGATCGCGTCCATGCAGTGTATGTGAAAGGAGGCCAATGTCAAATTTTTAAAAGATGAAGTTCAACTTGGACAAAAAAAATTGATGCATGCCGTGTGAAGGGCCGCCTAAGTGTGGTGTTTTTATATATATAAAAAAAGGAATACAAAGTTGCCTGCAGTAGAGGAGCAAAGCGGGATGGAAGGTCAACACTTGGAGATTGCATGCAGAGGGTGGTGGCGCCACCTGGGTGAAGACATACGGAGTTGCATTAAGCGGGGGCTCGGGCCAGTTTTGCAAGAGAGGGAGCGACCAATAGCGAGGTTGCTATTGGCGCATCTGAGCATAAGTATACTTCATATAATACTCATATGGATAAATAAAAGCTTTCTACCATACCTTAGTATTACCTTTGAAGTTATATAAATGTACATTACTATTAGAAAGTACTGCAAGAGAAGTATCAATGATTGTGCCTCTTTTTGTCTGGGGTGAAAGGATTTGTATATTTCTTCTAATATCTCATCTATACCCTACCATATATAAATTATTTTCTTCTTTTCACATTTATTTAATAATATAACCCTTCAATAATGCATACCTTCTTGGATACATACAAGAGGGAAGGGCCTACTAGAAGACTTTATGAAAAGGAAGATCCAATGCTTCTTGGACCATCCCAATTTAAAAATCCCGACCTAAGGGCATGGCGAAAAGGCCAAAACCAGGTCAAGCTCTTTTAGTAGGCCAATTTTGCCTTTTGAAGCATGTCAATCCGAGTTACAGGTCAAAAGTTATAAGGAAACCAGTGAAAAACCCTCTCACAACTACACTGCAAGAAAAGATGGTAAACAGATGAATCAGGTGAAAACAGGTAATCTTGGTCTTTTTTCATAAAATAAAATATTTGGAGGATAAAAGACACAAGCATGTGAATGTGACACCTCAAAGATGCCTTGAAGGACAAGACACATAAGTTGGGACCCCCTGCTGGAGCCACACAGAAGATGCCTAGGTGGGGCCCACATACATCATGCACCCACATGGAGGCTCAACGAACAAAAATGATGAATTTCATGATATTTTGAGTCCTAATATTTCCCATTTTAAGAAATATCCAAAGAACACTTGATTTGGGCTAACTCTTTAGCCTAATCAAGTGATTATGTAAAACATGGCTCCCTCACCTATAAAAAGGCAACCTTCTCTTCATTGAGGCAAGTTATGAGTGAGTGAGAATAGCTCAATTCCATAGTGACACACTCATCTTAGTGCCACACTTTCTCTTGAAGAAAGGCTGAAGTCTTGCCTCATCTTCTCTCTCCATTAAGGTGGTGGCGATTGCTCTCATGTAAGATATATGTTTCTAGTTTTTCTTTCACTTGCATATCTAGTCCAATACTTGTCTCTAACTCCATCTCTATCCCTCATTATTTATCTTTAATACCACCACCACACTTAGATCTATCTCTAATTCTATCTTTATTCCTCCTTTCATCTCTCTTGTTGTGTCCTAATTGTTTTATTCGAAGGTATTTAAGCAGCAATCTTGTCAATGTAACGGGCACAACCTTCTTGCGGGAAACAATTATGTGCACAAGGTTAGTAACCATATCTTCATCTTTCACAAGCACCTCTCTCTCTTAAGGTTCTCATTCTCTTCCACAAACTCTAGAATCTCCTTGCTACAGGTACTTCTCTCCCCGTAGTATCCTTATTGCCTAAGGGCAACAATAGGGCTTGGGAGAGAAACTCTCTTCTTCTTCTCCTTTCACTTATTTCACACCTTTATCTTTGAACATACTAAGTATATCATTAATGAATAACCATAATCCACATAGAGAAAATTTCTTTCAATTCCATTCAGTGCAATCTATTAGGGTCAACATTTGGATTAGTCGAAAGATTCACTTTCAGCAACGCATAGTGTTTCTTTTTGGTCCTGAAAGGCTCAACGAAATACTTCTCTCACCAGATCCCATCATACTACCTATTATTGACTATGACTTCTCTTTTGATGTGAATGTGGTTATTTTATTATAAATCAAGAGGATTTGTACTCACAACTAATCCCATCGCTAGACAAAACATATCCATTATAGTAAGCACAAAGCTACAGTTCCAAAGAGCAATCCGTAGCTTATTTGGACAACAAAGATTAAATATCATTAACTCATCCATTAACCCTTTTATCCTACCCATGATACGATATGATCGTAATCTCGATGTTTTCATTTTTGTTTTGTTTTGACTATCTTTCATGAGTTCTTTCCATCACATGTGTGTTTGTAAGGAAAAGTGAGCGGCTTCTTTGGCTACATTTCTTCTTTAGCTCTAGAAGCTATGTTATCTACATCTTAGCTCTTTCTCATAACCCTTGAGCTTCCTCACAAACTCTCATAGCAAGAGGCCCGGTGCCTTCCTGGCAAGACCTCCTACTTCTTGACAACGGGCTTGGACATTAGTTGTTTGCAGATTGTGTATCTGGATGTGTGTTTGTTAGAGGACAGGGGTGTTGTGAGATCACTGAGCTATATAGAGGCATCGAGTTTACGTGATGGTGGTTTTCCCATTTTCCCCTTTCCATCTTGTGGTGCCCCCACTGAGGACCCACTGATTGCTTCCTGATCGAGTGGTGGTAAATCAAGATGAAGCAAGAGTTTGGTCCAGTGTTCAAAGGAGATGGAGATGCTGACAATTGGATAGCCGATTTTGAGCTATTTATGCTGACAGTACTGCGGATGCCAGGTGATGAAGCAAAGCTCCAGACTCTACCTTTGGTGCTGCGAGGTAAAGCAAAGGTTTGGTTTGATGGTTTAGAAGATGCTTACAAGCAGAATTGGATCAAATTTTGTGAATAGTTCTTACAATGGTATCGAAAGGTCGTGTCAGCTTTGGAAGAAGAGGCAATTATCAAAGGTTTGCAACAGGACGTAAGTTCCAATTTTGATGCTTTTGTTGATAAATTTGAAGCTTATTGGGGAGATTTGGCGGATGCTACCCAAGCAACCAATGCGGGATATTTGAATCTCGAAAGTTTTCTATCATGCTTGAATCCATATGTTCATGAGAGAGTCAATTATGAAGATCTAGGCACTTATGATAAAGCCGTCTAGGTTGCCGAAGAAAAGAGTCGAAAGATGAAGAAGAAGATGGAGGCAGGATTGCTATAGTCTGCAATCATGGTAGCCAGTGGACCCAGGCCCAAGCATATCAATGAGCATCAAGAGGTAAAAGCTCCATTTTTTGTTGATATGAATGTGATCAAAGCACGTGAATGTGATGCCAGGATAAAAGAGTTAGAAGAAGTGCCAACCATGGCTCAAAAGGTGCAGCGAGGCATAATCAAGGTGCCACGCAGTTTGCTTCCTCAAGAGAGCGAGGTCGTAAAAAATTTTCAAGAAGAGGTGCCAGTTCTAGAGACAGCAACGAGGCTGACAGCCAAGGTGCAAGAATTGACAAGCGCAGAAGAGGAGTTTGACAACTCTCAAAGATGTAGCAGCAGTTTGGACACAGATAGCATGTGGGAGACAGAATCCTAGTCTTCCAGGTATGAAACTTATGATGTTTTTCATGTAGAAGAAGTGGAGAGCAATATATGCGAGTTGACTGCGAGTGATTTGAAGGTCAAAGAGAAGTATAGTGTTTCACCTTGTGTGAATCCGCCACTTGAGCAACTGTATCTTGTGTCTTGTGATGGTGAGTCCCTATTGGAGGAAGAGGTATGGTTTGATGGTGTATCAGGTCTAATTGAAGACCATGTTTTTGAGGATGACTTGCAGGAGATAGAAGCAGAAGCGGAGGTATGTTCAGTTGATTTGTCTATACAGGGGTGGGCAACCTTGCCTTGATGGGCATGTCGAGGTGTGCCTTGAAGCTTCAGAGTTTGTGTGTGGCCGTGGAGAGTTAGCTCCGGCAGATGACTCTATGGAAGCTGATAGAGACGATTGTGAGGCTCCATGCAACAAGGAAGGTGACACCAACCTAGCAGGTGATGAGGTATTTGCTCGGGTTGAGGCTCTAGCAGGTCATGTTTTTGACTATGAGAAGGGGTCCATGGAGCCATTTACAGAGGGTTGGGATGCAGGTATGCAAAGGGATCAGGTTTGCTTGGCTATGCAGCAGGTGGAGGCAAATGGCAGGGTCTTGCTATTTTATGTGATGCTATGGTTACATGTGTTATTAGAGGTTGCTTTACAGGTATCTTTGTATCAGTTGCAAGGCTCTTTTGAAGCAGATGACATGATAGCTGCTTCCGGTACCAATGCTTCAAGTGGTGGAAAGCTTGTTTCTGGTTGGCACAAAGGCTTGTGGATGCAAGGTGATCACGAGGCTCCATGTTATGAAGAATTGGAAGGATGGCCTATCTATTGGCCTACAAGTGCAAAGGAAGACTTGAAGATGCATGCTTTACAAGTGGATGGCCACGGCCAATGTTTTATATTTGATCCAGGTGGACTCTACACTATGATTGGGGAAGCTGTGAGATTTCCATTTGACCCTGGCGGGTGATTCAATAGCAGATGCTTTTCTCTCTATCTCTATCCTATCTATATAGCCACTATCATTTTTCTTATGCATTCTATAGCTCTATGTTATATAATTCTCTCTATGCATACTTATTATACCTACATAATACTGTGGTTGAGCATGAATGCTCAACGAGGGGGTGGGCAATGATGGTATAACCAAACTGTGTCGCTCTATGGAAGTGCGAGAAGTCGAAGCATAGCAGTTTGCAGGCAAGTGGCAAAGACCTTGAGCAGGTATTAGATGGTGCTAGGGGCCAGGGACATCAGGATGGAGCATTTGCTAGCAAGAGCTGCAAGTATTTTTTTGCTATCATAGGTGGCAAGAGCATATGCTTATATCCCAAGGTTGGGAACAAGGCAAGCGGTGTTGGATGCAGGTGCCATGAAGTTTATGCTATGGGATTTGGAGCGAGATGTCTACAAGAGACACTACTTGCCATGGTAGGTATGCTAAATGTGGAGTTTAGAAAGTTCAAAGATGTTTTTCCAACTCAACTGGTCGGAGAGCACTTCGGCCAATTGAGAGTTATGCTAGCACAGTCTAATCAACGGTCATATCAGTCACCACCTCTCTAGGCGAAGATCTTAGCACCTGAGGGCAATTCTTCTGGAAGGGTCCTGGTTGGGCCAGTGGTGGCGGGCCTGAGCATTGGACGGCAGGGTGGCCGAGCTACTGATCAAGAGAAGGCTGCAGGGCAGCGCTACAAAGGTGGGAGGAGTTTACCGAGAAGGGGAAAGCCACCGGGTGGCTGCAGTACAAGACGAGGAGGTGGCGCTGTGTTTTGGGCCGCCAGTGATGGCATGAGACAGGAGGGAGCCGATGGTGGACCTGAGCACGAGAAGGTGAAGGGCCGAGGGTGGCCAAGGAGTAGAGGATGGAGAGGGGCTGAATAGGCAGCGCCACAATGAAGAGGGAAAGCCAGCAACCAGGGGGCGCCAGGAGCCATCAATGAGGGAGGGTGTGATGCCGAGAGCCAGAGCATAGGAAGAAGGGAGATCTGCACAAAAGAGGGGTTGCTGAAACCAGAGGAGAAGGAGTCGATCAGGACAGTGGAGGCCATAAGGGGGCCGGCTGAGGGGTGTCGAGTGCTACAGAGAAGAGAGGCGACCAAGAGAGCTTGTCCAAGTGCAATAATGGATAGTGCTATAACCTACCGACTGTAAGCAAAAGAAAGTTCGAGAGCATACAAAGTCGGAGTACATACAAAGGAGGCAGGGAGTCGGCCGTGCTATCCTATCCCACTCCTTATGCCTTATAAATTCGTCGGATGCTTCACCAACTAGGAGGAGGTTTTTTTTGGATAGATCCATCGTTGTACATATTTTGCCAATCGAATCAGCTTGAATCTCCATATGCTTGTTGTTTGAGTGATCTGTATACATCGTTTTTTATCATTCTCGCTTTTTTTCCCAAAGGTGCCAGATATATGTGTGTTTCTTAGAGATATCGGGCGTGAGCTTTCTATGTGCAAGTGAGCGTGTGTCAAGTATATGGGAGCTCTTTATTGGGATGCGGGGCAAGGTCAAAGGTCGAGGTGGTTGAGCGCATGCTGGGTGGTCGGGTACGAGCTTGGACATTAGTTGTTTGCAGATTGTGTATCTGGATGTGTGTTTGTTAGGGGATAGGGGTGTTGTGAGATCACTGAGTTATATAGAGACATCGAGTTTATGTGCTGGTGGTTTTCCCATTTTCCTCTTTCCAACGTTAAAGAGGTTAATGAGGTGTATTTTGGGAATTTTTGAGAAATTGAAGGGTATTTTTGGTCAAATATGAGGGATAGATCAAAAATTTGTGATTAGAGATGTATACTAGGTTAATGAGAGGTATTTTGGAAATTTTGGAGAATTTGAACGGTATTTTGGGACTTTTTGGTCAAATATGAGGAGAGGGAAATTTTGGTAATTTTTTCCTTTATTTTATGTTCAGAGAGTACTTTTGGCCCGAGAAACATTCAAAGTTTGAAATTTGAATTTCAACTCTAGAGTGTGGCCCCTTTACTGGTTTGGTTGTCAGACACACATACCCTCTCTCTCTCTCTCTCTCTCCTCCCCCCCCCCTACGAGGTACTATCCACAGGAGACGGGCAAAGGCTGAAGGATGAAATGCACACAAGCGAGGATCCAGAGAAGAGGGGCAAGTGTCAAAGCCACACAGGAAGAGCAGAGAAGGGTCCAGGCGGTGAAATCTTACTGCTCTATCTCTTCTACCTGCATCGAGAAAACCCTAACTTCTCTTTATCCGCTTCACCTCCCCTACGTGTCGCAACCTTCTCTAGCCCGCCCGCCTTGGTCTCCTTCTCACGCTATCCAACTAATCGTCGACGTGTGTTGTCTGCCCCTGCCTGTCCAACATGTGCTTTCCTAACTGCTCGTCGTCTGCTACGTGCCCCTGCCTGTTTGACATCCACCTGCTCGACGTGTACCTGCCCACTGATTTTTCCTAACCAAGAAGGGCATGCTTGTTATTCTCCTAGTTTTTAGTCAAAAGTTAAGCTTTTGCTTACTCATTTTTCCTAACCGCCGAGAATGGCAAGCTTGTAATTATCCTAGTTTTTAGTCAAAATTTGAAGCTTTTTCCGGTGTTTACCCTAAGCCTTGCATAAATTTCTCAATTTTCTTCAAGGCGAACTCCAAATCTAGGCGGGCTTTGAAAATTTCAGCCAATTAAAATACATGAAACCCCGGGTTTTTTCTAAGATTGGACCTACTCATACAAGGAAAATAGTAGCAACTTGTATGCTGTAAGGAGTTCTATTTCCTACATGCAGAGCTATACTTTGGTGTCACCATAGCTAAATCTCTCTCCCTCTACCTCTCTCTCTCTCTCTCTCTCCCCCCCCCCCCAAAGTTGAGGTTGTTAGATCATACCTGGCTCAAAGGATTGTCGCAATCTTGAAGGCCCTAAAAGGTGACTTGCTTTGCCTTTCTCTCCATTGATGTGCGTTTCCTCTTTCTTATTGGAGTTCATTTTGTGTTGCATGTCCTTGTTGTTGGAGTCCAAGCTTCACTTTGTCTCTCTCTCTCTCTCTCTCTCTCTCTCATGTTGAAGTGACAATGTCATAGTGACTGCCATCAGAGTTTGATGTGAATTGCAGAGTTGGCACCACCTATAAACCCTCAGCGTGTTGGAGACTCAATGTGCCACCAAGAATGCCCCAACACTTTGAGTTCCATGCAATAGTGCTCCAACAGTCCAATAGACCACCAATACTTCTCGTCCTCTCTACGTCCTCCGTTGTAGTATCATTGCAACATCATGCCCCCATCTAAGTTCTTGCAATTTGTATGTCCTACCTCCAAGCAAGGTATTTTTTTGCAACCTATGTCATTTTTTTTAATGTGAGAAAGAGTTTACAAAATTGTTTATATATTTCAAGTGAGAAAATTCTTTATATGTTCTAGCCAAATAATGAACTTTTTCCACAAACTGATAACAATCCTTGAGATTTGTCCTTGTGGAAAAAACCTTGTGCCCAAGAAGATTTTGCCAGGGTCTTACAAGCTACGCTATTAGTCATATTGCAAGAAGCTATTCGACATTGACGATATTAGCAATTATGACATAGCGGTCGCCAAGGGGTCAAAAATTGAGGTTTAAATTTATTGGGTTTTGTCAACAAAGACAGAACCTAGGTCAATGACTGAGGTTTGTATTTGTTAGGTTTTGTCGATATGGACAAATATTGAGGCCTCTATATTTCTCTCTCCTCTCCCTCTCTCACATATATTTCTCTCTCTTTTAAATTGTACTTGGCAAGAAGTTAAGAACAACGTTTTAATCATTTGCTTTTGTAAATATAGGACATTGATAGTCTTTCTAGACAAACACAACACTTGATACACCATATAGAGGCCTTGTTTACCTTATTCTTTCTCTCTCTAGTGATGTGTAGTTGGCCAAGAGTAAATGCTCCAGCTTTGGCTTTTACCCGCATGGACAAATATAGAGGCATTGCAGGACAAACATTGCACCCATACCAAGCCTTAATAACTTCCCTACCTCTCTCTCTCTCTCTCTCTCTCTCTCTCTCTCTCTCTCTCTCTCTCTCTCCCCCGCCCCCCTTGTCTCTTAGTAGACCCTAGTTTACAATATGTCAATGACCAAAGTTTTAGTTTATTAGGTTTTGTCTACATGGAAAAAGCCTAGGTCAATGACTTAGGTTTGAATATGTTAGGTTTTGTCCCACATTCACAAATCTTGATATCTTGCAAGACATGAATTGCACACATACCAAATTGGAATCTCTCTCTCTCTCTCTCTCTCTCCCCCCCCCCCCCCCCCCCCCCCCCCCCCCCCCCCACCCACTACATTGTAGTTGACAATACTTCAGTGACAAAGTTTTAATCTTTGACCTTTGTCCACGTGGGACCTTTAGAGGATTTGCAAGGCAAAGAAAACACTCGATACAAAATTTAGACACTTAGTTTCCCTTTATCTATCTCTGTGTGTCTGTGTGTGTGTGTGTGGAAGAGTAGTTGGCAAGAAGTCAATGCTCCAATTTTTTCTTTTATCCACATGGAAAGATCTAGAGGTGCCGCATGACAAATATTACACATGTAATACGTCTTGTGGCCTTCTTGGCCCCCATCTCTCTCTCTATACATATTTAGTAGACCATAGTTATCAAGAGATTTGTAACCTAGGTTTAATTGTTTTGGTTTTCTTCCACATGAACTCAATCACCTAGGTTTTAATAAGTTAGGTTTTTTCCACATGGAAAAATCTTTAGGCCTTGTAAGAAGTAAATGTCACCTATACCAAAGGTAGAAGGATTTTCTCTACCTACATTGAGAGGTCCTTAGCAAGACAAGCACAACATGATACAAAATCTAGAGGCCTCATTTGTAAAAACTATTTTGCAAGAAATCAGTGCTCTAATTTTGGAATTTATCCACATGGACAAATCTAGAGGTGTGTCTTGACAAACATTATTACCATACAAGGTTTGAGACTTTCCTTCTCTCTCTCTCTCTCTCTCTCTCTCTCTCTCTCTCTCTCTCTCTCTCTCTCTCTCTCTCTCCGTGGTTCCCAAGAGGTCAATGATCTAGGCTTGAATTTGTTGGGTTTTGTCCACATGAGATCTATCTTTCTCTTTCTCTCTCTCTTCCTCCCCCCCCGTCTCTCGTAGATTGGCTAGCAAAAGGTGGATGACATTGGTTTGAATTTGTTCAGCTTGATCTACATGCACAAAACCTAACTTAATGAGCTAGGTCCAAATTTACTTCTCTCTCTCTCTCTCTCTCTCTCTCTCTCTCTCTCTCTCTCTCTCCCCCCTCTCAAAGGAACATGTTGTATTGTATATGAGGATTGCACTCTTATGCAACAAAATGTACGTCGCAAAGCATATGATGAAAGCATCAAGAAGGTCAAGGTGTCATCTCAAGAAGAAAAGTCACTTGAGGAGGATGCAAATCCACCCAGCAAATAGGGACACATGATCTATGAGACCAACTCACGCTTGCGAATAAGCTTTTGGAATTGTAACGGGTATCCATGGAATGCGGGAATCGGCATTCATGAGCTTACCAATGACTCCGATGTGATACTTCTTGTCGAAACATAGGAGCACGATGCACAATAAATTCTTGGATTTGACAAATATGATGTGCATTCTTTGATGTGGACCAAAAATGCAAAGCAACGTAGAGGCCAAGGAGGCGTAGCATGTATGATCAAAAAGGGTTTGAAAGATATTTCCATTGTCAAAGAAGATAAGTATAAACGCTACTTATGGCTGAAAATCAGCCCACCCAATGGTCAAGTCATGTTTGTGGTCGGTTGTTACTAAAGGGGATTGGGGAGCACCACATACGGAGAGTGAGAGAGAGACAGAAGGAGACACACACACGCATTAGGAGAAATATGAACCTTGCATGGGCCTTGTAAGGAATCCTAATTTTTAGGGATTAAGGCCAATGGTGTGTAGGGTTAAGGGGACAAGGGCATTCAAGAAGCTAGTTTTGAGTAGGCTTTTCTAGCCTTTTTTTTAGACACATGTAGGATGTGGACCTAGGAGGTCACCCTCTCTCTCTAGCTTTTTGAAAGTGAAGGGAGTAAAGAGGTGTCGCCACATCATCAAAAACGTGGATCACGAAGAGCCAAAATTTGACTTTTTTTTAAAAAAAAGTTATTTTTACTTATTTTTGACTTAAAACTCTCCCCCAACATATATCCATATCAAAAAAGTATTTTTTGACATTTTTTTAAACTTGCAAGCACTAAAAGTCCAATTTTTTTATAAAAAAAACTCCCCCCCCCAAATAAAACCTTTCTTCTCTCTTCCTCCTCCCTCCTTTCTCCCACTCCTCTCCCTCCCTGCCCCTTCTCTCCTCCTCCTCCCCTCTCCCCCTCTCCCCCATTGTCCCCTTCTCTCCTCCCATATTCCTCCCTCTCCCTCCCTGCCCCCTTCTCTCCTCCTTCTCCACTCTCTCTCTCTCTCTCTCTCTCTCTCCCCCACTACCCCCTTGTCTTCTCCCATGTTCCTCTCTCTCCCTCCCCCCTCTCTCTTTTCATCCTTTGCTTCCTCATGCAACAGCTACCATGGTGCTCAAGGACATCACAAATCATATGCATACATATTTTCTTGTTCGCAACGTTTGCACTGAAGGCCGCACGTGAGGGTGAGCAGAGGTCATCCCAGGAACATCGTACCATCGGTGAGATGAATGTCGACGATTCTTCAATATCTTTCCAATACCATCACATATTTGAATAAAACACCCCTTTATGCAAGGTAACAATATACTTCTTACTTTTGATTGTGTTCTTCTTATCATAAACTTTGAAGTCTAAGGTGTTGCCTCTACTTGTTTTGTAGTTCTTGGCACAAAGGTTGCTTTTATGCACAAATAGTGAAAGGTTGCAGGTTAGAGAGGCCAAGTGCTACCACTTTTCCTCTAAAACAATCTTCTTTGTTACATCTTGCAGGTAGGTGCTTCAAATCCATGCTTATTAGGGGTGGTAGTCTCATCCTAATGATATTTTTGTATTGTTTATTCCCAGCTAGATAGAAATACTTGCAAATTTGTACAACATATACTTAACAAGTGTCATTATATAGCTTGCAAATGTTGAATTCATACATGTTTTTGTTACAATCTGACCTCTTGCTATGCTAGTTGAGTGGCGTTGTTTGCAAGAATGGCTCAAGGAACTGACATAACATGAAGCTTTTACGATGGCACAAAGCTCTCCTCAACGGCAATGTGGCTCCCACTACACCAAAAATCATTATGCTAACATGAAGAGATCCCTAGTAGGACAATACAAAAACTTTTCATCAGCAGCAACACACTCTTTCCTAACATGAGGGCACTCCTACCAAAGATATTTTTATGTGATAGGTCACCCTAGGAGCATACCATGTCATGGAATGGATGTAAGAACTATGACCGCACTACTCCTTGGAAAGTGTTCACAAATGTATGTTTATCAAAGTTAATGAGAAGAAATTTGGACTTTTGTGTTTGTTGATGTGTAAGAGCACTCTAGGTCTACCATATTTTAGATTGTTTGACAAGTTAAATAAAATTTGTAGTCATTTAAAGTGTAAGTTTGTTTTTGTTTGGTAAGATTGTACATGAGAAGACATAATAAAGTATAAGAGATCTTGGCGGAATAAGCCTCGATTAGATTCCTACCATGCACTTGTGACACCAGACCTCTCCTTGAACCTTTTGATTTCTATCATTGTGGGAAGTCCAAGGGTGGTCTATTTCAAATTTTTAGCAATAACTTTTTTTAAAAGGAAATTTTGGTTATTTTAAAGTTTGTACACAGTCTAGGAGTTCATTTTGATTGTTTTCCTTCAGTTTTAATTTTTGATCGAGGGCACTCCTTGGAAGCCACTTTTGAAGGTGTTAGGGTGAGATGTTGAGAAAGTTTTGTAGGTAGGAAATGTTGAGCTTATATGTGAAGCTACTCAATATATGGCTTCTCTATATATGGCACCCAGGTCTCCTCTATATATACATCATCTCATGTGTGTATTCTACACACTTTGGGGTTCTACTTCTGTGCTCTCTCCTTCTCTCTCAACATGGTATCAGAGCAGTACGTTTTTGTTTTCGATTTTTCTCCTGATCAAAATCGATTTTTCAAAAACTACTAGCGCGAGGGATCGGAATCGCTGTGGTCTACAACTTTGCAGAAGGAAGTTTCTTCAAATTCTGCACCGATTTTGAGTTATCGTTCACGGACTGCGTACATACCTGAAAAACAGCTTCCGCGTTTTGTTTTTGATTTCTCTGCTAATTGGAAACGATTTTGCAGAAACTACCCACGAGAGAGACCGAAAATCAATGTGGTCTACAACTTTGCAGGAGGAAGTTTTTTCAAATTCTGCACCGATTTTGAGTTATCGTTCGCGGACTGCGTACATACCTAAAAAGCAACTTCCGCTTTTTGTTTTTGATTTCTGAAAATTTTGGATGGCCAGTTTGCGCGCCCTTGTGGCCCCTCTTGTTGAGGGTCCCTGGGCCCTAAAATGACAAGTACAAGATTTTTGTTAATGCATGGCCATGAGATAGAACTGGGCAGTTTAATGTGTTCATAGCAACCCCTCCCCCCCCCCCCCCCCCCCCCCCCCAAATGGCAGATACCTAAACATTGTATCATGCTTATCAACCATTTTCTACTTCCTTGTGTCCATCCCCTGTTCTTGGAAATATCTTGGTCCCTATTTGTGCCTGGATAGGCATTCTACGCGCCGTTGTGGTCCCTCTTGTTGAGGGTCCCTAGGGCTTCAAAACGACAAATAGGGGCTTTTTTTTAATGTATGGCCATGAGATAGAGTTGTAGTGTTTGATGTCGGGAGTATTCACTATGTCAAATTTTCCTATATCATGTGCGTTCACCACAATGGATTGAAAGTAGCCCTTATAGGCCTTACCTACACATGTTTTTGTAACTTTACAAGAATATAAATTCCCTTCTGTTAAACACATGTGCTATGTTACATATACTTTAGTGAACTCCCAAGGTCAAAGGCCTCACAAATTTTGTGCACTCATAACATTTAGCACTAGAAATCAACCAAATAAGGAGCCAATTTTTACTTCCTTGTGTTCACCTCGTGTTCTTGAGAATGTTTTGGTTAAGCCATTTCTTTGGTATTTAAAACCACATGTGACCCCTATTGTTATAGTATCCGACCAAAGGTTTCTTGATTAGTAGTTATATAGGTTCGAGTGATACATATCTTCTATGTTAACAATGCATGTATCTATAATTTATGTTTACACTTTCTCTATCCAAATGAGCTACATAGTAAAAATCAAATCCGCAATTCAACAATTAAGTTCACAAGGTGATAGATATTGGTATGATCTTTAGCAATACCAAATAAATAGCTACCAATAGCAATGAATAGGGATATTTAAGAAGGTTTGATACCAAAAACTTGTCAACACTACTCAAAAAGGTGGAAACTCAAAGGCTTTATAATATATATGATGAAACAAGAATCAATAATAAGTCACCCCTATATATCTACACCTCCATCTCAAGTTGTCATTTCTCTAAGTAAAGCTTGGCATAGGCATAGTATGGAAACAATAACATTTTGGAAAGCAAGAATTTAGCTTTCTCAACTTTTGAAATGTTGCTATTGATATATATTCAACATCCCCAAATGAGGACATCTTGACAAAGGTTATGATCCACTTAATAAGAATAACCATAAGTGATTAAACTAAAATCAAAATATTGCATGAATTTCTTCATGGTGGAATGATTAAGACTTGAAACTTCAAACATCTTACAGGCAAATCAGAATATCAAAAAAAATCAACAATATTTCTCAAATCTGTATGAAACTCCAGTAATCTAAATAAACTACTCTCACTCAGTGCGACACCATTTAACAAAAATAAATATTTATATTGCATTTATAGAGGAATCCAGCCTCATAAAAATAATTACAAATGGAGATGATGTTGTTGCTGTTAGGCTTCTCTTACAAGTATTTGTCTTTCTCATCTAGAGATTCATATACATGAGTATTTGTGTGTCTATGACACTAGGGAAGATAGTAGTACTATAGGGATGGCTTTTCTAAGAGCTCCTAGAGAGTACCTATTGGTTCAAGATTCTACAAAAATCCTACTATTCTTATCAAAATCTTTTAACACGGTAGTGAAAGGTTCCTCACGGAACAAAAATAGGGTGATTTCCATCTCTGCACATGGTTGCTTGCTCATGTCCTCTCAAAACAAGTTGACTTTGTAAGTAAACAACAGATTATGTGAGCACAAAGTTATAAAGTACAAAATGATATCATTCTAATAATCTAATGACAACTATACAAAGAATAAATTATAAGAAAAATCTTTGATGACTCTCCATAGATAACACAACTTACTTACATTGTGAGACTCAATCACATGCTACAAAACTATAGATGGCGCACCAAAGCCATCAACAACATAGCACCACCCAATGTTATGAGGTGTGAAGCCTAAACATTGAAAGCCATAAAGAGGTTAATTCCCTCCAGCATGATAAACTTAAAGATGGAGATGATCTTAAGCTCTGAATGTAAGCTACAAGGGTAGTTTTCTCACCATTCTATCTTTATGTTGGAGATGAGTCCTTGCAATGCCCATGCACTATTCACACCTCCTGTTCTTGTGGTATGCAAGTCATGTGAGTTGATGCTTTTTCCACCTTCGGGAGTAGAGGTTTCCATGTAGTGTGAGTGAATGAAAGTAGAAGGAGGAGAATCTTGTTTCATGCTATAATGGAGGTGAGAGAAGGTAGAGGAGTTAGCTTGGTGTGGAACTATGTGGTGGGCAAGGGGAAGAGATGGGGGAGAAGCTTGCTTGGTGCCACAATGGAGATGGGAGAAAGCTAGTAGAGAGATAATGTTAAACTATAGGGGGTGCATGTGGTTGTTGTAGCCATGGAGAGCTTGGAAAAGGGTTTGTAGAGAGAGAAAATCACTTTTAGCTATAGAATAGGTTTGGAAAGACTTTGGAGGGTGGAAAATGATGTTTTGATTTTTTTTTGAAAAATTTTATTTTTTTGGAATTTTTTAGTGCACGTTTTTTACTTTTGGAAGTCAAAAATACTTTTTTGACCATGAAACAGGTTAGGGGACCTTTTAAGAAGGGAAAACTTGAAATTTGAAATTTTTAGTGTATTTTTAAATCCGGGCCAAAAAGTGGGGGAAAAAAGGTCAAAGTGGTCCCCCCCCCCCCCCCCCCCCCCCCCCCTCCCTTTCCCCTGGCCACCTTCCTTACCTTCTCACTAGGTAAGAGGCCATTAAGAGGTGTAAGGCTACCTTGTCCCCCTACTTTTTTGAGGGTATAGAGTGTGTCTACCACCCTCTTCCTATTGGCTGGCCTCTAATTAACCTTAATCCCAAAGGGCCCCTAGAGGGTTCATATTTTTCCTAATGGGTGTGGGTGGGGAGAATGTGAAGTGGCAGCTCCCCCTATACAATATACTCACTATAAGTATAAGGTAACAGTGAGCGTGCGCCCATGACCTGGGCGACCGATCAAGGCACATAGGCCTTAACCCCAACAACCTCCCACTTAAAGGCCAATGTGCCTTTAAGCAAGATCTACTAGTGTAAAACTAATAGAAGGTGAGATATTCTCTCAACCTATGCCCACTGACTCTCGATGAGCTAGTGCATCCGGCTCTATTGATAGACAAACATCCCACTGAGGAAGCCACACAGAGCTAGCTCCAAGATCTGCAAAGAGTCTACAAGAGCTCATGCACTCCTGCAAGTACAAGAGCTCATGCACTCCTGCAAGTATCGGTCCAATACCTGCAAATCTCCCCTATGCTCTATGCCGAGATCAGTCATCGAACAACTAATCAACCGTGCTGCAAATGCTCCCAGTGCATCTGCTATGTCGGGCCTCAAGATCAGCATCTTGTACATGAGGACACCGAACGTTGATGCAACCCTGGCAACCTCTGCCACCTCCAACTCAGAACTCAACTCCTGGCAATCCTGTCCCCTATCATAGAGACCATGGCACTCTGACTACGAGCTCTGGAGTGACTCCTCGTGCCCACTACATAGCACATGTGTACCAAGAGTATCCATCTGTCCTTAATGTGCATCAAGCTCTGGCATAAGCATATCAAGAAATGACTCCACAATAGCCGACATCTCAGCATCCATGTGAGTCATCTCTGTCATCACCTCTGATGACTCATCCTGTTGTGACTCACTAGAGCTGTTCCACTCTACCTGTGCATCCGTAGACGCAACCTATACAACAAGGTCACTGCTCTGCACTCCATGCAAAGCATCCTGCAACCCACAAGAAAAAGAGACTCGCCTTCTCTCTCGCTCTCTACCTGGCTGCATGATCACAGAGACAACACCGTCTCTCCCGTGATCCACATGCAATAAGTAACATGTACCACTCCTGGCACCTCTCGCAATCACTAGCGAACCCAAATGCATCAGAAAATCTTGCTCTCGTAGCGAAATCTGACATCCACAATCTCTAAGCTGACCAATCGAGATTAAACTCACTGTCAAATCTGGTACATAGCGCACATGTCGTAACAAGTAAGATGTACCACTCGGTAATGACAGCCTCACATCTCCTCCACCTGCTATCTCATGCACCGATCCATCAGTCAAATGTACACTGCCTAGCATCCCACTAGAATAGCTACAAAACCATTCACGATGCGGCGTGACATGAAACATAGCATCTGCGTCTAGCAACCACTACGAAGGGAGTGCACTATCCACATGTATAGCATCTCGTGCATAGCTCGAGGTAAAAGTGACATCCCCATCACTATCAAAGCAACTGAGTCCATGGCATCACTACATACATCTTTGAGACTGCCATGTCTCCTACGATGTTGCATATGACAAAAACAGCGTCGTCTAACGTGTCCAGAATGACCACAATACCACATGTCACCTGTCGGCATGCTCCTGAATGTAAATGTCTCACACGAGTCCGTGATCACTCGGATCTATCATACATATCATGTAATCTGCGCCAAAGTGCTCTCGAAGTAGTCTCATACATAACAAGAGCATATACAGATTCGGCAAGGTGCAAAGAGAGTGTAGATAGTGCCATCTCCTCTAGATCCTGCCACTGATCGTCAGACATGTTTGAAGGTCTACCCGCATCACCACTCAATGGTCGCTATGTCAATGCATCAAGCATACACTCTCTCCATGCTGCAAAGTCTGACCCATCAAACATGCACATTTAGGAGAGATCATAACCTGTCTCTGCCATGAGCACAATGTAGCAAACTAGAAAGCAAAACCACCTCACCAACAACACCTAGAAACTGTCTACAAATATGGCCAGAAACACAATGTAAAACCTGTGAGACACACTCCAAAATAGAGCTCCCGCAATGTCAATACAAGCCTCGCCTGCTCTAGTATGACACTGCAATCTGTGACCTAATCACCAAGCCCACACTATGCGGTATCGATGCATACACATGCACAAATCTCCCACTTGCAGAGAACACCACACGCAAATGCTGAGTGCAACCCGCAATCTCTACCTAGATCACATAAATGATGCGCATAACACTCCATGGAAAATTTCGCCAGAGTTTCGTCAGTAAAACGACCACAAAACCAGTAACCAAACTGACTGCACGCTCAAAACCATGAGCAACCAAAGCGCATCAAACCACACTCCAAATGCATGCACCAATCTCCACACTTTGCATACATCATTGCAAACACCTGCAACTCTAGTACACAAATATTTGCTCTACCTGTGACTGCCAAAAAACATGCTCGAGGCATACATTTTTGAGATCAAAATGCAAACACATTAGTCTCCCTGAGCATCAAACCACATAATGCATACATCGTATCCTCCCACCTGTGAGGAAACTTGCAGCAAATATCACTCTCACATCTCCTCGACACACAATAAAAAACTTCTGCTGCAAAAAATTCAGCGTTCAAAATTTTAAAATTTTGATATGAAGAGCGTGTCCGGAGCATGCCAAAACCCCAAGGTAGACTCCTGGATCACATGTATCCGATTCCGGGTGTGAAAACTATGCCAAAAATCTCCGTTTCAGTCCAAAAACGCAGCATAAACTGCCGAAAGAGGGCTGAAAAATGCAGCTCCTCAACCGTAGCTCAAATGAGGTTTTTGATGGCTCGAATGGCTTCGAAAGGGGGGTAAAACGCTAGCATGCCTGATGGAGACGCTCTCGGAAAGCTAAATTTGCCGATGCCGAAGTCGAAACCCTATTTGCACTCTTGAAAGTGGGCGCGCGCGCGGACACAAAAACAGCAAGCACAAAACCTCTCTCTGATACCAATTGAAGGGGATCGGGGAGCACCCAATAGGGAGAGTGAAAGAGAGAGAAGGATACACACACACGATGTGGGTGGGGAGACTGTGAAGTGGCAGCTCCCCCTATACAATATACTCACTATAAGTATAGGGTAACAGTGAGCGGGCGCCCATGACCTAGGCGACCGGTCAAGGAACATAGGCCTTAACCCCAACAATTACATTCCTCACTATGAATCCAACTTTTATGCTCGCTTGGATATGGATAGAGATCAGCCCTTTGTTGAACTAGAGGAGGACATTGCTCATTACAAGGACCAAGGTGAAGTCATTGTCTTTGGAAACATGAATGCTCGCACAAATACCTGAAAACACGACACACAACAAGTTGACATGCCGCATGTTTCAAGAAGAATGGATGACTCATAGTTGTATAATCAAAGTTCTAATGATGCAAAAGAATTGGATTACTATAGAAAGTCACTTCTACATATGTTCAATAGTACCGGAATGCTCATTGCAAATAGTGTATCTTTATGACAAGGCACCAATGACATTACATGTAGAAAGCACAATGGTGATAGTGTGATCGACTATAGTGTGAAAGTGTAGAAATCACAATGTCATAATAATCAATATCTAATTCTCCTAAATGATTTTCTCATATTAAACTGATCATTTAATGTGGGGAAGTGCCAGGGGAAAAAAAACCTAGAATATTGGTTAAGCTAGCAGACCGGCCACAGTAGGGATCCAAAGGAGGGAAAATAGGGATCCAAAGGGGGGGCCATCTGCAAAAGATCCATGTGCAACAATGGGCTAAAAAGACCCTAAGGTTCAGCCCATTAAGACTTCCAAAATGCTAAGGTTCCAAAATTCAAAGGTTGTGTCGAAAGGGTTAAAGCTTAGGGGGAATTGGATGCTTTGTGTGCTCTCCAAAGTCAATGCATATCCCTACATGGGAGGGGGCGAGCCCTTCTTCTAGGGGATGAGAGAGAAAGCCACACACACACAGGCTCCCTTTACACAAAGGGAATGAGGGACACATGTCATCTCCCGAGGTAAGATGCCCACAAGGTGTGCCCAGTTTCTATTGCATGACCCTTGAAGTGGACCAATGAGAATTAATCTAGATTAAATATAGTTTAAATAATTTAAAAACATTTAATAAAAGAAACCAATGAGAATTAAGTCTCCTAGAAGACTATTGGGTAGTCTCCCAAGGGGTCCAATGAGCATTCAGGAGCCCAATGGCTTGCCTGATTCCTATTGGCCAGGAGGCAAAGGGGTCCAATGAGAGTTTAGTTTAATTATTTAATTACCTAAAGCTCTCACAAAAGGGGAAAGGGGGACACATGTCAGAAGGCTATTACTTATGCTGCTTAATTGTCATTGGCTTGACTTGGGGAGAGCCAATGAGGGCTCAGCAAGAGCAAATAGCAAGAGGGCTCGCCCAAGAGAGATAGGGGGCTGATTTTTGCAAGGCATTATCACACACACACACTCACACAATCTCATGTGTGAAGAAAGAGAAGACTATCTCTTCCCAAGCTTTAATGGAGAGCTCATCACCTACTCCAAGCTTGTGAGATAGAAGCCTACATCAACACACTCTTGGCATGTGGATGCAAATCCAACCAAGAGCCAAGCTTCAATGCATGCTCATCTCCTCTACCAAGCTAATTAATAAGCTAAGCTATGCTAATATGAGTGATTATGTGAGGAGATGTACATCTTTCTCGTAAGATTCTCCTTCTTCCTCTCAATCTACTCTCATACCCTACTAGCTCTCACCATCTTCGAAGGTGTGTGAGGTCTTGGGTCTAAGAATCGGGATAATTCAAGTTGTGTTTGCTAAGTATTTTGCTTAGTGCATGAAGATTTCATCTTCATTGCACTAGCTAGTATTGAAGGAACACAAGGAATTGTATTGTACAATGTCTCTCTTGATGGGAGAAACCATAATACAAAGCCTTTTGGAGGGAGGACCAGCTCCATGCAAATACGGTCCTCAACTGTTGTCATTAGCTTCATTTCTCTCTCTTTTGAAAGTATTGTTGATGCTATCTAACTAGGTGTTATGCTTTTTTGTTGCTCTCTCCACCCAAGCACTCTTGTAATTCTCATTAGGAATCTATTCTAATGAAATTCCCACTATGTTCATGCTCATTTCCGCTACACACAAGTTATTAGGCCATTAAATGTTACATTGGTATCAGAGCTCAAGGTTTCTCTTTTCTTGCTCAAGAAGGGAGGTCCTCAAGCTAGCTACAAATGGTTGGTATTATTAATTGCCTGTAAGTAAGAAGAATAGGGATTTTTCAGCCTTGTAGTGCGCCTGCCTTTGTGCAATCAACGGGGCATCACCGTCGAGAGCTATGGTCTTAATAGTGGAGTCCTACGGGGCTTGCCTACATCTTAACCACTATTGAGCTATTAGAAGCTTGACATGAGGTAATGCTGTTTTGGTGTTGAAAGACCCTCTCTTCTAATCCTGGATTCGAGCCGTGGGTACAGTAGCTTGAGTGCTTTTTCTAAAGGGGTAAAGAGGAGTAGCAACTAGGGCTTGAAGTGCCAAAGTACACCTAAAAAGGTTACACCTAAAAGTTATTAGAATGGATGACAATAGTAAAGAGAGTGAAATTAATGTTGATAACTTTGATTTTGCTCATGAGCAAGCTACTAATGATGCTTCAATGCTTGTTAACTATCTTGTTTCTAGGCTTTAACAAGCCATGGGCAATCCATATCTCCAAAGTGAAGTGCAATGGCAGCTCCGTGCTCACGGGATTCTTCAAGCTCATCACCATGATGAGAGAACACCTAGGAAGCCTCCTTGTGAGACTACCAAAAGAGGTCTCTCTCCCATTCGGGAAGAAGAAGAGAACCCATATGAAGGGCTCAAGAGTTTACTTCTTGATGATGCATCTCCTTCCCCAAGGAGAATGCAAGAGCCTCCACCGAAGGAACGAGAAAGAAGCGAGTCTCCCGCCACCTCAGCGGAGATGGCTCCACGAAGATGGCAGGCTAAACGCTCTCCATCACCACCAAAGCGGAGAAGACCATCGTACTCTTCTCCACTCCATAATTCAAAGAGGGATGATAAAAAGCAAGAGAAGAAAAAGGCGAGAATGAGGACATCCTCTTCTCCATCTTCTTCATCCTTTTCCTGTTATGAAAGCTATGGTGAAGACGACAAAAATCAAGACAAGAAAAAGGCGAGAAAGAGGTCACCCTCTTCTCCACCTTCTTCAAATTCTTCACCTTCTGAAGAAAGTGATGGTGCAACCTTTGAACCATCAAAAAGAAGAGGCCACAGAAAATCCTATGCCGCATGGAAGAGGTCGTCCAAGCTGAAGAAATTCAAAGAGGGAGGGAAGAGCATCTCTTTCCTTACCTATGATGGCACCTTTGGTGCTACGGACAAAGTCTTGTCCAAAAGTCTCCTAAGGGCAACGCCAACAAAGCTAAGGAGAAGGGACTTTACAAAGGTAAGAATAAACTCTCTCCTGAAGAGCTTGAGCGTTATCGTAAGGATAACCGGTGTTTCAAGTGCGACGAACAAGGGCATGCGTACCGCGCTTGTCCCCAAAAGAACAACCGCCAAGATACTCCTAGAGCTTCCTTGGTTGAAATCCAAGAGGAGGAGACTCACCAAACTCACCACAAAGGATCTCCTCTATGCCGTGCTTGGGGAAAGGTAAGAGAACATGATGCTTTTATTCTCTTTGACCCTCGTTCTACTCACAATTTTATATCTATGGAGTTATCCACCAAGCTAGGCATACAATCCTACGAGATGGGAGATGTCCTACCCGCGAATAGTGCCTTCAAGGGGCAAGAAGCTTCAGTCACTCCCTTAATTGGGAAATTGAGGCTTCATGTCCAAGGCTATGCATGTGGACAAAGAGGACTTCTTTATCTCTCCTCTCAAGCATGAGGATGTAATCCTAGGGGCACCATGGTTTGACCGTCTGGCTGCCGATGTTAAATTTCCTGAAAGGAGAATCTCCTTTAAGTTCAAGGGAAAAGACATGTATATAGATGCTAAGGAAATGGGTAACACTATCCCCATTGTACATACACCAGCTTTCAACAAGTCAATAAAGAGCTCTATTTCCATGTACATGATTTATGTTAAAGACTCTCAAAATGAACCTAATGCTTTAACGAAAGAAAATAAAAGCAACCAAAAGGAATTAGAGTTATCCAATTTTCTCAAGGGGTTTCAAGATGTTTTTATTGACGACATCCCTTGTGAGCTACCTCCTAAACGAGGTAATGATGACCATGCAATCGAACTTCTTCCAGGAAGTTCACCGCCTAACAAACCTCCTTATAGAGTTTCTCAAGCTCAACAAGAGGAGATTATGCGGCAAGTGCATGAGTTAGTTGATAAGGGTATGGTTAGGCCAAGCTCATCTCCATTTTGCTCACCTGTGCTACTAGTGCAAAAGAAAGACGGCACATATCGTATGTGTGTCGACTATAGAGCACTAAATAGGATCACTATCAAGAATAGGTTTCCCGTTCCACGGGTAGAAGACCTATTTGATAAGCTACAAGGATCGACCTACTTCAGTAGGATTGACCTAAAAAGTGGCTATCATCAAATAAGGAGAGTTGATCAAGACATTGTAAAGAACGCATTTTGCACCACATTTGGTCTTTACGAATACATTGTCATGCCTTTTGGCTTGACCAATGCACCAGCCACATTCAACCACTTGATGGAGAAGCTGTTAAGGCCTCATCGAACCTTCACTAGAGTGTTCTTTGATGATATTATCATCTACTCTAATTCATTGGAGGAACACAAGCAACACCTCCAGGTAATATTTCAAGTTTTAATAGAGAATAAACTTTATGTTAATCAAAAGAAAAGTGAAATTTTCTTGCAAGAGATTCAGTATTTAGGTCATATTATCTCTCAAGATGGCATCCAAATGGATCCATCTAAGTTAGAGGTAATAAAAGGATCGCCTAAACCAAGGAATCATCATGAACTAAGAAGCTTTATAGGTATGTGTGCATACTATAGATGCTTCATAGAAAAGTTCTCACAAATTGCGGGACCATTACATGACCTAACAAAGAAAAGCGTTAGGTATACATGGTCTGCTAAGGAGAACAATGCTTTCGAAAAGCTTAAAGAAAAGCTTATCTCTCAACCTATGCTTACACTACCAGATCTCTCAAAACCATTTGATTTGAGGTCCAATGTGATGCTTGTGGTGATTGCCTTGAAGCTGTTTTACTCCAAGAAGGGTATGCCATAGGCTATGAGAGTCGAAGGCTCGACCCTGCTGAGCAAGCTCTGGGCATATATGAAAAGGAACTCCTTGCAGTTCTACATGCCTTAGACTCATGGAAGCACTATTTATTGTGGACTCCTTTCATTTTGCGAACGGATCACCAAAGTCTTAAGTACTTCATGATGCAGACCAAGCTCTCCGACAAACAAATGAGGTGGGCAAATTTCCTTTCGCAATTTCATTTTCATATTGCTCACATTGCTGGCAAGCATAATCAAGTAGCTGATGCACTCTCAAGACGGCCGAGAGTGAATGCGGTTTCCATAGAAACTCACAATGATCTATCGTCAATGATAGATGAGTACGCTATTGATCCCGATTTTAGAGATGTGATTTCAGCCCTTGCATTAGGGAAGAAAGAAGAACCATTTACCTTACAAGATGGTTATCTTCTCTATGGCAATAGACTATGTGTTACTAACTCACTACGTGAGAAAGTAATGTATGAATCTCATGCTCCACCTTATGTGGGGCATAGAGGGATTCAGTCTCCCTTAAAGGGAATTGAAACATATTTCTATTGGCCTACCATGAAAGTGAACATACAAGAGTATGTTTCTAAATGTGTGGTATGCCAAAAGACAAAATTTGACAGAGGGAAGCAACTTGGATTGCTTCAACCCTTGCCAATCCCTACTTCACCATGGGAGAGCATATCCATGGATTTTATCTTTGGATTGCCTAAGTCTATCCATGGGAATACGGGAATATGGATGATAGTAGACAGGTTCAGTAAACAAGCTCATTTTATACTTGTCAAAAAGACTATCAAAGCCCATCAAATGGCAACCCTCTTCATTTCACAAATTTTCAAGTACCATGGCTTGCCAATGTCCATAGTGTCGGATAGAGATCCTAGAATGACTAGTAATTTCTGGAAGGGTCTCTTTGAGAATTTAGGGACAAGGCTAAACTTCTCTTCAGCCTATCATCCACAAACGGATGGCCAAAGTGAAATAGCTAACCTAACCATTCTCGATCTACTAAAAGCCTATGTAACGGAAGTAGATCAAAGATCCCAATGGGAGAAGTACTTACCCTTAGTGGAGTATGATTACAATAACACTGTACATAATTCCACGGGAAAAGCACCTTTCGAGGTAATTGAGGGAAGATCAAAAAGTCCCTTTCTACTTAAGGTACATGGAAAGATCTTCGCTGCAGATGAGTATAGCCGAGACCTACAAGAATCTTTTCAAAAGATTAAGGATGCTATCTCTATCTCACGGCAAAGGAAAAAGGCTGCTGCAGACAAGCACAGAAGATCCCGAGCCTTTAAAGAAAATGATTGGGTCTTGTTAAAGTCTCCCAAGGCTCGATTAAGGCACACGATGAGCAAGAATCCTACGGGCCACCAAAAGTACTATGCTAAACTAGCAAAAAGGTACTACGGTCCCTTTCACATTCTTAGGCCAATCAATGAGATGGCCTATCAACTCAAGTTGCCCAATCATTGGCTCATACACAATTCTTTTCATGTGACCCACCGGAGATCGAGGACCAAGAGGAGGTGCTGCAGGCCGAGTCCATTCTCCGACATGAAGACAAGATACTAAGAGGCGGTAAGACTATCCGACGATATCTTATTAAGTTAAAGAATTATCCTTTTGAAGATGCTAGATGGATGCAAGGCATACAATTAAAGGATAACCTAAACCTTGTCAATGCTTACAATGCTTCCCAAGAGTAAGAAAATGTACAAAATGTTAAAATGAACAAAGTTTTTTTTGTCTTATAAGACTTTCTTTTTCTTTATTGTGTAAAAAAATGAAGTAGTATGCATGCTTAGATCAAGTTTGTGGAGACGACGTCTCCCAAACACCAAGTAGAGCTTGTCACTCTACTATGGAAGACTGATAGGACTAATGTGCAGACATGCTTGCGGCAGCCTCAGGCTCTCAAGCACCAAATGGACTAGTCATCCATTGTGGAATGATGTCGTAGGGTAACATAGGGCTCCTCTACCCGCTAAGAAAAGGACTCATGAATATGCTTTATCTTCTCTACACCATAGTCGAGGACGACTATGATTTCAAGAGAGAGGTAATGTCATAATAATAAATATCTAATTCTCCTAAATGATTTTCTCATATTAAAGTGATCATTTAATGTGGGGAAGTGCCAGGGTAGAAAAAGCTAGAATATTGGTTAACCTAGCAGATCGGCCACAGTAGGGATCCAAAGGGGGGGCCATCTGCAAAAGATCCATGTGCAACAATGGGCTAAAAAGACCCTAAGGTTCAGCCCATTAAGACTTCCAAAATGCTAAGGTTCCAAAATTCAAAGGTTGTGTCGAAAGGGTTAAAGCTTAGGGGGAATTGGATGCTTTGTGTGCTCTCCAAAGTCAATGCATATCCCTACATGGGAGGGGGCAAGCCCGTCTTCTAAGGGATGAGAGAGAAAGCCACACACACAGATGCTTTGTGTGCTCTCCAAAGTCAATGCATATCCCTACATGGGAGGGGGCGAGCCCTTCTTCTAGGGGATGAGAGAGAAAGCCACACACACACACACACACACACACACACAGGCTCCCTTTACACAAAGGGAATGAGGGACACATGTTAGCTCCCTAGGGCAGATGCCCACAAGGTGTGCCCAGTTTCTATCGGATGACCCTTGAAGTGGACCAATGAGAATTAAGCTAGATTAAATCTAATTTAAATAATTTAAAAACATTTAATAAAAGAAACCAATGAGAATTAAGTCTCCTAGAAGACTATTGGGCAGTCTCCCAAGGGGTCCAATGAGCATTCAGGAGCCCAATGGCTTGCCTGATTCCTATTGGCCAGGAGGCAAAGGGTTCCAATGAGAGTTTATTTTAATTATTTAATTACCTAAAGCTCTCACAAAAGGGGAAAGCACTACAAGAGGTTGTGTGCTCTTGTGACGCTGTTAGCGACGGAAATACACTGGGTTTTTATAACCCCCGGCGTCGCTAAAACCGTCGCTATGAGCGTCACTACGAGAGCGTCGCTATATGCGTCGCTATGAGTGTCTCTATATAGAGACGCTCATAGTGACGTTTACACAAAAGACTATAGTGACGCTCATAGAGACGCTACAGAGCCATAAATAGCGACGGTTATAGCGATGCCCGAGAGAATTTTTTTTTGGTGGCAGGGCATTGAATGCCCTGCCACCCATCAACCATATTGTACTTGATTCATTTTTTAAAAAAAGTGCAAGGGTAGATAATAGACCCAAAATAGTCACCCACAAGACGCATTGTTTGCAAAATTGACAATTGTACACATCATAGGCAAAATTAATTGATTGGCAAATGTAATAATGACAATTGTACAACATCATAGGCATAAAGAATTGATTGGCAAAAGGAACTGCGGTGACAAATGTAATAATATACATGGTTCAAAAAGACGTATAAAATCCGTCTCATGATACATAAGCTATGAGAAACCCTAAACTAATGCTATCTAGCTACGGCTAAACTGACGTCGTCTAGTCAGACGTCTCATCGCGTCCAAGCGGCGTATCTGTCGGATTCTGCAAAAAAAGACAATAAGACAGCTTTCAGTAAGTATAAACATATAACGACATTTATAAAACAATACAAAAAATGGAAAAGAGTAAACCCTAATACTAACCATGCCGCCACGAGAACTGAGAATGTCCATCAGGGCGTTTAAGCCCTTCCTACCTGCGTACTCGCGCTCGTACGGTGTGGGATCACGTCCTGTCATCGACCACTGTCAAAACATACAAAGATTTCATTATGTTAGAATTAAAAAACTCATAAACCCTAAACTATCAAACATAAAGAGCAATGCGAAAACACTTACAAAATCGGCCTCAAATGATGCCCATCCACCGCTCCCCAAGTGGTGCGAGCTCCCTGCCTCTACACGCGCTCTGACTGCATCCTTTTGTTGCTTCCACTTGTCGGGATTCTCGCTGCTTTCTTCGCATTCTTCCAATCTTCTTTGGCCAGCCAATCTGGCCTGTTCCAACGATTCTTGATTGCCTTTTGCACTTCGGAATGCTTGTGTTTGCAGTATTCGCGCATTTGAATCTTCATCAGGTCTTCATTGAAGCGCTGATCCCGTGTTGGAACGGGAAACTCATCATGAAGTATGCTGATGACTCTGTTTTTTAAATCACTTGGTACTTCACTCCATTTTTTTAGTATGTAGTGTCTAAACAGCTGAGAGCAAAGACCACGCATGCGCGAGATCACCTTCTTGCCGTCATCATCCATGATGATGCCGCCGCTGAAGTCGACGGAGTAAGACAAGCCCTCTGGCCGGTGACGCGTGAACCTGGGTGTCCCGACAGGGGTCTCTAGCGGCGTGTCGATGGGGGTATGGACGTCAGGTGTCTCCACCGGCGTCTGGGCGCCGAAGCAAGGAGTGTCGAGTGGGGTGGCTCCTAGCGGAGTAGGTAGAGGTGTGTTGCTGCTAGGAATAGTCAGCCGTGCAAAACCTGGTGTAGATGGAGATGTTGTGGCTAGTGTGGGGGTGGGCAAAGAAGGGGAAGGTAAAGAGCCTCGTCGAACACGAGGCGGTGTGGAGGCATCGGTGGTGGAATCCCCACAACAACCGCCACCGCCACCACTAGAGCGCCGGTGTCTAGACGAGTGTGAAGCTCGTCTCGTCGACGCCGAAGCTTCGGAGCGCGCCGAATGCTCCGAAAGAGAGGGAGATGCGGATGGATTAGGAACGCGCGATGATGCGCCAGAGCGATGACGCTCCACGTACCACTGTCTCTGTTGTGGTGACAAAGAAGAAAGAAACTCCTCATCATCCATACCTGCATTAAACACACGAATATTTAAACTTAATATTGAATGAATAGAGTAGACAATGACGCAAAGACCATTAAATACAATGACGTAATGACACATATAAATACAATGACGCAATGAATTGAGTGATAGAAGAGGCAAGTCGAAAACTCAGAATTTTCAATCAAAAGATGTGAGCGCGAGTAGAAAAGAGCGTTATACACCATGGAAGATACTTAGAGAGCCAGAGCTTTTACAACACGGAGCAAAATTGTTCAAATACAATATTTGTGGCTTTAAGAGATCTCTCTCTCATCCTCGCATAACTCAGCATAACTTCCTATATTTATATAGAGCTCTCCGTTTAAACACATATCCTCTGTTTCATTTTGTAGCTCCTCTGCATGCACCCCATATAGAGTAGTAGAATCTTGATGCTCATCTGGCACCACCGCAGCGGCTTCTGATTGAGCATCTTCCACTACAAGAGGCTATTCATATTAGCGACGCTCACACAGCGACGCTCAAAAAAAAAATTCCCGGCGTCGCTATGAGCGTCGCAAATTTCTTTGTAAATTTGCGACGCTCATAGCGACGCCGGCTGGGCTAAAAAAATAACCGAGCGTGCCCAAAAACTTAGATCTCAGATCTGAGTTTTTCGGCGCCCTCAAGCAAGGAGCAGGTAACGCTCTTCCTCTCTCTCTCTCTCTCTCTCTCTCTCTCTCTTTTTCTTCTCCACACACACACACACACACACACACACACGAGGAGAGGAAGGAGAGCTAGGTATGCTTCTTCCCTCTCCTCATTCTCATGTTCCCTTCCCCTCTTTCTCTCTCCCTCTCTCTCTCTCACACACACACACATACACACACACACATAGTGTTTTTGAGAGAGAGAGAGAGAGAGAGAGAGTACAAACATAAACAAAAACGCACACACATATACATAAACAAAGAATGCACACACACATTGAGAGAGGAAAAGAGAGAGAGAGAGCATGCATAAACAAAAAACGCACGCATTGAGAGAGGAAAAGAGAGAGAGAACATGCATAAACAAAAAACGCACACATTGAGAGAGGAAAAGAGAGAGAAAACATGCATACGATCCAAAAAAACGCACACACATGGAGAGAGACAGAGAGAGAAACTAATTTAATGTCGTAGGAAACTAATTAAAATTAAAAGACCTAAAGATCTAGCCGACGAGGAGTTGAACTCAAGACCTATTATTCAAGAGGGAAATGGCATAATCAATCTATCATACTTGGCATGGGTGATAGAAAGGTTATACCATTTATCTCTTTTTATTGGCACACACATCCACACACGCGCACACACACAAGAAGAAGAGAGTTATAACGTCGTAGGAAACTATCCTAAAAGACGTTAAAGATTGGGTTAGATGTAGACTTACGTTAAATTTGATTTTGTTTATTTAAGTTAAATTAGATTAGATTTAGGTTTATTTTTAACTAGATTTACGTTTATTTACGCTAGATTTAGATTTACGTTATATTAGATTAGATTTAGGTCTCCATAGACTGCGATGCCTGCATGAAGGAGGTGAAGAAAGCCCTCAATGGAATATAGGGTATTGCTGCCTTCACTCATGGTGGGCTCCGTCGATCCAAAAGTACTAGTGAAATGTCTTCAGAAGATAGGGAAGAAGGTGGATCTTCAGGGCGGCAAGAGTCACTACATCCCCGACACAATGACCATCTAGACAACCTCTAGTCATTCAACAGCAACTTCAATGTTAGTAACAAGAGCAAGAACGGTCTAAAGGGCCAATTGCTGTCGTCAGATGTGGATGGAGATGAGGCAGCGTCACCGCCGGAAGTTAACTCTCACATCTTTAGTGATGAGAATGCCAACTCTTGCCGAGTTATGTGAAAAATTATGTGTTAAATCAGTTTTAAGGTTCTTATAATCCCTGTTAGTTTAGTTCTTTGTTTTTAATATAACATAATTTACGTTAGATTTAGATTTATGTTATATTTGATTAGACTTAGGTTTATTTAGGTTTACCCACACACACACACACACACACACAAGAAGAAGAGAGTTTTAACGTCGTAGGAAACTATCCCAAAAGACGTTAAAGATTAGGTTAGATGTAGACTTACGTTAAATTAGATTTAGGTTTATTTTTAGTTAGTTTTACGCTTATTTACGTTAGATCGAGTCCACGCAAGAATTACTTACGGTTTAGGGTTTAGAGTTAGACGAACAGTGAAAAGATCTACTGTGAAAAGATGTTAAGATGCTGTGAAGTGCTTCAGCTAGAGAAGAGGCAAAGGGGTTTTGTCCACTACATGCAGTATCATGTAGACGTGGGTCTGTAGATTTCTTGTACCCACAAATATAGGTATTGACCAATAAAGACGAGATTATAACCGGGTGGTTCTGATCTCCGTGCACCTCTAGACCGAGGTGTGCGAGGATTGGACATGACTAGAGAATGTGAGGTAGAGAGAGAGAGAGAGAGAGAGAGAGAGAGAGAGAGAGAGAGAGAGAGAGAGAGAGAGAGAGAGAGAGAGAGAGAGAGAGAGAGAGAGAGATAAGACAAAGAATGCCAATAGAATATTAAATTTGTTGTCCAGGTTATAAGATTTTTATCCTCATTATGAGTAGTGACGAGGATGTGGGACCGTCCAACCGAAACACCTATCTCTCAACGAGGGTCTTATGTCCTTGTAATCAATTCAAGCATGCTGTGCGACAGACAAGACGTGTTTCTTTGCAGCACGTTTGAGAATTTGGCAAGTTCGATCCATCTATTATAGATCGAGTTATTGCCAATTATAACTCGTCGGACTCTGACGTTGGGCAACAAGCAGCAATCTTGCAACCCAATAGACGTGTTCGCAGGCGCTTTGGTCAAGCAGCATATAAGAGGCCACAAGATGTAGCCTCTGACAGCTCGGGGGATGATCATGCAGAGCACATTCCCAACGAGGCAATGTTTGAGCCCGAGATTGATGAAATGATCAAGACGATCATGGATTCAGAAAGGCTTATCTATGATGATATGAAAAGTGAAGCCGATACGCCATTGTATAATGGAGCACGTATGTCTAGATTGAAAGCACTCCTGGTTCTTCTCAACATGCAGGCAAAGTTTGGATGGAGTGACACTAGCGTCACAGCGCTTTTCAGGTGATCTATTACAATTAGTTTACTTTAATAAAACTCTAAATGTATAATGATCTGATAGATTTTTACACGATTGTATCGTATTTTTATGTTGTGTAGATTGCTTAAAGAGCACATACTACCAGCTGACAATGTGATGCCAGATTCCCGAGATGAAGCAAGAAATATTTTACGAAAGTTGGGGATGGATTACAATTCTATCCACGCTTGTCCTAATGACTGCATTCTTTTCAGAGGGGAATACATAGACATGGAGACGTGTCCGAAATGTGATTCCGAAAGATATCGAGTAAATCTCCATGGGACAAAAATTCCACAAATGGTTTTGCCACATTTTCCTCTGCTTCCTTGCATCCAGCATTTCTTCGAATGTAAGTCGATGGCCGCGCTAGCATCATGGCATGAGGAGAATAAATCTTCGGATGGTGTGCTACGAATTCCTGCAGATTGCGCAGCTTGGAAACATATAGATGGAACATGGTCGGATTTTGCCAGGGAAGCTCGAAATTTGCGCTTAGGCCTGGTTATGGATGGCGTAAATCCATTTGGTCAAAGATCAACATCTTACAGTGTATGGACCGTTGTCATCGTCAACTACAACATTCCCCGTGGTTGACTACGAAGAAGGGGCACCTATGGCTAAGCTTGATTGTGCCAGGGCGATATAAAGTGGGGAATATGGATGTGTATCTTTGTCCACTATTGGAAGAGCTACAACAATTGTGGATTGGCATAGAGGTGGTGGATATGAGCCGACACACAGGACGACGGAATGCTTTGATCAGAGGCATTCTAATGTGGACCATGCATGACTATCCCGGGCTAACAGAATGCTCAGGTGATCTATTGACACTCCTCACTCAGACACTGTAAATCTTGTTTTTTCCCATAGTTGATCTATTATCATGTGTATACATGCAGGGCTTCAAACAAGCGGATACAGAGCATGTGTCACATGTGGACCTAGACTGAATGCACGTAGGGCACCCTCACTGAAGAAGCAAATCTACGAAGGTCATCAAGCGTATCTTCCAGAGAATCATGTGTTACGCGACGGCTTTTTGGGAAGAGAGACACCAAGGATGTCTGCACAAGCATGGTTAGAGCAGAAGGAGATGTGCGATGACGGATTGCCTCCAGGGATGAAAGACTATCTCTATGGTACGAGTTACCATACTGGCCCCGAATCATGATCAATCACTTGCTCGATCCAATGCACATATTCAAGAATGTGGGTAATCTACTATGGGACCATCTGACCGGCAAGAAAGATACTTCGGGAGCCAGAGTTGACCTTAGAAATGTGGATCGTATGGAGCAATATTGGCCGCAAACAGCATGGCAGAAGGTTGGTTGGTATCAGAGTCCCTAGTGTACATTGGAAAGTGGCTAGACGGATTTGATAAAGCCCGGGACACGCTATGGCGAACCATAGATGATGAGCGCATATCTGGGATTGTCATGTGCAATCTCGGTGTTGAGAAGAAGATGACGGAAGATCTAGAGGCTAAAATCAACCGATTTTGCATGCTTCACAATCCAGTGATGCAAAAGTGGATTTCACAATATGAGGATCCAAAGCAAGAGCGACAAAGGGCACGAATCGAGTGGAGACGGGGAAGACGACCACCGATGCACTATCCAGCGGTTCTGGAGAGCCTACCAACCTTCATGAGCTTAAGATGCTTGCACAACCAACTGAAAAGCGCACAACAATGTGGTGACGAAGTGACTGAGAAGTGTTTGGGGCAATGTGTGTGGTGTAATGGTTGAAGGGAGAACCTCCAAATTTCTCCCAAATTGTGATACATTGGCGTTGTAAGAAGGCCTCATTAACTTGGGAGTCGATCGACGCATCCTTGACCAACTGACATGCATCCCATCTTCCAAATCATTTCTTGACGTCAAGCATCCACCCCGAACTTAGTATTCTGCTCTTGCATGTCCTTTAGACCTTTGACTTGCTTCATAGAGAGTCTAGGAAGTCGATACAAAGGGCTACGTTGTGTCTTAAGCATATACTCCATAACCCTTTGCATGCCCAAGACCTCAATGAGAAGCGATTTGGACTCAAAAAGTAAGAGCATGTAGGGTGTTTCTGTCGTGACTTGGAGAAAGTTGGTGAGAAAACGCTTTTGGACATTCTTAAGCTCTTTCCAAGTAGACTTCCTGATGCTTGCACACCACATCTCCACTCCATAAAGAATCATTGATGTCACCAATGTGTCAAAGAAGTACTTTATGAGAGCCCAACACTTGATCTCTCCAGCATTGCACATGTTCTCAAATGCATAATAAGCCCTCTTTCCGGCTTCCAAGAAACACATTGCACAATTCTTCCATTTATGTGATTGGATGGAACCTCCAGGCCAAGGTACTTGAAGTGATCTACCACTTCAACTTGTTCATTGTTGTATACAATGCATGGATTTTCATTATTGAGGGTTTTTACAAGCATAACCTTGGTTTTGGATCCATTCACGATCATCCCGCTGTGAGCGGGATGGAAACACATAGATGCCTCTATAACGACCCAACACACACTCTTGGGAAGATACACACACACACACTATGGGGCACCACTCGGCTTACACAACCCACCTGGCCGAGACAGGGAACACACCTATGGAGTGAGAGGAGAGAGACTACCCATTTACCCACTCCACACAGAGAGAGACACACACATACACACCCAAAACTCAGCTCAAAAGAGGAGAATTTTTTATGTTTAGATACAATTGAGCTTGGTCCAACACTAATGGAGCAAATAGCTCACACAATATGGGTAAAATGTAGCAAATACCATCACAAATTGGAGCAGAAGCTTCGCTCATAGGAGAAACTTACACAGCCAAAATATCAGAAAAATTGTGAGGAATTTGGAAAAATGGACAACGCCATCGCGTCTGGAATGGCCCAAAACCCCAGTCTACAATGTAAAAGTGCTCAAATCCGACCTCGGATGAGCAGTTTAGGGCCAAAACAGGATCCAAAATGAGCAAAAACACAGTTGCGGTTGTTCCTTCTCTCTTCTCCACTCTTTTTCTGGTTTTCTCTTTGTTTTTTCAGTTCCCACAGTTAGCTTTATTACTTGGGCACCCTTGGCCTTTTAGTTGACCTCAAACGGACCCCGAACAGGCCAAAAATTGACCTCGTAGTGCACAATTGTCACCCTGTAGCATCCATCCGCACACCTGCAACTCAGATTTTTTTGATAATGCATCCCGCCACCACGTGAAGTTGCCCCCAAAGATGGTCCTCATGATGACCTCTCTGTATAATTATCACAAGAAAACACCCACATTGTGTTCGTACTTCTCCACGTGCAAGTATTGACCCCATTCACCCTCCTGATGCCATATGATGCACCTACGTACCTCATGTTGTTGGCCCACGGATAGCTTCCTCAAGAAGTTTTACGTGCTACCAACTCCTCATTATTGTAGAGAAAACACACTGGTACTGGTAATAGTGAAAATCGATGCACTATGTACACCCTGTCCTACCTATTCACATGTGGGCCCCACGTAACCACCTGGCTCTGGAAAATGGGCAATCCTTTATTCGATGCACCATGCATGTGTATATACATATGCGCAATCCCTTGCTCCAAAAAACTCCTGACACCGCTATGTAGGCAAAAGCGTTCCAAGACACTCATGAGCTTTTGTGCATCTTCTAAGGTATGTGCCAAGAGCACTACATCATCGTGATAAAGCAAAAGCATGATCATCAAATTTCAGATCTTAACCTCTTCTATGCCTTCTTGCTGCATAAAATCAAAAACCATGCATTCCAATTCATCATTGAGTAGCCCAAAGACGGTTGGGGAAAGTGGGCATCATTGTTTGACCCCAATGGTGCTTGCAAAAAATTCTGAAATTCCATCTCCCATACGAAGTCGACATATCACTTTTTTGTAGATGCGAAAGACTGCATGCATAAATTCTCTCAGCACTTCAAGGCATTGCATACGTCTCCAAAGATTTCCTCGCGGTGCCATGTCAAAAGCTTTCTTGAAATCCACAAAGCAACAATCCAAGTTTTTTCCTTTCAATCGAGATGCTTCCATAAGAACTCGAAGAGTGACAAGGTGATCAATAGTGCTATGATTCTTTCAAAAACCTGCTTGGCCTAGCACACGTTTTCCATTCTTTTTAGCCCATTCACTTATCCTCATCTCCATGATACATCCAAAAAATGTTGCCATCAAAGAACCAACCATTATAGTGTGATAGTTGTTCACATTGTGTGCATCTCCTCTTTTGTGCAAAGATTTGATCGAATTTTCACTCCAATCCTGAGGCATGCCATGCTGAAGTGTAAGGTTAACATATCGCATATCCAATATCGTGTTTTATTGCTTGTCCATTTAATCATTTCAGCCTTGACACCTTGAAGGTCCCCTGCCTTGCCGGTAGCAAGTTTCTCAATCGCGCGACATACATCTTCAATGGTAGAGAAGGGAGGCATAAATGAAAGGGAGCTACAACACTCCATCTTATCAACATTGGGTTGCTCATAGAGGTTCTTGCAATGCATATACATATCCTAAAGAGTCAAGTCACCAAAGCTCTCAACACGCTTGCCTTTTAGATTTTGCCAAAACTTGCCACATGCATGTGCTAAAAGAAGTTTTTTTTTGACTTCCCACCTTCTCTCCTCTTTTTTTGATCAAGGCTTTGTATGTGTGTGAATGTTCCAAGTAACTTTCCTTGTCTTTTCTTGCATCCAACCTTAGCAAGTGTTTTCGGGCTTGACTACATTCCATGTCGAGCCATTCCTTCTTGGTGCTACCCTTCTTAGATCTTTTGCAAGACATGTGTTTCACCGAAAAGCATTCCCTCCCACAAGAGCAAATTACTTCTTTGAAAACTTTCCACTTGCATTCTAATGTTGGACTCTCTTGATGCTCTGTCATGCTTAACATTGATCCACAATATTAACATATATAAGTGCTTGTTTGAAGTTTCGATGTAGGTACAAATGATTCACATCATGATTGGAGGGTACATGCTCGGGTCTTTTACCACACTTGAGGTCAATACATAGCATCCTATGATCCAATTCTGGATTCCATTCACCAAGTGTAAAGCTTTGTATGCATTCTAGAGTGTCTTTTGAAAACAACATATAGTTGATCACACTATCACCATTGTGCTTTCTACATGTAAAGTCATTGGTGCCTTTCCGTATAGATACACCATTTGCAATGAGTATTCCGGTACTATTTCTTAGATGTAGAAGTGACTTTTCATAGTGATCCAATTCTTTAGCATCATTAGAACTTCGATTATACCATTGGGTAGGCTGATTTTCAGCCATAAGTAGCGTTTATACTTATCTTAGTTGACAATGGAAACATCTTTCAAACCTTTTTTGATCATACATGCTACGCCTCCTTGGTCCCTATGTTGCTTTGCATTTTTGGTCCACATCAAAGAATGCACAACATATTTGTCAAATCCAAGAATTTGTTGTGCATCATGCTCCCATGTTTTGACAAGAAGTATCACATCGGAGTCATTGGCAAGCTCATCAATGCCAAATTCCGCATTCCATGGGTACCCGTTACAATTCCAAAAGCTTATTCGCAAGCGTGAGTTGGTCTCATAGATCATGTGTCCGTATTTGTTGGGTGGACTTGCATCCTCCTCAAGTGAATTTTCTTCTTGAGATGACACCTTGGCCTTCTTGGTTCTTTCCTCATATGCTTTGCGACGTACATTCTGTTGCATAAGAGTGCGATCCTCATATACATTACAGCCCGTTCCTTTGAGGTAGATCCAACTATTGTCAAGGATGATATTTTTCTTTACCTCATCAGCCATTGTACATACAATAGGTCTTTCTCACGAGCGAGGGACTCCTTGTTTTCCAACTGGATGTGCACCATAAGCCGTGATTCCAGACATTCCAAAGTGTGTAGCAAAAAAATCTTCAATAGCAATCGCAAGAGACTGGGGTGTTTCCATGATTTCCTCCTTGATTTCAAGAATGACGATGTTCTTTGAGCATTTTTGTCGTTCTTGCAATTCTTGAGTGTCTACATGTTCTTGCATTTTTGTCGTTCTTGCAATTCTTTGGTAGATGTGAAAGACTGCATGCATACATTCTCTCGACACTTGAAGTCTTCACATACGTCTCCAAAGATTTCCTCGTGGTACCATGTCAAAAGATTTCTTGAAATCCACAAAGCAACAATACAATTGTTTTCCTTTCAATGGAGACCCTTCCATAAGAACTTGAAGAGTGACAAGGTGATTAATAGTGCTATGATGCTTTGAAAAACCTGCTTGGCCAAGCACACGTTTGTCGTTCTTTTCAGGCCATTCACTTATCTTCATCTCCATGATACATCCAAATAACGTTGCCATCAAAGAACCAACTATTATAGTGTGATAGTTGTTCACATTGTTTACATCTCCTCCTTTGAGCAAAGGTTTGATCCAATTTTCACTCCAATCATGACGCATGCCATGCTGAAGTGAAAGGTTGAACATATCACATATTCAATGTCATGTTTTCTTGCTTGTCCATTTAATCATTTCAGCCTTGACACCTTGAAGGTCCCCTGCCTTGCGGGTAGCAAGTTTCTCAAGCGCGCGACATACATCTTCAATGGTAAAGAAGGGTGGCATAAACCAAAGGGAGCTACAACACTCCATCTTATCAACATTGGGTTGATCATAGAGGTTCTTGCAATGCATATACATATCCTCAAGAATCAAGTCACCAAAGATCTCAACACGCTTGCCTTTTAGATTTTGCCAAAACTTGCCACATGCATGTGCTTTCTCTTGTGCTAAAAGAAGTTTTTTTTTTACTTCCCACCTTCTCTCCTCTTTTTTTGAACAAGGCTTTGTATGTGTGTGAATGTTCCAAGTAACTTTCCTTGTCTTTTCTTGCATCCAACCTTAGCAAGTGTTTTCGAGCTTGACTACATTCCATGTCGAGCCATTCCTTCTTGGTGCTACCCTTCTTAGACCTTTTGCAAGACACGTGTTTCACCGAAAAGCATTCCTTCGCACACTACAAGAGGCTATTCATATTAGCGACACTCCCAAAAAAAAAATCCCGGCGTCGCTATGAGCGTCGCAAATTTACAAGTAAATTTACGACGCTCATAGCTACGCTCATAGCGACACCGGTTGGGCTAAAAAAAATAACAGAGAGCACCCAAAAACTCAGATCTCAGATCTGAGTTTTTCGGCGCCCTCAAGCAAGGAGCAGGTAACGCTCTCCCTCTCTCTCTCTCTCTCTCTGACACACACACACACACACACATAGTGTTTTTGAGAGAGAGAGAGAGAGAGAAAGAGTACAAACATAAACAAAAACGCACACACACATACATAAACAAAGAATGCACACACACATTGAGAGAGGAAGAGAGAGAGAGAGCATGCATAAACAAAAAACGCACACATTGAGAGAGGAAAAGAGAGAGAGAGAACATGCATAAACAAAAAACGCACACATTGAGAGAGGAAAAGAGAGAGAGAACATGCATAAACAAAAAACGCACACATTGAGAGAGGAAAAGAGAGAGAAAACATGCACAAACAAAAAAACGCACACACATTGAGAGAGAAAGAGAGAGAAACTAATTTAACGTCGTAGGAAACTAATTAAAATTAAAAGACCTAAAGATCTAGCCAACGAGGAGTTGAACTCAAGATCTATTATTCAAGAGGGAAATGGCGTAACCAATCTATCATACTGTTGAGCTTATATGTGAAGCTACTCAATATATGGCTTCTCTATATATGGCACCCAGGTCCCCTCTATATATACATCATCTCATGTGTGTATTCTACACACTTTGGGGTTCTACTTCTATGTTCTCTCCTTCTCTCTCAACATGGTATCAGAGCAGTACGTTTTTGTTTTCAATTTTTCTCCTGATCAAAATCGATTTTGCAGAAACTACTTGCAGAAGGAAGTTGCTTCAAATTCTGCACCGATTTTGAGTTATCGTTCACGGACTGCGTACATATCTGAAAAACAGCTTCCGCGTTTTGTTTTCGATTTTTCTGCTAATTGGAAACGATTTTGCAGAAACTACCCCTTACAGAGACCGGAATCGATGTGGTCTACAACTTTGCAAAAGGAAGTGTTTTCAAATTCTGCACCGATTTTGAGTTATCGTTCGCGGACTGCGTACATACCTGAAAAGCAACTTCCGCTTTTTGTTTTTTATTTTTCTTCTTATTGAAAACGATTTTGCAGAAACTACCCGCGTGAGAGACCGGAATCAATGTGTTCTACAACTTTGCAGAAGAAACTACCCACTATGGGAGACCGGAATCGATGTGGTCTATAACTTTGCAGAAGAAAGTTTCTCTAAATTCTGCACCGATTTTGGGTTATCGTCTCGGACTGCGAATATGTTTGAAAATCAAAATTTTACATTTTGCTTTTGATTTTTCTCATAATTGAAAACTTCTCAATTATATTTTTCTTCATCAATCATATATTTGTTACTGACGTAACTTTGCTGCAGAAGCCAGTTACACATCGTTCCGATTCAGTCGAGCCGTTGATGATCGTCCAAATTCTATCGAGCTACTGTTGGTACATGATCTTTTGTTATATGATATACTCGTTCATTGATTCTCGTATAATTATTCTTTTAGAGATATAGTTTACGTCATTTTATTGATAATTTCTCATTGATACCATAGTGATTTTGATGGTACCATGATGATGTTTTGTTAATACTTTGGTCATGGTGATTTTCGTTGATACCATGATGATATGTCATTGATACCATGGTTATTCTTGGTGGTGCCATGATGATATTTCATTTATACCATGGTTATTCTCGGTGATGCCATGATGATGTTTCGTTGATACCATGGTTATTCTCGGTGATGCCATGATGTTGTTTCGTTGATTCCATGGTGATTTTTGTTGATACCATGGTTATTCTCGGTGATACCATGATGTTGTTTCGTTGATACCATGGTTATTCTCGGTGATGCCATGATGATGTTTCGTTGATACCATGGTTATTCTCGGTAATGCCATGATGATGTTTCGTTGATACCATGGTTATTCTCGGTGATGCCATGATGATATTTCATTGATACCATGGTTATTCTCGGTGATGCCATGATGATGTTTCGTTGATACCATGGTCATTTATTCATTTTTATTGATATAATGATGATATTTTGTTAATACTTTGATGGTATTCATTGATCACTACATTGATAAATGTTGTTTTATGTAGTATATACACATATCATTTGTATCACGTAATCACACATTTTGTACTTTTACGTTTATACTTTATGTACCATATGTTGTCGTGCGTATATATGTCGTCAAAAGAGTGGCGTCGCGAACCATCTCTTATGGCATTGTGAACGTAATTATTTCATTAACGATGCTAATAATTTTCATGACATGTTCTTTTTGGAGTCTATGATCTATGTAGGATTGATCAAAGAATTGATTTTATGAAGACAAACTTGGTGACAATAAAAGATTTATGAAGATATGTTTGGTGATGCCATATTGATGACAACATGAAGACATGTTTGGTGATGCGATATTGATGACAAGCTACACAGCAGATTCACGGAGACACTTTTGATTACAAGCTAATCGATAGCTTTTATACCTCTTTATTGAACCTTTGTATTCATTATTGTATTTGATAGAATAGGAGTAATGTAACTCCTCATAAAACATTCATTGTAAAAGGAGTGATGTAGCTCCTCGTAAACATTTGTAATGATGTTTATAATATAACGGTGGGTGTATATAGAGCTGTGGGTTTTTCCCTTGATCCCCCAAGGGTTTTTTCATCCACAGTTAGGGACCCTTATTTGAGCGGGGGTGTTGAGCTTATATGTGAAGCTACTCAATATATGGCTTCTCTATATATGGCACCCAGGTCCCCTCTATATATACATCATCTCATGTGTGTATTCTACACACTTTGGGGTTCTACTTCTATGTTCTCTCCTTCTCTCTCAACACATACTTTGCATGGGTGATAGAAAGGTTATACCATTTATCTCTTTTTATTGGCACACACATCCACACACGCACACACACACAAGAAGAAGAGAGTTATAACGTCGTAGGAAACTATCCTAAAAGACGTTAAAGATTAGGTTAGATGTAGACTTACGTTAAATTAGATTAGATTTCGGTTTATTTTTAGTTAGATTTACGTTTATTTACGCTAGATTTAGATTTACGTTATATTAGATTAGATTTAGGTCTCCATAGACTGCGAGGCCTGCATGAAGCGGGTGAAGAAAGCCCTCAATGGAATATAGGGTATTGCTGCCTTCACTCATGGTGGGCTCCGTCGATCCAAAAGTACTGGTGAAATGTCTTCAGAAGATAGGGAAGAAGGTGGATCTTCAGGGCGGCAAGAGTCACTACATCCCCGACAATGACCATCTAGACAACCTCTAGTCATTCAACAGCAACTTCAAAGTTAGTAACAAGAGCAAGAACGGTCCAAAGGGCCAATTACTGTTGTCAGATGTGGATGGAGATGAGGCAGTGTCACTGCCGGAAGTTAACTCTCACATCTTTAGTGATGAGAATGCCAACTCTTGCCGAGTTATGTAAAAAATTATGTGTTAAATCAGTTTTAAGGTTCTTATAATCCCTGTTAGTTAGATTTAGATTTATGTTAAATAAGATTAGACTTAGGTTTATTTAGGTTTACCCACACACACACACACACACACACAAGAAGAAGAGAGTTTTAATGTTGTAGGAAACTATCCCAAAAGACGTTAAAGATTAGGTTAGATGTAGACTTACGTTAAATTAGATTTAGGTTTATTTTTAGTTAGATTTACGCTTATTTACGTTAGATCGAGTCCACGCAAGAATTACTTACGGTTTAGGGTTTAGAGTTAGACGAACAGTGAAAAGATCTACTGTGAAAAGATGTTAAGATGTTGTGAAGTGCTACAGGTAGAGAAGAGGCAAAGGAGTTTTGTCCACTACATGCAGTATCATGTAGACGTGGGTCTGTAGATTTCTTGTACCCACAAATATAGGTATTGACCAATAAAGACGAGATTATAACCCGGTGGTTCTGATCTCCGTGCACCTCTAGACCGAGGTTTGCGGGGATTGGACATGACTAGAGAATGTGAGGTAGAGAGAGAGAGAGAGAGATAAGACGAAGAATGCCAATAGAATATTAAATTTGATGTCCAGGTTATAAGATTTTTATCCTCATTATGAGTAGTGACAAGGATGTGGGACCGTCCAACCGAAATACCTATCTCTCAACGAGGGTCTTATGTCCTTGTAATCAATGCAAGCATGCTGTGCGACGAACAAGACGTGTTTCTTTGCAGCACGTTCGCGAATTTGGCGAGTTCGATCCATCTATTATAGATCGAGTTGTTGCGAATTATATCTCGTCGGACTCTGACGCTGGCCAACAAGCAGCAATCTTGCAACCCAGTAGATGTGTTCGCAGGCGCTTTGGTCAAGCAGCATATGTGAGGCCACAAGATGTAGCCTCGGACAGCTCGGGGGATGATCATGTAGAGCACATTCCCAACAAGGCAATGTTTGAGCCCGAGATTGATGAAATGATCGAGACGATCATGGATTCAGAAAGGCTTATCTATGATGATATGAAAAGTGAAGTCGATACGCTATTGTATAATGGAGCACGTATGTCTAGATTGAAAGCACTCCTGGTTCTTCTCAACATGCAGGCAAAGTTTGGATGGAGTGACACTAGCGTCACAACGCTTTTTAGGTGATCTATTACAATTAGTTTACTTTAATAAAACTCTAAATGTATAATGATCTGATAGATTTTTACACGACTGTATCGTATTTTTATGTTGTGTAGATTGCTTAAAGAGCACATACTACCAGCTGACAATGTGATGCCAGATTCCCGAGATGAAGCAAGAAAGATTTTGCGAAACTTGGGGATGGATTACAATTCTATCCACGCTTGTCCTAATGACTGCATTCTTTTCAGAGGGGAATGCATAGACATGGAGAAGTGTCCGAAATGTGATTCCGAAAGATATCGCGTAGATCCCACAGGACATCCACAAAAGGTTTTGCGACATTTTCCTCTGCTCCTCGCATGAAGCATTTCTTCGAATGTAAGTCCATGGCCGCCCTAGCATCATGGCATAAGGAGAATAAATCTTTGGATGGTGTGCTACGAATTCCTGCGGATTGCGCAACCTGGAAACATATAGATAGAACATGGTCGGATTTTGCCAGGGAAGCTCGAAATTTGCGCTTAGGCCTGGCTATGGATGGCGTAAATCCATTTGGTCGAAGATCAACATCTTACAGTATATGGCCCGTTGTCATCGTCAACTACAACATTCCCCCGTGGTTGACTACGAAGAAGGGGCACCTATGGCTAAGCTTGTTTGTGCTAGGGCGAACCATAGATGATCAGTGCATATCTGGGATTGTCATGTGCAATCTCGGTGTTGAGAAGAAGATGACGGAAGATCTAGAGGCTAAAATCAACCGATTTTGCACGATTCACAATCCAGTGATGCAAAAGTGGATTTCACAATATGAGGATGCAAAGCAAGAGCGACAAAGGGCACGAATCGAGTGGAGACGGGGAAGATGACCACCGATGCACTATCCGACGGGTCTGGAGAGCCTACCAACATTCATGAGCTTAAGATGGTTGCACAACCAATTGAAAAGCGCACAACAATGCGGTGACGAAGTGACTCAGGAAGAGTGGGAGTACTCTCAGGTTTGCGTGACCAAGGTAATTTTGCAATGCACGACTAGCTAGTGACTTTATTTCTAAACGCTTGAACGGCCACTCTTAATCTTTGTTCCTTGTAGTATAAGTCATACACAGCAACATGGTGTAAAGGTCGACATTTTAGGGTGGAACGGATCGACAAAAAGCGTTTTACTCAAGATTGTGGAATCATGGAAAAATTTGAATAGTCTAGTCGACGACGTTCCTCTGATGCAGATCCTGTGGTGGCGGAACTCACTTACTTCGGCACGCTACAAGAGATTTTGAGGATCGATTATAGAGGATTTTTTGTCGACTTGTTCGGCGTGCAATGGTTCAAGATAATCATGGAGGGTCGCAACGCTACTGTGCGTAGAGGAGAGTGTGGTTTTCTTGAGGTGGATTCTACTAAGAAATGGACTGACCTAAGAGACACTTTCGTACTACCCGAGCATTGTGAACAAGTAAGTATGTAAATAGTTAACATCCCCCTTTTACAAGTTATGTGCTTGAAAGCTCTCATGTAAGTTATGTGGCTCTGGTAGGTAATATTTCATCCTATAAAGTCTACATCAAACTGGTGGTACGTCATAGAGGTAGCCCCTCGTAGTGCAAGGACGTATGAAGGCTACTATGTGCCAATCACAACGACATCAATGGAGGAGATCAGAGAAGATGCTCAATCAGAAGCCGCTGCGGTGGTGCCAGACGAGCATCAAGATGCTACTACTCTATATGGGGTGCATGCAGAGGAGCTACAAAATGAAACAGAGGATATCTGTTTAAACGGAGAGCTCTACATAGATATAGGAAGTTATGCTGAGTTATGCGAGGATGAGAGAGAGATCTCTTAAAGCCACAAATATTGTATTTGAACAATTTTGCTCCGTGTTGTAAAAGCTCTGGCTCTCTAAGTACCTTCCATGGTGTATAACGCTCTTTTCTACTCGCGCTCACATCTTTTGATTGAAAATTCTGAGTTTTCGACTTGTCTCTTCTATCACTCAATTCATTGCGTCATCGTATTTATATGCGTCATTACGTCATTGTATTTAATGGTCTTTGCGTCATTGTCTACTCTATTCATTCAATATTAAGTTTAAATATTCGTGAGTTTAATGCAGGTATGGATGATGAGGAGTTTCTTTCTTCTTTGTCACCGCAGTAGAGACAGTGGTACGCGGAGCGTCATCGCTCTGGCGCATCAACGCGCGTTCCTACTCCATCCGCATCTCCCTCTCTTTCGGAGCATTCAGCGCGCTCTGAAGCTTCCGTGTCGACGAGACGATCTTTACACTCGTCTAGACACCGTCGCTCTAGTGTTTGCGGTGGCGGTTGTTGTGGGGATTCCGCCGCTGATGCCTCCACACCGCCTCGTGTTCGACAAGGCTCTTTACCCTCCCCTTCTTTTCCCGCCCCCACACCAGCCACAGCATCGCCATCTACGCCAGGTTTTGCGCGGCTGACTGTTCCTAGCAGCTACACACCTCTACCTACTCCGCGAGGAGCCACCCCACTCGACACTCCTCGCTTCGGGACCCAGACGCCGGTGGAGACACCTGACGTCTGTACCCCCATCGACACGCCGCTAGAGACCCCTGTCGGGACACCCAGGTTCATGCGTCACCGGCCAGAGGGCTTGCCTTACTCCGTCGACTTCAGTGGCGGCATCATCATGGATGATGACGGCAAGAAGGTGATCTGGCGCATGCGTGGTCTTTGCTCTCAGCTGTTTAGACACTACATACTAAACAAATGGAGTGGAGTACCAAGTGATTTAAAAGACAGAGTCATCAGCATACTTCATGATGAGTTTCCCGTTCCAACACCAACACGGATCAACGCTTCAATGAAGACCTGATGAAGATTCGAATGCGCGAATACTGCAAACACAAGCGTTCCGAAGTGCAAAAAGCAATCAAGCATGGGTGGAACAGGCCAGATTGGCTGGCCAAAGAATATTGGAAGAATGCGAAGAAAGCAGCGCGCAGAAGAATCCCCACAAGTGGAAGCAACAAAAGGATGCAGCCAGAGCGCGAGTAGAGGCAGGGAGCTCGCACCACTTGGGGAGCGGTGGATGGGCATCATTTGAGGCCGATTTTGTAAGTTTTTTCGCATAGCTCTTTATGTTCGATAGTTTAGGGTTTATGAGTTTTTTAATTCTAACATAATGAAATCTTTGTATGTTTTGACAGTGGTCGATGACAGGACGTGATCCCACACCGTACAAGCGCGAGTACGCAGGTAGGAAGGGCTTAAACGCTCTGATGGACATTCTCAGTTCTCGCGGCGGCATGGTTAGTATTAGGGTTTACTCTTTTCTATTTTTTGTATTGTTTTATAAATATCGTTATATGTTTATACTTACTGAAAGCTGTCTTATTGTCTTTTCTTGCAGAATACGACAGATACGCCGCTTGGACGCGATGAGACGTCTGACTAGACGACGTTAGTTTAGCCATAGCTAGATAGAATTAGTTTAGGGTTTCTCATAGCTTATGTATCATGAGACGGATTTTATACGTCTTTTTGAACCATGTATATTATTACATTTGTCACCGCAGTTCATTTTGCCAATCAATTCTTTATGCCTATGATGTTGTACAATTGTCATTATTACATTTGCCAATCAATTCATTTTGCCTATGATGTGTACAATTGTCAATTTGACGCTTGTCAATTTTGCAAACAATGCGTCTTCTGGGTGACTATTTTGGGTCTATTATCTACCCTTGCACTTTTTTTAAAAAGTGAATCAAGTACAATATGGTTGATGGGTGGCAAGGCATTCAATGCCCTGTCACCAAAAAACAATTCTCTCGGGCGTCGCTATTTATGGCTCTGGAGCGTCTCTATAGACTTCTGTGTAAACATCACTATAACCGTCGCTATGATCGTCGCTATGAGCGTCTCTATATAGCAACGCTTATAGCGACGCCTATAGCGTCACATATAGCGACGCTCTCGTAACAACGCTATTAGCGACGGTTTTAGTGACGTCGGGGGTTATAAAAACCCAGTGTATTTCCGTCGCTAACAGCGTCACAAGAGCACACAACCTCTTGTAGTGGCACAAGAGCAAATTACTTCCTTGAAAACTTTCCACTTGCATTCTAATGTTGGGCTCTCTTGATGCTCTATCATACTTAACATTTGGTCCACCATATTAGCATATATAAGTGCTCGTTTGACGTCTAGATGTGAGTACAAATGATTCACATAATGATTGGAGGCTACATGCTCGGGCCGTTCACCACACTTGAGGTCGATAAATAACATCCTATGATCTGATTCTGGATTCCATTCACCAAGTGTAAAGATTTGTATGCTATCACCATTGTGCTTTCTACATGTAAAGTCATTGGTGCCTTGCCATAGAGATACAGCTCGATTTGCAATGAGCATTCTGGTACTATTGCACATATGTAGAAGTGACTTTCCATAGTGATCGAGTTCTTTTCCATCATTAGAACTTTGATTATACATGTATGAATTATCCATTCTTCTTGAGACATGCGACATGTCAACTTGTTGTGTGTCGTGTTGTAACGTATTTGTGCGAGCATTCATGTCTCCAAAGAGAATGACTTCACCTTGGTCCTTGTATTCAGCAATGTCTTCCTCTAGTTCAACAAAGGGCTGATCTCTATCCATATCCAAGTGAGCATAAAAGTTGGAGTCATAGTGAGGAATGTAGCAACCGGCCATAAACATGACTTGACCATTTGGTGGGCTGATTTCCAGCCATAAGTAGCGTTTATACTTATCTTCTTCGACAATGAAACATCATTCAAACCCTTTTTGGTCATAAATTCTATGCCTCCTTGGACTCTTTGTTGCTTTGCATTTTTGGCCCACCTCAAAGAATGCACATCGTATTTGTCAAATCCAAGAATTCATTGCGCATCATGCTGGCATGTTTCAACAAGAAGTATCACATTGGAGTCATTGGTAAGCTCATCAATGCCAATTCCCGCATTCCATAGATACCCATTACAATTCCAAAAGCTTATTCGCAAGCGTAAGTTGGTCTCATAGAGAGAGAGAGAGAGAGAGAGAGAGAGAGAGGGGGGGGGGGGGGGGGGGGGGGGGAGGGGGGGGGGGGGGGGGGGGGGGGGGGGGGGGGGGGGGGGGGGGGGGGGGGGGGGAGGAGAGAGACAAAGAGACATATATACACACACATATGCTTTTGATACGATAATATATATATATATACACATACATAAATATATATATATATATAGCGAGAGAGAGAGAGAGAGAGAGAGAGAGAGAGAGAGAGAGAGAGAGAGAGAGAGAGATAGATAGTTATATTTACATACATAAAATACATATATGTATTTATGTATGTAAATATATGCTATCAATCTATCTATCTATATATATATATATATATATATATATATATATACACGTATATATATAGGGACACTCACACTGGCTCCTATACATATACACACACACATACATATACATACGTAGATACATACAAAATATATATGCACACATACGAACACATGTATATGCAGTACAAAAACACACAAGTATATATAATTTACATAATAATAATAGTACAATAGTTACATATATATGTATATCATTTATGTAGTTACGAACAAATGTAATATAATATTCGTGTGTATGTATATATACATTCTTTGATCTATGGACACACACACACACACACACACACAATAAAAGGAGATCAAAACCCCTAGCCTCCTTGAAATTAGCATAAATTGAAATATTTTAACAATCTTCTAAAGAAGTTTTATTTTAGAAAAAATTACCAAAATACCCCTCTAATTTGTGGAAATTCTCAAAGTACCTCTCAAATTTCAAAAATTCCCAATAAACCCTTGTCTCATTTTCGGATGGATTTGTCTTGTTTTTTGCATATCATTATACTTATGACAAGGCAGAGTTATTTTTAAGTTTTCTAGAAATAACTATTCATGAATGCAATCACAAATAGAGACATTTGTGCCAAAAAAAGATGAACAATTTCATGTTAAGATCCCACAATACCATATTAAATCCTAGTTCTATCACCAATCCTCCCGTGAAGAGCTGCAAAACCATTTGTGGTCAAAGACGTTGGTACAGGCAAACTGTGTCGCTCTATGGAAGTGCAGCAAGTCGAAGCATAGCAGTTTGCAGGCAAGTGGCAAAGACCTTGAGCACGTATTTGATGGTGCTAGGGGCCAGGTACATCAGGATGGAGCATTTGCTAGTAGGAGCTGCAAGTATTTTTTGCTATCACAGGTGGCAGGAGCATATGCTTATATCCCAAGGTTGGGAACGAGGCAAGGGGTGTTGGATGCAGGTGCCATGAAGTTTATGCTATGGGATTTGGAGTGAGATGTCTACAAGAGACACTACTTGCCATGGTAGGTATGCTAAATGTGGAGTTTAGAAATGTCAAAGATGTTTTTCCAGTTCAACTGGTCAGAGAGCACTTCGGCCAATTGAGAGTTATGGTAGCGTAGTCTAATCAACCGTCATATCAGTCACCACCTCTCTAGGCGAAGATCTTAGCACCCGAGGGCAATTCTTGTGGAACGGTCCTTGTTTCTTGACGGCCAGAAAGCTGAAGTTTTGTGTTGATGATGATAAGGCGAACTACATTGAAGTTTCTTTGAAGGGAAGTTAGCGGATCGCGTCCATGCAGTGTATGTGAAAGGAGGCCAATGTCAAATTTTTTAAAAGATGAAGTTCAACTTGGACCCAAAAAAAAATTTGATGCATGGCCGTGTGAAGGGCCGCCTAAGTGTGGTGTTTTTATATATATAAAAAAAGGAATACAAAGTTGCCTGCAGTAGAGGAGCAGAGCGGGATGGAAGGTCAACAATTGGAGATTGCATGCAGAGGGTGGTGGCGCCACCTGGGTGAAGACATACGGAGTTGCATTAAGCGGGGGCTCGGGCCAGTTTTGCAAGAGAGGGAGCAACCCATAGCGAGGTTGCTATTGGCGCATCTGACAAGGGAACGGGCTGGGCCAGTGGTGGCGGGCCTGAGCATTGGACGGCAGGGTGGCCGAGCTACTGATCAAGAGAAGGCTGCAGGGCAGCCCTACAAAGGTGGGAGGAGTTTACAGAAAAGGGGAAAGCCACGGGGTGGCTGTAGTACAAGACGAGGAGGTGGCGCTGTGTTTTGGGCCGCCAGTGATGGCGTGAGACAGGAGGGAGCCGGTGGTGGACCTGAGCACGAGAAGGTGAAGCGCCGAGGGTGGCCAAGGAGTAGAGGATGGAGAGGGGCTGAATAGGCAGCGCTACAATGAAGAGGGAAAGCCAGGGCAACCAGGGGGCGCCAGGAGCCATCAATGAGGGAGGGTGTGATGCCGAGAGCCAGAGCATAGGGAGAAGGGAGATCTGCACAAAGAGAGGGGTTGCTGAAACCAGAGGGGAAGGAGTCGATCAGGACAGTGGAGGCCATAAGGGGGCTGGCTGAGGGGTGTCGAGTGCTACAGAGAAGAGAGGCGACCAAGAGAGCTTGTCCAAATGCAATAATGGATAGTGCTATAACCTACCGACTGTAAGCAAAAGAAAGTTCGAGAGTATACAAAGTCGGAGTACATACAAAGGACGCAGGGAGTCGGGCGTGCTATCCTACTCCTTATGTCTTATAAATTCGTCGGATGCTTCACCAACTATGAGGAGGTTTTTTTTGGATAGATCCATCTTTGTACATATTTTTCCAATCGAATCAGCTTGAATCTCCATATGCTTGTTGTTTGAGTGATCTGTATACATCGTTTTTTATCATTCTCGCTTTTTTTCCCAAAGGTGTAAGATATATGTGTGTTTCTTAGAGATATCGGGTGTGCGAGCTTTCGATGTGCAAGTGAGAGTGTGTCAAGTATATGGGAGCTCTCTATTGGGATGCAGGGCAAGGTCAAAGGTCGAGGTGGTTGAGTGCATGCTATGATATGATCGTAATCTCGATGTTTTCATTTTTGTTTTGTTTTGACTATCTTTCATGAGTTCTTTCCATCACACGTGTGTTTGTAAGAAAAGTGAGCGGCTTCTTTGGCTACATTTCTTCTTTAGCTCTAGAAGCTATGTTATCTACATCTTAGCTCTTTCTCATAACCCTTGAGCTTCCTCACAAACTCTCACAACAAAAGGCCCGGTGCCTTCCTGGCAAGACCGCCTACTTCTTGACATATTTTGGTGAACCCGACGCGAAACTGCCAGGGTGAGAGTTTGTGCGTAACCATGGGTGATCATGTTGAGCAACAGGGTATACACTTTCACCCAACAACAATGCAAATGTTTCAAGCATTTTCAATGTTCATGCAACAACAACATGCCACTGAAAGAAGGGAGATTTCAGCAACGAAGGCCATACAAGCGGTCGTCAACAGAATGGATCAATTCAATGGCAAAGATGTAACCAAGTACTTACGCGAGTCTGTGAAAGAGATGGAGCTGCATCGCGTGTCAGAAGGTGAGATGATTCAAAGCTTTGAGCTAGTTATTGCTTCAAAAATTAGGGAGCATGTTAGGGAAATTAAAGATAGGCATGGGAGAAATTGGGAAGAACTCAAAGTAGCTTTAAAGGAGGAATATTTCATGGAGGACTCTGAGAGAGTAACCAAAAGGACATTCTTAGAATGGGTAGTCAAGCCAAAGCAAGGACTATGAATAACAGAGCTACTTAGGAAATTTAAGCCGCGCTATGCACAACTCACAAGGACAGAAAGGGCCACACTAGATGGAGAGAAGACAGATCGTTTCTTACAAGCTGCAGGTAAAGAGTTTCAAGAAAATTTGAAGCTTCTTCTTGAAGATAAAGATGCTGAGCAAGGACTAAAGACCGACTGGAATGAAGTTGAAGGTGCTGTCTCGTTGCTTGCCAAATGACAAAGAAGGAGGGACAAGATGGTAGTAAACACTACAAGTCCTTCAACCTCAACTTCTCACAAAATGGTAAAGCCTACTTTTATCGCTCCTAAGTTTGATGAGTCCATGTTAGATGAGCTTGTGAAGGGAATGTGTGACTTGAAGGTGAAGCTTGCAAAGCTTGAAGAAGAAGGCCAACCATCAGGGCCACTTCCTAGGCAAAGACAACAACCCAAAGAAGAGTTTGTTAACAGATGTATTTGGTGTGATAGTACAGACCATGTAAGAAGGGATTGTGGTGATTTTAGTGATGCTTTGTCAAAAGATGTTGTCTTTTTTAAGGATGGTAAAATCCACTTAAGAGAGATAGGTCTACTCTTGAGAAATAACTTTGGGAAGGGGGGAATGCAAACCTTAGTTGAAGATATGGCAACTAACCATGCCACCTCTTCAGTTGAGGCAGCTACTTATGGAGTAAAAATTGAGCATCTTACTGATGAAGAGGTGAGTGACCATCATGGTCAAATTTGACCAAATGTCATGCAATTAGCTAAAAAGGGAAAGCTTACGAAAGAGATTCTACATGAAGCAGGTGATTTCATACGTCTAGAAACAAGATGGAATGATCTAGTGGACATTACAAAATGCCAACAAAACGAGGCAATTGTAGAAGAGAAGCGGAGACGTGAGAATGTTGATGAAGGACCATCAAAAAGAGCTTCTAGAAGTGGGGGAAGAAGCGACTCAAATCCTTCTCAAACACCCTTGATACAAGGAGCATCTCCACCTAAAGTACTCATGGAGGAGTCTACAACAGGAAAGAAGAAAAAACCAACAAAAGGTAAGACAAAAGGCCCAACTTATAAACTACAATCTGATATTGAGGTTGCTACAGATTTAAACAAAGTCTTGGAGGAAAGGATCTTGAATATCAAGATTGAGTTTACTCTGGGAGAAGTTCTTGGCATAGCAAAGCGTGAATTCCATGAGGAGATCATTGACATCATCAAGAGGAAGAGGCAAACCCTTGCAGAAGTTTCTCATCCACAGGTTGAAGGGGAAACCTCGAAGACACAAGGGATGCAACTGCTAAATAAGGAGGATGATGGAGCTGTAGTAGGATGCTACCAATCTAGTGGGAGAGTGAAGCAAGTACATTTCTCAAATGATGATGAAGAAGTTGAAGATATTCCTAGGAGAAACTATTCACAAAGTCACTGGACAAGGGCTACTACAGAAACTTTGGTCAAGGTAGGTGATCTTGAAGAGCCATTTATCGCCTTGATTGACCATGGTTCAGACATAAACATAATGTCAAAGAGTCTCTACAACAAGTGCAAATGGACGATAGACACAGATCATGGCTGGATGGTAAAAGTGGCAAACAATTCATCCGGTGAATTGTATGCAGCATATATGTCTAGGTGTGAAGGTGACAATAGGTGATGTAAAGATTGACCAAAACTTCTTTGTACAGGATACATCTTCATATCATCTCATCCTTGGACAGCCCTACATTGTGGGAGTTCGAATGGAAACAAAGGTAATGGACAATGGACAATGGTTCAGCATATGCTAGGATACGTAGCAAAGATGGTAAACGTGCTGTACAATTTCACACAGTTTGTGTGAACCATGAAAGAAATCGTGGCAACCTCAGAGAACATCCTCTACCAAAGGTGAGCAAAGAGTTTCATGACCATAGGAAAATGATGGGTTTTGGCCAAGTACCATTGTAAAGCGGGATTGCAGTGATACAGAAATAAAAAGGGTCTCGCCTGATCCAAAAATAGGTGAAACTTTCTCAATGAGATCCTTGGTAACAAGGAATGGATCAGTATGTTTTACAAAACTTGAAGATTTAAAGAGATGTGAGAGGCAATATGTGCATAATGTACAAATAGGCATGAAAAAGAGTGGGTTGCTAAAGCCTACTGAAAATGTTTTGGGTTTGTGTGAACAAGTTTCTTTTGTAGATACTATGGGTGAGCTTGATGCTATAATGAGGTCTAGTTTGCATCTTGAAAATGAAGTTGTGGAAGTTCGCTCTATGGAAATGTACCAAGTAATAGAAGCCTTTAAAGAAATTCAAACAGTTGGCCTAGAAGTCCATGTTGAAACTAAATACAAGAGTGTAGCAAAGAAGGTGAAACTAGTAGCTTCACCCTTACCACCCAATAACAAGGAAAAGATTGAGCAGGCTTCTTTACAACCAAGTTTGAGGAATCCTAAAAAGATCGGACATACCTTCACAAAGGAGTCTTTTCAAGATTTGCAGATTGGTTGCGAGGAATTTCTAACACAGGAGGAGACAAAGAGCTTCAACGAAATGCTTTCAAAGCATGGTAAGGCTGTTGCATTTGAGCCACATGAGATAGGATGTGTTGATCCTTCTATTGTAGCTCCTATGGTAATTTTCACAATACCTCATGTGCCTTGGAATCTGCGGCCTATTCCAGTTCCAAAGGCTCATTTGCCAAAGTTAGTAGAGCTACTGAATGAGAAAATCAAAATGGGAATCTTGGAGCCTTCTTGTGCTCCATACTCAAACAGGTGGTTCACAGTTCCAAAGAAGAATGGTTCTCTACGCTTCATCCAAGATATGCAACGAGTAAACAAGGTGACAATTAGAAATGTAGGTACAGGTCCAATTATGGATGAGTTTGCAGAGGCGTTTGCACGGAGGGCAATCTACTCAATGGGGGATCTCTACACAGGGTATGATCAATTTCAGCTTGCAATCGAAAGCAGAGACTTGACAACCATGAGGACACCTTTGGGTTTGGTAAGGATGTGTACCTTGCCACAGGGAGCAACCAACTCAGTTGCACATATGATGAATGGGATGAATAAGGTCTTACGTGACTTTATTCCTAAAATCACAATGCCTTTCATTGATGATTTGCCTATCAAAGGATGTGAAGAAAGTGACAAAGATGAATCTTTGGATCTCAAGGGATGTCGCAGGTTTGTGGTAGATCACATAAATGATTGTGATAAAATTTGTCTAGGTTGGAAGAAGTGAATCTTACATTGTCAGGGAAAAAGTCTATGTTTGGTGTCAATGAAGTACTCATTGTGGGGCACATGTGCGGGCCATATGGTAGGAAACCTTGTCCAACAAAGGTAGATGGCATCCAAAGAATGAAAGAAATGTGCACTAGCATCACTGAGGTTAGAAGGTTTCTGGGAGCATGTGTCTTCTATGTTATTTGGATTCCACATTATGCACATGTAGCTTATCCTCTTTATCAGCTGCTTAGAAAGAATCAGAAGTTTAAATGGACAGAAGCACATGTAAAATCCATGAAAAAGCTAAAGGAGTTGCTACAGTCAGCAACAACTTTGAGAAAGGTAGACTATGAGTGTCAAAGGCCAGTAATTGTGACAGTAGACACCAGTCCTATAGGGATTGGATGGGCAATAGGGCAAGATGACAAAGAAGGACACAGGTATGTGGTAAGATTTGAAGCAAAGGTACTAAGTGCTTGCCAAAGAAACTATCCACAGATAAAGAGAGAGCTATGGGGTATGGTTACAGCCTTGAAAAGTGGGAAAGAGTACCTAATTGGTGCATGTGTGGTTGTAGAAACAGATTGTCTACCACTTCTTGGGATGATTACAAGTTGCTCAATGCCAGACATTGCTATGTTGCGGTGGATTGCCTACATTAAGTCCTTAAATATTGAGTTTAAGCACATTGCAAGTAAAGACAATACAGTGACAGATATGCTATCAAGGGCAAGGTATGAAGATGAGTCACAAATGATTGATGAGGGAGATGATGTAGGCACAAAGTTCTATTCTATCTCTCATGTCAAAGGTAACAATGTCTGCATGACTTATTCACTTGAATTGTTCTTGAAAGATCTTTATGAAGGTGATTGGCTTTCTATTGGAAGGTACTTGAGTACTCTAACAAAACAGGATGATTGGTCTGAACAAGAATTCAAGAGGATACGCAGGAAAGCATATGGGTACTTTTTAAGGGATGGTTACTTGTGGAAGCATCCTAAACAAAAGGGTGCTACACCACAATGGGTTATATGTAAAAAAGAGACTCAAGTAAAGCTCATGCAAGAGTTTTATGAGAGTCTATGGGTTGGACACAGGGGTGTGTGGACAACCTTCTCCAAGTTGAAAGAAAAATACTGGTGGAAGGGTATGTATAAAGATGTATCTCAGTTTGTAGAGTCATGTGTAACTTGTCAAATGTATTCAAATGTCCGACATCGTGATGGATTGCACCCTACATATTCACTAGCCATGCGCTATAAACGGGTTGTGGATCTAGTCACAATTCCTTTAGGACTCTGGTAGATGAGATACTTGGTTCTTGCACGAGAGGACCTAACTAACCAAGTTGAAAGAAGAGCATTAAGAGCTAAAACTACAGAAGCTGTGTGCAAATTCCTTCTTGATGAGGTGATTTGCCATTATGGTTGTGTGGGAAAGATCACTGCAGATAGAGGTGAGCTGGATGCCGAAGAAGCAAGGGACTTCTTTTCTAGATTAGGAATCAATCTTTCTCTTACTACAGCTTACAACCCTGAAGAAAATGGAAAGAGTGAAAGAGGGCATCCTCCTATCATTAAAGCTTTGGCCAAGGCTTACGAAGGAAGAGTTGGTGAGTGGCCAAAACTGTTACCATATGCTTTATGGGCTAATCGTACAACACATAGCTCAGTAAATGGCTACATGCCTGCGGAGCTAATGTATGGTCAAAAGCCAGTGATGCCGATTGAAGATACAATTCCCACATGGAATGTACTACCTTGGCAAGAGGGGCTTAGCAGGGAAGATCTCCTTGCACTGCGTATAAGGCAGCTAGAGAGAAGACCTAGAGACATTGAAGCTGCAAAAGAACGACTCAAAAATGCAAGGTTGAAAAACAAGGACTACTTTGATAAGCGACATCGACTCAGGAGCAAAGCAATTGACAAAGGTGACTGGGTTTTAGTGTATGATAGTAGCCTTGATAACCACCACACAGTCACGCGTAAGTTCTCAAAAAGATGGTTTGGAGCGTATGTTGTAAAGCATGTGCATGAAAATGCTACTTACAGTTTGTCTGAACTAGATGGTACAAAAGTAAAGATTCCCATTGCAGGAAAAAGGATCAAAATGTTTAAGAGAAGAGGAGACAATGATCTAGAAGATGTTGATGAGGAAGAAGAGCAAAACACAGGTGAAGATCAAAGTGCAAATGAAGCTCTGGAATCATCCAGTGAAGAAGAAAGCAAGGAAGATGTACAAGAGTTCTGATCTTACAAAGAGACAATGTGGGACATACAAGAGGATGTGCAGGTTTAGAGGGGGTGGATGTCATGTTGTGGCACGTATATAGTGGAAACAGGCATTAAACGATTTATCTTGTGACTTTTTGACGCATAAGTATACTTCATATAATACTCATATGAATAAATAAAAGCTTTCTACCATACCTTAGTATTACCTTTGAAGTAATATAAATGTACATTACTATTAGAAAGTACTGCAAGAGAAGTATCAATGATTGTGCCTCTTTTTGTCTGGGGGGAAAGCATTTGTATATTTCTTCTAATATCTCAGCTATACCCTACCATATATAAATTATTTTCTTCTTTTCACATTTATTTAATAATATAACCCTTGAATAATGCATACCTTCTTGGATACATACAAGAGGGAAGGGCCTACTAGAAGACTTTATGAAAAGGAAGATCCAAAGCTTCTTGGACCATCCCAATTAGAAAATCCTGACCTAAGGGCGTGGCAAAAAGGCCAAAACCAGGTCAAGCTCTTTTAGTAGGCCAATTTTTCCTTTTGAAGCATGTCAATCCGAGTTACAGGTCAAAAGTTACAGGGAAACCAGTGAAAAACCTTCTCACAACTACACTGCAAGAAAAGATGGTAAACAGGTGAATCATGTGAAAAGAGGTAATCTTGGTCTTTTTCCTTTAAATAAAATATTTGGAGGATAAAAGACACAAGCATGTGAATGTGACACCTCAAAGATGCCTTGAAGGACAAGACACACAAGTTGGGACCCCCTGCTGGAGCCACACAGAAGATGCCTAGGTGGGGCCCGGCCCACATACATCATGCACCCACATGGAGCCTCAACGAACAAAAATGATGAATTTCATGATATTTTGAGTCCTAATATTTTCCATTTTAAGAAATATCCAAAGAACACTTGATTTGGGCTAACTCTTTAGCCTAATCAAGTTATTATGTAAAACATGGCTCCCTCACCTATAAAAAGGGCAACCTTCTCTTCATTGAGGCAAGTTATGAGTGAGTGAGAATAGCTCAATTCCATAGTGACACACTCATCTTAGTGCCACACTTTCTCTTGAAGAAAGGCTGAAGTCTTGCCTCATCTTCTCTCTCCATTAAGGTGGTGGCGATTGCTCTCATGTAAGATATATGTTTCTAGTTTTTCTTTTACTTGCATATCTAGTCCAATACTTGTCTCTAACTCCATCTCTATCCCTCATTATTTATCTTTAATACCACCGCCACACTTAGATCTATCTCTAATTCTATCTTTATTCCTCCTTTCATCTCTCTTGTTGTGTCCTAATTGTTTCATTCGAAGGTATTCAAGCAGCAATCTTTTCAATGTAATGGGCACAACCTTCTTGCATGAAACAATTATGTGCACAAGGTTAGTAACCATATCTTCATCTTTCACAAGCACCTCTCTCTCTTAAGGTTCTCATTCTCTTCCACAAACTCTAGAATCTCCTTGCTATAGGTACTTCTCTCCCCGCAGTATCCTTATTGCCTTAGGGCAACAATAGGGCTTGGGAGAGAAACTCTCTTCTTCTTCTCCTTTCACTTCTTTCACACCTTTATCTTTGAACATACTAAGTATATCATTGATGAATAACCATAATCCACATAGAGGAAATTTCTTTCAATTCCATTCAGTGCAATCTATTAGGGTCAACATTTGGATTAGTCGAAAGATTCACTTTCAGCAACGCATAGTGTTTCTTTTTGGTCCTGAAAGGCTCAACGAAATACTTCTCTCACCAGATCCCATCATACTACCTATTATTGACTATGACTTCTCTTTTGATGTGAATGTGGTTATTTTATTATGAATCAAGAGGATTTGTACTCACAACTAATCCCCATCGCTAGACAAAACATATACATTATAGTAAGCACAAAGCTACAGTTCCAAAGAGCAATCCGTAGCTTATTTGGACAAAAAAGATTAAATATCATTAACTCATCCATTAACCCTTTTATCCTACCCATGATACGATATGATCGTAATCTCGATGTTTTCATTTTTGTTTTGTTTTGACTATCTTTCATGAGTTCTTTCCATCACGTGTGTGTTTGTAAGGAAAAGTGAGTGGCTTCTTTGGCTACATTTCTTCTTTAGCTCTAGAAGCTATGTTATCTACATCTTAGCTCTTTCTCATAACCCTTGAGCTTCCTCACAAACTCTCACAGCAAGAGGCCTGGTGCCTTCCTGGCAAGACCTCCTACTTCTTGACAACGGGCTTGGACATTAGTTGTTTGCAGATTGTGTATCTGGATGTGTGTTTGTTAGAGGATAGGGGTGTTGTGAGATCACTGAGCTATATAGAGGCATTGAGTTTATGTGATGGTGGTTTTCCCATTTCCCCCTTTCCATCTTGTGGTGCCCCCACTGAGGACCCACTGATTGCAGCCTGATCGAGTGGTGGTAAATCAAGATGAAGCAAGAGTTTGGTCGAGTGTTCAAAGGAGATGGAGATGCTGACGATTGGATAGCCGATTTTGAGCTATTTATGCTGACAGTACTGCGGATGCCAGGTGATGAAGCAAAGCTCCGGACTCTACCTTTGGTGTTGCGAGGTAAAGCAAAGGTTTGGTTTGATGGTTTAGAAGATGCTTACAAGCAGAATTGGATCAAATTTTGTGAACAGTTCTTACAATGGTATCGAAAGGTCGTGTCAGCTTTGGAAGAAGATGCAATGATCAAAGGTTTGCAACAGGACGTAAGTTCCAATTTTGATGCTTTTGTTGATAAATTTGAAGCTTATTGGGGAGATTTGGCGGATGCTACCCAAGCAACCAATGCGGGATATTTGAATCTCGAAAGTTTTCTATCATGCTTGCATCCATATGTTTGTGAGAGAGTCAATTATGAAGATCTAGGCACTTATGATGAAGCCGTCTAGGTTGCCAAAGCAAAGAGTCGAAAGATGAAGAAGAAGATGGAGGCAGGATTGCTACAGTCGGCAATCATTGTAGCCAGTGGACCCAGGCCCAAGCAGATCAATGAGCATTAAGAGGTAAAAGCTCCTTTTTTTGTTGATATGAATGTGATCAAAGCACGTGAATGTGATGCTAGGATAAAAGAGTTAGAAGAAGTGCCAACCACGGCTCAAAAGGTGCAGCGAGGCATATTCAGGGTGCCACGCAATTTGCTTCCTCAAGAGATCGAGGTTGTAAAAAATTTTCAAGAAGAGGTGCCAGTTCTAGAGACAGCAACGAGGCTGACAGCCAAGGTGCAAGAATTGACAAGTGCAGAAGAGGAGTTTGACAACTCTCAAAGATGTAGCAGTAGTTTGGACACAGATAGCATGTGGGAGACAGAATCCCAGTCTTCCAGGTATGAAACTTATGATGTTTTTCATGTAGAAGAAGTGGAGAGCAATATATGCGAGTTGCCTGCGAGTCATTTGAAGGTCAAAGAGAAGTATAGTGTTTCACCTTGTGTGAATCCGCCACTTGAGCAATTGTATCTTGTGTCTTGTGATGGTGAGTCCCTATTGGAGGAAGAGGTATGGTTTGATGGTGTATCAGGTCTAATTGAAGAGCAGGTTTTTGAGGATGACTTGCAGGAGATAGAAGCAGAAGCGGAGGTATGTTCAGTTGATTTGTCTATGCAGGGGGTGAGGCAACCTTGCCTTGATGGGCATTTCGAGGTGTGCCTTGAAGCTTCAGAGTTTGTGTGTGGCCGTGGAGAGTTAGCTCCGGCAGATGACTCTATGGAAGATGATCGTGAGGCTCCATGCAACAAGGAAGGTGACACCAACCTAGCAGGTGATGAGGTATTTGCTCAGGTTGAAGCTCTAGCAGGTCATGTTCTTGACTATGAGAAGGGGTCCATGGAGCCATTTACAGAGGGTTGGGATGCAGGTATGCAAAGGGATCAGGTTTGCTTGGCTATGCAGGGTCTTGCTATTTTATATGATGCTATGGTTACATGTGTTATTAGAAGTTGCTTTACAGGTATCTTTGTATCAGTTGCAAGGCTCTTTTGAAGTGGAATATAATGTGGAAGGTTCTGTAGCAGATGACATGATAGCTGCTTCCGGTACCAATGCTTCAAGTGGTCGAAAGCTTGTTTATGGTTGGCACAAAGGCTTGTGGATGCAGGGTGATCACGAGGCTCCATGTTATTAAGAATTGGAAGGATGGCCTATCTATTGGCCTACAAGTGCAAAGGAAGACTTGAAGATGCATGCTTTACAAGTGGATGGCCACGGCCAATGTTCTATATTTGATCCAGGTGGACTATACACTATGATTGGGGGAGCTGTGAGATTTCCATTTGACCCTGACGGGTGATTCAATAGCAGATGCTTTTCTCTCTATCTCTATCCTATCTATATAGCCACTATCATTTTTCTTATGCATTCTATAGCTCTATGTTATATAGTTCTCTCTATACATACTTATTATACCTACATAATACTGTGGTTGAGTATGAATGCTCAACGAGGGGGTGGGCAATGATGGTACAACCAAACTGTGTCGCTCTATAGAAGTGCAAGAAGTCGAAGCATAGCAGTTTGTAGGCAAGTGGCAAAGACCTTGAGCAGGTATTTGATGGTGCTAGGGGCCAGGGACATCAAGGTGGAGCATTTGCTAGCAAGAGCTGCAAGTATTTTTTTTGTATCACAGGTGGCAAGAGCATATGCTTATATCCCAAGGTTGGGAACAAGGCAAGGGGTGTTGGATGCAGGTGCCATGAAGTTTATGCTATGGGATTTGGAGCGAGATGTCTACAAGAGACACTACTTGCCATGGTAGGTATGCTAAATGTGGAGTTTAGAAAGTTCAAAGATGTTTTTCCAACTCAACTGGTCGGAGAGCACTTCGGCCAATTGAGAGTTATGCTAGCGCAATCTAATCAACGGTCATATCAGTCACCACCTCTCTAGGCGAAGATCTTAGCACCTGAGGGCAATTCTTGTGGAACGGTCCTTGTTTCTTGACGGCCAGGAAGCTGAAGTTTTGTGTTGATGATGATAAGGTGAACTACATTGAAGTTTCTTTGAAGGGGAGTTCGTGGATCGGGTCCATGCAGTGTATGTGAAAGGAGGCCAACCTCAAATTTTTTAAAAGATGAAGTTCAACTTGGACAAAAAGAAAATTGATGCATGGCCGTGTGAAGGGCCCCCTAAGTGTGGTGTTTTTATATATATAAAAAAAGGAATACAAAGTTGCCTGCAGTAGACGAGCAGAGCGGGATGGGGGTCGACACTTGGAGATTGCATGCAGAGGGTGGTGGTGCCACCTGGGTGAAGCCATACGGAGTTGCATTAAGCGGTGGTTCGCGCCAGTTTTGCAAGAGAGGGAGCGACCAATAGCGAGGTCGCTATTGGCGCATCTGACAAGGGAACGGGTTGGGCCAGTGGTGGCGGGCCTGAGCATTGGACGGCAGGGTGGCCGAGCTACTGATCAAGAGAAGGCTGCAGGGCAGCGCTACAAAGGTGGGATGAGTTTACAGAGAAGGGGAAATCCAAGGGGTGGCTGCAGTACAAGACGAGGAGGTGGCGCTGTGTTTTGGGCCGGCAGTGATGGCATGAGACAGGAGGGAGCCGATGGTGGACCTGAGCACGAGACGGTGAAGGGCCGAGGGTGGCCAAGGAGTAGAGGATGGAGAGGGGCTGAATAGGCAGCGCTACAATGAAGAGGGAAAGCCAGGGCAACCAGGGGGCGCCAGGAGCCATCAATGAGGGAGGGTGTGATGCCGAGAGCCAGAGCATAGGGAGAAGGGAGATCTGCACAAAGAGAGGGGTTGCTGAAACCAGAGGAGAAGGAGTCGATCAGGACAGTGGAGGCCATAAGGGGGCTGGCTGAGGGGTGTTGAGTGCTACAGAGAAGAGAGGCGACCAAGAGAGCTTGTCCAAGTGCAATAATGGATAGTGCTATAACCTACCGACTGTAAGCAAAAGAAAGTTCGAGAGCATACAAAGTCGGAGTACATACAAAGGAGGCAGGGAGTCGGCCGTGCTATCCTATCCCACTCCTTATGCCTTATAAATTCGTCGGATGCTTCACCAACTATGAGGAGGTTTTTTTTGGATAGATCCATCTTTGTACATATTTTGCCAATCGAATCAGCTTGAATCTCCATGTGCTTGTTGTTTGAGTGATCTGTATCCATCGTTTTTTATCACTCTCGCTTTTTTTCCCAAAGGTGCTAGATATATGTGTGTTTCTTAGAGATATCGCGCGTGAGCTTTCTATGTGCAAGTGAGCGTGTGTCAAGTATATGGGAGCTCTCTATTGGGATGCGGGGCAAGGTCAAAGGTCGAGGTGGTTGAGTGCATGCTGGATGGTCGGGTACGAGCTTGGACATTAGTTGTTTGCAGATTGTGTATCTGGATGTGTGTTTGTTAGGGGATAGGGGTGTTGCGAGATCACTGAGCTATATAGAGACATCGAGTTTATGTGTTGGTGGTTTTCCCATTTCCCTCTTTCCAACGTTAAAGAGGTTAATGAGGTGTATTTTGGGAATTTTTGAGAAATTGAAAGGTATTTTTGGTCAAATATGAGGGGTAGATCAAAAATTTGTGGTTAGAGATGTATACTAGGTTAATGAGAGGTATTTTGGAAATTTTGGAGAATTTGAACGGTATTTTGGGACTTTTTGGTCAAATATGAGGAGAGGGAAATTTTGGTAATTTTTCCTTTATTTTATGGTTCAGAGAGTACTTTTTGGCCCGAGAAACATTCAAAGTTTGAAATTTGAATTTCAACTCTAAAGTGTGGCCCCTTTACTGGTTTGGTTGTCAGACACACATACCCTCTGTCTCTCTCTCTCTCTCTCTCTAGATTTGAATTTCAACTCTACAGTGTGGCCCCTTTACTGGTTTGGTTGTCAGACAGGAGACGGGCAAAGGCTAAAGGATGAATGCACACAAGCGAGGATCCAGAGAAGAGGGGCGAGCGTCAAAGCCACACAGGAAGAGCAGAAGAGGGTCCAGGCGGTGAAATCTTACTGCTCTATCTCTTTCTACCTGCATCGAGAAAACCCTAACTTCTCTTCATCCGCTTCACCTCCCCTACGTGTCGCAACCTTCTCTAGCCCGCCCGCCTTGGTCTCTTCTCACGCTATCCAACTACTCGTCGACGTGTGTTGTCTGCCCCTGTCTGTCCAACATGTGCTTTCCTAACTGCTCGTCGTCTGCTATGTGCCCCTGCCTGTTTGACATCCACCTGCTCGACGTGTACCTGCCCATTGATTTTTCCTAACCAAGAAGGGCATGCTTGTTAGTCTCCTAGTTTTTAGTCAAAAGTTAAGCTTTTGCTTACTCATTTTTCCTAACCGCCAAGAATGGCAAGCTTGTAATTATCCTAGTTTTTAGTCAAAATTTGAAGCTTTTTCCGGTGTTTACCCTAAGCCTTGCATAAATTTCTCAATTTTCTTCAAGACGAACTCCAAATCTAGGCGGGCTTTGAAAATTTCAGCCAATTAAAATACATCAAACCCCGGGTTTTTTCTAAGATTGGACCTACTCATACAAGGAAAATAGTAGCAACTTGCATGCTGTAAGGAGTTCTATTTCTTACATGCAGAGCTATACGCATTGATGTAAAGACAGAATTTTTCTATGTAATGGAAGGCTTTGCTGTAACAGCATCTCAGAACTGAAAAAACTGTCAAAACTTTGCGTTTTTGTTGCCGACTTGAAGGCAATGTCAGACAAAACTCGCAAGGGTGGAAAAGCCACACTCGCCATGGAGAATGATGCAAAATCTCCAAGAAATTTGGATGCTAATCCAACCACATCATCTACAACAACGGAAGCAATGATCATGGCTTACTTGATCTCGTTACAAGAAACCGTCAACAAACAAGGTGAAGAGTTGCGCACACTTGCAATGGAGAATGATACTTTAAGAGTTCTCGTTGTGGAGAATAAGCACCTCAAGAAGGTTCTTGAAATGCAAACAACACGCTTGATGCATCTTGAGAATGAAGTTCAAGAATGTAAACGCTCTCTTGTTGACATGAATGTATTGAAAGAGCGCTTGAGCAAAGTTGAGAGTGATCATGTATTGAAAGAGGAAACAATAGATACAATACGGCATGATGTATGTGAGATGAGAAATGCATCCAAATCATGGGCTGATATATGTAAGGATAATGTGGTTTCTACATCTCCTATCACGGAAGCCGTTGTCCAAGCAAAGAATGTAGAGAATGTGGACACTCAAGAATTGCACGAACGACAAAAAAGCTCAAAGAACATCGTCATTCGTGGAATCAAGGAGAAAAGCATGGAAACACCCCAATCTCTTGCAGTTGCTATTGAAGAGTGTTTTGCTACACACTTTGGCATGTTAGGAATCATGGCTTATGGTGCACATCGAGTTGGAAAACAAGGAGTCCCTCGCTCGGGAGAAAGACCTATTGTATGTACCATGGCTGATGAGGTAAATAGAAAGATCATCCTTGACAATGGTTGGATCTACCTCAAAGGAACAGGTTGTAATGTATATGAGGATCGCACTATTATGCAACAAAATGTACGTCGCAAAGCATATGAGGAAAGACGCAAGAAGGTTAAGGTATCACCTCAAGAAGAAAATCCACTTAAGGAGGATGCAAGTCCACCCAACAAATAGGGACACATGATCTATGAGACCAACTCACGCTTGCGAATAAGCTTTTGGAATTGTAACGGGTATCTATGGAATGCGGGAATTGACATTGATGAGCTTACCAATGACTCCGATGTGATACTTCTTGTCGAAACATGGGAGCATGATGCGCAACGAATTCTTGGATTTGACAAATACGATGTGCATTCTTTGATGTGGGTCAAAAATGTAAAGCAACGAAGAGGCCAAAAAGGGTTTGAAAGATGTTTCCATTGTCAAAGAAGATAAGTATAAACGCTACTTATGGCTGAAAATCAGCCCACCAAATGGTCAAGTCATGTTTGTGGCCGGTTGCTACATTCCTCACTATGACTCCAACTTTTATGCTTGCTTGAATATGGATAGAGATCAGTCCTTTGTTGAACTAGAGGAAGACATTGCTCATTACAAGGATCAAGGTGAAGTCATTGTTTTTGGAGACATGAATGCTCGCACAAATATGCACGACACATAACAAGTAGACATGCCGCATGTCTCAAGAAGAATGGATGACTCATACATGTATAGTCGAAGTTCTAATGATGCAAAAGAAGTGGATCACTATGGAAAGTCACTTCTACATATGTGCAATAGTACTGGAATGCTCATTGCAAATGGTGTATCTCTATGGCAAGGCACCAATGACTTTACATGTAGAAAGCACAACAACGGTGCTAGCGTGATTGACTATATGTTGTTCTCGGAAGCCACTCTAGAATGCATACAAAGCTTTACACTTGGTGAATGGAATCCAGACTCGGATCATAGGATGTTATGTATTGACCTCAAGTGTGGTAAACGGCCCGAGCATGTAGCCTCCAATCATGATGTGAATCATTTGTACTTACGTTTAGACTTCAAACGAGCACTTATATATGCTGATATGGTGGACCAAATGTTAAGCATGATAGAGCATCAAGAGAGCCCAACATTAGAATGCAAGTGAAAAGTTTTCAAAGACGTAATTTTCTCTTGTACGAAGGAATGCTTTTCGGTGAAATACATGTCTCGCAAAAGGTCTAATAAGGGTAGCACCAAGAAGAAATGGTTTGACATGGAATGTAGTCAAGCCCGAAAACACTTGCTAAGATTGGATGCAATCAAAGACAATGAAGTTTAGTTGGAATGTTCACACACATACAAAGCACTTGTTCAAAAGAAGAGTAGAAGATGGGAAGTCGAAAAACAACTTCTTTTAGCACAAGAGAAAGCACATGCATGTGGAAAGTTTTGGCAAAATCTAAAAGGCAAGCGCGTTGAGAGCTTTGGTGACTTGACTCTTGAGGATATGTATATGCATTGTAAGAATCTCTATGAGCAACCCAATGTTGATAAGATGGAGTGTTGTAGCTCCCTTCCGTTTATGTCTCCCTTCTTTACCATTGAAGATGTATGCCACGCGCTTGAGAAACTTGCTACTCGTAAGGCAGGTGACCTTCAAGGTGTCAAGGCTGAAATGATTAAATGGACAAGCAAGAAAACACGATATTGGATATGCAATATGTTTAACCTTGCACTTCAGTATGGCATGCCTCATGATTGGAGTGTAAATTGGATCAAACCTTTGCACAAAGGAGGAGATGTAAACAATGTGAACAACTATCGCACTATAATGGTTGGTTCTTTAATGGCAAAGTTATTTGGATGTATCATGGAGATGAAGATAAGTGAATAGGCTGAAAAGAATGGCAAATGTGCACTTGGACAAGCAGGTTTTCGAAAGCATCATAGCACTATTGATCAGCTTGTCACTCTTCGAGTTCTTATGGAAGCGTCTCGATTGAAAGGAAAAAAGTTGGATTGTTTCTTTGTGGATTTCAAGAAAGCTTTTGACATGGTACCACGAGGAAATCTTTGGAGACGTATGCAAAGCCTTCAAGTGCCGAGAGAATTTATGCATGCAGTCTTTCGCATCTACCAAAAAGTGATATGTCGATTACGTATGGGAGATGGAATTTCAGAATTTTTTGCAAGCACTATTGGTGTCAAACAAGGATGCACACTTTCCCCAACCCTCTTTGGGCTACTCATTGATGAATTGGAATGCATGGTTCTTGACTTTATGCAGCAAGAAGTCATAGAAGAGGTTAAGATTGGAAATGCGGTGATCATGCTTTTGCTTTATGCCGATGATGTAGTGCTCTTGGCACATACCTTAGAAGATGCACAAAAGCTTATGAGTGTCTTGGAATGATTTTGCCTACATAGCGGACTGATCGTGAATGGATCCAAAACCAAGGTTATGCTTGTAAAGACCCTCAATGATGAAAATCCATGCATTGTATATAACAATGAGAAACTTGAAGTGGTAGATCACTTCAAGTACCTTGGCCTTGAGGTTCCATCTAATCATAAATGGAAGGATTGTGCAATGCATCGCTTGGAAGCCGGAAAGAGGGCCTATTATGCATTTGCGAACATGTGCAATGCAGGAGAGATCAAGTGTTGGGCTCTCAAAAAGTACCTGTTTGACACAGTGGTGACACTGGTGCTTCTTTATGGAGTGGAGGTGTGGGGTGGAAGCATCGGGAAGTCTACTTGGAAAGAGTTTGAGAATGTCCAAAAGCGTTTTCTCACCAACTTTCTCCAAGTCAAGACACAAACACCCTACATGCTCTTACTTCTTGAGTCCGGATTGCTTCCCATTGAGGTCTTGGGCATGCAAAGGGTTGTGGAGTACATGCGTAAAACACAATGTAGCCCTTTGCATCGACTTCCTAGAATCGCATATGAAGCAAGTCAAATGGTTCAAAAGACATGCAAGAGCAAAATACTAAGTTCGGGGTGGATGCTTGATATCAAGAAATGGTTTGGAAGATGAGATGCATGTCACTTGGTCAAGGATGCGTCGATTGACTCCCAAGTTAATGAGGCCTTCTTACAACGCCAATGTATCATGGCTGGGGAGAAATCCGGAGGTTCTCGCTTCAACCATTACACCACACACGTTGTCCCAAACTACAAATCTCTCTTCTTCTCGGAACGAGGTAACCGAACCCATTCCTACATCCTTGAGCCCATCCCGTTGATTGCGATCCGCACCATTGCCTCCATTCGTCTTAGCTCCCATTCTCTACGCTGCAAGACAGAACGTTGGGGCACTGGCGAGGAGTGTCATCGACTTTGCACCTTATGCCCTCGTCAAGTGCGAGAGAGTGAGTACCACACACTACTTGAGTGCTCAGCTTTTGACCACATTAGGTCCTCTTTTCCCCATATATTCAGCCATGATCTCTCCCTACATACCTTCCTCTCCCAACCACGATGTGGACTCTCTATTGCGACGCTAATTTCAGCCATTTTTGAGCATCGAGAGTCACTTATGAACTCCACTCACACCACGTGACATGTTCATTTGGTCCCATAGGTCATATTTGACCTCCCACGACGATAATAGAACTATCTATCTATCTATCTATCTCTCTCTCTCTCTCTCTCTCTCTCTCTCTCTCTGTCTCTCTCCAAAGTTGAGGTTGCTAGATCATACCTGGCTCAAAGGTTTGTCGCAATCTTGAAGGCCCTAGAAGGTGACTTGCTTTGCCTTTCTCTCCATTGATGTGCATTTCCTCTTTCTTATTGGAGTTTATTTTGTGTTGCATGTCTCTGTTGTTGGAGTCCAAGCTTCACTTTGTCTCTCTCTCTCTCATGTTGAAGTGACAATGTCATAGTGACTGCCATCAGAGTTTGATGTGAATTACAGAGTTGGCACCACCTACGAACCCTCAGCGTGTTGGAGACTCAATGTGCCACCAAGAATGCCCCAACACTTTGAGTTGCATGCAATAATGCTCCAACAGCCCAATAGACCACCAATACTTCTCGTCCTCTCTACGTCCTCCGTTGTAGTATCATTGCAACATCATGCCCCCATCTAAGTTCTTGCAATTTGTATGTCCTACCTCCAAGCAAGGTATTTTTTTGCAACCTATGTCATTTTTTTTAATGTGAGAAAGAGTTTCCAAAATTGTGTGCATATTTGAAGTGAGAAAATTCTTTATATGTTCTAGCCAAATAATGAACTTTTTTCCACAAACTGATAACAATCCTTGAGATTTGTCCTTGTGGCAAAAACCTTGTGCCCAAGAAGATTTTGCCAGGGTCTTACAAGCTACGCTATTAGTCATATTGCAAGAAACTATTCAACATTGACGATATTAGCAATTATGACATAGCGGATGCCAAGGGGTCAATAATTTAGGTTTAAATTTATTGGGTTTTGTCAACAAGGACAGAACCTAGGTCAATGACTGAGGTTTGTATTTTTTAGGTTTTGTCCATATGGACAAATATTGAGGCCCCTATATTTCTCTCTCCTCTCCCTCTCTCACATATATTTCTCTCTTTTAAATTGTACTTGGCAAGAAGTTAAGAACCACGTTTTAATCATTTGCTTTTGTAAATATGGGACATTGATAGTCTTTCTAGACAAACACAACACTTGATACACCATCTAGAGGCCTTGTTTACCTTATTCTTTCTCTCTCTAGTGATGTGTAGTTGGCCAAGAGTAAATGCTCCAGCTTTGGCTTTTATCCGCATGCACAAATCTAGAGGCATTGCAGGACAAACATTGCACCCATACCAAGCCTTAATAACTTCCCTACTCTCTCTCTCTCTCTCTCTCTCTCTCTCTCTCTCTCTCTCTCTCTCCCCCCCCCCCCCCCCCCCCCCCGCCCCCCTTGTCTCTTAGTAGACCCTAGTTTACAATATGTCAATGACCAAAGTTTTAGTTTACGAGGTTTTGTCTACATGGAAAAAGCCTAGGTCAATGACTTAGGTTTGAATATGTTAGGTTTTGTCCCACATTCACAAATCTTGATATCTTGCAAGACATGAATTGCACCCATACCAAATTGGAATCTCTTCTCTCTCTCTCTCCTCCCCCCCCCACTACATTGTAGTTGACAATACTTCATTGACAAAGTTTTAATCTTTGACCTTTGTCCACATGGGACCTTTAGAGGCTTTGCAAGGCTAAGAAAACACTCGATACAAAATTTAGACACTTAGTTTCCCTTTATCTCTCTCTCTCTCTCTCTCTCTCTCTCTCTCTCTCTCTCTCTCTCTCTCTCTCTCTCTCTGTGTTTGTGTGTGTGTGTGTGTGTGTGTGTGTGTGGAAGCGTAGTTGGTAAGCAGTCAATGCTCCAATTTTTTCTTTTATCCACATGGAAAGATCTAGAGGTGCCGCATGACAAATATTACACATGTAATACGTCTTGTGGCCTTCTTGGCCCCCATCTCTCTCTCTATACATATTTAGTAGACCATAGTTATCAAGAGGTTTGTAACCTAGGTTTAATTATTTTGGTTCTTTTCCACATGAACTCAATCACGTAGGTTTTAATTAGTCAGGTTTTGTCCACATGGAAAAATCTTTAGGCCTTGTAAGATGTAAATGTCACCTATACCAAAGGTAGAAGGATTTTCTCTACCTACATTGAGAGGTTCTTAGCAAGACAAGCACAACATGATATAAAATCTAGAGGCCTCATTTGTAAAAACTATTTTGCAAGAAATCAGTGCTCTAATTTTGGAATTTATCCACATGGACAAATCTAGAGGTGTGTCTTGACAAACATTATTACCATACAAGGTTTGAGATTTTCTCTCTCTCTCTCTCTCTCTCTCTCTCTCTCTCTCTCTCTCTCCGTGGTTCCCAAGACGTCAATGATGTAGGCTTGAATTTTTTGGGTTTTGTCCACATGAGATCTATCTTTCTCTTTCTCTCTCTATGTCTCTCTCTCTTCCTCCCCCCCCCGTCTCTCGTAGATTGGCTAGCAAAAGGTGGATGACATTGGTTTGAATTTGTTCAGCTTGATCTACATGCACAAAACCTAACTTAATGAGCTAGGTCCAAATTTACTCTCTCTCTCTCTCTCTCTCTCTCTCTCTCTCTCTCTCCCCCCCCCCTCTCAAAGGAACATGTTGTATTGTATATGAGGATTGCACTCTTATGCAACAAAATGTACGTCGCAAAGCATATGATGAAAGCATCAAGAAGGTCAAGGTGTCATCTCAAGAAGAAAAGTCACTTGAGGAGGATGCAAATCCACCCAGCAAATAGGGACACATGATCTATGAGACCAACTCACGCTTGCGAATAAGCTTTTGGAATTGTAACGGGTATCCATGGAATGCGGGAATTGGCATTCATGAGCTTACCAATGAATCGGATGTGATACTTCTTGTCGAAACATAGGAGCACGATGCACAATAAATGCTTGGATTTGACAAATATGATGTGCATTCTTTGATGTGGACCAAAAATGCAAAGCAACGTAGAGGCCAAGGAGGCGTAGCATGTATGATCAAAAAGGGTTTGAAAGATGTTTCCATTGTCAAAGAAGATAAGTATAAATGCTACTTATGGCTGAAAATCAGCCCACCCAATGGTCAAGTCATGTTTGTGGTCGGTTGTTACTAAAGGGGATTGGGGAGCACCACATACAGAGAGTGAGAGAGAGACAGAAGGAGACACACACATGCATTAGGAGAAATATGAACCTTGCATGGGCCTTGTAAGGAATCCTAATTTTTAGGGATTAAGGCTAATGGTGTGTAGGGTTAAGGGGACAAGGGCATTCAAGAAGTTAGTTTTGAGTAGGCTTTTCTAGACTTTTTTTTAGACACATGTAGGATGTGGACCTAGCAGGTCACCCTCTCTCTCTAGCTTTTTGAAAGTGAAGGGAGTAAAGAGGTGTGGCCACATCATCAAAAACGTGGATCACTAAGAGCCAAAATTTGACTTTTAAAAAAAAAATATTTTTACTTATTTTTGACTTAAAGCTCCCCCCCAACATATATCCATATCAAAAAAGTATTTTTTGACATTTTTTTAAACTTACAAGCACTAAAAGTCCAATTTTTCAAAAAAAAAACTCCGCTCCAAAAAAAAAAACCTTTCTTCTCTCTTCCTCCTCCCTCCTTTCTCCCTCTCCTCTCCCTCCCTGCCCCTTCTCTCCTCCTCCTCCCCTCTCTCCCTCTCGTCCCATATTCCTCCCTATCCCTCCCTACCCCCTTCTCTCCTCCTTCTCCACTCTCTCTCTCTCTCTCTCTCCCCCACTACCCCCTTGTCTTCTCCCATGTTCCTCTCTCTCCCTCCCCCCTCTCTCTTTTCATCCTTTGCTTCCTCATGCAACATCTACCATGGTGCTCAAAGACATCACAAATCATATGCATACATATTTGCTTGTTCGCAACGTTTGCATCGAAGGCCGCACGTGAGGGTGAGCAAAGGTCATCCCAGGAACATTGTACCATCGGTGAGATGAATGTCGACGATTCTTCAATATCTTGCCAATACTATCACATATTTGAATAAAACACCCCTTTATGCAAGGTAACAATATACTTCTTACTTTTAATTGTGTTCTTCTTATCATAAACTTTGAAGTCTAAGGTGTTGCCTCTACTTGTTTTGTAGTGCTTGGCACAAAGGTTTCTTTTATGCACAAATAGTGAAAGGTTGCAGGTTAGAGAGGCCAAGTGTTACCACTTTTCCTCTAAAATAGTATTCTTTGTTACATCTTGCAGGTAGGTGCTTCAAATCCATGCTTATTAGGGGTGGTAGTCTCATCCTAATGTATATTTTTGTATTGTTTATTCCCAGCTAGATAGAAATACTTGCAAATTTGTACAACATGTACTTAACAAGTGTCTTCATTATATAGCTTGCAAATGTTGAATTCATACATGTTTTTGTTACAAGCTGACCTCTTGCTATGCTAGTTGAGTGGCGTTGTTTGCAAGAATGGCTCAAGGAACTGGCATAACATGAAGCTTTTACGGTGGCACAAAGCTCTCCTCAACGGCAAATGGCTCCCACTACACCAAAAATCATTATGCTGACATGAAGAGATCCCTAGTAGGACAATGGAAAAAATTTTCATCAGCAACAACACACTCTTTCCTAACATGAGGGCACTCCTACCAAATATATTTTTTTGTGATAGGTCACCCTAGGAGCATACCATGTCATGGAATGGATGTAAGAACTCTGACCGCACTACTCCTTGGAAAGTGTTCACAGATGTGTGTTTATCAAAGTTAATGAGAAGAAATTTGGACTTTTTTGTTTGTTGCTGTGTAAGAGCACTCTAGGTCTACCATATTTTAGATTGTTTGACAAGTTAAATAAAATTTGTAATCATTTAAAGTGTAAGTTTGTTTTTGTTTGGTAAGATTGTACATGAGAACACATAATAAAGTATAAGAGATCTTGACGGAATAAGCCTCGATTAGATTCCTACCATGCACTTGTGACACCAGACCTCTCCTTGAACCTTTTGATTTCTATCATTGTGGGAAGTCCAAGGGTGGTCTATTTTCAAATTTTTAGCAATAACTTTTTTTAAAAGGAAATTTTGGTTATTTTAAAGTTTGTACACAGTCTAGGAGTTCATTCTGATTTTTTCAAATTTTTAGCAATAACTTTTTTTAAAAGGAATTTTTGGTTATTTTAGAGTTTGTACACAGTCTAGGAGTTCATTCTGATTGTTTTCCTTCAGTTTTAATTTTTGATCGAGGGCACTCCTTGGAAGCCACTTTTGAAGGTGTTAGGGTGAGATTTTGAGAATGTTTTGTATGTAGGAAATGCAGTCCTTAATACAATAAAAAACATTGGTTCTCTGAGTATTTTCAGATTCCATGGTTTTAATGCCCTTTCGAGCATGTAGATTAAGAAAAAAGTAAGAAATGTCTGTTTTATATGATTTTTAAAGAAATTGCCAACTTGCACGTTGATTTTTGGAAAATCCGAGTAGGATATGATTTTTTTGCATCACACGATGGTCGAAGAGCGCGACGAGATGAACAAATTTATGTGAGACAAGCTCAGACAGATTCGGAGCCAATTGAACACCATAAGATCTTGAAAACAGCCTAAAATTTCAGCACTTCAAAAAAGTACTTGTCATTTTAGGGCCCCAGGGACCCTCAACATGAGGGGCCACAAGGGCGCGCAAATCGGCCATCCAAAATTTTGGATGGCCGATTTGCGCGCCCTTGTGGCCCCTCATGTTGAGGGTCCCTGGGGCCCTAAAATGACAAGTATAGGCTTTTTTTTATGCATAGCCATGAGATAGAATTGGGCAAATTAATGTATTCATAGCAAACTCCCCCCCCCCCCCCCCCCCCCCCAATGGCAAATAGCTAAACATTGTATCATGCCATGCATTAACAAAAAGCCCTTGTGGCCCCTCTTGTTGAGGGTCCCTGGGCCTCTAAAATGACAAGTACAAGCTTTTTGTTAATGCATGGCCATGAGATAGAACTGGACAGTTTAATGTGTTCATAGCAACCCCCCCCCCCCCCCCCCCCCCCCAAATGGCAGATACCTAAACATTGTATCATGCTTATCAACCATTTTCTACTTCTCTGTGTCCATCCTCTGTTCTTGGAAATATCTTGGTCCCTATTTGTGCCTCGATGGGCATTCTACGCGCCGTTGTGGTCCCTCTTGTTGAGGGTCCCTGGGGCTTCAAAATGACAAATAGGGGCTTTGTTTTAATGTATGGCCATGAGATAGAGTTGTAGTGTTTGATGTCCGGAGTATTCACTATGTCAAATTTTTCTATATCATGTGCGTTCACCACAATGGATTGAAAGTAGCCCTTATAGGCCTTACCTACACATGTTTCTATAACTTTACAAGAATATAAATTTCCTTCTGTTAAACACATGTGCTATGTTACATATACTTTAGTGAACTCCCAAGGTCAAAGGCCTCACAAATTTTGTGCACTCAGAACATTTAGCATTAGAAATCAACCAAATAAGGAGCCAATTTTTACTTCCTTGTGTTCATCTCGTGTTCTTGGGAATGTTTTGGTTAAGCCATTTCTTTGGTATTTAAAACCACATGTGACCCCTATTGTTATAGTATCCGATCAAAGGTTTCTTGATTAGCAGTTATATAGGTTCGAGTGATACATATCTTCTATGTTAACAATGCATGTATCTATAATTTATGTTTACACGTTCTCTATCCAAATGAGCTACATAGTAAAAATCAAATCCGCAATTCAACAATTAAGTTCACAAGGTGATAGATATTGGTATGATCTTTAGCAATACCAAATAAATAGCTACCAATAGTGAATGAATAGGGATATTTAAGAAGGTTTGATACCAAAAACTTGTCAACACTACTCAAAAAGGTGGAAACTCAAAGGCTTTATAATATATATGATGAAACAAGAATCAATAATAAGTCACCCCTATATATCTACACCTCCATCTCAAGTTGTCATTTCTCTAAGTAAAGCTTGGCATAGGCATAGTATGGAAACAATAACATTTTGAAAAGCAAGAATTTAGCTTTCTCAACTTTTGAAATGTTGCTATTGATATATATTCAACATCCCCAAATGAGGACATCTTGACAAAGGTTATGATCCACTTAATAAGAATAACCATTAGTGATTAAACTGAAATCAAAATATTGCATGAATTTCTTCATGGTGGAATGATTAAGACTTGAAATTTCAAACATCTTATAGGAAAATCAGAATATCCAAAAAAATCAACAATATTTCTCAAATCTGTATGAAACTCCAGTAATCTAAATAAAATACTCTCACTCAGTGCGACACCATTTAACAAAAAGAAATATTTATATTGCATTTATAGAGGAATCCAGCCTCATAAAAATAATTACAAATGGAGACGATGTTGTTGCTGTAGGCTTCTCTTACAAGTATTTGTCTTTCTCATCTAGAGATTCATATACATGAGTATTTGTGTGTCTATGACACTAGGAAAGATAGTAGTACTATAGGGATGGCTTTTTTTAAGAGCTCCTAGAGAGTACCTATTGGTTCAAGATTCTACAAAAATCCTACTATTCTTATCAAAATCTTTTAACACGGTAGTGAAAGGTTCCTCACGGAACAAAAATAGGGTGATTTCCATCTCTGCACATGGTTGCTTGCTCATGTCCTCTCAAAACAAGTTGACTCTGTAAGTAAACAACAGATTATGTGAGCACAAAGTTATAAAGTACAAAATGATATCATTCTAATAATCTTATGACAACTATACAAAGAATAAATTATAAGAAAAATCTTTGATGGCTCTCCATAGATAACACAACTTACTTACATTGTGAGACTCAATCACATGCTACAAAACTATAGATGGCGCACCAAAGCCATCAACAACATAGCACCACCCAATGTTATGAGGTGTGAAGCCTAAACATTGAAAGCCATAAAGAGGTTAATTCCCTCCAACATGATAAACTTAAAGATGGAGATGATCTTAAGCTCTGAATGTAAGCTACAAGGGTAGTTTTCTCACCATTCTATCTTTATGTTGGAGATGAATCCTTGCAATGCCCATGCACTATTCACACCTCCTGTTCTTGTGGTATGCAAGTCATGTGAGTTGATGCTTTTTCCACCTTCGGGAGTAGAGGTTTTCATGTAGTGCGAGTGAATGAAAGTAGAAGGAGGAGAATCTTCTTTCATGCTGTAATGGAGGTGAGAGAAGGGAGAGGAGCTAGCTTGGTGTGGAACTATGTGGTGGGCAAGGGGAAGAGATGGGGGAGAAGCTTGCTTGGTGCTACAATGGAGATGGGAGAAAGCTAGTAGAGAGATAATGTTGGACTATAGGGGGTACATGTGGTTGTTGCAGCCATGGAGAGCTTGGAAAAGGGTTTGTAGAGAGAGAAAATCACTTTTAGCTATAGAATAGGTTTGGAAAGACTTTGGAGGGTGGAAAATGATGTTTTGAATTTTTTTGGAATTTTTTAGTGCACGTTTTTTACTTTTGGAGGTCAAAAATACTTTTTTGACCATGAAATAGGTTAGGGAACCTTTTAAGGAGGGGAGACTTGAAATTTGAAATTTTTTAAAAATTTGAAATTTTTAATATATTTTTAAATCCGGGCCAAAAAGTGGGGGAAAAAAGGTCAAAGTGGTCCCCCCCCCCCCTCCCTTTCCCCTAGCCACCTCCCTTACCTTCTCACTAGGTAAGAGGCCATTAAGAGGTGTAAGGCTACCTTGTCTCCTACTTTTTTGAGGGTATAGAGTGTGTCTACCACCCTCTTCCTATTGGCTGGCCTCTAATTAACCTTAATCCCAAAGGGCCCCTAGAGGGTTCATATTTTTCCTAATGGATGTGGGTGGGGAGACTATGAAGTGACAGCTCCCCCTATACAGTATACTCACTATAAGTATAGGGTAACACTGAGAGGGCGCCCATGACCTGGGCGACCGGTCAAGGCACATAGGCCTTAACCCCAACAACCTCCCACTTAAAGGCCAATGTGCATTTAAGCAAGATCTACTAGTGTACAACTAATAGAAGGTGAGATATTCTCTCAACCTATGCCCACTGACTCTCGATGAGCTAGTGCATCCGGCTCTACTGATAGACAAGCATCCCGCTGAGGAAGCCACACAGAGCTAGGTCCAAGCTCTGCAAAGAGTCTACAAGAGCTCATGCACTCCTGCAAGTATCGGTCCAATACCTGCAAACCTCCCCCTATGCTCTATGCCGAGATTAGTCATTGAACAACTAATCAACCCTGCTGCAAATGCTCCCACTGCATCTGCTATGTCGGGCCTCGAGATCAGCATCTCGTACATGAGGACACCGAACATTGATGCAACCCTGGCAACCTCTGCCACCTCCAACTCAGAACTCAACTCGTGGCAATCCTGTCCCCTATCATAGAGACCATGGCACTCTGACTCCGAGCTCTGGAGTGACTCCTCGTGTCCACCACATATCACATGTGTACCAAGAGTATCCATCTGTCCTAAATCTGCATCAAGCTCTCGCATAAGCATATCAAGAAATGACTCCACAATAGCCGACATCTCAGCATCCACGTGAGTCATCTCTGTCATCACCTCTGATGACTCATCCTGTTGTGACTCACTAGAGCTGTTCCGCTCTACCTGTGCATCCGTAGACGCAACCTGTACAACAAGCTCACTGCTCTGCACTCCATGCAAAGCATTCTGCAACCCACAAGCAAAAGAGACTCGCCTGCTCTCTCGCTCTCTACCTGGCTGCATGATCACAGAGACAACATCGTCTATCCCGTGATCCACATGCAATGGGTAACCTGTACCACTCCTGGCACCTCTCGCAATCACTAGCGAACCCAAATGCATCAAAAAATTTCACTCTCGTAGCGAAATCTGACATCCACAATCTCTAAGCTGACCAATCGAGATCAAACTCACTGTCAAATATGGTACATAGCGCACATGTCGTTACAAGTAAGATGCACCACTCGGTAATGACAGCCTCACATCTTCTGCACCTGCTATCTCATGCACCAATCCATCAGTCAAATGTACACTGCCTAGCATCCCACTAGAATAGCTAAAAAACCATTCACGATGCGGCGTGACATGAAACATAGCATCTGCGTCTGGCAACCACTACGAAGGGAGTGCACTATCCACATGTATAGCATCTTGTGCATAGCTCGAGGTAAAAGTGACATCCCCGTCACTAGTATACTCCGACACTACATCTACCTCAATTGTCAAAGCAACTGAGTCCATGGCATCACTACATACATCTTTGAGACTGCCATGTCGCATACGACGAAAACAACGCCGTCTAACGTGTCCAGAATGACCACAATACCAACATGTTACCTGTCGGAGTGCTCGTGAATGTACATGTCTCACACGAGTCCGTGATGACTCAGATCTATCATACATATCATGTAATCTGCGCCAAAGTGCTCTCGAGGTAGTCTCATACATAACAAGAGCATATACAGATTCGGCAAGGTGCAAAGAGAGTGTAGATAGTGCCATGTCCTCTAGCTCCTGCCACTGATCGTCAGACATGTTTGAAGGTCTACCTGCATCACCACTCAATGGTCGCTATGTCAATGCATCAAGCATACACTCTCTCCATGCTGCAAAGTCTGACCCATCAAACATGCACATTTCGGAGAGATCATAACCTATCTCTACCATGAGCACAATGTAGCAAACTAGAAAGCAAAACCACCTCACCAACAACACCTAGAAGCTGTCTATAAATGTGGCCAGAAACACAATGTAAAACCTGTGAGACACACTCCAAAATAGAGCTCCCGCAATGTCAATACAAGCCTCGCCTGCTCTAGTATCACACTGCAATCTGTGAGCTAATCACCAAGCCCACACATGCACAAATCTCCAACCTGCAGAGAACACCACACGCAAATGCTGAGTGCAACCCGCAATCTCTACCTAGATCGCATAAATGATGCGCATAACACTCCTGGGAAAATTTCGCCAGAGTTTCGTCAGTAAAACGGCCACAAAACCAGTAACCAAACTGAATTCACACTCAAAACCATGAGCAACCAAAGCGCATCAAACTGCACTCCAAATGCATGCACCAATCTCCACACTTTGCATACATCATTGCAAACACCTGCAAATCTAGTACACAAATATTTTCTCTACCTGTGACTGCCAAAAAACATGCTCGAGACATACATTTCTGAGCTCAAAATGCAATCACATTAGTCTCCCTGAGCATCAAACCACATAATGCATACATTGTATCCTCCCACCTGTGAGGAAACTTGCAGCAAATATCACTCTCACATCTCCTCGACACACAATAAAAAACTGCTGCTGCAAAAAATTCAGCGTTCAAAATTTTAAAATTTTGATATGATGAGTGTGTTCGGAGCATGCCAAAACCCCAAGGTAGACTCCTGGATCACATGTATCCGAGTCCGGGTGTGAAAGCTATGCCAAAAATCTCCGTTTTGGCCCAAAAACGCAGCATAAACTGCCAAAAGAGGGCTGAAAAATGCAACTCCTCAACTGTAGCTCAAATGAGGTTTTTGATGGCTCGAATGGATTCAAAAGGGGGGTAAAACATCAGGATGCCTCGTGGAAGCGCTCTCGGAAAGCTGAATTTGCCGATGCCGAAGTCGAAACCCTATTTGCACTCTTGAAAGTGGGCGCGTGCGCGGACGCAAAAACAGCAAGCACAAAACCTCGCTCTGATACCAATTGAAGAGGATCGGGGAGCACCACATAGGGAGAGTGAGAGAGAGATAAGGAGACACACACACCATGTGGGTGGGGAGACTGTGAAGTGGCAGCTCCCCCTATACAGTATACTCACTATAAGTATAGGGTAACAGTGAGCGCCCGCGCCCATGACCTGGGCTACCGGTCAAGGCACATAGGCCTTAACCCCAATAGTTACATTCCTCACTATGAATCCAACTTTTATACTCGCTTGGATATGGATAGAGATCAGCCCTTTGTTGAACTAGAGGAAGACATTGCTCATTACAAGGACCAAGGTGAAGTCATTGTCTTTGGAAACATGAATGCTCGCACAAATACCTGACAACACGACACACAACAAGTTGACATGCCGCATGTTTCAAGAAGAATGGATGACTCATAGTTGTATAATCAAAGTTCTAATGATGCAAAAGAATTGGATTACTATAGAAAGTCACTTCTACATATGTTCAATAGTTCCGGAATGCTCATTGCAAATAGTGTATCTTTATGACAAGGCACCAATGACATTACATGTAGAAAGCACAATGGTGAAAGTGTGATCGACTATAGTGTGATAGTGTAGAAAGCACAATGTCATAATAATCAATATCTAATTCTCCTAAATGATTTTCTCATATTAAACTGATCATTTAATGTGGGGAAGTGCCAGGGGAGAAAAAGCTAGAATATTGGTTAAGCTAGCAGACCGGCCACAGTAGGGATCCAAAGGAGGGAAAATAGGGATCCAAAGGGGGGGGGGGGGGGGGGGGGGGCATCTGCAAAAGAGCCATGTGCAACAATGGGCTAAAAAGACCCTAAGGTTCAGCCCATTAAGACTTCCAAAATGCTAAGGTTCCAAAATTCAAAGGTTGTGTCCAAAGGGTTAAAGATTAGGGGGAATTGGATGCTTTGTGTGCTCTCCAAAGTCAATGCATATCCCTACATGGGAGGGGGCGAGCCCTTCTTCTAGGGGATGAGAGAGAAACCCACACACACACACACACACACACAGGCTCCGTTTACACAAAGGGAATGAGGGACACATGTCAGAAGGCTATCACTTATGCTGCTTAATTGTCATTGGCTTGACTTGGGGAGAGCCAATGAGGGCTCAGCAAGAGCAAATAGCAAGAGGGATCGCCCAAGAGAGAGAGGGGGCTGATTTTTGCAAGGCATTATCACACACACACTCACACAATCTCATGTGTGAAGAAAGAGAAGAATATCTCTTCCCAAGGTTTAATGGAGAGCTCATCACCTACTCCAAGCTTGTGAGATAGAAGCCTACATCAACACACTCTTGGCATGTGGATGCAACTGAATCCAACCAAGAGCCAAGCTTCAATGCATGCTCATCTCCTCTACCAAGCTAATTACTAAGCTAAGATATGCTGATATGAGTGATTATGTGAGGAGATGTACATCTTTCTCGTAAGATACTCCTTCCTCTCAATCTACTCTCATACCCCTGCTAGCTCTCACCATCTTCGAAGGTGTGTGAGGTCTTGGGTCTGAGAATGGGGATAATTCAAGTTGTGTTTGCTAAGTGTTTTGCTTAGTGCATGAAGCTTTCATCTTCATTGCACTAGCTAGTCTTGAAGGAACACAAAGAATTGTATTGTACAATGTCTCTCTTGATGGGAGAAACCATAATACAATGCCTTTTGGAGGGGGGACCGGCTCCATGCAAATCCGGTCCTCAACTATTGTCATTAGCTTAATTTCTCTCTCTTTTGAAAGTATTGTTGATGCTATCTAACTAGGTGTTATGCTTTTTTGTTGCTCTCTCCACCCAAGCACTCTTGTAATTCTCATTAGGAATCTATTCTAATGAAATGCCCACTATGTTCATTATCATTTCGGCTACACACAAGTTATTAGGCCATTAAATGTTACATTGGTATCAGAGCTCAAGGTTTCTCTTTTCTTGCTCAAGAAGGGAGGTCCTCAAGCTAGCTACAAATGGTTGGTATTATTAATTGTCTGTAAGTAAGTAGAATAGGGATTTTTCAGCCTTGCAGTGCGCCTGCCTTTGTGCAATCAACGGGGCATCACCGTCGAGAGATATGGTCTTAATAGTGGAGTCCTACGGGGCTTGCCTACATCTTAACCACTATTGAGCTATTAGAAGCTTGACAGGAGCTAGTGTTGTTTTGATGTTGAAAGACCCTCTCTTCTATTCCTGGATTCGAGCCGTGGGTACAGTAGCTTGAGTGCTTTTTCTAAAGGGGTAAAGAGGAGTAGCAACTAGGTCTTGAAGTGCCAAAGTACACCTAAAAAGTTTACACCTAAAAGTTATTAGAATGGCTGACAATAGTAAAGAGAGTGAAATTAATGTTGATAACTTTGATTTTGCTCATGAGCAAGCTACTAATGATGCTTCAATGCTTGTTAACTATCTTGTTTCTAAGCTTCAACAAGCCATGGACAATCCATATCTCCAAAGTGAAGTGCAACGGCAGCTCCGTTCTCACAGGATTCTCCAAGCTCATCACCATGACGAGAGAACACCTAGGAAGCTTCCTTGTGAGACTACCAAAAGAGGTCTCTCTCCGATTCGGGAAGAAGAAGAGAACCCATATGAAGGGCTCAAGAATTTACTTCTTGATGATGCATCTCATTCCCAAAGGAGAACTCAAGAGCCTCCACCGAAGGAACGAGAAAGAAGCGAGTCTCCCGCCACCTCGGCGGAGATGGCTCCACGAAGACGGCAGGCTAAACGCTCTCCATCACCACCAAAGTGGAGAAGACCATCGTACTCTTCTCCACTCCATAGTTCAAAGAGGGATGATAAAAAGCAAGAGAAGAAAAAGGCGAGAAAGAGGACATCCTCTTCTCCATCTTCTTCATCCTCTTCCTCTTATGAAAGCTATGGTGAAGACGACAAAGATCAAGACAAGAAAAAGGCGAGAAAGAGGTCACCCTCTTCTCCACCTTCTTCAAATTCTTCACCTTCTGAAGAAAGTGATGGTGCAACCTTTGAACCATCAAAATGAAGAGGCCACAGGAAATCCTATGCCGCATGGAAGAGGTCGTCCAAGCTGAAGAAATTCAAAGAGGGAGGGAAGAGCATCTCTTTCCTTACCTATGATGGCACCTTTGGTGCTACGGACAAAGTCTTGGCCTTTATCCAGCAATTCGATGCGGTGTTTGGAGATGAGGGCTTCACGGAGTCCTCTAAGCGATGCCATGTAGCTATGCACTTTCAAAAGTTTGCCAGACAATGGTGGTCTAGCCTACGAGCCAACGGTGAAGCTCCACGAACATGGAAAGCTTTAAGAGCTTCCATTATGAAGCAGTTTTTGGCCACCGATGCCAAAGACAAAGTACTCACCGAATGGCGAAGCTTAAAGCTCTCTCCCAATGAATCCATCCACAAATATGTAGACAAGTTTTGGGACCTACAACTCAAAGCCACTGTCTTCAAAAAGATGGATTTTGGAGAGCAAAACCAACAATTTTGTGCGGGCTTAACCGAAGAAATGGCGGAGTATGTCAATTCCCAAAGGCCACGTACCATATCGGCGGTAATACACCACACTATGGTGGCCTCTCGAATCAATTTCCAAATGGGGTCTAAAAGAAATAATAAGCCCCCGAAAAACAAGGGTTCCAATGAGCCTAAGGGGAAGGAAAATGTCCAAAAGTCTCCTAAGGGCAACTCCAACAAAGCTAAAGAGAAGGGAGTTTACAAAGATAAGAATAAACTCTCTCCTGAAGAGCTTGAGCGTTATCGTAAGGATAACCGGTGTTTCAAGTGTGGCGAACAAGGGCATACGTACTGCGCTTGTCCCCAAAAGAACAACCGCCAAGATCCTCCTAGAGCTTCCTTGGTTGAAATCCAAGAGGAGGAGACTCACCAAACTCACCACAAAGGATCTCCTCTATGCCATGCTTGGGGAAAGGTAAGAGAACATGATGCTTTTATTCTCTTTGACCCTGGTTCTACTCACAATTTTATATCTATGGAGTTAGCCACCAAGCTAGGCATACAATCCTACGAGATGGGAGATGTCCTACCCGCGGACAGTGCCTTCAAGGGGCAAGAAGCTTCAGTCACTCCCTTAATTGGGAAATTGAGGCTTCATGTCCAAGCCTATTTTAGAGATGTGATTTCAGCCCTTGCATTAGGGAAGAAAGAAGAACCATTTACCTTACAAGATGGTTATCTTCTCTATGGCAATAGACTATGTGTTACTAACTCACTACGTGAGAAAGTAATGTATGAATCTCATGCTCCACCTTATGCGGGGCATAGAGGGATTCAGTCTACCTTAAAGGGAATTGAAACATATTTCTATTGGCCTACCATGAAAGTGAACATACAAGAGTATGTTTCTAAATGTGTGGTATGCCAAAAGACAAAATTTGACAGAGGGAAGCAACTTGGATTGCTTCAACCCTTGCCAATCCCTAATTCACCATGGGAGAGCATATCCATGGATTTTATCTTTGGATTGCCTAAGTCTATCCATGGGAATACGGGAATATGGACGATAGTAGACAGGTTCAGTAAACAAGCTCATTTTATACCTGTCAAAAAGACTATCAAAGCCCATCAAATGGCAACACTCTTCATTTCACAAATTTTCAAGTACCATGGCTTGCCAATGTCCATAGTGTCGGATAGAGATCCTAGAATGACCAGTAATTTCTGGAAGGGTCTCTTTGAGAATTTAGGGACAAGGCTAACCTTATCTTTGGCCTATCATCCACAAACGGATGGCCAAAGTGAAATAGCTAACCTAACCATTCTCGATCTACTAAAAGCCTATGTAACGGAAGTAGATCAAAGATCCCTGTGGGAGAAGTACTTACCCTTAGTGGAGTATGCTTACAATAACACTGTACATACTTCCACGGGAAAAGCACCTTTCGAGGTAATTGAGGGAAGATCAAAATGTCCCTTGCTACTTAAGGTACATGGGAAGATCTTCGCTGCAGATGAGTATAGCCGAGACCTACAAGAATCTTTTAAAAAGATTAAGGATGCTATCTCTATCTCACGGCAAAGGCAAAAGGCTGCTGCTGACAAGCACAGAAGAGCCCAAGCCTTTAAAGAAAATAATTGGCTCTGGTTAAAGTCTCCCAAGGCTCGATTAAGGCACACGACGAGCAAGAATCCTACGGGCCACCAAAAGTACTATGCTAAACTAGCAAAAAGGTACTACGGTCCCTTTCACATTCTTAGGCCAATCAATGAGATGGCTTATCAACTCAAGCTGCCCAATCATTGGCTCATACACAATGCTTTTCATGTGAGCCTATTAAAGCCTTACAAAGGAGAGCCACCTCAAGAACCAACTATTGAAGACCCACCGGAGATTGAGGACCAAGAGGACGTGCTGCAGCCCGAGTCCATTCTCCGACATGAAGACAATGTACTAAGAGGCGGTAAGACTATCCGACGATATCTTATTAAGTTTAGGAATTATCCTTTTGAAGATGCTATATGGATGCAAGGCATACAATTAAAGGATAACCTAAACCTTGTCAATGCTTACAATGCTTCCCAAGAGTAAGCAAATGTACAAAATGTTAAAAATGAACAAAGTTTTTTTTGTCTTATAAGACTTTCTTTTTCTTTATTGTGCACAAAAATGAAGTAGTATGCATGCTTAGATCAAGTTTGTGGAGACGACGTCTCCCAAACACCAAGTAGAGCTTGTCACTCTACTATGGAAGACTGATAGGACTAATGTGCAGACATGCTTGCGGTAGCCTCAGGCTCTCAAGCGCCAAATGGAGTAGTCATCCATTGTGAAATGATATCCTAGGGTAACATAGGGATCCTCTACCCGCTAAGAAAAGGACTCATGAATATGCTTTATCTTCTCTACACCATAGTCGAGGACGACTATGATTTCAAGAGAGAGGTAATGTCATAATAATCAATATCTAATTCTCCTAAATGATTTTCTCATATTAAACTGATCATTTAATGTGGGAAAGTGCCAGGGGAGAAAAAGCTAGAATATTGGTTAACCTAGCAGACCGGCCACAATAGGGATCCAAAGGGGGGGGCATCTGCAAAAGAGCCATGTGCAACAATGGACTAAAAAGACCCTAAGGTTCAGCCCATTAAGACTTCCAAAATGCTAAGGTTCCAAAATTCAAAGGTTGTGTCCAAAGGGTTAAAGCTTAGGGGGAATTGGATGCTTTGTGTGCTCTCCAAAGTCAATGCATATCCCTACATGGGAGGGGGCAAGCCCTTCTTCTAGGGGATGAGAGAGAAAGCCACACACACAGATGCTTTGTGTGCTCTCCAAAGTCAATGCATATCCCTACATGGGAGTGGGCGAGCCCTTCTTCTAGGGGATGAGAGAGAAAGCCACACACACACATAGGCTCCCTTTACACAAAGGGAATGAGGGACACATGTTAGCTCCCTAGGCCAGATGCCCACAAGGTGTGCCCAGTTTCTATTGGATGACCCTTGAAGTGGACCAATGAGAATTAAGCTAGAGTGAATCTAGTTTAGTTAATTTAAAAACATTTAATAAAAGAAACCAATGAGAATTAAGTCTCCTAGAAGACTATTGGGCAGTCTCCCAAGGGGTCCAATGAGCATTTAGAAGCCCAATGGCTTGCCTGATTCATATTGGCCAGGAGGCAAAGGAGTCCAATGAGAGTTTAGTTTAATTATGTAATTACCTAAAGCTCTCACAAAAGGGGAAAGGGGGGCACATGTCAGAAGGCTATCACTTATGCTGCTTAATTTTCATTGGCTTCACTTGGGGAGAGCCAATGAGGGCTCATCAAGAGCAAATAGCAAGAGGGCTCGCCCAAGAGAGAGAGAGGGGGCTGATTTTTGCAAGGCATTATCACACACACACTCACACAATCTCATGTGTGAAGAAAGAGAAGACTATCTCTTCCCAAGATTTAATGGAGAGCTCATCCCCTACTCCAAGCTTGTGAGATAGAAGCCTACATCAACACACTCTTGGCATGTGGATGCAAATCCAACCAAGAGCCAAGCTTCAATGCATGCTCATCTCCTCTACCAAGCTAATTACTAAGCTAAGCTATGCTAATATGAGTGATTATGTGAGGAGATGTACATCTTTCTCGTAAGATACTCCTTCTTCCTCTCAATCTACTCTCATACCCTGCTAGCTCTCACCATCTCCGAAGGTGTGTGAGGTCTTGGGTCTGAGAACGAGGATAATTCAAGCTGTGTTTGCTAAGTGTTTTGCTTAGTGCATGAAGCTTTCATCTTCATTGCACTAGCTAGTCTTGAAGGAACACAAAGAATTGTATTGTACAATGTCTCTCTTGATGGGAGAAACCATAATACAAAGCCTTTTGGAGGGGGCACCGGCTCCATGCAAATCCGGTCCTCAATTGTTGTCATTAGCTTAATTTCTCTCTCTTTTGAAAGTATTGTCGATGCTATCTAACTAGGTGTTATTCTTTTTTGTTGCTCTCTCCACCCAAGCACTCTTGTAATTCTCATTAGGAATCTATTGTAATGAAATGCCCACTATATTCATGCTCATTTCCGCTACACACAAGTTATTAGGCCATTAAATGTTACACACAATGTAGAAAGCACAATGACATTACATGTAGAAAGCACAATGGTGATAGTGTGATCGACTATATGTTGTTTTCGGAAGCCACTCTAGAATGCATACAAAGATTTACAATTGATGAATGGAATCCGGAATCAGATCATAGGATGGTATGTATTGACCTCAAGTGTGGTAAAATACCCGAGCATGTAGCCTCCAATCATCATGTGAATCATTTGTAGCTACTTCTAGACTTCAAACGAGCACTTATATATGTTGATATGGTGGACCAAATGTTAAGCATGACAGAGCATCAAGAGAGCCCAACATTAGAATGCAAGTGAAAAGTTTTCAAAGAAGTAATTTACTCTTGTGCAAGGGAATGCTTTTTAGTGAGACATATGCAAAGCCTTCAAGTGCCGAGAGAATTTATGCATGCAGTCTTTTGCATCTACCCCAAAGTGAAATGTCGACTACGTATGGGAGATGGAATTTCAGAATTTTCTGCAAAACAAGCACCATTGGTGTCAAACAAGGATGCCCACTTTTCCCAACCCTCTTTGGGCTACACATTGATGAATTGGAATGCATGGATTTTTGATTTTATGAAACAAGAAGGCATAGAAGAGGTTAAGATCGGACATGTGGTGATCATGCTTTTGCTCTATGCCGATGATGTAGTCCTCTTGGCACATATCTAGAAGATGCACAAAAGCTCATGAGTGTCTTGCTACGCTTTTGCCTACATAGCGGGCTGATCGTGAATGGATTCAAAACCAAGGTTATGCTTGTAAAGAAACCCAATGATGAAAATCCATGCATTGCATACAACAATGAGCAACTTGAAATGGTAGATAGCTTCAAGTACCTTGGCCTTGAGGTTCCATCCAATCATAGATGGAAGGATTGCGCAATGCATCACTTGGAAGCCAAAAAGAGAGCTTATTATGCATTTGAGAATATGTGCAATGCTGGAGAGATCAAGTGTTGGGCTCTCAAAAAGTATCCCTTTGACACATTGGTGACACCGGTGCTCTTTATGGAGTGGAGGTGTGGGGTGGTAGAATCGGGAAGTCTACTTGGAAAGAGTTTGAGAATGTCCAAAAGTGTTTTCTTCCCAACTTTCTCCAAGTCAAGACACAAACACCCTACATGCTCTTACTTCTTGATTCCGGTTCGCTTCCCATTGAGGTCTTGGGCATGCAAAGGGTTGTGGGTTACATGCTTAAGATACAACGTAGCCCTTTGTATTGACTTCCTAGAATCGCATATGAAGCAAGTCAAAAGGTCCAAAAGACATGCAAGAGCAAAATACTAAGTTCGGGGTGGATTCTTGACATCAAAAAATGGTTTGGAAGATGGGATGCATGTCACTTGGTCAAGGATGCGTCGATCGACTCCCAAGTTAATGAGGCCGTCTTACAATGCCAATCTATCACGGCTTGGGAGAAATTTGAAGGTTCTCTCTTCAGCCATTACACCACACACATTGCCCCAAACTACAAATCTCTCTTTTTCTCCGAACGCGGTAACCGAACCCATCCCTACATCCTTGAGCCGATCCCATTGAGTGCAATCCACACCATTGCCTCCATTCGTCTTAGCTCCCATTCTCTATGCTGTGAGACAGGACGTTGGGGCACTGGCGAGTAGTCTCATCGACTTTGCACCTTATGCCCTCGTCAAGTGCGAGAGAGTGAGTACCACACACTACTTGAGTGCTCAGCTTTTGACCACATTAGGTCCTCTTTTCCCCATATATTCAGCCATAAGCTCTCCCTACATACCTTCCTCTCCCAACCACGATGTGGACTCTCTATTACGATGCTCATTTCAGCCATTTTTGAGCATCGAGAGTCACTTATGACCTCCACTCACACCAAATGACATGTTCATTTGGTCCCATAGGTCATATTTGACCTCCGAGGACGATAGTAGAATTATCTCTCTCTCTCTCTCTCTCTCTCTCTCTCTCTCTCTCTCTCTCTCTCTCTCTCTCTCTCACCGTAGTTCGCAAGAGGTCAATGCTCTAGGCTTGATTTTGTTGGGTTTTGTCCACATGGAAAAATATTAAGTTCTTGGAAGACATGAATTGCACCCATGTCAAACCTATATAACTTTCTTGCCTTGATATCTATCTTTGTCTTTCTCTCTCCCCCCCCCCCCCCCCCCCCCTCTCTATCTCATAGATTGGCTAGCAAAAGGTGGATGAATTTGGTTTGAATTTGTTCGTCTTGATCTACATGCACAAAACCTAATTTGATGAACTTGGTCCAAATTTGCTGGGTGTGTTAACATGTACAACACCAAGGTTGAGGACCTAGGTTTGAACTGGTTAAGATTAGTCCACATGGACAAAACTTTTATGTGGGCCAAGGAAGACAAGAATTACACCCATACTAAATCTACATGGAACTCTCTCTCTCTCTCTCTCTCTCTCTCTCTCTCTCTCTCTCTCTCTCTCTCTCTCTCTCTCTCTCTCTCTCTCTCGCTCTCTCTCTCTGCTACTACCAACTTCCAATCAATCAATGACCAAGTACTATTTTCTTTCCTTTGTCTATATACGATATTGAGACTCCAAGGTACTCATATTACCCTATATAGGTTCTAGATGCCTTGGTTGAATCCCCCCCCCCCCCCCCCCTCTCTCTCTCTCTATCCCTCTACATCCTTCAGTTTTGTTTACATTGAGTTTTTTTAGTGAGAATGGATTCTACGCACTCTCCTAAAATGAATGAGTTTAGTCCTCTCTCTTTTTCATTCTTTGCCTCGCTATGATGTTGTCCTTGTTCTTGGCTTGCTTGTTCCCCCCAACACAATCCCCCCCCCCCCCCCCCCCCCCCTCGATACTAGATACATGGACATGAACATGGCTCATACCTCACGAGAAGTTGTTGGCCAGCTAAGGGTAGCACCACATAGACTATGGATCGAGAGAGGATGAGCTAATTATATTCCCAACAAAGAGAGAGTTTGCAAGCTATGCAAAGAGGATTTTGAGTGCTTAAGGGAGCACGTTTCTACATATGAGGACATGAGAGGTAGATAGGAGACCTTGTATAGAGGGTAGTCTACTCTCCAAGAGGTCATTCATTCTAAAGATCACATAAGTTAGGTCACTTTTTGCTTGAGATGTAGAGTCACATAGACATCTTATTGCAACTCTGAAGGTGGAAAAACTAGGATGATGATAGTCACCATTCCACATGGTCAAAACTTTGATAATGAGGTTTCTCCTCACTCTCCCTAAGTGATTGAGTTTGGTCCTCTCTCTCTCTCTCTCTCTCTCTCTCTCTCTCTCTCTCTCTCTCTCTCTCTCTCTCCCCACATCCTCATTTTTCATCCCTTAGTTTTGTCCACATGAATAGAACTTTTGTCAAAATGTTTCTCCTCACTCTGTTCAAGTGCGACCTTGGTCTTGTCTCTTCTCATTCTCTCTCTCTCTCTCTCTCTCTCTCTCTCTCTCTCTCTCTCTCTCTCTCTCTCTCTCTCTCTCTTTTTTTCTGTCTCCATATCACTCTCTATCTCTATGTGGGCTTTTAAGTTGTTTCATGGTGAAGAAAAACATGATGTTCATTTCAAATCTAGACATCCACCATGTTGTCAAATGTAGAGGCTTTGGAGCCAAGTATTAGCTCAAACAATTCATGTTCATTTTCCATACACAAAAGAGGATGATAAAAAATCTGAAGTTCTATCCACATGGACAAAAGAAAAAAGCTATACATGCTATAAGAAACTTCTCTCCCTTTCTCTCTCTCTCTCTCTCTCTCTCTCTCTCTCTCTCTATGTCTATGTCTATGTCTATCTCTCTCGTCCCCCTCCCCTCCCCACTGGGAGAGCCAAATGTTGGCCATGTGGCTCAATTCCAAGCTTTCTAGGACCAACACTTGATCAATATGACATGTTCATTTTGCATTGTAAAATGTTAGGATGATTTGCAATTTAGTCAGACTTAAGTTTATACTCTCAATTTTTGTCTTTGTGATCAAAAGATAAAGCCTTCTTATACCCCATGAGATAATATGACATAAATATGCCCATCAAAATGGGACCCTCTTGAAGTTACCCACAAGGGAAAACTAGGTTTGAGCTCTCAAGATTCCCAATACCCCCCTTAAAACTCCTCATAAGTAATTTGCTAATTTTGAGAGTGCAAGCGTTGACCAAAGAGTCAGATTAGAAGGCTTTCTAGAAGACAATTTGGCCCATTCAAGAAAAATCTATGCTGGTATATTGTTGTGAGCACGAAGATGAAAGTTTTGTGTAGTTTGTACCTTGTTCCCCGGTCTCCTCCCCCCTGTGTGTGTGTGCACGTGTGTGTCTCATTCCATCCCCCTTTTTTGTATTTCCCTTATGATGAGAAAATTCACAACCTTGATATTCAGAGACTCAATTTTTGGCCATTTGGTAGAATGAAAATTCTTCATGAGATGTATAAATCATGTAGATGAGACATGTATACATGGTCATAGTAAAACGACTTGCACAAATTAAAATCAAGCTCTTGTAGAATCTTCAATATGTCCTAAAAATAGTGGCACAATGATAGAATGATCAAGCTTGTATTGACTCATTGATGTCATAATCCTCTCAACTGATCATTTTCTTATTTGAGAGTATTCATCCAAGCTCTTTTAGATTGATAGCATGGTATCTAAGAGGTTTTTTGTATATCTTTAACTCATTTTTGTAATATAACTACTTGAATTTTCAACCCTCTTCTATTTATAGCAACAATATGGGTCTTATCAAAGTCCTTCAATACATTACTATAATATGATCACTTCAAATCTCTATCCTTCTCTTTGTCTAATTCTATGTTTAGGTTTTCTCTCTCTTTGTCCTCCCACTCTCTACCTCTCATTGGAGAAAGCATTGAAAGGCCCTATTTGTAGTTCTAGTAAAAACTTACTAGTTAACAAACATTGTTTAAAACTAGAGTACTATGTACTCATGTGCCCTATGTCCTCAAGGCTCGGTGTGAGCTTGAGGTTGATTTGTATATCTGTTAGTGACTATATAATACAAACACTCACAATTGTGAGTTTTGCAAAAAACTAGAGTACTATGTATATCTTGAGTCCAAGTAAATGATAATAGTCATTGGTGTTTCTAAACACTATAATAAGTTAAGAGATCTAAGTCCTACCTTGAAATATAATTTCCGTTAATCTACATTTGTGTGTGGATGTGAGGACACATGTTTCTTTTTCGAAGTGAGTAAACACTACCAAAACATTGTGAATGTTTTGGAAGGCAGTCATCACATTTGACGCTATGATTGAGTTCATCACTAAAGCACATATACATGTCATGTATCACATGTTTGCAATAGAAATAAATGAATGTTTTAGGCACTCTCTACTTTAGATTTGTAGAGGATATTCTCTTGGTGTTTCTTAACACCACCATTGTTATGGAGAAATTATACTCATTGTTTCTTTTCTTGTAAAAGTGGATCTTGGCTTTCAAGAGTGATTTGAGAGTGCTTCAACTCAAAGTTTGACATCAAACACTAACTATAATGTATTAAGACTTTTTTTGGTGACCATATATTTGAGGAGAAGACAACAAGGGGTCTTTTTGAAGGGAAGGTAGAAAAAGGTTTAAAAATATGACATCTTTAACATCTCTTAGTCATTAAAGAAGACAATAAGATTTTGAGAATTCAAGTTTCACAATAGTGCTATATGTCAATGTATGGGCCTATGTGTAAAAAAATATTTTTTTGATGCTAGTCACATTATTCATTGTGATAAGACTCGAGATCTATTGAAACAATGTAGTCTCACATTCAACTTCAAGTCTAACATACCTTATTCTTCTATAATCTAAAAAATCTTCATGAGCTTGGGAAAATCTTAAAATAGTGTTCTATCTTGACATTATCTCCATGCACCTAAAGGTTGTAGCTTTGTGTAAGTGTTTATTGAAATGAAAAATCATATGCAAATTTGAAGCAACATGAATGGATATGATTTACCATGAATCACTATCATTATGAGTGGAACACTGGCATCTCATAATATAAGTATAAAAAAGCATCTAGATACTTTGTGTTCAAGTTTTTCTTTGAAATGTTTTATTATGTAGTACCATACAACTTTAGTCATCACATATATACTGAAGTAAGGTCATATAGAAATTGTATAAACTAAACATTTATCAATTTGATTGTCTAAGTACCCTTTTTATCCTTGACTTTTGAACACCAACTACTATAAGAAGTTTCTCTTGTGGCTATCAAAGTCTACCTTCTAGAACAAAGACCCAGTACAAAGGAAGTTGTCATCCACATTTGTAGGTAGTGGTTTTCTACATGCCCTAGACACATGGAAGAACTATTTATTAGGGAATCCATTCATTTACGAACAAACCATCAAAGTCTCAAGTACTTCATGATGCAAACAAAGATTTTTGACAAAAGATGAGGTGGGTAATCTTTTCTTTGCAATTTTATTTTCATATTGCTGACATTGCTGGTAAGCACAATCAAGTGGCTGATGCACTTTCACAAAATGACCAAAAATTAATGTGGTCTCTATAGCAACTCACAATGATCTATTTTCTATGATAGATGAGTATGTTACTGAACCTAAGTTTAGAGACATAATGTTAGCCCTTGGTTTGGGACATAAAGAGGAACCATTCAGCTTACAACATGGTTATCTTCCCTACGGACATAGGCTATGTTTTACCCACTCCCTTTGTGATGAGAAAATTATGTATGAATCCCATGCCCCTTCTTTATGTGGTGCATAGAAGAATTCAACATGCTCTTTGAGGACTAGAGACATACTTCTATTGGCCTACCATGAAAGTGGACATACAAGAGTATGTTTCAAAATGTACGATATGCCAAAAGACCAACTATGATAGATGGAAGCAACGTGGATTACTCCAACCATTGCCTATCCCAAATTCACCATGGGAGAGTATATCCATAGATATCATCTTTGGATTATCCAAATCTATCCATGGGAATATGCTAATATGGACAATAGTTTACAGGTTAAGCAAGCAAGCACACTTTATTCATATCAAAAGCCTATTAAGGCACACAAATGGCAACTCTCTGTATATCTCATATTTTCAAACACCATGGATTTCCAACATCCATCATGTCAGATAGAGATCCTAGAATGACTAGTAATTTTTGAAAGGTCTCTTTGAAAATCTAGGTACATGATTGAATTTATCTTCAGCCTATCCTCCACAAACGAGTGGCCAAAGTGAGATAGCCAATCTTACGATTCTCGATATAGTAAATACTTATGTAACAGAAGTAGATCAACACTCACAATCAATGGGAAATTTACTTACCTCTTGTAGAGTATGCGTACAATAATACTCTCTATACCTCTATGGGAAAATCACTTTTTCGAAATCATTGAAGGAAGACCTAAAAGTCCCTTTCTACTCAAAGTACATGGAAAGATCTTCGTTGCCGATGAGTATAGCAGTGACCTACACGATTCTTTCCAAAAGATTAAGGAGTCTATATCCATCTCTCTGACAAGCACAAAAGGGCCTTAACATTTAAAGAAAATTATTGGGTCTTACTTAAGTTTCCCAAGGATTGATTGAGGCAAATGACGGGCAAAAATCATACGGGCCATCAAAAGTATTATGCTAAATTAGTAAAAAGATACTATGGTTTATCAGCCAATTAATGAGATGGCTTATCAGCTCATGTTGCCCAACCATTGGCTTATACACAATGATTTTCATGTGAGACTACTTAAGCCCTACAGAGGAGAGCCACGAAGTGAACCTATTACCAAGAAAAGGTGCTAAAATCCAAAATTATCCTTTGGCATGAAGACAAGGTACTACAACATGGTAATATTATCCGACAGTATCTTATTCAATTCAAAATTTATCCTTTTGAAGATGCTATATAAAGGAATACAACTTAAGGATAGTATGAACCATGTCCATGCTTGAAATGCTACATTAGAGTAAGTATATGTACAAATTTCTTTTAAATGACCAATTTTTTTGTCTTAGAAGACTAGCTCTATTTTTATTGTGCACAAATTTAAATACTATGCATGCTTAGAATCATGATTGTGATGAGGAAGTCTCTCAAACACCAAGTAGAATTTGTCACTCTCCTTGGGAGAATGAAATGCACTAAAGAGGAGACATGCTTGCGGTGTTAGCGGGATGGAAACACATAGAATGCCTCTATAACAACCTGACACACACTCTTGGGAAGATACACACACACACTATGGGGCACCACTGGGCTTACACAACACACCTGGCTGAGACAGGGAACACACTATGGAGTGAGAGGAGAGAGACTATCCACTTGCCCACTCCACACAAAGACACACACATACACACACACACACACACACACACACCCAAAAATTCAGCTCAAAAGAGGATAATTTATGATGTTTAGATACAATAGAGCTTGGGCCAACTCCAATGGGGCAAATAGTTCACACAATATGGGTAAAATATGCCAGATACAATCACAAACTGGAGCAGAAGCTTCGCTCATAGGAGAAATTTACACAGCCAAAAAATCTGAAAAACAGTGAGGAATTTGGAAAAATGGACAGCACCATCGCGTCCAGAATGGCCCAAAACCCTAGTCTACAATGTCAAAGTGCTCAAATCCGACCTCGGATGAGCAGTTTACGGCCAAAACGGGCTCCAAAATGAGCAAAAACACAGTTGCGGATGTTCCTCCTCTTCTCTCCACTATTTTTCTATGATTCTCTCTTTTTTTTCAGTTCCCACACTTAGCTTTATTACTTGGGCACCCTTGGCCTTTTAGATGACCTCAAGCGGACCCCGAACTAGCCAAAAACTGACCTCGCAGTGCATAGTTGTCACCTTTTTGCATCATCCGCACACCTGGCACTCAGCTTTTTTCAATAATACATCCCACAACCACGTGAATTGGCCTCAAAATATGGTCCTCATGATGACCTTTCTGCATAATTATCACAAGAAAACATCCACGTTGTGTCCGTACTCATCCACGTGCAAGTATCGACCCCATTCGACGTCCTGCCGCCACTAGATGCCATCTGACGCACCTGCTTACCTCATGTCGTTGGCCCACGGATAGCTTCCTCGAGAATTTTTACACGCTACCAACTCCTCATTATTGTAGAAAAAACACACTAGTATTGGTAACGATGAAAATCGATGCACTATGTACATGTTGTCCTACCTGTACACATGTGGGCCCCCCGTAACCACCTGGCTCTGGAAAATGGGCAATCCTTTATTCGATGCACCATGCATGTGTATGTACATATGCACAATCCCTTGCTCCATAAAACTCCTGACATAATTTGCCCATCCCCTAGCCTGCTAGAGCATTCATGCTCAACAACAGCAAAAAGAGATATTGGCATGCCACCTCGATCCCACACAGAAACACTTTGCATTCCCTTCATCAAAAGCTTAATCAAACTTCCACCTGGTTCCCAAGGTAAACCTGTAGAGATGCTATATATCAACATTGCATCAAGAAAACCATCAATTTCTTTGGCATAGACCTACATGTGCAAAGTTATCTCCTTCTCCATAGCTGAGAGGTCTCCACTGATCATTTGTGTCATCAATTCCTGCTTCTTTGACGATTCAACCTTGGTTTGCATCAGTCCTTCAATCACTTCATAAGGCCCTTCACTTTCATCTTCAACTTCATTCCCAAATGCAACTAAACCACACTCTTGGATTTCTTTATCCATTAAAAGAAATGTAACATCTGCATCCTCATCAGTGCTGGTCGTACTTTCACTATCCTCGTCAGTCACTGTGGAATAGTCTTCATCACTAGACTCATCTTCATCTTCATAAAGCTCTTCCAATCGTTTCCTTGTGTCCATATTATAAAGCTTCTTGGTACCTGTCTTTCCATAGAGGCTAATCGTACCATGTTGCCAATCTTGAACAGCTCCCACTGCACGTAACCATGGTCTACCCAGTGTAATAGGATATGATCCCAACCCTACTGGCATCACATGAAAATCAACCACTGCCTTTGCATCATATGCTTCCACTTCTAAGCTCTTTACAACACCCAAACATTCTACTTTCTGATGGTTATCCAATTTGATCCGAAAGCCTGACACCCCAGTCACTGTAAGACCCATCTTCTCAACGCATGATTGTGTATGACACATATTTGGGCTCCGCCATCAACATAACCTTGTCCCATATTTTTTCTTTTGTGCCACACATCTACTATTGGGCAAATGTCTGGTAGCTCATCCATTGCCAACACCTTCATTGAACCTCTCTCTGGCTCTTTCTCCATTGGTTTAACCATTCTCTTCCACTGTCGCTTTAACTTTGGCACCATCTCTATAAGCTGCCCAAAAGTAACATCTGCCTTCCTGCTTGTCAGATCCTCCTTTAAGTCATAGCTTAATTGCCCATCCTCTAGTGGAAAATCTGAAACATGAAACTTGCTACGAGCCCTCCTTTTCCTCTTAGCCTTGACATCCTCGCCTTCATGACTCTTTCCCTTCTTCTTACTAGGACTTGGGACACTTATTCCTTCCTTGTCCTCTGTGGTCCTCTTCCCAATAGGCATCACTAATGTATCCTCTAGCTTTGATACCTTCTCCAAGGTGACTACACTGAGCACTTTTGTCTTTCCCTTTTCCTCCTGGGTTAATCCACTGGTTCCTTCATCTCCCTTAATTTTGATGCCATAATCATTGGACCTAGTTAGCACTTGTCTTGGCAATGGATACATGTCTCCACCCATCCTTGGTGGCTTATCACATTGTGGGCTGATGTGGCCCAACTCTCTGCAATTATAACATGTGGGCGTCTACCTCCAAAACCTACCATTGCTTTGTCCAACACCATTCCTGGGTCTTTCCTCACCTTCTGGCTGATTTGCAAACCTCCCTCGACCTCGATTATTTCCCACTTGACCTAGCATGTTTAGTCTGAGATTCTTCATTAAATCTACCACTTGCCTCATGTCTTGCCTTAGCCGATCATCTTGCACTGATGTAGTGACCACTGCTGGCATAGCCTGAGGGGTAACAGAAACCACTAGTTCATGATGAACCCCTGACATGCGACCTTGCGAAGAATCCATAGGCTGAAATTCAGACCTAACGGGAAAAGACTCCACCCCTAACTGGCTCATTTTCCTCAACTTCCACTCTTTGTTCCTTGCTACCTCTAGTGCATCTTCATATGTCCTAGGCTTCTTTAGCTCCACTCTCCAACGTATATTCTACCAAAGACCAGCCAAGAACCTGTCCTTCTTCATCATGTCAGGTGGGGGTACTTGTGGTGGTAAGGCCTTGCAAATCCGCTCCCATGCCAATGAGAACTTACGTATGTACGCATCTACTGGCTCACCTTCCTTTTGCACCAAACCTTGTACTTCTTGCCACACTTTTTCAGGATCTTCTATCTTCACAAACTCCACTTCCAATCCATGCCTTAGATTGTCCCAACTCAATCTTACAGGTGGATCAGCCACACGCAACTCCTCTTCAAATGATTTGGACCAAACTCGTGCATCACTCTTCAAACAAATTTGGAGAAGACGTAACATCTGCGCAGGGTCATGGATCTGGTTTCTAATGCAGGCAACCTCCATCTTTTCCAAAAAGTCTTCCACATCTTCATCACTTCTTCCATGGAATTCCGGACAAGAGAATCCCAAGTTACTATGCTTTGAGAACCCCTTTGAACACACGTGCAAGAACCCAAAAGTTTTGACTGAGTCAATTTCCAGAAACTTCAATGGAGTTCAACTTTAGATAAGGACAAACACATGCACATCAAATGAGTTTTCATAGTTAATCATCAGAATTACAACAGGCAAAGGACATTCTAGGATCTCTCGTAATCTTCTTGGCCCGAACATAAAGACTATGCGCTGCTGGAAAAAGATCTTCCTGGACACATAAACATTTATATGGATTCTCTGAGTTCAATGAAAAAGAGTGAATTGAGGGTCATTTTGATCATCCATTAAAGTTCACCATGCAGCTCCCAAGAAATCACACCCGTCTTATCCTTTGATTTTGTCAAAATTTTAGCAGCATAATAGTATAAATGGATTAAAAGACCAAAAGACCAGCCATCATAACTTGGAAAAATTTTGACAGAGTTTTCCCAGAAGTAGAGTAGTGAGAACCCAAAATATACACTATATATGTATGCATAAACTGTCAACAATAGAACCCGAGCATCAAATAGGAATCACTAGTACATAGCCTATGGCGAGGTCATGAAAAGGGTGCTCTAGCTACATGTATCACCGAAAGGATCTCCACATTTGAGAATCCCCAAGCTTAATAAAACCTCACGCTATCGACTCTCACACGAACGCTTATGCAAATCGCATATAGTCAAGTCTCAGAAATGACTATCTTCCAGACCAAGTCTCAGAAATGGCTCGAACTACCAAATAAAACCAAGTATGGCTCCACAAAGGCATACAATGGAAGTTTCCACAAGTAACGTACAATCCAACACACAATGCGCTCAAGCAGGCACCAAATGATGCATACCCACAACAAATGATGCATACCAAATGATGCATACCCACAACAACTACAAGTGACACCACTGCTAGTATATCACTGTACTCCAGCTCCTGTACCTGTGTGAATCACATGTACCTGTACCTATCCCTGTAACCTGTAACCTGTAGTCTGTAACCTAGAATCCCAAATCTCGAAGCATGAAGCTCCAAGCAGAAGGTACTCGAAGAAGATCCTCAGTGGGGGCACCAAAATAATCTGAGCGAGATGGAAACACATAGAATGCCTCTATAACAACCCGATACACACTCTTGGGAAGATACACACACACACACTATGGGGCACCACTCGGCTTACACAACACACCTGACCGAGACGGGAAACACACCTATGGAGTGAGAGGAGAGAGACTATCCACTTGCCCACTCCACACAAACACACACACACACCCAAAAACTCAACTCAAAAGAGGAGAATTTCTGATGTTTAGATACAATAAAGCTTGGGCCAACGCCAATGGGGCAAATAGCTCACACAATATGGGTAAAATATGCCAGATACAATCACAAACTGGATTAAAAGCTTCGCTCATAGGAGAAATTTACATAGCCAAAACAGCCATCGTGTCGGGAATGGCCCAAAACCCCAGTCTACAATGTCAAAGTGCTCAAATCCGACCTCGGATGAGCAATTCACGGCCAAAATAGGCTCCAAAATGAGCAAAAACACAGTTGCGGATGTTCCTCCTCTTCTCTCCACTCTTTTTCTAGTCTTCTCTCTATTTTTTTAGTTCCCACACTTAACTTTATTACTTGGGCACCCTTGGCCTTTTAGATGACCTCAAACGGACCCCGAACTAGCCAAAAACTGACCTCGCAGTGCATAGTTGTCACCTTTTTGCATCATCCCCACACCTAGCACTCAGCTTTTTTCAATAATACATCCTGCAACCACATTGATTGGCCCCAAAAGATAGTCCTCATAATGACCTTTCTGCATAATCACAAGAAAATATCCACGTTGTCTCCGTACTCATCCACGTGCAAGTATTGACCCCATTCGACGTCCTGACGCCACTAGATGCCATCTGACGCACCTGCTTACCTCATGTCGTCGGCCCACGGATAGCTTTCTTGAGACGTTTTATGCGCTACCAACTTCTCATTATTGTAGAAAAAACACACTGGTACTGGTAACGATGTAAATCGATGCACTATGTACATGTTGTCCTACCTGTACACGTGTGGGCCCCACGTAACCACCTGGCTCTGGAAAATGGGCAATCCTTTATTCGATGCACCATGCATGTGTATGTACATATGCACAATCCCTTGCTCTAAAAAACTCCTGATATCGGCAGCTATGTCTCCCAAGCACCAAATACATTAGTCATCCATCTTGAAAAGATGTCATAGGGTAAAAAGGGATACTCTACCTGCTAAGAAAATTGACTAATGAATAAGGTTTTATATATTCTAACTCATAGTCAAAGATGCCTATGATTTCAAGAGAGAGGTAATGTCATAAAAATCTAATAGCTAAGCAACCCAAATGATTTTCTCATATTAAACTAATCATTTAATGTGGGAGAATATATGGGAACAAGGGTTAGAATATAGAAATGTGCTTTCGGGTCTATTTCGACATGGGGCCAATGGTAAAGGGGCCAAAATGAGAGATGGTCTATCAAAGAGGAAGGCTAGACAATAGAGCTTAAAGCACCTTAGGGTTAGCTTCATTAAAGACTCCAAGGTTACTGCTAGAAGTCCTTTGAGCTTAGGTAAGCTAGGGCTGAGCTTGAGGTGGGAACTCAACCCAAGCTTGAGGTGCTTTCCATGCTTAATGACTAAGGTACTTGAGGTGCTTGTCATGCTTGATGACTAAGGTGATTGAGGTGCTTGTCATGCTTGCTGACTAAGATGCTTGAGGTGCTTGTTCTGCTTGTCGACTAGGGAGCTTGAGGTGCTTGTGGGAACACTACCCAAGCTTGAGGTGCTTTGTCATGCTTTCTAACTAAGATGCTTGAGGGTAAGGTGTTAAAAAAGTCAAATCCCATCTCTACAAGAGAGGGGACGAGTCCTAAGGCTAGGGGGATGAGAGACAACACACACCCTCACACAAGGAAAGCTTGGTACAAAGAAAGTAAATAGGACACTTGTCAAGCTCCTCCTCATGTTTCCCTCATGGTGTGCCTAAAGCCTATTGGTTAACCTCCCAAGGGGTCCAATGATAAATTAGTTAATCTAGCTAATTGTTTTTGCATTTATCAAGTTCTCTCTCTCAAAGGGGAAAGGGGGACACTTGTCCCAGGCATACCCTTGTTTCTTGATATGCTTCTTTGTAAGGTTTCCAGTTTCTGAAACCTTAAAGGTTGCATAAAGCTTAATCAAACTGATATGATTATTGAAAAATCAATGTAGAATTGTCCGACCATGGCAAATATTGGTATTTTTGGAATCTTAAGCACAGCAAACCCCGGGCTAGAAATTTTCAGAATTGAATTCCAATAAAAACTGGCATAGTTATGACCCCTGGAAGTTTACACTGTGAATTGAGTAAAATAGGTAAAATTGAAGGGTTGCAGTAATCATTTAAGCATAGACTTTATTAAAGTCCTACTAGATATTTACAAGATATTTACCAATTAAGCAAAAATAGGTCAAAATATAGCATAATTGATATTTTAAAAGCTGGCAGGTAATGGGAGGGTCATCGCTGACCTGCCAGGGACTCATTTAGTAGCAGGGGTCGTTTTTTGACCTGTAGGGGGCTTCTTGAACTGCAAGCAATTGCTTTTTTAAGCTTGTGAGAGCTTAAGAGTGCAAGAAAACTATAAATAGAACCCCTAGCTTCACATTTTACACAGACTCGGAGCCTTGATACTCTCTCTCTCATCTAGAGAGGACACTACGCACAAATCATTGGAGATTAATCTCTAAGTGATTAACCTAAATGGTAATTAGTCTAATCCTTCTTAATTAGCAAGGTTAGATTAAGCTATTTTGCTGGTAAATCAAAGATTAGACCTATGTGTGCTCATAAAACCTCTCTCCATTAATTAGTCTCTTCTGATTATTGTAACTAAGCTTAGTAATATTAAGCTAATTAATTATCCTATCATATTAGGGCTGAAATTAGCCAAATTAACCATGAATTAATGGTAAAAATATTAATTAAGCTTAGATTAAGTATAGGTAATTATCAGAACTACATTAGATAGTCATCAAGTTACCAGTTGTTGAGATCTTGGGGCCCTCTAATCTGTTCATTATATCTCGGCTCTATATATATGTGTGCACATGTGATTACATTGATATTACGTTTGTTTCTATTTCGTCTGCATATGTGATTGTATTGTTGTTACGTTTGTTTCTATGTCGTCTCTAGAAAGGCGTCGCGAACCGTCTTTAAGGACAATGTGATGTGGTTATTTCTAGCCTTCACATCTCGATATTTTTCTTGAGTTGATATGTTTTACAGGATGAAAGTCACAGCAAGCAGTGTGTATAGAGGTGCAACGATATTCAAGCTGCTCAAAGATATTCAAGGTTTTGAGAGATTTTGTATCAACTCAATTGTATATATAGGGTTGTTAAAGACCCTTGAAAGGGCACATTGTAAAATAGGAGTGATGTAGCTCTTGTAAACATTGTAAATGTATATTTAAAATATTTTAATATAACGGTGGGTATATATAGAGTTGTGGGTTTTTTCCTTGAGCCCCCAAGGGTTTTTTCATCCATAGTTAGGGACCTTAATTTGAGTGGGGGTGTTGAGCTATATATAGTATCTCTATATATAGCACCCTCGTCCCCTCTATATAAACGCATGTTGTGTGATCAGTAGATACACTTTGGGGCTTGTACATGCTGGTGTCGTCTCTCTCTCCTCTCGTCTAGATGCGCTCTCTCCCTCTGGTTCAACACGTTGTGTGTGTTTCCATCCCGCTCACATTCTTTTGGCGCCCCCCCGGAGGATCTTCTTCGAGTACCTTCTGCTTCGAGCTTCAAGCTTCGAGATTCGGGGCTACAGGTTACAGGTTACAGGGACAGGTACAGGTGATTCACACAGAGAGAGAGAGAGAGAGAGAGAGAGAGAGAGAGAGAGAGAGAGAGAGAGAGAGAGAGAGAGGTTCTTTGTGTTTGTGTGTGTGTGTGTTATATTTGTGTGTCTGTGTGTTTGTGAGTGTGTGTGTCTCTGTGTGTGTCTGTATGTTATATTTGTGTCTCTGTGTGTTTGTGTGTATGTTATATTTGTATGTCTGTGTGTGTGTGTGTGTGATCAAAATGCACTTTGTAGAATTGTAACAATGGGTGTGCGTGCTCACTCATATAGACCCGAAATTATGATCTCTAAGGCTAAGATGATGAAGAAAAAACCTATGTGATAGATGGAGGCCTTTTTAGAGATTTTTTGACATTTTCCTCTCAAAAAGCTCTCTAAAAGAGGAAAAAAGGGGCTTTTTACTAACGGCGCGCGATGAGGCATTCCAAAATTTTGGAATGCCCCCTCGCACGCCATTAGTAAAATATTCTTTTAGAGGTTTTGACATTGTTTGCCTCTTTGGATGTCGGAGCTAGGCAATTGAATATTCATTTCTAGGATATTTGGGCGTTCCGGATGCATTGACAGTATCAAAAGTTTCAAAATCTTCCACCACTTGATAGTTTTGTAGCTTATTGAATTCTAGTGATGACGTAAGCCATATCAAATGCACCGCATCTACCTTCTGAAAAAGGTGCTCACATTAAATGAAAGAGAGTGATCGTCTTCAAGGACCACTAGATTATTAAATGAGGAGAGGGACACCTTTTATATTTTTGTTAATATCAATCTATTTTTCTACGTAACGTAGTCTCTTCTGTCATTGGAGGAGCTTATTTTCCTCTCTCTTCCAAAAGGCCCTCCAAAAGACCTCCGAAATCTCCTAATGATGCGTCATAACACACTCGTGCGTTGAGAAGATGGGTCTCACACTGGCTAGGGTGTCAGGTTTTAGGATCAGATTGGCAAACCATCAAAAAGTAAAGTGCTTGGGTGTTGTAAAGAGCTTAGAAGTGGAGGCATATGATGCAAAGGCAGTGGTTGATTTTCATGTGATGCCAGCAGGGTTGGGAGCATATCCTATTATACTGGGCAGACCATGGTTACGTGCAGTGGGAGCTGTTCAAGATTGGCGACATGGTACGATTAGCCTCTATGGAAAAACAGGTACCAAGAAGATTTATAATATGGACACAAGGAAACAATTAGAGGAGCTTTATGAAGATGAGGATAATTCTAGTGATGAAGACTCTTCCACGGTGACAGATGAGGACAGTGATAGCACTACCAGCAGTGATGAGGATGCTGATGTTGCATTTCTTTTGATGGACAAAGAAATCCAGGAGTTTGGTTTAGTTGCATTTGCGAATGAGGTTGAAGATGAAAGTGAAGGGCCTTATGAAGTGATTGAAAGGCTGATGCAAACCAAGGTTGAGTTGTCAAAGAAGCAGGAATTGATGACACAAATGATCAATGGTGACCTCTCAGCTATGGAGAAGGATATATATTTGCACATGCTGGCTAGTTTTCCTGATTTGTTCATTACTTCATATGAAGAGATCATAGGGTTCAAGGGCAAAGAGATGCATATAGAGCCAAAAGAAGGTGCTAAGCCAGTGCGGCAAAGGCTAAGAAGGATGGGTCAAGAGCAAATGGAAGCCTTGCGAGAAGAGGTGGACAAGTTGTTGAAGGCAGGGTTCATAGTCCCTGTGGAGGCCACAGAATGGGTGAGTCCAGATGTAGTCAGTCCAAAGAAGGATGGGAAGTGGAGAATTTGTGTAGATTTTAAACCCTTAAACGCAGTAGGTTATGAGAGGTATAGTGTGTGTGATGGTTTTTCAGGCTATTTTCAATTGAAGATTTCTCTTAAAGACCGCACAAAGACCACTTTTATTATGCCATGGGGATGCTATTGCTACATAGTATTTCCATTTGGGTTGTCAAATGGACCTTCCTTCTATCAAGAGAGAGCAAATTGGTAGTTGTGTTAAAGCTTTTATGGATGACTTCTGGGTTTATAGCAGTAGGGCTGAACACCATGAGAAGCTGCAGAGGGTATTGGATCGATATGATGAATGTGGAGGACAACTAAATCCAAAGAAATGTCATCTAGCACAGCCAAGAGTGAAGTTATTGGGCCATATGGTGTCAGAAAATGGCATTGAGGCTGATCCAAATAAGGTTAAGTCTATTATTCTTCTTCCATCACCTACGAGTACGAAGCAATTGGAAGCTTTTATACACAAAGTGAAGTACATGGCACATTTTATTCCATTGTCTTCGCAGCTTCTTTATCCATTAAAGCAAGTGGCAAAGCATGATCCATTGCAACGGGATGACAAGTGTGAAGAAGTGTTTTAAGAGGTGAAAGAGGTGTTAGGGGGGTTGTCAGCCATGCAGGCTCCTGATTGGGAGAATTTTTTTAATGTAAATCCATCAGTAGGGGATGATGCCATTGGAGCCATGCTATTGCAAAAGGGGAAGGGCAGCCATTATATGAGGCCAGTGAATTGTGCAAGTCGAGTGAAGTTGGTAGCAGAGACGAAGTTCTCAGAAGTAGAGCTAGTGATGGTCAGTGTAATATTTTCTTGTCAACGATTTCGTCATTACTTGCTACCACGACCTTTTGTTTTCTTGACAAGTTATGCCTTTTTGCCACAGTTAGTTAATGGTACTAACATGTCAAATGTGGTGAAGAAATGGGTAATTGAGATGCAAGAGTTTGAGTTCTCTTTTCTAGTGGAAGACAATACAAGGGCTACCCTAGCTGATTTGTTGACCTACAAGGAGAATCCCCTTATTGTTAAGGAAGAGGTGGTGAGAAAGGTAGTTGAAGAAGTGCCAGAGATCACCAATGCACATGTGTTGTTCTTTGATGGTTCATACAGAAAGAGCCATTATGCAGCTTTAGGGGGTATAGCACTTTATGATCGAGAGGGGAAGCTAGTATGCAAGAGAGGGTTCAAGTTGGATGCGCATAGTAACAATGAGGCTGAATATGCTATGTTGGAAGCTGGATTACACATTTGTTTGAAGCATGGGGTTAGTAGGTTGAGCATAAAAGGTGATGCCTTGTTAGTTGTGAAGCACGTGTTGGGTGTGTGGAAGAGCAAGAACACCTCATTGAAGGAAATGTGCTTCAGAATTAAAGGCCTATTAAAAAAGTTTGAAGCATGGAGCATCAAACACATTGAACGTGCTCTAAATGGAGAGGCACATGAAGCAGCTCAAGGCATGATTGGGGAGCTATTTGTGTTGAGGACCACTTTACCTCTTTATCATGGCCGGGAAAGTTTGGCTCAAGAAGAGGAGTTTTTGCTAACAGGAATTATTCCAAAGGAGATTCAGAACTCTAAGAAGTATGGTTTTGTGCATAGAGCATACAGGTACAAATTGATTGGTGATGTCTTATACATGAAAGGGGCTGATCTCGTGTTGAGACGTGTACCTTGGCGGGAGGATCTTTACAGAGTGTTGGAAGAGAATTGTGAAGGCACATGTGGTGGCCATTTTGCTCTAAACATCACCTTGCATAAGATTTTTCAAGAGGGGTATGTATGTCCTAGTTTGCACAAGGATGTTCACCATTGGTGTAGGTCTTGCAATAGGTGTCAAGCATTTGGGAAGAGAGTGTTGAAACCAGAGCTACGAAAAACCATTATGGCGTTTGATGTGTTTGAAAAGTGGGGGATTGATGCAATAGGCCCGTTAACTATCACAAGCAGGGGCAAAAGCTATATCTTGACGGCAGTGGACTATCTCTCTAGATGGGCAGAGGCTATAGCAGTAAAACAGATCACTGCAAAGGATGTGGCAAAATTTGTGTATGATGAAATATGTTGCAATTTTGGGGTGCCATTAGAGCTACTTTCAGATAAGGGGCCAGGATTTAGAGCTAAACTGCAAGACTTCTTATGCACAAAGATGAAGATTAGGCACCAGCATACCACTCCTTATTACCCGCAGTGTAATGGCTTAAATGAAAGATTCAATGGTGAGTTGGTACAAATTCTTTCTAAAGTGACAGAGCACCAAGGAAAGAATTGGGATTTGGAATTTCCTAGTGCATTATGGGCTTACCGTACTTCCCTGAAGACAGGTACAGGGTTTACTCCATTTCATTTGGTGTATGGAAAGGAAGCACTATTGCCTGTGGAGGTAGAGTTGCCTACGGTCAAGATGTTAGAGAAGTTGCTTGGGCCGCCTAGTGATGCATTCAAAGAGAGGCTCTTGCAGTTACAAGAGGTCCAGTTGGATAGGATGAGCGCATTGGAGCATTATGGGCAGATGCAGGATAAGGCTTTGGCAAAGATAAATGAAAAGGTCAAAAGTAAGGGTATCAAGAAACATGACTTGGTTTTGCGCTACAACAGTAAGCTGGGCAACACCTTCCAAAAGAGGTTTCAAATTAAGTAGGAAGGCCCTTTCAAGGTAGTGGAGTGTTTTCCAAATGGCACATATCAGCTTGCTAACCTAGATGGTGTTCTACATAAGTCAAGGGTAAATGGATCGCGTCTTAAATTGTATCATGCTAGATTGATGATGGTGGATCAAGATGAGCTGTCTGTGGATCAAGTAGTGTTGGTGAGGGATGAGGAGACCTGTGATGCGGCGAGTCTCATATCTCTCTTCGCTGCTGCTGATCATGAATGATCTAGCAGGCTAGGGGATAGGCAAATTATGTCAGGAGTTTTTTGGAGCAAGGTATTGCGCATATGTACATATACATGCATGGTGCATCAAATAAAGAATTGCCCATTTTTCAGAGCCAGGTGGTTACGTGGGGGCCACATGTGTACAGGTAGGACAGGGTGTACATAGTGCATCGATTTTCAATATTACCAGTACCAGTGTGTTTTTTCTACAATAAGGAGGAGTTGGTAGCCCGTAAAAATTCTCGAAAAAGCTATCCACGGGCCGACGACATGAGGTAAGTAGGTGCGTCAGATGGCATCGAGTGGCGTCAGGAGGTCGAACGGGGTCAATACTTGCACGCGGAGAAGTATGGACACGACTTGGGTGTTTTCTCGTGATACTTATGCAGAAAGGTCATCATGAGGACCACTTTTTGGGGCCACTTCACGTGGTTGCGTGATGCATTATTTGGAAAAACTGAGTGCCAGGTGTGCGGATGATGCAAAAAGGTGACAAGTATGCACTGCGAGGTCAGTTTTTGGCCTGTTCGGGGTCCGCTTGAGGTCATCTAAAAGGCCACGGGTGCCCAACTAATAAAGATAAGTGTGGGAACTGAAAAAACTGAGAGAAGACCAGAAAAAATGTGGAGAAGAGAGGAGGAACAGCCGCAAGTGTGTTTTTGCTGTTTTTGGAGCATTTTTTGGCCCTAAACTGCTCATCCAAGGTCGGATTTGAGCACTATGACATTGTAGGGTGGGGTTTTTGGGCGTTCCGGGCGCAATGGAACTGTCCATTTTTCCAAATTCCTCATAGATTTTCTATTGTTTTTCTATGTAATCTTCTCCAATGAGTGAAGCCTCTGCTTAACTTTGTGGTTGTATCTGGTGTATTTCCTCAATACTGTGTAACCTATTTGCCCCATTGGTGTTGGTCTGAGATTCATTGAGTCTAAACAACACCAATTTTCCTCCTTTGAGCTGAATTGAGAGTGTGTGTGTGAGTGTTGAGTGGGCAAGTGGGAAATCTCTCTCTTCTCACTCCGTTTGTGTGTTTCCTGTCTCGGCCAGGCTGGTTGTGTAAGCCGAGCGGTGCCCCATAATGTGTGTGTGTATCATCCCAAGAGTGTGATTCGGGTCATTATAGAGGCGTTGTGTGTGTTTCCATCCCGCTCACAACATCTTCATCATAGATTTTTTGTACTAACATAATGTAAGTATGCAAGGAAGTGACTGAGGATGGGGCACGGAGACTTAATGAGAGTGTCAATCTCAGGAAAGTAAACTCAGAGATCTACTCATACTATGACAAAAGCAAATCAACCACTTCCTAGTCAGAGAATCACAATGCATCTAATCTCATTGCTCTAGGTCATCACGCCTTTTTGGGATCCAAACAAATTCGGAATACAACAAAACTTAAGGCGAAGTATTACAACACCTAGGGACACAATCCTACCCAGTTTTGCAACCATCTGGGAATGTACATAAATCACAATCCATCACAAAAAATGTGCAAAAAACTGAAACAAAACTATACGAAAAGGTCCCCCTTAAGAATAGAAACACTTATCCATGATCAAAACATTAAAAAACAACCATTTTAACCTTCAAATCAATGCATTTAGCTCACAATCAATGCGTTGTGTACCACAACAGAATTGAGAATGGTTATACTAAAATTATAGACCAGGAGACAAGGTGGGTCGATCCTAAGGTGTCGTGGAGCGTTCTTGTAGTAGGTTTCGTCTGTTGGTCTTTGCTAAAACCACTTCTTTTGCTAGAGGGGTTGATTGTCAAAGATGGCCTGAATACAAATTATTACAGTGACACAAACATCCCGATAATCTCCTCAATTTTTTGGTTCAAGGTTAGGTAGCATTCTTGGCTGCCATAATCTAGCCTCCTGCTACATTAATGGTAGGGAGATCATCTTATGCCCGAGGTTTTCTACCACCTCATCAGGAGTGATTATAATGAGGGCAGCCGATTTGAGCACTTTCAACTCATACTACAGATATGCATTGTGTGAGGGGTCTTGGACTTCTGATATCAACACTGAATTTTGTCCTTGCCTGAATCCAAAATGGATGTTGTGGCTAGATCTGCAGATTCCTATGTCGCTTTCTCCATGCTTGTAGTTGGCACATCTATTTGGTGAGCGTGGAATGTAGAGTGTTCAAACCCTCCTTCTCGCTCAAAGTCTACTAGGGCTATTTGGTGAGGCTTTGCTTGATTTTTCCTTAGAATCTCCAAGTCCCCCCGTGCCTCTGCCAACTACTTCCTCAATTCTTCAATTTCCTTATCTTTGTCGTTTTGCAGGGCTCTATGTCCTGCTATCATGACTTCTCTATCATACTTTTCTTGAGAAAGGGCCTCTTTTAGATCCTTTACCTCCTAGTCTAGGGAGGTTGATCTAGCAGTCAAGGTTGAGGAGGTGGGAGTATCTTGTATGGCTAAAAGCTGGGTCAGGGTTCTACTGACCACCACGTATGACTCTTACTTCCTCCTTGAGGTGTTTCTTCTTGACTTGCAGTGAAGAGTTTGCCTCATTAAACTGTTGTACCTCCTTGTAATAGTAGGCAACCCTTTCTTGTTCTCTTTGCAACTCAAATTGGACTAGTAGATGTGCTTTCTCCAATCCCTCTATTCTTTGTTTTAGCTCCAAGGTATTTCCAACTGCCTTAGACGTGTCTCTTTTAGTATCTTCCAGTTCTAGCTCGTAAAAGTTGTAGAGATCCCTTTGGCATTGAAATTGGAGCTTGATAGGCTCTAAATGAGCATCAATGTCAAACGACTTGATCATTTCCACTCCCTCCTCTATTAAAGATTGCGATCTTGGTTTTTGCTGGCTTTTTTTACCTTGATCTGATGTCCCAGCCTCATGAGCCATTTTTTCCTTCAGTTTCAGTTCTTCTATAGCTGCTGAAATTGTGGTAGACTTTGGTTGTGTTGCCTCCATTTCTTGATATGTCTTTTGTTTCGACTACATCTTCTTCGCTCCTTGCTCTAGGAGGCCTGCAACTTTTTCTTTCTCTTTTGTTGCAGTCTCTTAAGTTACCTCAGTGTCCTTGGGAGAATCAAATTCTTGACTTTGTTGATCAAGCGTGTCTTGCTCTTCCTTTCCTTGTGAGTTATCTTCCTCGTTTTTGGTTTGAGTGGATTGTCAGATGATTTGAGATCATGGATGCATGGTCTCTTTGTCTCTTCTTTCTCTCTTTGCTCCATGTTTCGTTTGAGCTCATTTTGGATTCATTGTTGCATGGCACTAGCAATCCCTCGATTCCCTTTGGCTTCTTGTATTTTCTGCTGCCTTATCCGTTCTAAAGCTGTTGTCTGCCTGCGTAGCAACGGATTTTTTTTTTTCTTCTTCTTCTTTTTTCTCATCATTAGCTTCTATTCCTTGGTTTCTTTTTTCTTCATGCTTCTGTTGGGGGATCCTTTCCCTCAACACATGTGCTTCTTCCATTATTCTCTTGGCTTGAGTTATTAGGATGGCTTCTGCCATGCGGGCAGTTTTCTTCCTCAATCTTGTATATCCCAGGGAGAACTTGCTGTCATGCTCCTCTTCTAGATACTGTTACTCCAATTGGGTATCTCTTTGTTGGGACCCAGCTTCTTGGCTACTGCAAGCATCCCACTCTGTCTTTTTGCTAACAGATTCCTTTATGGTTGCACTTTTCCTTGTTTGTTTAGCTTTTGGTTTTGGCCTTGTGGATGGTCCGGCCACAGGGCTTACTGATCTTTTAGATCTATCTACGCTTTTCCAAGTGGTAGATCATCAATCATATCAGGATCTAATATGATCTAATTGATCACAATTGACATATCAGGATCACAATTGTTTTACCAATTGATCACAATTGTCAGAAAGTTACAAACTTTGACCATAAAATGAAAATGAGAATAACTTGTCAAAACTACCCCAAATTTGACCAAATTTCACTAGTGCATCTAGGACTGCTATAGGCACAAGGGCACAATGTGACAAAGGAATTCTGGTAAAAAGGTACATGGATCACGATCCATGTTGGGATGAATTTCAAAATCCAATTAGGGAAGGTGTTTCTTGGGCATATGGAGATGCTACTGTGAAAATATCTTTGGATTTAGGGTTTGAGGTACATGGATCGTGATCCATGTTGGACAACATCTTCAAATTTTGAGGATACCATCTGGTAGGGTTCATCTAGATAGTGCCTTGGTCCAAGAATTTTTGGATTTGGATCATTGGTTTGACATTTAGGCTAATTTTTTAAAATCTTTTGCAGACTTAGAGAACTTTGGCATTTTGAAGTGGATTTTGGAATTCAAACGGCTTGAAACCTCATGGCTTGGCTTTTTTGAACATACTAGGCTAGATGTCATGGGTTTTTCTTTGATTTGGCAAAAAGGTACATGGATCACAATCCATGTTTAGAGGAATTTTGATACAGCTTCTTTGCACATATGTTCCCATAGGTCTTCCTAGTACATTGGTAATTTTTTTAAGATTTGGACATGTTTTTTCTTAGTTTGCCCTATTTTCTAGTTTATGGCCACGTTTTTTCCGTCTTGACCATATCTGTTGCTTGGAACCACTTTTGGGCACATACTTTGCCTGATATTTGTCATTGCCTTGATTCCCAATGATTTGTGCCTGTAATTGATAGCTTTGCCTAGCTCACTGTCAAATTTCACCAGACTTTGAATCCATTTGAGGAGAAAAATTGATTTCGGTAAATTTCACCACTTTTGCTTGGTTTTGATTCTACAAACATTCTTAAGTTACATTTCCTTGTTTATAGCCCCTTTGAGGAGAGTGTGAAGCTTCCCAATTGGCTTAATCAACAATTGAAAACTCCTCAAGAACTCTGCTTTTAGCCCTACTCCATGAGTTTTGTTGGCATCCTACCATTTGTCCTTTCCCTAAATTTTTGCTGGACTCCCACCATTTTTCCTATGAAAATGGCCAAAAGACCATTTGCAGAATGAAGATAGCAAGCCAAGAGGGTTTGATGAGTTTAAGAGAAATTTTTGTAATTATTTTGCAGCACCAATCATATTGTTGCATTCCCCAGCTAGTGAACCCGTCCTGCCCTAATTTTGGCAAAAAGATACATGGATCGTGATCTATGTTGGGAAGCATTTTGCAATTCTAGCTAGGGGAGGTTGTTCGTGGTCACCTGTGGATGCTTCAATACAACTTTTTTTGGTTTTAGGGTTTGAGGAACATGGATCGCGATCCATGTTTCACCACCTTTTGTAGCTCTTTTTGCCCTACCTGATTCTGCCAGATTCTTGGGGTCTACTGAAGAAAGGGTCTTGGTTTTTTGATGAGTACTTTTGAAGTCTCCCATTGGCCCTGTTAGTTTGCAGATTTTGTAACTCTGTATTTCTTTGATATGTTGTTTTGGCAACGTTGATGCAGTATGGGACATACATACATGTTCTTGTAGGGTTAATGATCATACCTATCGAATCCGGTGTAGTAAGAGCTACTGATGTGGTCGCAGCGGGCAAAAACAAAGCCGAAAACCCTATGCTTCTATAAATCTCTCTCCCCTCTCTCTCTCTCTCTCCTCTCTCTCTCTCTCTCTCTCCTCTCTCTCTCTCTCTCTCTCTCTCTCCCTAAATCCAAATGAGCTTATGTTGCCCCATTTGGCTATATGCTCCTAGTCTACTCGGAATGTCCCATTCATATTTAACACCGTTGACCATATCTTGTTGTTCATATCTGTTATAGAAATGATATTTTATGATTTATTGTAGTTCACAGGTGGAAACGACTAGACCCAGCTAGGCATATACGAATGGAAATATATATTGTACATTTTATTATTCAAGTGCTCTTTATGAGCTTAGGCCATTTATGACCGGCCGGCCATTTTGTACTCACAATTGACCATTTAAGAAATCTATAAAACAAATACGTGCAAGAGGGAAATGGTCACTCTTGCATGGGGGGAGATTGAACCTAGTGTCTGTGTATTCTTCTCTCCTCTCCTCTCTTATCTCTCGCCGTGCCGGCGTAGCACTCCGCTCTAGGAGGTGCGCGCTGCACGCTTCTTTTATCTCTCTACCACTCTATGCCTCTCTTTGTTCGAGTACGCGTTGCATACACGCTATGGGTTGTGCAAGGTATGCCGATTTGTGCTTTTCATGGATTGCAATGTGTTATTTACGTATTTTTCAGGGCAACCACGACTTCCGTTGTAGCAGTGGTATCAGAGCATGGCTACACAATAATTATGGGAAAAAAATGATAAATCTTGTAAACGAGCAATGAAAGCTAAGTATTATTGATTTTATTTATTTATTTAGTGTCTTGAAATCTTGAGACTAGGTCTCGTCCCTTTCATGGAGTGTTAATGCTTATCTCATTTAATTTGATTGATTTGAGAGCGATTTATTCTTAAATGAAACTGTTTGAAGTGTATCATAGAGAAATTAGGCGCTTATAGTGGATACATGCTAGAAGTAACTTTAATCAAGTAAATATACGAATTAACAAGTGAAATTTTAATTGCAATTCGGATAATAGATACATGGATTGCCATACTAGCTAGAAAGTCAAGAAAGGGAGAAGCTTACGACGAGTGCAATGATACGAATAAGTAGAGGAGTTGTAAAGGGCGTAGAAGAAGAAGAAGAAGAAGCATAGAGGTTTTCTTTTTCCCATTGTCGTAGGAACTGTCCAACATAGTTGTGCCCAATGCAAATAGATCCGAGGTGACCATGACATGGGAACCACCTCGCAGGAGGGATAATTTTTAATTTAATCCATTATCTCATTGCCCTATCTCTTGTCTACTCTCATTGTCATTGTCATCACCACTGCAACGATCTTCACCATCACCACCGTCTGAAGCCCAACTCATCACAAACTAGAGATGCACCCAACGCCAATTCTCTCTATAGCAACCCACGGAGAATGTGTGTAGTCCATGATCTCTAAAAGTGGTCCAAACAGGGCCACTGCTGATTTTTTTTTTGGGCATTGTTACTAGCATGCAGGCGGTGGGCCATGATACCGTCTATTTGAAACTACTCCACTGCAGCGCCCACCATCTCCTTGGCATTCAAAAGGCATTAACCTACTCCACTGCAGTGCCCACCATCTCCTTGGCATTCAAAAGGCATTAACTAGCCTCGCTTCGATGTTTCAGTGGTGCCAGCATCAAACTATTGATGATCACGCAAGTTTAGGAGTGCATGCTGCCAACTTGTGTGGAAAACAATCTCCCAACTCTCAACTCCCTACCTTCCACCACCTAGCGTTGCTCTCCTGCTTTTGACAACTACTTGCGAACTATTGTGCACCACCCAACTGCCATGCAGAGTCGCCCACTCTCAGTATTCCTACCCCAACCAACCCCCTTCTAAATCACACACACACTACTTGCTCTTGTGCACTGTAGTGCGCGTCCATCGCCTGCACTGCCTCTTTTCCTCTTTTCCTACGGTAGCTACAAATCAGCGACTCATAACCACAATTTTTTTAATTTATTTTTCATCATGCACCGTCGTAGCCTCCCGCCACTGCAGATAATCCACCAATTTTTCTCTCTCTGGCCTATTGGTGGCCACACACACACTAGAGGCTGTCAGGGCGCAATCATACTTGGCAGTCCTCTCTCTCCCTCTCTCTCTCTCTCTCTCTCTCTCTCTCTCTCTCTCTCTCTCTCGTCAGTTGACGACTGCTAGTGATTGGGTGGTGCTACCTTTACCCACATTATTGTTAGAATGAGTGGTGGAGCGTGGCTGACGCCATGCAGTTGTCACGTTCTTCATGCCCTTTATGAGGAAATATTTTTTTTGATGCCCTGCACCATCCACACAATATTCTCAAATGCTACAGAGGAGACATGGAGGAGCACGATCGAGCCTCAATAAGCTAAGGCTGCGACGATAACTGCATACAGCCTCCAGACTCAGATGTGTGGGAGGTGGGCACGCGTGGGAGGTGGGCACGCCAGCACAATGGAAGGGTGTCCGATTATTCCGTGTGCAGCTCACAGCTAACTAGAATCTCAACAGTACTCATGGATTTGATCGATGCAAAGCATGATGAGGAAGAGTGTCAACGATAATTATTAACGGGACTTGAGCAGCCCTTGGAGAGGCACTCTAACAACACGCAATATGGAGACAGCGGTAGCATCGCAACCGATGTGGCTAGCGCCGACAGGGCTTGGCATCATTGTCGCATATGTATGCTTCCCCTGGGTTCATGCAAAGTTGTTCCATGAGCACAAGAGAAAGGAGAATGCATCCATACTTGACATAATCTCCCTCCCTCTCTCTCTAGTCTCTCCCGCTACGACTACGTTGACGAGACTCTATAGCATCGATCGATGCAATACATCCTCAGACAATGTCAGTCATCCTCGGCTTCTATTTTACTTTCTTTCCCCCCCTCTCAATAAGGCTAATTACAGAGCTGGACAGTGACGAAGCTCTGCACCGCGACGATTGTAATATTTTCTCCGACTAGGCCGAATCCTCGGGCATTGATGATGACGATAATATGGATGTGTTTTTAGGCTTTCAATTTATTCTTTTCACTTTGCTTCATTTTATTTTTGTGCGCAAACATTATATTCGATTTATAAGGATTGTATCTGTTTGGTCCCGTAGCCCTTTTGAAAAACGGGTCATATAACATTTCATTTCATTTCGCTCTTTCTTTTCCCTCCCAGTACGCCTACCTATAGAGGTCGACATTAACGACGCTCTTCAATGCCATATTTTATCCGACATACGTCCTTGCCGAGCATTCTCACGCAATGAGGATGATGGTAATGGTTTACTCCACCAATTTTAGACTTTTACTTTCAGTCTTTCGGTTTACTTAATTTTATTTTTGTACCCATGCATTGGTTTAGATCTGCAATGATTGTATTCGTTTGGTCTCATGGCATTTTGAAGACGGTTAATATAACATTTCATTACATTTCTATCTCTCTTCCCCCTCCTCTCCCCTTTCATGGCTTGGAGTTAATGTTTGTGGCTACGCGGTGTGAGATTTGCGTGTCTATATTTAAGGTGGAGATAAGCGTTGCTATGTCTCTTGGTATTTCAGTATTTGTTGTATCCATTCAAAGATGACCATCGAAGGTAGTTCCTACAAAATTTTTCACGAGAAATTATCTTTGGATCAGAGTACTCATAGCAGCGTTTATCGATCGAGTTAGGGCTTACCAAAAACAATTTTCATAACTGAAGCCAATGAGGGCACACCTAAAGCTCTTTTGTTTTTAGGTCAAAATTCAAAGATTTTGAGGTATTCACACTAAAACTTTTAAAAACTTTGCCGATTTACTTGAAGGAAATAATGGAATCTAGCCGCTGTTTTGTTATTTTAGCTAGTTTCAATAACACGGGTGAAATTTTACTAGCTTCTAATTCTCTTGTGACAACAATCAATGGTTTAAAAACTTACTCACATATACAATCCACCTCATCGATATCTGACACCCATCTGTACGACTTGAACTTTATGGCATCTGTACTTTTTATTGTTCTAACTTGCATAACATTACTCAAATGATGAATTTTTTTGTTGATCTTTGTTTTCAAGAAATTGTTTAGCATTTGACGATTTGGATACTAGTCACTTCTTCAAACCACCTCCAGGTACGTAATTTATTGTTTTGCACGGTATTCTAATTCTCCTCCTAATGACTCCATTCCTATATATATCTATATGTCATATCATATTTCTTAAGATCCCATCAATTATGCAACATATATTGTCTGCCTATACTGCACTGACATCCCTTATCATACTCCTACAATAATAATCCCTTTCTCTACTTGCTTGGAAGTTTATTTTGTTTGTGCATATATTTAAGGACACAAAGTCAAGCAGTTTGTAATAGGGATAATACCATTGGATAATTTGAAAGGAACAAGATCTTTTTTGCATGTCCTTATGGAATCTGAAATTAAGAATCCCTCAAGTTCTTTCTTGTGCTTGCACTGTATGTAATTTCTATTGCGAGGATTTGACATTAAGCTATGCAGCTACTCATACAAGCTGTGGTGCTTTGAGTTAGTGAAAAAAGTTTTGTAAGTACTCTGCTACTCAAGTATACTCCAATGTGGTGTCACATAGGTAGTCAATGTTTTGTCTTTTTATGTCTTGTCTAGTCCATTGGTCACATGCACACAGATCTGCCGATTTAGGCAGTGTGTAAATGCTCACCTTGGTGTAGATTCGCCGATTTAGGCAACACCAGTTATCTTTGAAGATCTGCCGATTTAAGCAGCACATTGAAAAATTGCAAATTCACAATGGTAAATGCAGATCCGCCGATATAGGCAGCATTAGTGCAGATTTACCGATCTAGACAGCGCATCTTATTGGTGTAGATTCGCTGGTTGAGGCAACATCAATCACAAAATCATGCTGCAGTGGCTGGCCACCACTGTAACTGGTATGATTTTGTTACCCGGGTATAGAAAATAAAAGACATTTTGGATTTGGATTTGGAATTGGTATATGATGATTTTCTGTCGCCACAGTATTTATGGAAGTGAACTTGAGATTGATGAGAATTGATTTATACAATGTTGAGTGTGACCAATGATATCGTGATTCATCAGGGTATGACATATATTTCTTATTCTAGTGGTATGGGACACTAATATAGGTAGTATGTGGATGACGGCAGGCATAACCAATGTGTTTAATTTTATGGATTTTTTTTTCTTTAACTATTTGATACAAATTTCTAATCATTGTTCTTGACAAGTATTGTTTGCAGATTTTTATCTTCGCAACTGAGGACAGTTTCTTTCCAACGGAGAGGTATGTTATAGAAATGATATTTTATGATTTATTGCAGTTGATAGGTGGAAACGACTAGACCCAGCTAGGCCTATACGAATGGAAATATATATTGTACATTTTATTATTCAAGTGCTCTTTATGAGCTTAGGCCATTTATGACCGGCCGGCTAGTTTGTACTCACAATTGACCATTTAAGAAATCTATAAAACAAATACGTGCAAGAGGGAAATGGTCACTCTTGCATGGGGGGAGATTGCACCCAGGTTTTGTGTATTCTTCTCTCCTCTCCTCTCTTATCTCTCGCCGTGCAGGCGTAGCACTCCGCTCTAGGAGGTGCGCGCTGCACGCTTCTTTTATCTCTCTACCACTCTATGTCTCTCTTTGTTCGAGTACGGCGTTGCATACACGCTATGGGTTGTGCAAGGTATGCCAATTTGTGCTTTTCATGGATTGCAACGTGTTATTTACGTATTTTGCAGGGCAACCACGACTTCCGTTGTAGCAATATCACCTGCAATTTGAACCGTTCTTCATTCTGATATCTGGTCAAAAAATGGCGTTCGATCTACAGTTTTGATCCCTTAGAAGTTGGCTCAAAATCCATCGTGTGTCAAATCTTTTCATATTTTCCATGTTCAAAGTCCTTGCTTTGAAGTTTTGGCGTTTTCTTTCAAAAGTCAATTCCAACTTTCCTGGCTCGACTTATCAATTTTTGTTGATTATCTGTCATTTTTTTATTTTTAGTAAAATAAATTTATTTACAATTATTATTAGTTGGCCAAAAATTAGCTAAAATTAATGTAGCCTCTCATGCATACATACATATTCTTAACCCAGTATGAGATGGTGTCGGTATGGCTCATGATTATGCCTGCTAAGTTTTATAAGGCTCTGAAAAGCTTGCTTTAAGAAAAAGAAAAGAAAAGAAATAATATGATAATAATATATACAAAATGATAATCCCTACTGCATTTTTCTCCCTTCTTAGAGTGAGTTGTCCCGATTGAACATGTGTTAGGGTGCATGGGAACAAAGAAGGTGTCTATGCATAGCCGTATAGTGTGGCCCTATGATGCAAATGGAGGATATGCATGGTGGAACAAAATGCTGCGCAAGAAAGGCGTGCTAAAAAATATGTTCAGTGGTTGTTGGTGGTGAGGTCACATTGAAGCTGCGTACTCCGAACAATAATAATTGTAGAAGACATGTCTTGTGTTTGACGATGACCTGTAGAATTTGTGATGCTGCTTGTTGTTTTGATTGAGGGCTTTGTTTTGGTCGCCACTGAAATTACTTCGGTGTGGATTCCCTTGAAGAGGAATTTTGTGAGCGATTTTGTGTTGGTTTCCATACCCACTTGACTTCTCTTTGTTTTCAAGGTTGATGCTGGATTGTCCTAGCTTGTCCGACAAAAGTCGTGGGTGGTTTGGCGACATCGGATATCTGTTGAGGCAATGTAGACTGACTTGTACAGCTTTGTCGTTTTGTATCCATAATTTCTTCGGATTGGTTTGCATGATGGATTTTTCAATCCATACTTTCATTACCACGGTTGGAGAATATCACTGAATTGGAGTAGGTGGTGTTTGTAGAGGTTCCCTTACATGATCTATTGGAACAAAGGGTGTGGCAAAAGATTGGTCCTCTTGTCTAAGCTGCAAGGTATTGTCCTGCCAGTTTTGCATGGCCTGATAAGTGTGCATCCATGATAATCTTAGAATAACTGCTTCGTTAAGATCTTGATCCTCGACCACATGAAATTGATGCGGATGAAGTGTTTCATCAATAGTGATTGGTAAATTTATGTGTCCTAGACTGTCCATTGTGCCATTGTTGCCACTTTGAACTCCATTGTGTTTGGTATTAGATGTTCCCTTGTGAGTTTTCTCAAAGTAGAGTAGTTAACAACATTAGCTCTTGTCGCTTGGTTGTACCATCAGCAAGCTGTAAATTAATGCGTAGATCTATTCCACCTAACCATTTAGCCTCCATCTGTAGGGATGCTATTGGAATAGTATCAAGAAAATTGTTATGTTGTGCTTTTCTCTAAAACTTTGCTTACTCCTTGTGCTTTAATATTCTGATTTTGGCTTCCTGATATGTCTGTTCCCGAATGTCATGTGCTTGACTTCTTCACTGATCTGCTGCATGTATTTTTTTGAGTTCTTTTGGTGTCAATGTAAGAAGATATTTCTTTAATCTGCATCCACTCGTCCAATTAGGCATTCTCCTCACCTGCTAATGTTGTGAGTTTGAGGGTATACATTACAACGTAATCTCCTTTTTGGAACTCCTTGCTAATCAAATGTTGATCATGGGAAGCCTTCATTTGTTTTTTCTAAGCATATATCCCAGGTATTTCTCTAATTGTGGTTTCAGCTAATTGTTCTAGGGTGTCTAGTCTTTTTGATAGCTCATGGTGCATCCATCCTAATTGTGTTTCCACTCGTAGGGTTTTGATTAAGAATTTCATGGGTAGAGTCGCATTAATCCCGAACACCATGTTAAAGGGATTTGTCCCAATGGAAGTTTTAAAAGCGACTCTGTAAGCCCATAGTGCAGTGTGTAGGTTTTGATCCCAATCATTTTGTGAGTCACTTACTATTTTTGTGAGTACTGTGCATAAGATTTTGTTGGTACTCTTGCTTTCTGCTTGTTAGCTTGCGGGTGATAGGGTGCTAATTTACGATAGACCACCATGAATTTGTCAAGGATGATTTCAATGACATTGTTTAGAAAGTGTGTTCCCCTATCACTCACTATTTCAATGGGTAGACAATACTTGTAAAGATATGTTCAGAAAGGAACTGAGTTGTAGTTTGTGCATCCTTTTTCTGTGTTGCCTTCTCTTTTGTCCATTTTTTCATGTAGTCTATTGCTACTATGATGTATTGTGTGTTGCGACCTGTATCCCGAAGGTATGATGGGCCCAATAAAGTCGGTGCTTGATCATTTAACAAAAGCATGTACCCCCATCATTGGTCTTAATGGCATTTCATCTCTTTGTAGGGGTGGTTTTGTGCGCTGACATTCATCACATCGTTTGATATAGGTCTCTGCATCCATAAACAGGGTTTTCCATTATATGCATGAGTGTAGCACGAGCTTTGCCATTTAAACAGTAGAGAAATGTCCCTCTGGCTGTCCTGAATGTGCTTGTTTGAGGATAATGTATATTTCTCTTTGATTAGCACAGAATCATAGTTGTTCGTCTTTTCCCCGCATATACAATTGATTGGCAATGAGAAGATACTTTTTGGCATCTTCTTCTACATTTTTCATTCTTGCCTTGCCCCATCCCTCAAGGAAGGTCTTCTTTTTTAAGTACTCAGTTATGTGAGTACTCCAATTGGGTGCTTGTACTACTACTCAAAACAGGGTGGCATGTTCCACTGGAGGTTGTTTTGTACAAATATCACATGATTTTACATATGTATGGACATTGTGTTCCATGTTGTGCCTAGACTACCAACTCCCAAATATATTTAGCCGTTGGCATGTTTGCGTTTCTCCATTGTGAAACCCCGTGTTTTGTATATGAGCGTGTTTGAGGTAGTAGTCAGATTCTTCGGGCTGTACACATAGTCTCAAAATCCCATCCTTACCGTGTTTGTACAATTTTATTGCCAAAAGCTGGAGATTCCATGTTTGATGATAATTGCTTGTTGTCTTTCTACCTGTAATGACCCGATTATGAGTAGAAGAATGACCTGTTCGCTCCACCTTGGAACCATTTCAATGTTAAACAAATACAAATCGAGAAGATCATTATCGATACCCTCATATGATTCCCCATGAAATAGTCGTGAAAGATGATCTTCTTGTGTGTCTGTGTGTGTGTGTGGTCCCATTTTTCACAAATACCGTGAAGTCAAACTCAAGAAATAGTATAAACCAATGAACAATTATTCTTGTGTTGCAAGGTCTGTTTACTAAATATAGCACTGCTTTGGTCATGAAGAAAACAAACTTGTTAGAAAGAAGGTAGTGTCTAAATTTTTTGACAGCATATATCACTCCTAGACCTTCTCTTTCGGTAGTGGTATAATTTTTCTCTGAGTTGTTTATTTGTTGGCTAGAGTAGCAATAGGGAAAATCCATTTTCTTCTCTCCTACCTGGGCTAGTATACATCGTATGGCATAGCCTGATGCATCAACATGAACATGAAAGATTTTGCTCCAATCAAGGGCTTGTAAAAGTGGAGCAAAAATTTATTGTTGCTTCACTTTATGAAAAGCCTGCTTGCAATCTTCTGTTCATTCAAATATAGAAATGAGGGCATACGACGGCTTAGCTATTACAGCATACATGTATATGAAATGCTTGTAGTACCCACAATGCCCCATAAATGCCTGCACTTTCTTTATTTTTGTTGGTCTTGATAGCGTGGCAATTATTTGTACCTTTTCTTGATCAGTGGAAATTATCTTTCTGGACAAAATGTGGCCCCAAATTTTACCTTGTCTTACCATGAAGACGCATTTTTCTGGGTTTAAGCAAATACGATATATTCTACACTTTTTGAAGACTTTCCCTACATGAGTTATATGGTCACTTCTCTGATGAGAATGAACACAAAGATCATCCATGTATATCTCTAGAAATTGTCGGAGATATTCCTCGAATGCATGACTCATCAGTCTTTAAAAAGTATCAGGGGCATTGGTCAAGCCGAAAGGCATTATCGTGTATGCAAATATGCCCCACTCTATTGCAAAATCTGTCTTATGCTCATCTTCTGCTTTAAGTTTCAACTCGTTGTACCTTGAGAAACCATCCAAAAAACTATAGGCCTCTTTCCTTGCTACCCCCTCAATAACATGATTCATTATTGGCAGTGGATAGTTGCCTCTGATGGTGGCAGCATTTACCTGTTTGAGGTTTACACAGACACACAAATTTGCCATTCTTTTTGGATAGTACTATTACAATAGGGGACACCACAATCGTTGTGTTCAATCTCGTAGATAAATTTTGCATCCTTTATTTTGTCTATCTTTTCCTTAATTTTCTTGGAAAAATTCTCATTGTATGTGTAAGGACGTTGTCTGTGTGGTTTGGCATCACTTTCAAGGGGTATAGTGTGTTGACAGATCTCAAGATCTATCCCTTTTAGATCTTTTTATGATCATGCAAAGACATATTTGTATTGTCTAATCGTATCGACTAGAAGTCTCTCTTCTTCATCAGTGAGATCCATGGCGATGTATGCCATTTTAGGCTCATCGCCTTGCTTTGCTGCAGTTACTGCATTTGGCTTTTTTCAGGCCCATCATAGGAAGTTACTCGTTCTTTGGGATCTCATTTGGGTTTCTGCACCATGATTTTCCTATCTTGAATAGTATACTTCTTATAGTGGGAAGATGCATCAAATCTATCATCATTTGATTCCTTCACAGTTTCCATTCTATTGTCCAAACTTTCTTTAAAGCTCGCTTCGGTTTACTGTATTTGTTTTTGCGCTCCATTTTGGACAACTTTGTTGATTTCTTGGAATTGCTCTCTTTTCTTGGTTTTTGTGTGTTCTTCTTTTTCGTTTTTGTTTGATTGAGTCAGGTTTCATGTACCTCTTTGATATCACATTTTTGAGGCAATCAATTGCTTCTACTAACCTTAAGTACTGTATTTTGCCGATTAATAGAGGTACTATGAGTTCTTGTTTTTTTTTTTATGCGTTTATCCCATATATCTATAGTGTCTTTGAATATTTTGGTTCAGAAAATCATAATAGATCACCCGTCGATCCTCCGTCTGATGTTTGGACTTGAGCTACTAGAAAGCTCGTCATATGTGTTGTCCTCTAACAACTTATCCATCAAGTCTTATAAAGCTTCTTTGTCCGTTTGGTCAAGGTCTCTTACTGAGATTTGATCCACTATGCGTCCGCAATTGACAACCCCCTCCTCGTCGTTAGGGACTTCCCATTCTAATTTCAGATCCAGTCTCACACCCAACATCTAGAATGGAATGATATCATATCCTTACTCATCGCAGAATTTGGTGAGGGTCACCTCGTTTACACAAACATCCAGAGTGGCTAGTATCTATTTCCATATAAAAGTTTTGAACATCTCCTTTCGAAAAGTCTCTAGTACATATGCCTCATCTTGTGTAGTCCTATCAAGAATGCAATCTTCCTTTTTTCGACTACCACCTTCGGAAGCTTCTCTTGTCCAATGGTTAGCTTTGTTTTGCAACCAAACCGGTATTCCCACTTCTTTCAGTTGTGGAGTTTAATTCTTCTTCTGGGGTTTGTTCTACGTCTCTATAACTATGATATGTGACACTAATTTTCATAGTGACATCCTTGTTCCTTAGATAGATATATTTGTATCCCCGATCTTGTACCATTTGGAGCCGACGCATGAATTGTCTGCCCAATATGATATCGAAGTTGTTGCTCTCATGAAAATTCATAATCACGAACATGTGTTCAAATGCATTTCCGGAAGAGGTTACTACAATCTACTCCATGATGCCAATTGGTCTCTCCAGATACCCATCTGCTAATTGAAGTTTCATACTAGTCTTTAGGAGAGCAAGTTCCCCCAATTTTTTCCGCATTGCTTTGGTAACTATGGCTATTCTGACCCCATAATCCAATATGGCTACTGTCTTAACCTCTTTGTACTCCATTGGCAGCTTAGTATATCCGTCTTCACCTTGGCAATAATCTCCTTTCTTGTTTACAAGTATAGTGGGTCATGTTTACCTTGTTTCAAGGGTCGTGTCTTTAGTGTTTTTGGAGAAGCATTGGGTGGTGGAATTACTAGCCCTATTTTTTTTTTAAAAAAATCCAACCTCCTCCCAAAGATGCGGTCTTATCTGTAGTAACTCTGACAAAGTTAGCGTACAACGGATAGGGGAGGACATCAGCTCATGAAGAGTTTTGGTATCCATCATCTTAGGATTGGCCTTCCATTGAGATGGTACTTTCATCACCTCCGATCAGGTCTCATGGTTACCAATAAATGAAGGTAAAGTCCTCAATGATTGCGGTTTATTGTCTTTCGATATCGTTGTACCTGCGTCACCATATAGTGATCGATGAATGTCCCCATTTGGGTAGAGCTCTGTTCAAGTGGATCTGAAAGGGGCCTGAAAAAAGTGTAGCAATTCCATCTTTTCTATTCTTGTTTTGTTCCCATAGCTCTGAGGCCATTGTTCTTCCATTTTTGGAATTGGCAGTGGTGCTTGAGAATACATTCCATTTTTCGTATTGGCTGCCACTATATCCAATGATGTTCCGATTACAAAATTTGGTTGGTCTTCCTTTCCAATATCCCGCTCCTTAACTCTTGAATTTTTGATGGATTAATACCTCACTTTTTGGAGCAGTCAAAATTGGTGGTTCCACAAGCGCTTTGAGTGGCTTGGATGAGCTCTTTGCACATCTTTAACCTCTCTTTTTCATAGCCCGGATGAGGGTACGTTAGCCACCTTTCCTCTTGGGGTTGTGGCTAGGCTTTAGCCTCGCATCAAGCTTTTAAAATCGTGTCCAAGGGTTCAAAAACCTTGTCCACCAAGACAAATCCTCCCGATGGTATAGCCGATGGTTTTTCTACCTCACTCTTCTCCTTAAGGTCTCTTTCCCATTGTAATCGTTCCTCTATTTGTAGTAATTTGGTTTACCGAGATCTTTTTTATTTCTCTCTTTTGTCTTTTATCTTGTCTCATTTTGACTTCTATAATTTCCTAGGAGTTCGGATAGAAAAATTTTCTATCCCTATTTGATTGGCTGTGCTATTCCTTGTAGTTGGCATGTGCCTGGGATCTCATTACTGCATTTATAGGAATGCTTGGTTCTTTTTCTAATCCACTCAGCTTGGAACAATCCCAATCTTGTTCATGATTGCTTTCCCTTTGTTGTCAGGGTTTCTTGAACAGTTTGGAATGAGATGGTCAGTTGTACAGCCTTCACAAGCGATAGATGCAAAGTGAAACATAGACTCTGACGGACTCTACGCCCTAATACCATGCACGTCGAGCGCGTCATGGGAATTGAACAGGGGACACCACCTAGCTTTGAGCGGCTAGGACACAGACAATAGTGATTTAAATAGCACAAACACTACACACACACACACAAACACACACACACACACACAGACGTAGGTGATGAAAACCCCTTGGGATGTGAGGAAAACTTGATTTGGAGTGATATCTACAGAAACCTTAGCTACGGCCTGATGGCAATTGTGGTGATAGAAGAGAGATAGTGAGAGATAAGAGAGCCTATAGTGCATTCTCTAGAGAAAATTCCATATACACTGAAGTTCTACTCTTGTGTGTGGTGACCTTTGGAGCTAGGGTGTGTGCTTAGATTCCTTCTGATAGTGCTAACATCCCAAGCCCCAATACTCAAGTGCTGGCCCAAAATGCTACACCACTCTCCTAGAGTGCTCTCCCAAAATCCTCTCCTAGAATCTCTCCTAAAATCCCTCTTTTTTCATCCCCTCCTTTTAGTTCCTCCTTTTCAATCCCCTACTTTTTGATAGTGACCTCTCACTGCCCTTTTATAGGTGTAGGTTGAATTAATTTAGGATAGTCTAATTAGGTTAGGGCCCTAATCACGAGAGACAAAGAAATGAGTTGGGTCCCAGATGGTTGACCCTTGCTTTGTCTTAGGAGAATTTTAAAATGATATATCCTAAGTGGGAATTTGTGACCATGAGAGGTGGCAATTTACAATGGGTTTTTTATACAAGACTTTTGTCTTGAAACCGGAAAATAATAATACCTTGCGGATGTTACTACAGAGATGCATCATGGAAGAGATGCCGACGAATGGCGGGCTTTGCTGGTGCTCCGGTGTAGCCTTTTTCCAGTTTTGGGGCCGATCGGGGCATGCCTTCAGTGTCACTTCTTGATTTGGCGTCGCTATCGTGTGATTTGGCAATCCTTCTTTTTTTGTGTTTGGCAGTGAGTGAGTTGAGTTCCTTTGTTTCTTTTTTCTTTTTTTATGGGTGCGTATACGCATGCATGTACTGTGTGTATATGTTTGAATGTGCATACTTGTAGACATATTAGGTGAGTGTGCAAATAAGTGCGGGTGTAGGCGCTATAAGTGTGTGTGCGTGAATGAGAGTATAGGAGGTGAAGAGAGGGGGGAGGCTAAACGAGGGGAGAGAGAGGGAGAGTGTGGACAAAAGGGGAGATGGGTGGGAGCAGCGGGCCAGGGAGAGTGGTTAATGGGAAGAGAGGGGAGGTGGGTGGCCCACCTTGGTTAACAAACAAGAGGGAAAGAGAGTAGCTTGACGAGGATGAGAGAGTGTGGACAAGAGGGAGGAGAGAGAGAGAGGAGAATGTGAGAGTGTGAGTGTGTGTGAATAATGAAAGAGAGAGAGGGAGAATCTTGTCCCTTTGTATGGTGGCCCATTAGAGAGAGAAGAATTTTTTTATGCACCCATTGGGCTTGGTGACACACGAATGAGGGAGAGGGAGAGAGTTAGTGGGTTAGCGGAGCCAAGCAAGAGAGAGAGAGCTTGTCCTCTGGTGATAATGGAGTAGTGAGGCCAAAATCTGAGAGGCGCCCATTGCATGTATGCATGGAAGGGGTGGTGGTGCATGTTGAAAACGTTTTTTTTAATCATTTTCGTTGTATTATTCTCCCTTCCCGGTTGGGGTTGGTTCTTGCCACCGCGGTTTTGAAAACCAGCCGTCATTAGCCCTCCCTTCTGGCTAGAGGCATTTATGCTTCTAGGTTTGCTTATGATTCTCTAGTAGCGGAGTTGGAGGGTTCTCCCATCTTCTAGAATATCTATCATGAACACTGGATCAAATCTTGAGAAGTACCTCTTGAGCCTCCATCCATTGACTCTGGTCTTGTGAATTCGACCATCTGCTTCCATCAATTTATAGCTTCCATTGGTGTCGCTTTTTGACAATGTATGGCCCTTCTCATCTGGGTTGAAATTTGTTATCTTTCCTAGTGTCAAATCTATTGTTGTATCTCAACACTAACATACCTTTTTGTAGACCCGTTTTCTTAAGCCGTTGATTGAATGTGAGTTTGTGTCGCTCTGCTTGCACTGTATAGTGATTGATCGCATCTTCCCTATCTAGCTGAAGCCTTTCTAGATCTAGGATGTGGTTGCGGAGATGGGAAATTGGGTGCTGTAATTGGCTAGCCATGAGTCACAAGCTGGCTATCTGTACTCCAATGGGTAAAATGGACTCCTTTCCATATACCAGATGAAAAGGAGTGAAACCTATATAGTGATGCAGAATGTCTTGCGGTAGGCCAAAAGAGAGGCCATCAAATGCTTATCCCAATCACTTGTGTGGTTATTCACCTGCTTTGTGATGATCTTACAGATCGTGTCCTTTACCTTTTCTACTAGACCATTGCATGGTGGATAGCATGGGGTGGAATATCAGAGTGTAATGCCTAGCTTTTTCATTAGTTCTCCCACCAAATTGCCTCTAAAACCTGGCCCTCTATCAGATATTATCTCTAGATGTGTGCCAAAATGAAAACAAATGTGCTCAAATATGAACTTCGTGACTTCTTGGGCTGTAATGCGTGTGGTGGCTGCTGCTTCCGCCCATTGGGTCATGTAGTCTACACCAATTAGAATGTATAGTTTACCTAATTGGGCCCTTGGTAAAGAATAGGTTGCATCTATTTCCCACTTATCAAACCAACCATATGAGATGATAGGAGTCTTTGGCTGATAGGTTAGTGTACGATCATTGGATACTTGAAAAGCCTTGCATGTTTTACACCAATGATGCACATCCCTATTTAGATTAGGCCACGGGAAACCTGCCTATAGAATCTTCCTACTGGTAATATCTAGAGTGAAATGGCGGCCGCAGACACCATCATGGAAACTTGAGATTACCCCCGTGATTTCACTGCAGACTAGCACTCGCCTTAAAATCTGGTCTTTACCCTTGCAATATAAGTTCTTGTTTCCTTTTTGACAAGCCATTGTTTATGTCCTTTGGTGTACCCTTCAGGACACTCTCGTGTGATATCAGACATAGCATCGTTTCCTTGAAAGACGGGTAGTTTCAAATTGATTGCTCCCATGGCATGGGAACATCTTGTATTCTCTCCTTGGCTAGAGCATTTTCCTCTTGATTTTCTACCCCAGGGACATGAAATAATTGCACTGCTTCAGACTTTGTTAAAAGATCCTTAACTTGGCATAATTGGCCAAGTAAAACCTGATTTTTACAAATCCAAGTGTCATTTATCTACTTTATCAAAAGCATAGCATCGCCAAACACATTTAGGCGTTGAATCCCTTGTAAAATACATTGCTCTAATCCAAGAATAAAAGCCACATATTCTTCTTCATTATTGGAGTGGGAGTGTAACATCTTCCCAATAGAGAATATCTTTTCCTTTTGCTCATTGAAAATGATGCTGGTCCACTATTATTTTGTATTCCCCATCAAAGAAAAGAGAATGAGCTCTTTCTAGTTTAGAAATTTATACCATTAGTGTCACTTGTTTACCTTATGTGTTGACCTTTAGCTTCTTCACATAGTGATGACGAGTAAGAATGCCTGTTAGACTAGCCCTGCTGCAAGCACCATGTGCTCTACCATGGTGAATCCTTTATCTGATGGGGTCATGACACGAATAGAGAAGTAGATAGGGTGAATGAAAGAGATTTGGGGGACCTTTTTCATTAGTACATCTCTAACTGTATCACTTCTTACAATGGGGTTCACATAAAATGGCTCGTTCCATCTAGGGGGTGCAATGGTGGGAAGTGTAGCCAAGATTTGTTTCACTTCGATAAGCTATTGCTCGTTTTCTTCACTCCCTAGGAAGACTATATGGGTGATTTGTTGTAGAGAGAGAACCACCTGAGAGAAAAAGTGAACGAACCTGCTCAATCAGTACCTTTTGTAGGAAAGAGACCAATTGCTTAGTTGCGGTGGATGATGACAAAGAAACGAACACTTGAATCTTAGTAGGGTCATCCTCAATCCCTTTTACTGAAATTACATGGCCAAGAAGAGTGACCTTGCTTTCACCAATGTGACACTTATCTACGTTAAGCTGGCCACCCAAGTTTGCAGCCTATCCAGGCCATCATAGACCTTGCTCAAATGGAGGGATCAAAAATTGTAGATGCAAAAGTCATCTATTAAGACTTGTATTGACTTACCAAAGTATGGATGGAAGAGAAAAGTTACATAGCGTTGGAATGTGACCGGAGTGTTGGTGAGGACAAAAGGCATCACCCTGTAATTAAAACATCCCCATTGTGCTATGAAAGATGTCTTTTTATGGTCTTCTTCTGTAATGCTAATCTAAAAAGTATCATGAGTAGCTATCACATATTGTGTAGCACTCATGACCTGCTACCTCATTGAGAATTTCATCTTGGAGTGGGAGGGGAAAATGATCTCTCTTTATGCCTCCATTGAGATGTTTGTAGTATACACAAACCTTCACTTACCATTCTTCTTTGGTGTGACTACCACTAGAGAGACCCAGTTTGAGTCTTTGAGGAGGTAAATAAAACCTCGATGTAGCAAATTCCTCACCTCTTTGAGCAATTCTTCTTGTTGAATTACTCCAAGCTTTTTGAGCTTTTGCACTATAGGCTTACTTCCTTCCTTGAGTCTTTTGCAGTGTTGTACCACTGTGATGCATGTGATCTTGTCATAACCATCAATGAACAATGTGGTGAAGTTACCTAGCATAAACACATATTCTTTCCTCTCTTCACACCAATTAATTCACTGGAGAGCATCCAATGTAACTTACTTGTATCCACCAAGGGTTGCATACCTGATAGTCCCTCTTGGTTCTCCAGTGGTGTTTCAGATTGTGTCAATATTTTTGGGTCTTTAAGGATGACCCCCATCACTTTGATGCTACTATCACTCTCTTCAACTGCTGTTGTCTCTTCTCCTGAGGTGGTCAAAGAGTCACTGGTGGACTCATATTTTGGTGCCTCAAATATCATGCTGTGTTCCTTCCTAGTCTTCATGTCGTAGAATATGGACTTTCCTTTTGCATCCTTCATTTGGATCATGCCGGTACTCTAGTCTTGCTTAGCCTCCATAGCCATGGGCCATGATCTTCCAAGAATTATAGGGTATCTCTCTCCTTTGTGTGAGATGACAAAAATATCTACCTCCACTTCTGTGTTGAATGCCTTCAATTTGACTGTATTCACAATGCCTATGCAATTCACTCTGATGTTATTTTCCACTTTAGCTCTGCGGGGTGCATACCTACTTACCTCTAGGCCTAGATGGTGCATCATTTTCTCACTCATGACACATATTTGTGCGCCACCATCTATGTAGACATTTGAGATACATTGCCCCTTGATGTGGGCATCCGTGATTGGTACGATGTCATCAAGGTTCCTCCCAGAGATAGACCCAGCTATCCTTGGTCTTGACTTTCTAGTGCTTACCATCTTCATTCATTGCCTCCTCATCCTTGGTGCAAGATGGAGTGATTGGGGACAGGTTATCTCTGAACGCTGAATCAATACATCTTGAACTATGTCATATGGTTTAGTCTACTCACCCAGTGAAAAATTCACAATGTTGATCTTTCGTCAAGGCTTAGATGCCTACTTTCTAGACTCGCCTTTTCCTTTCATCTTCTCCTCCCTTTAAGAGGCTTCTTCGTGCCTGGAACATGGCATCCACTTATTCTACCTTCCCTTTTCCTTTTCTTTTCTCTCGGATTGGTTCTTCTACCTTTGCCTTCCCTTTAGCTTCTAGTCTAATGACACTCACTGCTTGGTTTCTAGCAGGTGGTGGAGGTAGCGGTGGAATGAGAGGTTTTGGTGGTGGTCTTGTTTGTACAGGTGGTCGAACGATTTGGACCAGTCGAACGGGCCTGGTTGCCTGAGCAGTGGTGGTCTTGCCCTTGGTGGAGAGATCAAATTCAATCTTCCTCCTTTATTGAAGTTCTGCCTTCTTGGATGTGGATACTAATACATGCCATGGTCGTCCTCCCCACAATTGTAGAAGTAGTATTCTTGGTTTTTCCTTTGTTTTCCTCTCCCTTGCTCTGGAATTTTGATAGGAGCATGCCCTTGTTGCACTAGATGCACAGATAAGCTTTCAAGTTGAATAGTGGTGCAACTCAGCAGTTCTTGCTGCTCTTCTGATGCCTCTTGTGGTTGGATTCTCTGAGTGATTGTTACAGTCACTTGGGTTAGTCAAACTGAGCTCAATTCCTCTAACTCATTGACTCTTGCTTGCATGTGCATCTTCTTGTCTTGAAGGTGGGCTACTTCCATTGCCAGCTCATCCTTTGGAGGGAATATCCCCTTCACCTTCTCTTTAAGTGGCGACCATAGGCCAGCAATGAAACGGTCCTCCTTCAAGAAGCTAAGTTCTCCTTCACCTTCCTCCAGTGAGGCAAACCATCACTTCCACAAATCCACAAACTTGGATTTGTAGGTGGCGTACTCTAGTAGACCTCCCTGCTTTAACTTCGTCAGCAGCTAGCATAACTTTTCTGAGGTTGTGCCTCCACCAAACCTCTTCACAAAGAGAACATGTAGTGCGTCCCATGCATTATTGGTAGTTTGGTGCAAAGAATTGTACCAAGAATTAGCCTCTACTTTCATCAGTAGAGGAAGGATTTGTAGCCGTGAGGCATCCTCATCTTTGTTGGAAACCACACACACAATGTCAAAGTCATCTAGAAAATCGGTAGTGATGTCTTCTTCCTTTTTTCCACTAAATGTGGGAAAAGAGACACTTTCCATGGTGGTAAATCAATGAGTAGGAAATTAAAAACCTTTTTTAATCACAAATGACCCAGTGGCTCACAACGGCTTTCTTACAAGGTTGGGTGGATGGATTTAAAACATGATAAAAATGGATCCCAAGTCTAGAACAGGATAAAGATGCTTACATCAAAAGAGTGGTAGTAATCAAGAAGGGGTAAGATGATGGGACATGGAGATCTAAGGATGTCATCAAGAATTTATGCTCCGATTAGGAAAACAATCTTTTGTTGGTAGAATATCTTCTTATCAATGTACACGTTTACATGCATGTGTTGCAAGAAACGAAACGTAAAGACTTATGGCCTATTTTTATTATCCATGTCGGGTGCAGCAAAATAATCACTAGAGTTTCATACCTTAATTGTTGACAATGTGACCCCTTCACCACATGCCTTTACCTCGTGTTGAAGTCTGCACAATCCTCCACATTAGGTTCAAAACAAACTAGTCAAGAAGAGTCTACCTCAATCGGCTTTTCATTCTGCATGTGGCGGTGGCGCTTGGGTGGTCACACATCACTTGAACTCTCCAGACCTAGAGAGAGCGTAGGCCCTCTTGCGTCCACCAAATGCTTTAAGCTTTGTGGCTTGGACTTTGTGATTGATGTAGCTAATCACTCTTCTCTGACCATTGAAGAGAAAATACTTGGTGCCACATAAAATTTGATTGACGTGAGAGTCTTGTGGTTCTCAAAAGCAAAACTAACAGTTCTTTCTTCACCTCCTCTGTCGTCATTAATTGATAGAATGCTTAGGTTGACAACAGTGATAACATTTTGTAGCCTTTCTACTCGATGCTCTTGATTTTTGGTAAGCACGTGAAATGCGAGACGGGGAGCTTACCTCTTGGATATTGATGATGCTACAGCCTGCAACAGTATTCCAATGAAAGTAATCAGTGTTTCTTCAATCTCCTCCTCCTTTGTTCTCCAATTGGAGAATTTTGGCAGCCATTGCACATCAGTTCAGCCTTGTAAACTAAAGATTTTCAAGAAACCCTCCTTTGTGGGGGCACCAAATGTCAGATGCAAAGCACAACAAGAACCCCGACCACCTCTACACTAGGACCATGCACGTCGAGCTCGTCACAAGAAATGAAAAGAGGACACCACTTAGCTTTGAGCGGCTAGGACACAAAAAATAGTGATTTAAAATAGCACAAATATTGCACATCGGGGGAGAGAGAGAGTGAGAGAGAGAGAGAGAGAGAGAGAGAGAGAGAGAGAGAGAGTGAGAGAGAGAGTGCGAGAGAGAGAGATACATAGGTGATGAGAACCCCTCTGGATGTGAAGTAAACTTGACTCAATGAAATATTTACAGAAACCCATTAGAAAATTTCGGAGGTCATTTGGAGGGCCTTGTAAGAAATTGTATTTCTCTCTCTAAAAACTTTTTTTTAAATGCACTTGCACCTTGTGAGTACATCCAAAAGGATAACCAGACACTCTAAAAAGTAGATCTATATTCCCAATCGTCCTTGAAAACGGTCACTTTTTTATTTAATGCGAGCGTCTTTTTCAGGAGGCAGGTGCGGTGCATTTAATGCAGCTTACGTCATCATTGGAACTTGATAAGTCCCAAACTATAAAATAGTGATAGATTTTGAGGCTTTTCACACCACCAATGCGTCCGGAACGCCAAAATACCCTAAAAACGAATGTCTACTTGTCTCATTCCGACATCTGGAGAGGCAAAAAATGTCAAAAAACCCTAAAAATGAGGTTTTTACTTAAGGCACACAAGGAGGCATTCTAAAATTCTAGAATGCCCCCCCTGTGCGCCGTTAGTACAAAGCTCCTTTTAGTGGTTTTTGGACACTTATCTTTCAAGAAAGCCCCTTTTTAGAGGTTTTTTGATATTTTCCTCTCAAAAAGCTTCCTAAAAAGAGGAAAAAAAGGGCTTTTTACTAACGGTGTGCGAGGAGGCATTCCAAAATTTTGGAATGCCCCCTCGCGCGCCGTTAGTAAAATGTTCTTTTAGGGTTTTTTGACATTTTTTGCCTCTTTGGATGTCGGAGCGAGGCAATTGGACATTCATTTCTAGTATATATAGTCGTTCCGGACGCATTGACAGTATCAAAAGTTTCAAAATCTTCCACCACTTGATACTTTTGTGAATTTTTGAGTTCTAGTGATGACGTAAGCCGTATCAAATGCACCACATCTACCTTCTGAAAAAGGTGCTCGCATTAAATGAAAGAGAGTGATCGTCTTCAAGGATCACTAGATTATGAAATGAGGAGAGGGACACCTTTTATATTTTTGTTAATATCAATCTATTTTTCTACGTAACATAGACTCTTCTCTCATTGGAGGAGCTTATTTTTCTCTCTTCCAAAAGGCCCTCCAAACGACCTCTGAAATCTCCTAATGTTAGCTACGGCGAGATGGCGGTTGTGGTGATAGAGAGAGATAGTGAGAGATAGAGAGACCCTATAGTGCGTTCTCTAGAGAAAATTCCATATACACGGAAGTTCTACTCTTGTGTGTGGTGACCCTTGGAGCTAGGGTGTGTGCATATATTCCTTCTCATATTGCTAACGTCCCAAGCCCCAGTGCTCAAGTGCCGGCCCAAAATGCTACACCCACTCTCCCAGTGCTCTCCCAAAATCCCTCCTTTTCAACCCACTCCTTTTAATTCCTTCTTTCAATCCCCTCCTTTTTTATGATGACCTCTCAGTGCCCTTTTATAGGTGCAAGTTGCACTAATTTAGGATAATCTGATTAGGTTAGGGCATTAATCAGGAGAGATAAAGTCATGAGTTGGGTCCTAGATTGTTGACCCTTGCTTTGTCCTAGGTGAGCCTTTGTTACCATCACCTAGAGAGAGGCGTCAATTTACAATGGGTTTATACAAGATTGAAACCGAAAAATAATAATACCCTACAAATGTTACTACGGAGATGCATCGTGCACAAGATGCCGAATAATGACGGGCTTTGTTGGTGCATCGATGTAGGACATTCGCCAGTTTTGGGCCGGTCGGAGCATGCCTTCAGCTTCACTTCTGGATTTGGCATTGCTATCGTGTGACTTGGCCATCCTTCTTCTTTTTTGTTTGGTGTCCACGTCAAGTTCCTTCTTTTTGTTCCTTTTTTTTGGGTGCATATATGTGTGTGTATACAATGTGTTTATGCATTTGTATGTGAATGCTCGTATATGCACTAGGTGAGTGTGCAAATGCATGTGTGGGTGTAGGTGCTGTGAGTGTGTGTGCGTGAACGAGAGTATACGACGTGTATTAATATATATATTATGTATATATATTTAGTTATTTATTTATTCAATTATATATTTATATAATTTTTTTATTTATGTATTTATTTATATATATAGACTTATATGTGTTTTCATCTATTGCTTACGTTGTAGGCTACAGAGAACTGGGGAAAGAGAGACAGGGAGTGTGAGCGATAACAAGAGGTTGAGGGTGTGTGTGTGTGTGTGTGTGTGTGTGTGTGTTTTACCAAAAGAGAGAGAAATTTGTGCCTTGTTGTATGGCGGCCCCGAGCTATCCAAGAGAGACAGGGAGAGGGAGAGCGAGCATGAGTGGGAGATGGGGAGGGGAGAGGGAGTGGGCTAAGAGAGGGAGGGTATGTGTGTGTGGGTTGCTGTGTGTGTGTATATGGGCAGAGAGAGTTTTTTTAAAAAAGTGCCTTGTTGGCCCGCACCACAGGAAGGAGAGAGAGAGAGAGAGAGAGAGAGAGAGAGCATGGGTGAGAGCATGAGGCTGAGGGTGAGGGGTAGGTGTGTATATGTGGTGTATAATGAAGGAGATATTTCTGTTTCTCCCGCTACCGAAGACAGAGAATGTGATAGAGATAGAGAGAGAGTGCAAGCTACAAAGCGAAGAGAGGTGGGGGGGGGCTGAATAATGGGAGAGAGAGGGAGAGTGTGGACAAGAGGGGAGGTGGGTGGCCCACCTTGTTTGACAAGCAAGAGGAAGAGAGAGTAGCTCGGTGAGGATGAGAGAGTGTGGACAAGAGGGGAGAGAGAGAGAGACGAGAATGTGAGATTGTGAGTGTGTGTGAATAATGAAAGATAGAGAGGGAGACTCTTGTCACTTTGTATGGTGGCCCTTGAGAGGGATAAGACTTGTTTTATGCACCCATTGGGCTTGGTGACACATGAACACGGACAGGGAGAGAGATAGTGGGTTGGTAGAGCCAAGCAAGAGAGAGAGAGAGCTTGTCCTTTGGTTATAATGGAGGAGTGTGGCCAAGCTGAGAGGCGAAGCTGAGAGGCGGCCCACTGCATGCAAGCATGGAAGGGTGGTGGTGCATGTTGAAAATGTTTTTTTTTAATTTTTTTCCTTCTTGTATTATGCTTCCTCCCCGATCAAGATTGGTTCTTGTGGCTGCGGTTTCAAAACCCAAAAAGTTTAACTTGTTCTCCTTTGTTTGGAAAAATCCTTGCCCAATGATCATCGCCGCATTCATAGCATGTTCCTACAGGTGGTGGCGAAGCTTTTGGAGCCCCCATTGGTTGTGCTGCTCTAGGAGGATACCACGTAGGTTTGTAGTTCTTGTTTTACATGAACATAAGCATGTTTTCATCATCCAATAAATGGTTTTCATTGGCTGTGCTATGTATGAGGTCTTGAGTGTCTCTTCAAGAATTATCCATGGAATTTTACCTCCGGAGCAAATGCATTCCCGTCAGACCCCCTCTCATAGGTATTGTCTAAATCCTCTCCATATGAAACTACCTAGACCATACTATGATCAGAGGGTGTTTCTATGGGTTGAGAAATCCTTACCATGGCCCTATTTTCTTGGGGCAAAGGAGGTTGATGCCCCAACACAGGTTGATGTTTTTCCTATCCTTGGATCGTGTTATTTGGCCCTACTTGGTATCTTGGGGGTGGGGGGGGGATTGTTTCCCTCCTTGTGGTCAGTGTTGTCTCTCTCTAATATAGTTTCGATTATAGAAACATTTGTGGGTTTCATGGTTTTTCCATTTTTTTCTCGGTAGCACACCACTTGAGTAATCGTGGTATGTTAACTCCCCTGGGGCTTCACCTTACATAGTATGTAACCTATCACGTGAGTTCAACAGAAGGGTATTTAAATCCCTTAAAACTTACATGAATAAATTTACATAAGGATACATTTATAACAAGTCTCAAAAAAATTTACAGAATTTAAAGGAAAAGGGTTCATTATATATCCTAGAAAATTCACAAAATAGGGATTTTAGAAAAAGAGCCTGAACGCACTTGATATAGTGGTCTTAAATATAGTGAACCCCTCGGGGTTTACTCCTGGTTTTTGCTGAATGTTGCACCATTGGGTTGGATGATCTCCTCCACAAGTGTCACATTTTTGGGTGGGCGGTTGATGTGTGTTTGGGTTCGTCCTGTTTCCTTGGTTTATCCTTCTGATCATTTCCTCGATCATTTGATCAACGTCCAGCATAGTTGGGTTTTGCCCACCCAATTTCATTGTAAACTCACTAGTGGTTGAAGAGGTACTACTCGTTCCTTGATCTGTGTCTTCAGTCGCCTCTCTATATTCCTTGCAATTATATACCAGATACAACGCCTCTTTCGTGACTTTCCCAAAAGGTACACATGCCTTTAAGTGCAAGTCCTTTTTGAGCGTGTCATTTTGCAATACTTCTATGAAAAGGATTGATAGTCTTTCATCCTGAGGTAGTTCTCAGGTAGGGCATCTTTCTATGTATTGGTTGAAACAAAGTGATGCTTCCTTCACCTTTTCTTTCTCCTTTTGCCTAAATGCATAGATTTGGGAGACATTGTTATGATTAATTCCTCTCTTTGAGAAATCCTTAGAGAACTCTCAGAGAAGTTGCTCAATACTTGGGAATTCTAAGTTGTTTAATGGTTGGAACTAGGTCAAAGTAGTCCCTTCTAACGTCAACCCAAATCCTTCATATTGAGTATGGAAATCAGCTACCTACTCTACTCTCAACACTTGTTTGAAGAAAGACCATATTAGGTATTTTGGTAAAAATATCACATTATGGGAATCTCCAAATCGACTAAATTCATGTAATTTGGGAATTTTCCACTTAAAATGGGAAAAATTGAGGTGTCTGGTTTGTAAAGAAAGTGAAAATCTCATAGGATTGTGGTGTTGATAAACACCAAAAGTCAAGAGGATGTACAACACATGGATTTGAATAAAAACTACAAATTACATAAAACAAGGAAGATACAAAAAATATTTTGTTTACAAAATTGAGTAGTATAGTCACAATAGAAGCTCCACATAATTCTCCTCCACATTTGATACCATATCTAAACTTTGATCCAAGTGTAGTTGATGTGCACGAGTGAGGCCTTCTGGCTTTTAGAGCATGCCTTTCTGGAATTTTTATTCTAGAAAATGGTTCTTCTTTGTTGGGTCTCCAGGACCAAACAATTGCATCTACAGTTTCCCACACCTGTGGGTCCTTATATTTGACAACCCAATAACCCTTCTAACAATTATTGTAAGCTTGAGTATCTGTCATCCCACTTTTTCTCGCGCAAGGTGCCCCATATTGAATCAAGAGTTTTCGGTAGTTTGGTGATGTAGGCTCATTATCAGTGTCAGATAAAGCCATTGCAAGACACACTTTCTGTGTCACTCCGAACAAGCATAAGAAAGTCACCTTGGTGCACATCAGACATAGGGTCAAACTCTTCCCTTGGCCTATCTCGTTGAGGCCCACAAAAATGATTGTTCAACTCTTCAAGGCCTAGGAATCTTTCTGCTCCTTGTTGCAACTTCATTGTAGTGCTTTGTAGATGAGAATATTCTTGATTTTTTGATCAAAACATTTCATACAATACTCCCTCTGATATGATTGCTTTTCCAATCTCTTCAATTACCTTACTCCAATAATCTATCACGGGTCTATAATATCGCGGAATACTTGAACCATTCCCTAAAGTTTTCCAAAATTTTATATAGTTCTTTAGCCTCAAAATGACTTCTTCGTGGGCCTTGACATACTCCGCCATTGGTACTAGAGGTGGATCTCCATGTGGTAACATTGGCTTGCCTTCTGTGTCTGTTTTCCAAAGGTGAATACTTCCACTCCAGCTTGATACACCTAGATGTGCCTTATATTGCATCATTGGTGTCTCATCCTACATAAATAACCTGAGCTGAAGCGGGTTGGAATGTCCAACAAGTATGTCTTGTCCATCACAAAGATAGCCATCACAATATTGCTTGAAATCAGGGATCTTTGTGAGAAAAAATGGAGTTGAAGATGAAGATGATCTGTTTCGTAATGTATCCATCAAATGTGGAAAAGTATAGGTTTGTGTAGCTCTCAACTTCTTTGAAAACCTACTAAACATGGTGTATATGTCCTCATGTGTATGCCCAACCATTAAAAATCCTAGCTGGATGGTTTTGAAAACACCCCTTGCGACAAGCATTGACAAATAGGAAAACAAGTATCTATTTTTGTTTTCCCCTGCACAATTATCCAATTGTAGCAACAAGTGCTCTGGAAACCTGCGAAATGTTGACCCCAATTCCTCTTCTGCAATTTCTGATGGCTGCACAATGGGCTCTTTTCCATCGCTCAAGTTATGGTAGTCCAAAGCATCCCTTGACTTGAAAGCATGTAGTAGTGAAATATTGCTCCTTGGAAGTCCATTTGTTACTAGATCACCAAGAGGATGCTTATCTATCCTCTCTAGGTTATGTAAAAAATTAGCAATTGAGCCAATTGTAAGATTTGGATCAGCTGGCCACAAACCATTCAAGACAAAGTGTCCGTAATGACCTTCTCCATGTCCATGAGTGATCATGCCAATCAATGCCAACTGCAGATTATATCCTGAATCCACACCCTTAGGAACAATGCGTAATCTAGGAATGGCAGTCTTCTTTTGATCCATCTTATCATGGATTATGCATACATATTTTTGTGGTTGAGTTTTTGAATAGGTGCGCCATGCATAATATAGGCTTCTGCAACTCTTTTGTTGTGCCATGTGAACTTCTCTCTCCCTCAAGAGAAGAGCTCTCTCTTCAAGAGAAGGTTTAGCTTCTAACCTTGCCTTGATTGAGCTACAAACATTGCACTTAGAGAACTCACTCATCTTTGTTAAAGTGACATGTGGGTACTCTTTGTTCCAATTTCTACCAAAAGAAGATTGGGATAGCTTCTTCTCATATCCCATTTGGTCAAGTGTCGTGTTAATTTCACATAAAATGTCCACTTGTTTGTATGTTGATGGAATCACCAATTGAGTCTCTCTTGAGCCATCTAGCAGTGTTCTACTTCTATGTGGCATCTTCTCAGAGTTTTTTTCCACAAACTCATTTAGTAGTGCTCTTGCTAAACTAGTATGTTGAAGTCCCCTTCTCAATGTACATGTGTTCCCATGTACATATTGGCACACACCATTTTCAACTTCTCCTTGTAGCGATAAAATGATGTCTTTGGTATTCCATGCAGCTCATACCATTCTCTACAACAAACAATAGATCCATTTAGCCTGAATTGGTATCGTGACTTCTCATTTTTCTTATAACATATAGAAAGAACATCATTAACATAATTAGTGCGTGATTTTTGAGACTCTCCCCCAAATTGTTGTTGTAACCTTGTCACCATATCATGATCTGCAAACTGGCAAAATTTTTGTGCACAACAATCAATGCATGATACCCTTTGTATTGATTTGTTTGAAAGGTAAAAAGTAGAAGCTGGTGCTACTTTTGATTTTTGAGTCCTGTTCATGAAAGTGTATCGTCTCTTCCTTGACAACTGGACAACATTATTCCCATCAAGTTTTTTTCCAACATTGTCATCATTGGATACATACTCATATATAGCATGCATGCCATCAACAGGAACAAAGCGTTGTAATGGGCTCCCATTCAACATTGTTGTCTGCTTGATGGGCCACTTTACCAAAGTGATACTACCCACTTCAACCACATCATCAATGCTTGCATTTTCTCTTTCAATACCCACACCCACACAATCATGTCCAAGTTCCTAAAAGTTGACATAATCATGTGGAAATAAATATAAGATGGTCCCTGCATTCATGGTTTGCATCATTGTGTCATCTTTCAAAAAGGACCCTCTTATTTTCTTTAAGACTCTTGAATCACTGCTTCAAGTTCTGGGCTTGTCATAGGTATTTCATCTGTAACTAGAGGATCAAAACGATCCTATTCTTCATCACCATTGTAGCTTTCCTGTGGATCAATTAATTTCCCATTCAATATAAAATATCACAAAAGAAGCTTTGACCATCGAACATCACTCCATAATGAGCCTTGGAGAGATGAAGTATCCATTGTAGGAAAAGGTAGGACCACATCCTTCAAGCATTGCTCCACTAGTATGGACACATTTCCTTGCCCTATCTTTGTACCACCACAAGTGGAATCTGGATCTGTTCTACACACACAACCAATACCAACAATTTCATTGTCAAGTATCATATGTACTTTCTCCCCAGATTCAAAGTCCATCCTGTAAGTGAAAAATATTACATTGTTAAATCCATAGTCATAGAAAAATACTCTTCAAACAAAAAATCATGCTACAACATGAAAAAGGTTTGCATAGGTTGGACAATTAGTGAACCTTGAGATCAAATCCTCCTTGCTATATTAATGGAAGCAAGGTTGGAAATTATGGTGGATCTTGAAACCAAAGACTTCTTGTATTAGAGCATAGGTTGGACAAGTGGTGGACCTAGTTGTAATACCCACTGCCACCTATCAACTACTATAGGACTATGCTTTCCAATGTCCAAGTATCCCTTGAGTTTTGCAAGGTTGAGAACGTGGTGGGTCTTGAAACTAAAATCCCCTTTCTATATCAGAGCATAGCTTGGACAAGTGGTGGACCTAGTTATAATGCCCAATATCCAAGGTGAAATACCTTAGGACCTTGCTACCTTGCTTGCCAATGTTTACATAGCCCCTCATTTCTTTAATGGAAGCAAGGTTGGACAAGAGGTGGACCTTGAAACCAAAGCCTATTTGCTATATTAGAGCATAGGTTGGACCCAGTTCTAATACCCACTACCACCTATCAACTATTATAGGACTATGCTTTCCAATGTCCAAGAACACGTGGTGGATTCTTGAAACCAAAATCCCCTTTCTATATCAGAGCATAGCTTGGACAAGTGGTGGACCTAGTTATAATGCCCCTCCTTTCTTTAATGGAAGAAAGGTTGGAAAAGTGGTGAATCTTGAAACCCAAACCCTTTGGCTATATATAGAGGAGAGCTTGGACAAGTGGTGGGCTTAGTTGTAGTATCCAATGTACAAGGTCCAAGGTGAACTACGTAAAGACCTTACTTCCAAAAACAAAGTCGTACAAGTGGTCTCCTTGAAACCAAAACATCCTTAGTGTATTAGAACATAGCTTGGACAAGTGGTGGACCTAGTTGTAATGGTGAATGTCCAAAGCAAACTATTATAGGACCTTGCTTCCCAAATCAAGTTTGGACAAGTGGTGGATCTTGAAACCAAAACCCCCTTGCTCTATTAGAGCATAGCTTAGACAAGTGGTGGACCTAGCTGTCATGGAAAATGATTCAATGTGAACTGCTACAGGACCTTGCTATTAAATGTCTAAGTAGAGCTAGCTTCTTTAATGGAATCAAGGTTGGAAAAGTGGTGCATCTTGAAACCAAAAGCACTTTATTGTATTAGAGCATAGATTGGACAAGTGAGGGGCCTAGTTTTGATATGTGATGTCTAAAGGAAAGTATTACAAGACCTTTCTTTCCATTATTTGAATTGGTCAAGTGGTTAAAACTAAGTATAAAACTTTGACCGTTTTCTTCCCAAATTGCCAAAAAGCTAGTTTTAGACACCCCTAAATGAAAATGGTTTAGGGTGGCCTTAAACAACGTTTTTTCAAAGACTTGAACTAAAGGGTTGACGAAGAGTAATGAAAATTTATTTTGCTTGAAGTGCCTGAGTATGTGAAAACAAGCCTAGGTTTTCCACGAGGCAAAATGTGACAAAAAATAACTGTTGTCTCTTATGACATAATAAGAACATTGGAAACTTAGGATTGACCATGTGGCCTAAACTTTGGCAAGTGAAGTGGTGGCCAAGTTTTTTGGCACAGTGTGCACTTGGTCCTATATGTGTTGACCACTTCGCTAAATCTAGGACCATAAGGCCAAACCTTTGGCACCTTAAATATAGTATGGGACATAATCTAGAAGTGCTATAGTAAATTAGTAGTATAGTTAATATGTTAAATACTTGTATTTTATTTAAGTATATGCTAAATATAATTTATGTTCAAAATTTCACTAATGAAGAATGTTTCCATTTATCACTCCAGATGCGAGGTCTTAGGGCAATGCCACAATGGGGTGCATCCGATGAGGCAGCGCTTCCAGGTGAGGTTCGGGGGTAGCGCTCTTGATGGGGATGTGGAATATAGCGCTCTCGATGGCGGGGCTTGGGAGGCTCATTTTGGGATATTGTTCCGGGCGGCGTCCGGGGTAGCGCCCATAGATTTGTTTTTAATAGTAGTAATTCCTAGTATAGAGTTACGCATGTTTTGCATCTTTTTAACCATGATTTCTTTAATTTTGGCCGTGTGAATTGGTTAATGTTTTATACTGCTTTTTTTTATAATCCTATGATAAAACACGGACTTGTAGCTTACATGGCATTCTAATAAACCCTATCAAGATTAGGCGCAGAGAGAGCGCACGAGCAACACACACAGAGAAAGCAGACGAGCAATAAACACACAGAAAGTGCATGCGGATCATACACATTTGGAGTGTACGCATGCATAGAGGAGCAAACCCGGCATTGTACACAACGCACAGGTGGAGCACACAGGATTGACAGTGCACACACATGATAAAGAAACAACATCGTACGCAATGCTTTTTAGAAGGGCAGCATCGGGCATAGTTTCTTCTCAGGAGACATTGCACACCTCATGAATAGAGGAAAAACAGGTATTTTTCTCTCTCTCACTCTCTGTCTTTCTCCATAGAGAATACGGTTCTCTGTAACTCTTTCTTGCACACACACTCTCTCATCAAAAGACAGAGATACATAGCTTAAAAGTATTCCCTCAGACATACACATATTCCCTATCTTCCTCTCTTCCACATACTGAGGCGGTCCGGGGCGGGCAGCAAGAAGAAGCGCCGCCTCTAAACACCCTTCGAGGCTCTCGTGCTGCTCAATTGGCGCTGGGGCAAGCACAATCATAGACAACAACAACCCACATCTAGAAACCAAACAAGAAAAGGGGCACCACCTAGTTGTAGATGCCAACTGGGATGCACGTGATATCTCCTTGTACTCAAACGCACAAAGAGAGGGGAATGCAAGAAAGCCACACACACCAAACACAAACATTAACCACGCGAGAGAGAGGTAAAGAGCACAAATCAACTTGAGCAACTCAGTCTTAGCCTTAAAGACTAGATGCACACAAAGCTTGATGAGAAATAGAGAGACAACACAAAACTTGACCTTGTTGCCACTACACAAATTGTCTTAGGGTCACGGGAGCCCTCTCACCGAGCACCCTCTTACAATTTACCTTTTAGGGAAACAATTCAACAAGCCCTCAAACCACCAAGCATGAAATGACACAACAAACTTCAAGGACAATATACCTTCAACCACCTGATGAGCCAACTTATCAAGTAAATTTGGAGAGAAGAGTCGTAGTTGCAACATACAATTGCACCCAAAACTATGAATCTTATTTATGAACAAGAGTAGGCTACAAGTGTGATTGTAGAGTATATGATCACTCCACTCCTCTAGATGGCATAACTAGCTTCAAGCTTCTCCATGCACCTATGTGTAGTGATGGAATAGAGCACTCACAATGCACACACTCTACACAACTAGGCTTGAAGAGTGGTGTGTTACGTGTTGAGAATGGTGTGGTGTAGTGTGATCATGTGATTTACAAGGGAGAGAAGGGGTCTATTTATAGGTTTTAGAAGCCCCGATTTTGATTAGGCCTAATTAACTTTATTTCAAGGAATAAAAGATTATGCATATTTTTATTTATTTTTAATGAGGGTGGGTCTCTCTTGTCCTCTGAGTCACATGGATGTGGGCTCAAGGGAAGAGAATTAGTGAGGATGAAAGGAGAGAGGATTGAGTGAATAATTTGGGAGTGCCTACTCTAGTAGAGGGTGCATTTTACAATAAAGTTAGTGGTTAGCAGTTAGTAATTATCACTAAAAAATATTTACAAAATCATTCACCAAATGGTGAGATATATGATGAGAAAATTAGAGAAGGGATGAGCTTGTAAAGAGAGGTTGAAGCTTTGGAGAAGTTGACATTCACATCTTTACAGCACCGGAAGAAGAAGCAGTCAGCATGGCGAAGCAGCGCCTGTCGATGAAGCTATGTCATTTCAAAACTTGCAAAATTCATGATAAAAGCCTTCATTTGCAGAGGTTATCCTTGGATTTTTGCTGATTTTTTGAAGTTCTTTACAAAGCTGAAGAGAGTATGGTAATATGGACATATATGTAGAGAGAAAGGGGACACATAGGGTGTAGAAATGGAGGATGAAGGCTATGGAGGTGTGAGAGATGTGGAAATGGTGAATTAGGACATGGGAGTTGCAGGTTTGGGAGTGGGAAGGAGAGGGAGGAGTGTGTGTGAAAGAGCAAAATGATAAAGTGGAAGTGGGATTGTGGCTGCATAGCATGGGCAAGCTGGGGTCCACCAATAAAATCATAGCTTACAGCTCGTAGCTCAAACAGACATGAAAAAATTTGAGGTAAAATTTCAGCTCACGAGCTACAACTTTGGTTGTATCACCTTTTCAAATTCGGGGGGCATGTGATCTTTAAAAATGCACCAAAACCGACTGTTTTTTCCACTACACAAGGTCCTTGTGAGGTCCTTCTTTGAATGATTCTTTGGAATACCTCCAAGAGTGAGCTCCCCATGGTGTATGCATGCATACCACATACCCTTGTCCTTATTTGGTAGGTCTATAATTGAAGATATTGTTGAGATCATGATATAAGTGAATAGTATAAATAAGAAAATCAAATATTGAGTGGTCTAAAAAAATATGTACATGTCAAATATAAATAATATAGGTGGAAAAAATATAAAGGGGTCAAACTAAATCTCTCTCATTATAAGTCTACCATAAAAAGATGAATATTTTTGGCGGTCTGATTTATGAGAGTAATAGAGAATAGATGTAGGAAGGAAAAAATGACAATAGTGAAAAAATATACATATAAAAAAACTAGTTTTTTTGGATTTTTGTTGGGATGGAGTTACACCAAAAAAAAGAGAAGCTTGCATGAAATTATTTTTTATGGAATAAAGAGTATGCAAAATGGTAAAAAAAAATATGGTAATGATGAGTCAATGTACATAGCATAAATAATACACCATAGGTAGAAATATTTAAATAAATACCAAAATAATTATGAAAAATTCTTTTTTTTAGGCCCTATATACAATGAAATATTTACACACAAATGGGCCATAATATACTTATATTTTTAATATATTTTTTATTTTTTTGGCTCAACTAGCCTAGTGACTAGCTAATTAAGGGTTTTTAAGAAGATATGGGAAAAGTTCCCTAACTCACACACACCTATATACAGTGAAATGGTAGGAGTAGCCACAGTGTTTGAGTGATTTGATAGGGGGATTAGCTTACTATGGCAATGATGGAAAGTCAAAAAATGGCTATCATTAGCCGCACCCTTAGATAATGGTACATTCATTTACAATTTATCCGATCAGACAATATGTAGATTGTGTAACGTCTGTCTTTGTCTGCTCTCATCTTTGAAGAATCTTTGTTGTATGATTAAGAAACCTTGTGTGATATGGAAGGATCTCAAAGCCAATAGCAGGATGTAATGAAGTGACGGAGTAAACCTCCTCCATTGGGAACCCCTTAAGCACCCCCCAGGATCAAAGGTCTTGAAATATCTTTCCAAAGAGAGATGTATGATATGGAAACACTTATTGATTTCGGTTGAAGAAACTTGTAGTTTCTATTGTTGTCCATCATTGCATCTATCACTATGAATGTGATATAAAAGATTGGTTGCTCCTCCTCCTGTGTAAAGTCGATGTATCTGCTACGATCTTCAAGAGCTAGGATGAGCAAATTCCTAAACTGTAGCTCCATTTTTACATAATCTGGAAATGTAGAACTAAACCCACATCTTCCCCATTGACGAGAAAAAATATCCTCATAAGCATAGTAGTCTTCACCATGTTTTTGAAGTCTCCGTAATGAAGCCCATGAATTCTCCGTTGTTGGAAATTTAGAGAATCTGGTCTTCAAAGCTTTGGAAATTTGGGTATACCCATCTTCAATCTGAGAAGACATACTCCAAAACAATTGCTCAGCGTTGCCTCTAAGGCATAGCAATAGAAAATCCCCCTTTTCAATGTCATCCTTTTTACCAAGGATACGACAAACCATTCTAAAATCAACAAGAAAATCATCAACATTTTCTTCAAGATTTCCGAAGAAGATTGGGATATCATCAAAGGTATAGCGTGTCATAGTCTCTCAATGCTAAAACCACACAAAGATTAGTTCCAAACAATCATTTTCTCTCATGACATCAACAAACTACACAAAGTTTTGAAAGGTCTTTCAACATAAATTCTAGATTCTTATGTGAAAATGTTTTTTTTCCTCTCTTATGTTATGCTAATCCAAACCATATTCTAGATCAATTTTTGTTGCCTTGAAATTAAACTCGGTCATACAAGTTTTCATGATTCATATAATCTACTTGATTATGCTAAAATTCAAGAATTCATGCAGTACAAGAACAATAAGCACAAAGTCATTCCTCCGTGGGGGCACCAATTTGAGGCGTTCCGGGGCGGGCAACAAGAAGAGCGGCCTCTAAACACCCTTCAAGGCTCCGGCTGCTGCTCAATTGGGGCTCGGGCAAGCACAATTAGAGACAAAAACAACCCACAGCCAGAAACCAAACAAGAAAAGGGTCACCACCTAGTTGTAGATGCGAACTAGGACGCACTTGATATCTCCTTATACTCAAACGCACAAAGAGAGGGGAATGCAAGATAGCCACACACACCAAACACAAACATTCACCACGCCAGAGAGAGGTAAAGAGCACAAATCAACTTGAGCAACTCAGTCTTAGCCTTAAAGACTAGATGCACACAAAGCTTGATGAGAAATAGAGAGACAACACTAAACTTGACCTTGTTGCCAATACACAAATTGTCTTAGGGTCACGGGAGCCCTCTCACCGAGCACCCTCTTACAATTTACCTTTTAGGCAAACAATTCAACAAGCCCTCAAACCACCAAGCATGAAATGGCACAATAAACTTCAAGGACAATATACCTTCAACCACGTGATGAGCCAACTTATCAAGTCAATTTGGAGAGAAGAGTCGTAGTTGCAGCATACAATTTCACCGAAAACAATGAATCTTTTTATGGACAAGAGTAGGCTACAAGTGTGATTGCAGAGTATAGTATCACTCCACTCCTCTAGATGACATAACTAACTTCAAGCTTCTCCATGCACCTATGTGTAGTGATGGAATAGAGCACTCACAATGCACACACTCTACACAACTAGGCTTGAAGAGTGGTGTGTTACGTGTTGAGAATGGTGTGGTGTAGTGTGATCATGTGATTTATAAGGGAGAGAACGGCTCTATTTATAGGTTTAAGAAGCCCCGATTTGGATTAGGCCTAATCAACTTTATTTGAAGGAATAAAAGATTATGCATATTTTTATTTTATTTTAATGAGGGTGGGTCTCTCTTGTCCTTTGAGTCACATGGATGTGGACTCAAGGGAAGAGAATTATTGAGGATGAAAGGAGAGAGGATTGAGTGAATAATTTGGGAGTCCCTACTCTAGTAGAGGGTGTATTTTACAATAAGGTTAGTGGTTAGTAGTTAGTAATTATCACTAAAAACTATTTACAAAATCATTCACCAAATGGTGAGATATATATGATGAGAAAAGTTAGAGAAGGGATGAGCTTGTAAAGAGAGGTTGAAGCTTTGGAGAAGTTGACATTCACCACTTTACAGCACCGGAAGAAGAAGCAGTCAGCATGGCGAAGCAGCGCCTGTCGATGAAGCTATGTCATTTCAAAACTTGCAAAATTCATGACAAAAGCCTTCATTTGCAGAGGTTATCCTTGGATTTTTGCTGATTTTTTGAAGTTCTTTACAAAGCTGAAGAGAGTATGGTAATATGGACATATATGTAGAGAGAAAGGGGGACACATAGGGTGTAGAAATGGAGGATGAAGGCTATGGAGGTGTGAGAGATGTGGAAATGGTGAATTAGGACATGGGAGTTGCAGGTTTGGGAGTGGCAAGGAGAGGGAGGAGTGTGTGTGAAAGAGGAACTGATAAAGTGGAAGAGGAATTGTGGCTGTATAGCATGGGCAAACTGGGGTCCACCAATAAAATCATAGCTCACAGCTCGTAGCTCAAAAAAATATGAAAAACTTTGAGGTGAGAGTTCATCTCACGAGCTACAACTTTTGTTTGTATCACCTTTTCAAATTCGGGGAGCATGTGAACTTTAAAAATTCAGCAAAACTGGCTGTTTTTTCCACTGCACAAGCTTCTTGTGAGGCCCTTCTTTGGATGATTCTTTTGAATACCTCCAAGAGTGAGCTCCCATGGTGCATTCATGCTTTCCACATACGCTTGACCTTATTTGGTAGGTCTATAATTGAAGATATTGTTGAGATCATGATATAAGTGAATAGTATAACTAAGAAAATCAAATATTGAGTGGTCTAAAAAAATATGTGCATGTCAAATATAAATAATATAGGTGGAAAAAATATAAAGGGGTCAAACTAAATCTCTCTCATTATAAGTCTACAATAAAAAGATGAATATTTTTGGTGGTCTAATTTATGAGAGTAATAGAGAATAGATGTAGGAAGGAAAAAATGACAATAGTGAAAAACTATACACATAAATAAACTAGTTTTTTTGGATTTTTGTTGGGATGGAGTTACACCAAAAATAAGAGAAGCTTGCATGAAATTATTTTTATATGGAATAAAGAGTATGCAAAATGGTAAGAAAAAATATGGTAATGATGAGTCAATGTACATAGCATAAATAACACACCATCATAAGGTAGAAATATTTAAATAAATACCAAAATAATTATGAAAAATTTCTTTTTTTAGGCCCTATATACAATGAAATATTTACACACAAATGGGCCATAATATACTTATATTTTTAATATATTTTTTATTTTTTTGGCTCAACTAAGCCCAGTGACTAGCTAATTAAGGTTTTTAAGAAGATATGGAAAAGTTCCCTAACTCACACACACCTATATACAGTTAAATCGTAGGCATAGCCACAATGTTTGAGTGATTTTGATAGAGTGAGGTAGATTACTATGACAATGCTGGAAAGCCGAAAAAACGGCTATCATTAGGGGCCCCCTTAGATAATGGTACATTTATGTACAATTTATTCGATCAGACAACATGTAGATTGTGTAACGTCTGTCTTTGTCTGCTCTCATCTTTGAAGAATCTTTGTTGTATGATTAAGAAACCTTGTGTGATATGGAAGGATCTCAAAGCCAATAGCAGGATGTAATGAAGTGACGGACAAAACTCCTCCATTGAGAAAGTTTCCATAAGCACCCCCCAGGATCAAAGATCTTGAAATATCTTTCCCAAAGAGAGATGTATGGTATGGAAACACTTATTGATTTCGGGTGAATAAACTTGTAGATTCTATTGTTGTCCATCATTGAATCTATCACTATGAATGTGATATAAAAGATTGGTTGCTCCTCCTCCTGTGTAAAGTTGACGTATCTGCTACGATCTTCAAGAGGTTGTATGAGCAAATTCCTAAACTGTAGCTCATAAAATTCATTCAACCTAGGTAGCTCATCAAGTCAAAAATTCTATGACCTTCATGATTTAGAAAAGCTTGATCCATGCTTCCAACTGCTATTGGAAGATATTGCAAATGGTTTACCACACAAAGTAGATTAAAAGACGAAGGTTTCTATGGCTTCCAACACATTGGAAGAGAATAGATTTTGGTACTGATTCATGAAATATCCACATGTAGCAATCACAAGTTTTTCATCTATGATGAAGACTAGAAGCATCACAATGTGCAACCTCCATACACCAAAGAACAAATGAAGAAGGTTTGGAAACATCCGTTCATCACCAAGTATTCATGTCCTCTTCCACCTAAGAAGGTATGGTGTCCCCGATGAAAGGTATATGTGAAGAGAGGAGAAGTTGACTTTGAAGAGGTGAAACCCAATGTGAAGATGATTGGGGCTTTAAAAGTTTGGATTTTCTTGCTAAGAGATTGTCCCATGAATAAAGAGCCACCCACTAAAACGCCATTGAAGAGAATGATACCCTTCTGACAATTTCCTTTATGATTTTATTTTTTTACTACTCTCCCATGTTCGTCATCCCCTTCTAAGCCCCCCCTTTGGCAAGGTTGTAACTCCTCACATTGTACCACCTCAAAGGTTGATGGATTACTATTTGATTTTGTGAAAACTTTGGCTTCTTGCATGATAGGTTCCTCCATACTTAATATACATGGGTCATACCAATGTTTTTCAACATCCTCAAATACTTCTTGAAGATTATCCTCATGGATTCAACTCACACTCTTCTACTTTGTTTTGGAGTTGGCATTCCATGTACACAATCATCTCTTTATGATCAATGTGGTCTATGATCTCCCTACCTATGATTTCATCTTCTTCTTCACTCTCTTCTTTTTGACAAGATACACTCTCAGAAAATTCCATAAGATCAAGGTTACCTTCAAGGTTTTCATTCTCCATAGAGTCATGTTGCAAAGATTTGTCTGCTCGGACTAGAATTGATCCTCCGCCAAAACGTTCGATGTATCCATTATTGAATCATCAATGCCATTTGAGATATCTTGTGTCGATTTTCGCATGCTTGTGATAAAGGTAGAAGAAAGAGATTCACATTTGAATCTTGGCCACACACTTTAACACTTGAATAATCAGCTAGCATGTAAGTAACTTCTTCAACATTTGTCGGAGTAGAAGGAGACAAGTATGGCAAAGGAAATGACTCCTTGATAGAAACACTTTCATGGTGGTTGGTTCTTCCAGCATGATGGAAACCATTTTTGTTGTAGAAGTACTTGTGAAACTTCCTTCGGGCAATAGTGACGGCTTCTTCAAAGGTAGAGGATCCACTACAAGTAACCTTAGTCTTTAGGAAAAGAGACAAACCCGAATAAATTGCTCCATTTTTACATAATCTGAAAATGTAGAACTAAACCCACATCTTCCCAATTGACGAGAAAAATATCCTCATAAGCATAGTAGTCTTCACCATGTTGTTGAAGTCTCCCTAATAAAGCCCAAGAATTCTCCGTTGTTGGAAATTTAGAGAATCTGGTCTTCAAAGCTTTGGAAATTTGGGTATACCCATCTTCAATCTGAGAAGACATACTCCAAAACAATTGCTCAACGTTGCCTCTAAGGCATAGCAATAGAAATCCCCCTTTTCAATGTCATCCTTTTTACCAAGGATACGACAAACATTCTAAAATCAGCAAGAAAATCATCAACACTTTCTTCTAGATTTTCGAAGAAGATTGGGATATCATCAAAGGTATAGCGTGTCATAGTCTCTCAATGCTAAAACCACACAAAGATTAGTTCCAAACAATCATTTTCTCTCATGACATCAACTAGGTACACAAAGTTTTGAAAGGTCTTTCAACATGAATTCTAGATTCTTATGTGAAAATTGTTTTTTTCCTCTCTTATGTTATGCTAATCCAAACCATATTCTAGATCAATTTTTGTCGCTTGAAATTAAACTCGGTCATACATGTTTTCATGATTCATATAATCTACTTGATTATGCTAAAATTCAAGCATTCATGCAATACAACAACAATAAGCACAAAGTCATTCCTCAGTGGGGGCACCAATTTGAGGCAGTCCGGGGCGGGCAACAAGACTCTCTCATTATAAGTCTACAATAAAAAGATGAATATTTTTGGTGGTCTAATTTATGAGAGTAATAGAGAATAGATGTAGGAAGGAAAAAATGACAATAGTGAAAAAAATATACATATAAATAAACTAGTTTTTTTGGATTTTTGTTGGGATGGAGTTACCAAAAATAAGAGAAGCTTGCATGAAATTATTTTTATATGGAATAAAGAGTATGCAAAATGGTAAGAAAAATATGGTAATGATGAGTCAATGTACATAGCATAAATAACACACCATAGGTAGAAATATTTAAATAAATACCAAAATAATTATGAAAAATCCTTTTATTTAGACCCTATATACAATGAAATATTTACACACAAATGGGCCATAATATGCTTATATTTTTTATATATTTTTTATTTTTTTGGCTCAACTAACCCAGTGACTAGCTAATTAAGGATTTTTAAGAAGATATGGGAAAAGTCCCCTAACTCACACACACCTATATACAGTGAAATGGTAGGCATAGCCACAGTGTTTGAGTGATTTGATAGGGTGAGGTAGCTTACTATGGCAATGATGGAAAGCCGAAAAAAACGGCTATCAATACATAACCACAGTGAAATCTGTTATCTTGTTGTCTCTCTTTGAAAATACATGCACAAATTCCCATACGTCGTCTTCCTCTCTTCCACATACATAAACACACTGAAATCTATTATCTTTCTCTCTATCCTCTCTCTAGGAAACAAGTATTTATCTCTCTCTCTCTCTCTCTCTGTATCTTGCTATCTCTCTCTTGAAAATATATGCTCATGTATCTGTGCGTCTGTGTTATCTATGTATATTTGTGTTGTTTCATTGTAATACTCATACATAATGTAGATACACAATTACACTTAATTACGATATGCACACATAGTATATATACATACATAAATATCATAGATAACTAACACATTGTAATACTAGTAAACTTGAATGGAAGACTTACTTGCGTGATCTGTTAAAGTCGATTCTTGTAGCGAGTTCTAGATGTATGCTGAGCTGATTTTCCTCTAATCATTTGTAGATAAGATTGTAGCTTCTGTTTCTCAACAAAAGTAGTGTTGTTTAGTGATACACCTAATGGACATAAATGGCTGAAACTAGGACATGTAGACCAAAAACACGTGTATTTCTTTGGATGAATATATACACTTTTGGTGACCCTTATCACAAGTGGTGGACCTTGAGACGAGTGGACTATAAGGACCTCCAAACAATACCTTGTACACTCAATCCTTCTTGGTATCTAGGTTGAACAAGTGGTGGACCTTGTTCAAATTCTCTAACCACTCTCTCTAACATGGTGACATAATTTAGGTGTGATAAATTCATATCTATGCAAACTAATATCAGTTTAGGCTTGTTAAGTTGAATTTGTTTGAATTTATTTACAATATAACGATTTGAGGTTTGCATATTTGAATTTAGGTGGGATAATCACATATTTTTGTGGTAAACTTGATTTAAAATCAATTTCGCGTGGTGGAATATTTTAAATTTAAGTGGTAAAACTTAAATTTTATAAAAAAGTTTGAATTTTAAATTTGGGCGGGATATTTAAAAATTAGACAGGATATTTAAAATTTGGGAGGGATATTTTAAATTTAGGCGGGAAGGTTTTGAATTTATAGCACGATCTCCCTTACATAAGAGAGTATAGGCTGGACAAGTGGTGGACCTTAAAGTCAGAGCAACCATGCTATTCGACATGATAGGTAGGGAATCTAGTTGAATATTTGTCTGTACGTTATATATGTAATAGATCGAGCTTGGAAAAGTGGTGGACTTGGAACAAAACCCCAAGTAAAAAATATCATGCGCATTCAAGTGGTGAGAAACAATATCATTTAAGATATAACCTTATAGGTTGGACAACTGGTGGACCCTAACACCAAAATCTTCTTACTATAATGACATAGAGTAAAAAAGTGGTGAATCTTGAGAGCAAAACACTCAAGCTACTAGGGTAATAGGTTGGACAAGTGGTGGACCTTGAATTTAAACCCCCCATGTACAAAATATCGGGGGTTTAAGGTATTTCAATGGAGCCTAGCATCTTGGAGACATGGTGGAGCTTGCTTCTCTCCATGTTTCAATGGAGCCTATTTTGGAGAAATGGTGGAGCATCCTTCTCTCTATGTTTCAATAGAGTTATCTTAGACAAGTGGTGGACCTTGCAACCAAACCCCCATGTAAAACATATCATGGTCATTCCAAGTGGTGAGAAAGAATACCCTTTAAGATATACCCTTATAGGTTGGAAAAGTGGTCGACCTTTACACACATATCTTCTTAATATAATGATATAGAGTGGAAAAGTCGTGAATCTTGAGACCAAACTACTCATGCTACTAAGGATAATAGGTTTGGACAAGTGGTGGACTTTGAATGTAAACCCCCCATGTACGAATATCGTGGGTTTAAGGTATTTCAATGGAGCCTAGCATCTTGGAGACATGGTGCACTTGCTTCTCTTCGTGTTTCAATGGAGCCTATCTTGGACAAATGGTGGAGCATCCTTCTCTCCATGTTTCAATGGAGCCTAGCTTGGACAAGTGGTGGACCTTTGCTTCTCTCTATGTTTCAATAGAGTTAGCTTGGACAAGTGGTGGACCTTGGAACCAAACCCCCATGTAAAACATATCATGGTCACTCGAAGTGGTGAGAAATAATAGCCTTTAAGATATAAACTTATAGGTTGGAGAAGTGGTTGCCCTTAAAACCCATATCTTCTTAATATAATAACATATAGTGGAAAAGTGGTGAACTTGAGACCAAAACCACTCATGCTACTAAGGATAATAGGTTGGACAAGTGGTGGACCTTGAATGTAAACCCCCATGTACGAAAATATCGTGGGTTTAAGGTATTTCAATGGAGCTAGTATCTTGGAGACATGGTGCAGCCTGCTTCTCTTTGTTTCAATGGAGCCTATGTTTGATAAAAGGGAAAGCATCCTTCTCTCCATGTTTCAATGGAACCTAGCTTGGACAAGTGGTGGACCTTTGCTTCTCTCTATGTGTCAATAGAGTTAGCTTGGACAAGTGGTGGACCTTGGAACCAAACCCCTATGTAAAACCTATCATGGTCACTTCAAGTGGTGAGAAAGAATAACGTTTAAGATATAGCCTTATAGGTTGGACAAGTGGTGGACCTTAACAGCCAGATATTCTTAATATAATGACATAGAGTGGAAAAGTGGTGAATCTTGAGACCAAAGCACTCATGCTACTAGCAATAATAGGTTGACAAGTGGTGGACCCCACATGTACAAAATATCGTGGGTTTAAGGTATTTCAATGGATCCTAGCATCTTGGAGACATGGTGCAACTTGCTTCTCTTCATGTTTCAATGAAGCCTATCTTCAACAAATGGTGGATCATCCTTCTCTCCATGTTCCAATATGTGAGAGGGATCTTTTTCTTGGGCACAAATGTTTGCTTCAAGAATTTTATCATTACATCCTTTATGTAAAAGAGTTTTAGAACCTAAAAGATTTTGAAAAGAAAACTATGGAATCTAAGTGCATCTATTCTTGAATGGCTTGAAAGTTGATGTATACATGCATGTCGCCTTAATGAAGGTTTAGATCTAACAAGATGCAAAGCTAGAATTCTTGGACGTTACCTTTGTCAATTTGGTATGAAATAAAACATATTTAACTTTCTTTTCTTATGGGTAGAAAATATATTATTATGTGCATTTAGAACCTAATTGCTTGACCTTCAAACCAAGATTTCTATGTTATTTTTTCATATACTTTTTTGTAATGGATTAAGATTGTGGATACAAGGTCCACCACTTGTTCAAGCTGGATCTAATATAGTATATATAATGAGTCTTCAAACTAGTAAACCAAGGGAAGAGACAAGCTAGCAGGGTTCATCACTTGTCCAAGCTCATCTCTAGACAACATAGAGAGATGCTAGGTCTACTAATTGTCTAATATAGTCATGGAGAAATGATAGAAGGTTGATCCACTTGTCCAAGCTCATCATCTCTAGTAAAATGGGAGGTTTGGTCTTAAGATTACCCTGTAACTATCCTATACTTCATTCATTATGAAGAGTAGAAAAGAAAAGCTCCACCACTTGTCTAAGGTAGTTCCAAAATCAACATGGAGAGAAGCAAGCTTCACCATTTGTTCAAGATAGGTTCCATTAAAACATGGAAAACCTCATATATGTTGTACATGCAAGCTTTTTTCCAAGTCCCACCACTTGTCCAAGCTAGGATCCATTAAAACATGGATAGAAACAAGGATCACCACTCATCCAACCTTTAGAGCTGCAAAGTGTACCGATTGTCTAACTAGGCATGGGAAAATAATAGAACGTCCACCACTTCTCCAATATATTATCTCTAATAGCATGGGAGGTTTGGTCTCAAGATTTAGGAATTGGATGACATATATTTCATTTTAATATGGTGAATTTGGTTTTAAGGTCAACTACTTATCCAAGCAATAAGTTTATATCTTGAATGGTGTTTCTTCCCATCACTTAGAAAACCAATGATATGTTGTACATGGGGGGGTTTATAACAAGGTCCACCACTTGTCCAATCTAGTTTCATTGAAACATGAATGAAGGCAAGCTCCACCATTTGTTAAAGCTAGACTCCATTGAAATCTAGAAAATCCATGCTATGTTGTACATTGAGTTTTTGTTTTAAGGTCCAACACTTGTCCAAGCTAAGCTCCATTTAAACATGGAGAGGAGAAACACTCCACCACTTGTCCAAGCTAGGAGACATTGATAGTAGTTGGTTTAGTTTGAATATCCACCACGTGTCTAAGCTAACTCTATTGAAACATAGAGAGAACCAAACCACTCATGCTACTAAGGATAATAGGTTGGACAAGTGGTGGACCTTGAATGTAAACCCCCCATACGAAATATCGTGGGTTTAAGGTATTTCAATGGAGCCTAGTATCTTGGAGACATGGTGCAGCCTGCTTCTCTTCATGTTTCAATGGAGCCTATGTTTGACAAATGGTAAAGCATCCTTCTCTCCATGTTTCAATGGAACCTAGCTTGGACAAGTGGTGGACCTTTGCTTCTCTCTATGTTTCAATAGAGTTAGCTTGGACAAGTGGTGGACCTTGGAACCAACCCCTATGTAAAACCTATCATGGTCACTTCAAGTGGTGAGAAAGAATAACGTTTAAGATATAGCATTATAGGTTGGACAAGTGGTGGACCTTAACACCCAAATATTCTTAATATAATGACATAGAGTGTAAAAGTGGTGAATCTTGAGACCAAAGCACTTGCTACTAGCAATAATAGGTTGACAAGTGGTGGACCCCACATGTACAAAATATCGTGGGTTTAAGGTATTTCAATGATCCTAGCATCTTGGAGACATGGTGCAGCTTGCTTCTCTTCATGTTTCAATGAAGCCTATCTTCAACAAATGGTGGATCATCCTTCTCTCCATGTTCCAATATGTGAGAGGGATCTTTTTCTTGGTCACAAATGTTTGCTTCAAGAATTTTATCATTACATCCTTTATGTAAAAGAGTTTTAGAACCTAAAAGATTTTGAAAAGAAAACTATGGAATCTAAGTGCATGTATTCTTGAATGGCTTGAAAGTTGATGTATACATGCATGTCGCCTTGATGAAGGTTTAGATCTAACAAGATGCAAAGCTAGAATTCTTGGACGTTACCTTTGTCAATTTGATATGAAATAACATATTTAACTTTCTTTTCTTATGGGTAGAAAATATATTATTATGTGCATTTGGAACCTAATTGCTTGACCTTCAAACCAAGATTTCTATGTTATTTTTTCATATACTTTTTTGTAATGGATTAAGATTGTGGATACAAGGTCCACCACTTGTTCAAGCTGGATCTAATATAGTATATATAATGAGTCTTCAAACTAGTAAACCAAGGGAAGAGAGAAGCTAGCAGGGTTCATCACTTGTCCAAGCTCATCTCTAGACAACATAGAGAGATGCTAGGTCTACTAATTGTCTAATATAGTCATGGAGAAATGATAGAAGGTTGATCCACTTGTCCAAGCTATCATCTCTAGTAAAATGGGAGGTTTGGTGTTAAGATTCACCCTGTAACTATCCTATACTTCATTTTATTATGAAGAGTAGAAAAGAAAAGCTCCACCACTTGTCTAAGGTAGTTCCAAAATCAACATGGAGAGAAGCAAGCTTCACCATTTGTTCAAGATAGGTTCCATTAAAACATGGAAAACCTCATATATGTTGTACATGGAAGCTTTTTTCCAAGGCCCACCACTTGTCCAAGCTAGGATCCATTAAAACATGGATAGAAACAAGGCTCCACCACTCGTCCAACCTTTAGAGCTGCAAAGTGTACCGATTGTCTAAACTAGGCATGGGAAAATAATAGAAGGTCCACCACTTCTCCAATATATTATCTCTAATAGCATGGGAGGTTTGGTCTCAAGATTTAGGAATTGGATGACCTATATTTCATTGTAATATGATGAATTTGGTTTTAAGGTCAACTACTTATCCAAGCTATAAGTTTATATCTTGAATGGTGTTTCTTCCCATCACTTAGAAAACCAATGATATGTTGTATATGGGGGGGTTTGTAACAAGGTCCACCACTTGTCCAATCTAGTTTCATTGAAACATGAATGAAGCAAGCTCCACCATTTGTTAAAGCTAGACTCCATTGAAATCTAGAAAATCCATGCTATGTTGTACATTGAGTTTTTGTTTTAAGGTCCAACACTTGTCCAGCTAAGCTCCATTTAAACATGGAGAGGAGAAACACTCCACCACTTGTCCAAGCTAGGAGACATTGATAGTAGTTGGTTTAGTTTGAATATCCACCACGTGTCTAAGCTAACTCTATTGAAACATAGAGAGAACCAAACCACTCATGCTACTAAGGATAATAGGTTGGACAAGTGGTGGACCTTGAATGTAAACCCCCCATGTACGAAATATCGTGGGTTTAAGGTATTTCAATGGAGCTTAGTATCTTGGAGACATGTGCAGCCTGCTTCTCTTCATGTTTCAATGGAGCCTATGTTTGACAAATGGTAAAGCATCCTTCTCTCCATGTTTCAATGGAACCTAGCTTGGACAAGTGGTGGACCTTTGCTTCTCTCTATGTTTCAATAGAGTTAGCTTGGACAAGTGGTGGACCTTGGAACCAAACCTATGTAAATATCTGGTCACTTCAAGTGGTGAGAAAGAATAACGTTTAAGATATAGCCTTATAGGTTGGACAAGTGGTGGACCTTAACACCCAGATATTCTTAATATAATGACATAGAGTGGAAAAGTGGTGAATCTTGAGACCAAAGCACTCATGCTACTAGCAATAATAGGTTGACAAGTGGTGGACCCCACATGTACAAAATATCGTGGGTTTAAGGTATTTCAATGGATCCTAGCATCTTGGAGACATGGTGCAGCTTGCTTCTCTTCATGTTTCAATGAAGCCTATCTTCAACAAATGGTGGATCATCCTTCTCTCCATGTTCCAATATGTGAGAGGGATCTTTTTCTTGGTCACAAATGTTTGCTTCAAGAATTTTATCATTACATCCTTTATGTAAAAGAGTTTTAGAACCTAAAAGATTTTGAAAAGAAAACTATGGAATCTAAGTGCATGTATTCTTGAATGGCTTGAAAGTTGATGTATACATGCATGTCGCCTTGATGAAGGTTTAGATCTAAACAAGATGCAAAGCTAGATTCTTGGACGTTACCTTTGTCAATTTGATATGAAATAACATATTTAACTTTCTTTTCTTATGGGTAGAAATATATTATTATGTGCATTTGGAACCTAATTGCTTGACCTTCAAACCAAGATTTCTATGTTATTTTTTTCATATACTTTTTTGTAATGGATTAAGATTGTGGATACAAGGTCCACCACTTGTTCAAGCTGGATCTAATATAGTATATATAATGAGTCTTCAAACTAGTAAACAAGGGAAGAGAGAAGCTAGCAGGGTTCATCACTTGTCCAAGCTCATCTCTAGACAACATAGAGAGATGCTAGGTCTACTAATTGTCTAATATAGTCATGGAGAAATGATAGAAGGTTGATCCACTTGTCCAAGCTATCATCTCTAGTAAAATGGGAGGTTTGGTGTTAAGATTCACCCTGTAACTATCCTATACTTCATTTTTATTATGAAGAGTAGAAAAGAAAAGCTCCACCACTTGTCTAAGGTAGTTCCAAAATCAACATGGAGAGAAGCAAGCTTCACCATTTGTTCAAGATAGGTTCCATTTAAAACATGGAAAACCTCATATATGTTGTACATGGAAGCTTTTTTCCAAGGCCCACCACTTGTCCAAGCTAGGATCCATTAAAACATGGATAGAAACAAGGCTCCACCACTCGTCCAACCTTTAGAGCTGCAAAGTGTACCGATTGTCTAAACTAGGCATGGGAAAATAATAGAAGGTCCACCACTTCTCCAATATATTATCTCTAATAGCATGGGAGGTTTGGTCTCAAGATTTAGGAATTGGATGACCTATATTTCATTGTAATATGATGAATTTGGTTTTAAGGTCAACTACTTATCAAGCTATAAGTTTATATCTTGAATGGTGTTTCTTCCCATCACTTAGAAAACCAATGATATGTTGTATATGGGGGGGTTTGTAACAAGGTCCACCACTTGTCCAATCTAGTTTCATTGAAACATGAATGAAGGCAAGCTCCACCATTTGTTAAAGCTAGACTCCATTGAAATCTAGAAAATCCATGCTATGTTGTACATTGAGTTTTTGTTTTAAGGTCCAACACTTGTCCAAGCTAAGCTCCATTTAAACATGGAGAGGAGAAAAACTCCACCACTTGTCCAAGCTAGGAGACATTGATAGTAGTTGGTTTAGTTTGAATATCCACCACGTGTCTAAGCTAACTCTATTGAAACATAGAGAGAACCAAACCACTCATGCTACTAAGGATAATAGGTTGGACAAGTGGTGGACCTTGAATGTAAACCCCCCATGTACGAAATATCGTGGGTTTAAGGTATTTCAATGGAGCTTAGTATCTTGGAGACATGGTGCAGCCTGCTTCTCTTCATGTTTCAATGGAGCCTATGTTTGACAAATGGTAAAGCATCCTTCTCTCCATGTTTCAATGGAACCTAGCTTGGACAAGTGGTGGACCTTTGCTTCTCTCTATGTTTCAATAGAGTTAGCTTGGACAAGTGGTGGACCTTGGAACCAAACCCCTATGTAAAACCTATCATGGTCACTTCAAGTGGTGAGAAAGAATAACGTTTAAGATATAGCCTTATAGGTTGGACAAGTGGTGGACCTTAACACCCAGATATTCTTAATATAATGACATAGAGTGGAAAAGTGGTGAATCTTGAGAACAAAGCACTCATGCTACTAGCAATAATAGGTTGACAAGTGGTGGACCCCACATGTACAAAATATCGTGGGTTTAAGGTATTTCAATGGATCCTAGCATCTTGGAGACATGGTGCAGCTTGCTTCTCTTCATGTTTCAATGAAGCCTATCTTCAACAAATGGTGGATCATCCTTCTCTCCATGTTTCAATGGAGCCTAGCTTCAACAAATGGTGGATCATCCTTCTCTCCATGTTTCAATGAAGCCTATTTTCAACAAATGGTGGATCATCCTTCTCTCCATGTTTCAATGGAGCCTAGCTTGGACAAGTGTTGGACCTTTGCTTCTCTCTATGTTTCAATAGAGTTAGCTTGGACAAGTGGTTGACCTTGGAACCAAACCCCCATGTAAAACATATCATGGTCATTCGAAGTGGTGAGAAAGAATACCCTTTAAGATATAGCCTTATAGGTTGGACAAGTGGTCAACCTTAAAACCCAGATCTTCTTATTATAATGACATAGAGTGGAAAAGTGGTGAATCTTGAGACCAAACCACTCATTCTACTAGGGATAATAGGTTGGACAGTGGTGGACCTTGAATTTAAACCCCACATATACAAAATATCGTGGGTTTTAGGTATTCCAATGGAGCCTAGCATTTCGGAGACATGGTGCAGCTTGCTTGTCTTCATGTTTCAATGGAGCTTATTTTGAACAAATGGTGGAGCATCGTTCTCTCCATGTTTCAATGGAGCCTAGCTTTGACAAGTGGTGGACCTTTGCTTCTCTCTATGTTTCAATAGAGTTAGCCTATATTACACAATTAGTAGACCTCTGAATCTCTCCATGTTGTCTAGAGCTGAGCTTGGACAAGTGGTGGACCTTGCTTCTCTCTTCCCTTAGTTTATTAGATAAACAAATAACTATGTATACTTGCTCAGATCTAGCTTGAACAAGTGGTGGACCTTGTATTCGCACCAAACTTAATCCATTACAAAAAAGTATCTGTTAGAATAGCATTTTATATTTTTTTGTTTCAGGAAAGATGGATCCAAAAAAATAGGTTGCAAGGGTTGTTGTCTCAGTTTACTATACTTGCAATGATCTTAGAAATGGTATGTGGACATACATGGTTATAGAGGGTACACAATTTTATAAGGTGCATCTATTTATTGCCAAAAAGGAGAATTTGTCTCGGAAGTTGATAGTCATCGGAGGTGGAATGCATAGACATTCTAGCTCTAATGAATCTAGAATTTTCAACTATCTCCAAGAGCATATGCATTGGAGGCATGTCTAAAAAAACAAAGAAGAGACAACGTTTTTCTCAAGGATGGAAGTTTGTAGAATCAAATCCAAATATCACAGCAGATCAACTTCAAAGCTCCATCATTGCCACACTACAATGAAAAAAGTTGAAAGCTTCACGACCACCATCCACACAACCAAGCAAGCAAAAGTGCAGAAAGTAGCAGCTAAGCGAACTAGTTCCATTTTGGATGTAGACAAGGCATCTTTGGCATCCTCATCAAGAGAGGGTTCAATGTCAAAGATGAGAATTGTGGATCCAGATGTTGTAGAAGCTGAGGCCATGAAAGGACAAGAAAAAGATACAAGTGGAATGAATAAGTACATAAACTATTTTCCTTTTCAATATAAGGGAATTTGATATCCCTATTCAAAATTGTTGGCTTGCTCCTCATCACTATAATGCACGTATTATGGATAAAAAAACACGTTGAAAGTGTGTTATTTGGATTTTACGGAGTACAACCAAGCCTGCAACATGTGCATATTTGATGCCTGTTCGAAATGCAAAGTGAAAGAAGGGGATCCTTTGGTAGTAGAAGAGTTAGAAGAGCAAAAAATTAAAGATTATTATTATTGGATTCTTGATGGGCAGCATTCACTCTATCCTGCAAAAGTTTTGCTTCACAATGAACAAAACAACAAAGAGATATTTGAAAGACTGATTGGCGGTGTATAAATTTAGAAAGGCTCGCATTGTTGTGAATGCTTCTCCATTTGTTGCAACTACTATATCTACCATTGGAAATGAGGAGGCTCAGGCATTGTATGTCAAGCAATCTTACAGCCAAATATTGAGACATTTACGGAGTCAATGGATCTTCTCAGGATGACCACCAAAGGCAGCAAGTGGAATTGCAGAGGGACATGCATCTAGTGCCGGATGGGATGTAAGTTATTTTCTTTGTCTTTTTGATAGTGTTTAATTAACAAATCTTGCTCGATAGTTTAATTATTTCATTATTTCTTTTTAGGCTTTTCTTCGATTGGCAAGAATGAGTGCAGGAGCAAGCTAGATTGCTAAACAAGCACACATGTTCACGTGCTCTGATTCAATTTATGATTGCTGGATAGAAATCATTGAAAGGCTAGAAAGAGGAGAATAAGAAAACCCAAAAACTGTATTTAGATACCTTTGTGGCCTTGAGGATTCAGAGGTAAAGACTATTCAAGAAGAGATTACACATGAGAAGATTTTACTATCAAAGAGTGTAAAGGATGGTGATGCAATGGACATGTATGATCGAATCAAGCAGTTGAAGCAAGACAATTGATTCAAGATGCACTTCTTGAAGGCTTCAAAAATTTGAATGAGTCTTCACCCTGTAAAGACTGGGAGGAGGTGGTCAAAATGTATAATATCAATGATGTTGTTTATAAAACACTTTTAATGCTGTGAGAGGAATGGCTCAGATCTAGTTTGAAGCGTGGAACAAAGAAAATGGCTTTTCTAGATGGAGCAATAAAATAAATGCAATGGGAATTCACCTTCAAAAAGAGAAAATTGAGCCTAGAGATTTGCCATGGTCAATCTATGTGGTGAAACTACAAATGGAAGGCAATCTCTACTTGATGCGCCACTTCAATAATAAAGTGCCTATTGGCTTATGTGCTTTAGATATAACAAAACACGTTGGAGGCAATTTGAAGTGGAGTGAGGAGACATTTTACAATGCTTTGGATGGGATCATGGCTATTGTTGGAGGGTCAAACAGATTGTGGATTTGTCTTTCTTGCATTTGTGGATTTCACTAACTTACAAAATTGCAATGTGCCTTTCATGCCATGGGAGATAATTTGAGCTACCATTGTTGTGGTGCATTACATCACTTTCCATCAACTCCTTGCAAATTGAGCAATTGAATTCCTAATAGTTATTTCCTTCTTGGGACAAGGCAATGCATTTGAAGACCTGAGAAGAAGATCAGAGGAACATCCCATGCAATTGATTTTTCTCTTCTTCAAGTAGCAGCAGTAAGATAAATGTAAGATTTGCAATATTTGGAGGCCAAAAAAAGTGCTTTGGTCAAGCACTACATTCGTACATATTGTTTTGAAGACCGCAAGCTTGTTGATGTTTTTGGTGATGGATCCTTGGTTGCACAAGAAGGAAGACAACAGAAAAAAGAAGTTATATGCTTAGTTGACAGTGTGGAGGAGGCAAAAAAAGTGGAGACTAGGCTGCTAGAATTTGTTAAGTCTCATGAACAATCCACTTCAACAATCCACTTTTCAATCAGATGACACTGTGCCTATTACAAAGGAGTGCTCTCCACAAGAGAAGAAGAAGAACAACACAAAATCCTCTTTCAATGGAGGACTTTTTGGAAATGGAGAACATATGTTTTGAGTTTCTTGTGCATGTTAGTGTTTCTTGTTTTGCTGATTTGATACTTTAATGTCAGATTTTGCTTTATATATTATTGATTGAGTTTGTATTTTTTATCTCAAGCATTCATGGTTTGAATGTAAATAGTAAATTACTTGAGTTTTTGAATGGTGGATCTTTAGACTAAAACTATAACATTTAATACTCATGAAGACTTAATCACTTAAGAGCTTAAACTCAATAAGTTTTGGACCTTTTATCAATACCCCGTTGATATGCTACATTAGATCCTAGCATGGGTAAATGGTAATGATTTATAAATTGACCTAGCTTAGACAGGTGTTGGAGCCTAAATTTAAACTAACCTTGCTAGAAGGGAGAGCTTATGTTTGGACTTTGAGAACTAGCATAAGTAATCATTTAGAGCATAGATTAGACTTGTGGTGGTGGCCTTAGAGACCAACATCTTAACGAGCTTGGAAAGGTATTTAAGTACTGCAATTTACTTAGTTTTAGTAGTCACTAAAGGCATAGCTTGACAAAAGGTGGGGACCTTACATGGATCCTAAATTTCAAGAGGTGTGGTAGACCTTCAAACCAAGCTCATATTCTTGGACATGTGGTGGACCTTGCATGGAGACTAGTTTAGACAAGTGTGGTACACCTTGTAACAAACACCCATTTGTTACATTAGCTTGAACAAGTGGTGGGACCTTGCTTTTATGTTTCAATGGAGCATATTTTGGACAGGTGGTAGACCTTGTTCTCTCCATATTTCAATGGAGAGAAACATTAGCTTGGACAAGTGGTGGACCTTGATTTTATGTTTCAAAGGAGCATATTTTGGACAAGTGGTAGACATTGTTTCTCTCCATGCTTCAATGGAACCCACCTTAGAAAAGTGAAGTACCTTGAAACCAAACCCCATAATACAACATATTAAATAGGTTGGAAAATTGGTGGGATATGAAACCATCCATGATAGAGCATAGTATAGGTGAAAACGTAGTGGTCCTTATATCAATTACCCATGCATAGCTTGGACAAGTGGTGGACCTTGATTCTCTCTTTGTTTCAATGGATCCTATCTTGGACTAAGATATATATTACTTATTTCCATGCTTCAATGGATTCTAGCTTGGATAAGGAGTGGACCTTCAAACAAAACTCTAGGGCATAGCATATATTTAACAATTCATGGGTTTTATAGAGATTTTCTTGCCTATTTGGAGAGTTGGTAGACCTTTCTTCTCCATGCTTCAATGGATATGAGGTTGGACAAGTGGAGATGGAGAAGTGGTCGACCTTAAAATGAAACCTCCCATGCTACAACCCATCTAGATCGTATATGTAGTGGACCTTGAAACTCTTTTATGTCCCTAGCTTAGAGAGAGAAGCATTGCATCCTTGATTATCTCCATACATGAAGGCAAGGTTGGAAAAGTGGTGGGCCTTCAAACCAAAATCTCTATGCAATAATAGGCAAGTGGTGGAGCTTGTTCTCTCCATGCTCCAATGGACCCTAGCTTAGACAAACAATGGAGCTTGCTTCTCTCCATGTTTCAATGGATCCTAGCTTAGAAAAGTGGTGGAGCTTTGCTTCTCTCCATGTTCCAATAGACCATAGCTTAGACAAGTGGGTGGACCTTGAGAAAAACCCCCGTATACAACATATTATGGGGTTTTCATGTTTCAATGGCACCTAGCTTGGACAAATGGTAAGCGCTTGCTTCTCTTCATGTTTTATGGATCCAATCTTAGCCAAGTGGTGGACCTTGAAGACCTTGCTTCTCTTCATGCTTAAATGGAGCCGAGGTTGGACACATGTTGGAGAGAAGATGGTTGCCCATGAAATAAGACCATGCATGCTTTAATCAATCATATGTTGGTGGACCTTGCAATTGTTTTATATGCCTAACTTGGACAAGTGGAGGACCTTGATTACCTCTAGATATCAACAACAAGCAAGTTTGGACAAGTGTAGTACCATCAAACCAGAATCTCTATGCTACAATAGAGTATAGGTAGGACACGTGGTGAGCCTTGATATCAAACCATCGATGCTACTAGAGATGATAGGTTTCACATGTGGTGGAACCTTGTATCAATGTTTTATGTGTATTTTTGACTAGTGATAGACCTTGAAACTAATCCCTCTAGGCTACAAGAAAAAAGAGATGGCTGAGGAGGCTAGACTACTTTTGTTGCATCAATGCATCTCATGTTACCACATATGCTATAGGGTTCTTGGATAAGTGTTGGACCTTGTGTCAATGCCCATGTCTAGCTTGGACAAGTGGTGGACCTTGGTTCTCTCTATGCTTCAAATGGGCAATAGATTGGAGACACAGTGGCCTTTTTTTTTCAATGATTTTATTTTTTGGAAACTTGGAGGCACCATGTAAGAGGAACTCTAAGTCTCCCATACAATGGACCTATTGGACTAAAAAGAATGATATCTTTCTTTGATCTGTTCATTATTTTATGCATAATATTTTCTTCTTTTTGCAGACACAAAGGAGTTAAGTGACATAAAAACTAGATGTATTTCACACTATGATTGGCATGAAGATCCGTTTGGGACACCAACTTTTCCTATTCCCAAAGATGTAATTTTCCATATTAACGGTTGTGGATTTTGAAGTGCGACTTTCATGTATTCAAGGAGCTTGTTATGGGCTATTGTGCACACTACCCTGGAAAGTGGTGTGACTATTCTAAAACTATGGATGTGCATAAGTATAGATTTCAAGACTGGAAAAAATATGCAAAATATTTCCAAGAGCTTCTAAATATTTTCTTCTAGAGGATCCAAACATAAAAGAAGAGGAAGATCAATCATACATTATTTGGTTGTGTAGAACAAGGAAAGGTGTCGGGCTATATAATAGTTCTCATAGTACAAAATGTCTGTCCCAATGTACGCTATACATTTGATCCAAATTTGCCACCTTGGCATAAATGCACCTCTTCACACATCAAGTCAGAAGAATATGGCCATGTATGCATTGAGACAAATTGTCAAGTTGAAGCAGAGAGAAGAGCTGTTTGCTGACTATGACTTTACTTGACATTGTAAAGTATTGTACATGGATGGAAATCTCAAGTACTTGAATCATTTTAATTTCTCATGGATTGAAATCTCAAGTGAATGTAACATTTGATTATTATTTAGTTTATGCTCAACGAGAATCTAGAGTGCTCTTATGCTTTGTGTGTTGTCTACTTATTTGATTACCTTGGCCATAGAATCTTGATTCTACTCTAGATTTGTGATAAATCTTACCAAAATTTAATCAATGTCTAGTTGGGACAAGTGGTGGGGCTTCAAAAATTACTGTCTTAAACAAGTGGAGTTATCTTACTTGAGTGAGTGGTGGCCTTTGAATCCAAATCCAAGCCAAAACTGTAATTGTTTTCTTGTAGTCTAGGTTGGACATTTGGTGGACCTTGTATCCATGATTCCTCAACAAGTTGTGGCTTTTAGTTTTCACTTTAAGTAATCATCTTTATAAAGTGTAAGATGGAAAATTGTTGAGTTAGTAGATTGTATTTTAGACAAGTGGTCTTTTGTGTACGAATGAATGAAATGAGAAGAGCCCAATTACAAGAGATCTTGGCAAAGGAGCATACACCCATTTGAAAGCATGAAGGCATTACTATTGACCACTTTAGCTAAGCAATTGGGTTGTAACACAAAAGGAGTTTTGAAGGTAGCCACAACAAAGGCTTATATAAATAAGGTGAAAGCTGAGAACAATCTTCTAAGGATGGATAGATACCAACCCTAAGGTATCAGTGACATGTCATATATTCTTGATACACATGCTTGAACATTCATGTACATGGTATCTAACAAATCTTTCTTTTATTCCTTCCTGTAGGATCTTACAAGGATATTACTAGATGGAGCTCAATCAATAGAGATTTTTGATATTTTTGCTCAAAAATAATGAAGGCAGACACCTACATTTTTTGTTATCACATTTCTTGAGAGATTTTCTTTTAATTTGTAACCATCAAATGAAATGAAAAGTATCCTGTCTTATTAAGATTGCTGATATTTCTTGTTCAAAACTTTCAATTGTGATTTCTAGTTGGTTAGCATTAGATTGTGCTTTTTTAGTTTGAAAAAAACTGTCAAAGATCCAAGTCTTTTTGGCTTTACTTAAGTTATTAATTGTGAAAGATCCAAGTCTTTTAGCTTTACTTAAGTTATGATTGTCTATGTAATAGTCCTTAAAACAATATCGGATGGCTTTCTTGCTCCCATGTCTCACATTGGTCTTTAGGTAAGACGAGTGGTGACCTTGAAAGTATGGTCTCATATATCGATCAAGTGAAGAGACATGAAGCTTAAATATCACTACTATGTATATAGTGTAAACTCCATCGAGACAAAGATACTAGAGTGTCAAATTGCAGGTTTAGTTTAAGTGAAAATCCATTTGAGCTAGAAGGTAAAACTTATAGAGCCTCATTTTTCTAGGATTCTACCCCCATCAAGGAAGTTAGAATCTAGCACAAACCAATTAAGACTCTTATGGAACCTAGATAGGACAATTTGTGGAACTTAAGAAACTTATTATTGAGTTAGAGTCTAGTTTAGATAAGCAAAAGATTTTCAAACAGCACTTGACTTTTTTACTATTCAATATTCAAGTCCCTTGAGGCTAACAAATTACATACCTACTTGTAACCTAACTAATGAGTAAGTATATAGACCTAAGAAAGTATATATAATGAGTCTTCAAACTAATAAACCAAGGGAAGAGAGTAGCAAGGTCCACTACTTGTCCAAGCTCAGTTCTAGACAAGATAGAAAGATGCTAGTTCTACTAATTGTCTAATTATAGGCATGGATAAAATGATAGAACGTTAACCACTTGTCCAACCTATCATCTCTAGTAAGATGGGAGGTTTGGCCTTAAGATTCACCATGTAACCAACCAAACGTCAATAGAATTATGACCACCATTTGTCGAAGCTCTCTTCCATTAAAACATGAAAAAACTCTCAGCTATGTTGTACATGGGGCCTTTTTTCCAAGGTCCGCCACTTGTCAAAGCTACGATCCATTAAAACATGGAGATAAACAAAGCTCCACCACTTGTCCAACCTTTAGAGTTGCAAAGTGTAAGGGTTGTCTAAACTAGGTATGGGAAATAGTTGAAGGTCCACCCTTTGAAACATGGAGATAAGCAAGCTCCACCATGTCTCCAATATGTTAGACTCCATTGAAAAACCCTAAACCCATGATATTTTGTACATATGGGATGTACATTCAAGGTCCACCACTTGTCCAACATAGTATCCCTAGTAGCTTGATAGGTTTGGTCTCAAGATTCAACACTTGTCCACTCTATGTTGTTGTATTAAAAAAGATTGGGTGTTAAGGCCCACCACTTGTCCAAGCTAACTCTATTGAAACATAGAGAGAACCAAAGTTCCACCACTTGTCCAAGCTAGGCTATATTGAAACATGGAGAGAAGGATGATCCACCATTTCTCCAAGATAGGCTTCATTGAAACATGGAGAGAAGCAAGCTCCACCATGTATCCAAGCTAGGATCCATTTAAATACCCTAAAACCATTATATTTTGTACATGGGGGTTTTTATTTCAAGGCCCACCACTTGTCTAACCTATTATCCCTAGTAGCACGAGTGGTTTGGTCTTAAGATTCACCACTTGTACACTCTATGTCATTATATTAAGAAGAACTATGTGTTACGGTCCACCACTTGTCCAACCTATAAGGTTATATTTTAAATGGTATCCTTTCTCACCACTTGAAATGCCCGTGATATGTTTTACATGGGGGTTCCATTCCAAGGTCCACCACTTGTCCAAGCTAACTCTATTCAAACATAGAGGGAAGCAAAGGTCCACCACTTGTCTAAGATAACACTTGTCAAAGCTAGGCTCCATTGAAACATGGAGAGAAGTAACCTCCATCATTTTTTCCAAGATAGGTGCCATTCAAACATGAAGAGAATCAAGATCTACCATGTATCCAGGATGCTAGGCTCCATTGAAACACCCTTAAATCATGATATTTTGTACATGGGGTGTTTACATTCAAGGTCCACCACTTGTCTAACTATTATACCTAGTAGCATGAGTGGTTTGGTCTTAAGATTCACCACTTATCCACTCTATGTCATTATATTAAGAAGAACTGGGTGTGAAGGTCCACCACTTGTCCAACCTATAAGGTTTTATCTTAAATGGTATCCTTCACCACTTGTCAAGGTCCATCACAACTTTTCCAACCAATAAGGTTATATCTTGAATGATATTTTTTCTCATCACTTGTAATGCGTATGCTATGTTTTACAAAGGGTTTTTGTTCCAAGATCCACCACTTGTCCAAGCTAACTCTATTGAAACATAGAGAGAAGGAAAGGTCCACCACTTCTCCAAGATAGGCTCCATTGAAACATGGAGAGAAGAATGCTCCACAATTTCTCCAAGATACGTTCCATTGAAACATTGAGAGAAGCAATCTCCACCATGTCTCCAAGCTAGGCTCCATTGAAATACCCTAAACCCATAACATGAGGGGTTTACATTCAAGGTCCACCACTTGTCCAACCTATTATCCCTAGTAGCACGAGTGTTTTGGTCTCAAGATTCCCCACTTGTACACTCTATGTCATTATATTAAGAAGAAATATGTGTTAAGGTCCACCACTTGTCCAACCTATAAGGTTATATCTTAAATGGTATCCTTTCTCACTACTTGAAATGCCCATGATATGTTTTACATGGGGGTTTCATTCCAAGGTCCACCACTTGTCCAAGCTAGGCTCATTGAAACATGGAGAGCAGAACCTCCACCGTTTCTCCTAGATAGGCTCCATTGAAATATGGAGATAAAAGTAAGCTCCACCATGTCTCCAAGAGGCTAGGCTCCATTGAAATACCCAATACCCATGATATTTTGTACATGGGGGGTTTACATTCAAGGTCCACCACTTGTCCAACCTATTACCCCTAGTAGGTTTGGTCTCATGATTCACCACTTGTCCACTCTATGTCATTATATTAAGAGGAATTCGGTGTTTACAGTTCACCACTTATCCAAACTATAATGTTATAGCTTGAATCATATTTCTTGTCACCACTTGTAATGCCCATGACATGATTTACATGGGGGTTTTGTTCCAAGGTCCACCACTTGTCCAAGACTTTTCCAAGCTAGGCTTCATTGAAACATGGACCTTAACACTAGGTTGGTAATGGGACACTTTTATGTCCTGTTAAGTGACCGTTTTCCTTGAATTATGTCAAGAGTTTCAAAATGGATTTCAGGTGCTATCTGTCTAGAAATTTGTCTCATGAGCTAAAAAAAACTCGACATTTTTTTGAAATATCAATTTCATCTTTAACCTTGTCCTTGCAGAGCATTTCACTACCTAAACTGTGTGAAAAAACGGGTCCTGTTTTTGGGTTTTTTCAACTTTTTGCAACTATACCACTCTAGAATTCATGTTTGTGAGGTCTATAATGCTACAGAACTATCTTTAGTAGTCCTCAACATGTCCTGATGCTTCTAGGGAGAAATAAATGTTAAAGTTGTAAGTTATGACCAAATTACAAAAATTGTCAAATCCTGTTTTTAGCCAATTTTAGCTCTTCTATGATTTTTTTTGTGGCTTTCATGATATCCAAATGCAGTTTTGATTTTTCTATGTGGCATATTGTAACATAAAGCTAATATTCCTTGAGTTTTGGGGCACCTAATACCCTATTTTGCATAGTAGACAACGATGGTTGATTTTTTCAATTATAGAAGAAAACTAAACATTTAGTATATCAAGTATAGCTTTTTCAATATTGTTAGTTTCTTGTGACAACTACATGCATTTTGTAGGTAGTAACCATATCTAGTCATAAGGATCAAATTTGGCTAGATATTGAATAGTTTCTATGGGATTCTACAACTCATAATGTTGAACCCAGTTTTTTCATGTTTGTTGTATTTAGCACTTCATCTTTTTCTCCAAGATTCCCCTTGGTAAGAGCTGTATTATTCTTTTGACATGCTCCATGGCTCCTTATGAACCTAAAGGACAATAGGGAACTAAGAAAACATGCATATATTATTTGTATTGAGCGTGGCTATAGAAACTTTGATGATAGGTTTGAAGAATGGTAAACATTCAACTTTTTTGTACCTATTTCTTTTGGCAAAGCAAAAAATAGTGAGTGAGAAGAAATCATATGTTCAGATCACCAACCCATTGAAGTTAACTAGGGAATTTATCTCAAGTCCTACAGAAATCCCTAATCTTATTTTTATGCAACAAAACGTAAGAAATGACTATTTTGATGAAAACGTACTGGTCCATCAACTTTGGAGGCTTGGTGTGACCAAAAGATGAAAAATTTACAAGTTTCTTATTTTTTCCATGTGTAGTAGGCCTTGAACTATAACCTGATGAAAGGATTTTACAAAATGAGTGGATCTACTATGGTTTTGGAGGTTTTTTTCAAAACCCTGAAAGGACACTTTTATGTCCTGTTAGGTTACCAACCTAGTGTTAATACCAAATTATTCCTAGTAGCATGAGTGATATTTTGTACATGGGGGGTTTACATTCAAGGTCCACCACTTGTTCAACCTTTTTTTCCCTAGTAGGTTTGGTCACAAGGTTCACCACTTGTCCACTCTATGTCATTTTATTAAGAATAATTGGGTGTAAGGTCCACCACTTGTCCAACCTATAAGGTTATATATTGAATGGTTTTTTTCTCACCACTTGTAATGCCCATGATATGTTTTACATGGGGTTTTTGTTCTAAGGTCCACCACTTTTCCAAGCTAACTCCATATTCAAATATATATAGAAACAAAGGTCCACCACTTGTCCAAGCTAGGCTCCATTGAAACATGGACAGAATGATGCTCCACAATTTATCCAAGATAGGATCCATTGAAACATGGAGAGAAGCAAGCTTTACCATGTTTCCAAGCTAGGCTCCATTGAAACACTCTAGGGGGTTTTATTTCAAGGCCCACACCTTGTTTAACCTACTATCCCTAGTAGCATGAGTGTTTTGGTTTCAAGATTCACCACTTGTACACTCTATGTCATTATATTAAGAAGAAAAATGTGTTAAGGTCCACCACTTGTCCAGCCTATAAGGTTATATCTTAAATGGTATTTTTTCTCGCCACTTGAAATGCCCATCATGTGTTTTACATGGGAGTTTCATTTCAAGATCCACCACTTGTCCAAGATAACCATATTCAAACATAGAGAGAAACAAAGGTCCAGGAATTGTCCAAGCTAGGCTCCATTGAAACATGGAGAGAAGGATGCTCCACCATTTCTCCTAGATAGGATCCATTAAAACATGGAGAGAAGTAAGTTCCACCATGTCTCCAAGATGCTAGGCTCCATTGAAATACCCAAAACCCATGATATTTTGTACATGGGGAATTTACATTTAAGGTCAACCACTTGTCCAACCTATTATCCCTATAGGTTTGGTCTAACGATTCACCACTTTTCCACTCTATGTCATTATATTAAGAGGAATTGGGTGTTAAGGTCCACCACTTTTCAACTCTATGTCATTATATTAAGAGGAATTGGGTGTTAAGGTCCACCACTTGTCCAGCCTATAAGGTTATACCTTGAATGGTATTTTTTCTCACCACTTGTAATGCCCATGACATGCTTTACATGGGGGGTTTTTTCCAAGGTTCACCACTTGTCCAAGCTAATTCTATTGAAACATAGAGAGAGACAAAGGTCCACCACTTATCCAAGCTAGGCCCCATTGAAACATGGACCTTAATACCAAATTATTCCTAGTAGCATGAGTGATATTTTGTACATGGGGGTTTGCATTCAAGGTCACCACTTGTCCAACCTACTTTTCCTAGTAGGTTTGGTTGCAAGATTCACCACTTCCCCTCTATGTCATTATTAAGAATAATTTGATGTTAAGGTCCACCACTTGTCCAACCTATAAGGTTATATATTGAATGGTATTTTTTCTCACCACTTGTAATGTCCATGATATGTTTTACATGGGGTTTTGTTTTAAGGTCCACCACTTGTCTAAGCTAAATCTGTTCAAACATAGAGAGAAACAAAGGTCCACCACTTGTCCAAGCTAGGCTCCATTGAAACATGGAGAGAATGATGCTCCACCACTTATCCAAGATAGGCTCCATTGAAACATGGAGAGAAGTAAGATCCACCATGTCTCCAAGATGCTAGGCTCCATTGAAATACCCAAAACCCATGATACTTTGTACATGGGGGGTTACATTCAAGGTCCACCACTTGTCCAACCTATTATCCCTAGTAGCATGAGTGGTTTGGTCTCAAAATTCACCACTTGTCCACTCTATATCATTATATTAAGACGCTTCAATGGAGTGCACCCTACTCTAAGGGGACTTCAATGTACTATTGGAGTGCATCCTATTGTAAGGGGACTCTGATGTATTGCTAGAGTGCACCCAAATTTTTGGGGACTCATCTTTTATTTGATTGGGGCCTATGTTGGATCATTTAGTAAAAGAAATTCATTTTTTGTCATTCATATCGAGGTTGCATTTATTTGTAACTAGGAGAGAATTGATGTTTGATGTCAAAATAAAACTTGTAAGTATGGATTAGAGAATTCATGGACTTTAAATATGTGAGAGGGATCTTTTTCTTGGGCACAAATGTTTGCTTCAAGAATTTTATCATTACATCCTTTATGTAAAAGAGTTTTAGAACCTAAAAGATTTTGAAAAGAAAACTATGGAATCTAAGTGCATGTATTCTTGAATGGCTTGAAAGTTGATGTATACATGCATGTCGCCTTGATGAAGGTTTAGATCTAACAAGATGCAAAGCTAGAATTCTTGGACGTTACCTTTGTCAATTTGGTATGAAATAACATATTTAACTTTCTTTTCTTATGGGTAGAAAATATATTATTATGTGCATTTGGAACCTAATTGCTTGACCTTCAAACCAAGATTTCTATGTTATTTTTTCATATACTTTTTTGTAATGGATTAAGATTGTGGATACAAGGTCCACCACTTGTTCAAGCTGGATCTAATATAGTATATATAATGAGTCTTCAAACTAGTAAACCAAGGGAAGAGAGAAGCTAGCAGGGTTCATCACTTGTCCAAGCTCATCTCTAGACAACATAGAGAGATGCTAGGTCTACTAATTGTCTAATATAGTCATGGAGAAATGATAGAAGGTTGATCCACTTGTCCAAGCTATCATCTCTAGTAAAATGGGAGGTTTGGTCTTAAGATTCACCCTGTAACTATCCTATACTTCATTTTATTATGAAGAGTAGAAAAGAAAAGCTCCACCACTTGTCTAAGGTAGTTCCAAAATCAACATGGAGAGAAGCAAGCTTCACCATTTGTTCAAGATAGGTTCCATTAAAACATGGAAAACCTCATATATGTTGTACATGGAAGCTTTTTTCCAAGGCCCACCACTTGTCCAAGCTAGGATCCATTAAAACATGGATAGAAACAAGGCTCCACCACTCGTCCAACCTTTAGAGCTGCAAAGTGTACCGATTGTCTAAACTAGGCATGGGAAAATAATAGAAGGTCCACCACTTCTCCAATATATTATCTCTAATAGCATGGGAGGTTTGGTCTCAAGATTTAGGAATTGGATGACCTATATTTCATTGTAATATGATGAATTTGGTTTTAAGGTCAACTACTTATCCAAGCTATAAGTTTATATCTTGAATGGTGTTTCTTCCCATCACTTAGAAAACCAATGATATGTTGTACATGGGGGGGTTTGTAACAAGGTCCACCACTTGTCCAATCTAGTTTCATTGAAACATGAATGAAGGCAAGCTCCACCATTTGTTAAAGCTAGACTCCATTGAAATCTAGAAAATCCATGCTATGTTGTACATTGAGTTTTTGTTTTAAGGTCCAACACTTGTCCAAGCTAAGCTCCATTTAAACATGGAGAGGAGAAACACTCCACCACTTGTCCAAGCTAGGAGACATTGATAGTAGTTGGTTTAGTTTGAATATCCACCACGTGTCTAAGCTAACTCTATTGAAACATAGAGAGAACCATAGGTCCACCAATTGTCCAAGCTAGGCTCCATTGAAACATGGAGAGAATCAAAGGTCCACCATTTCTCCAAGCTAGGCTCTAGTTGTCCAACCTATACGGTTATATCTTAAATGGTAATCTTTCTAATCACTTGGAATACCCATGATATGTTTTACATGGGGGTTTGTACCACTTGTCCAAGCTAACTCTATTGAAACATAGAGAGAAGCAAAGGTCCACCACTTCTCCAAGCTAGTCTCCATTGAAACAAGGAGAGAAGAAAGCTCCATCATTTCTCCAAGATAGGATAGCCTAGATAATTGCACCTTGAAACCAACCTTCCTATGAGGCAATAGAGCCGCATATGCTACATTATTTTATGTATTCCCCATGCCTCAAATTAAGAAGTTCTAGATTAGAAGTGGACCTTGCTTGAATGTCACATGCAATAAAGTAAGGAAATTATGGCAAGTGGATTGTATTCCTCGATGGATCCTTGCTTCACAAGTTGTGAACCTTGAGCCACTTTTACATTAACTTGGACAAGTGGTGGACCTAGAAACCAAGCTCTCATGTTGAGATAAGTTGTAGGTAGGACAGTAGAACATAGACAACGATAATGGATTGCAATATACTCGTCTCCTAATAATCCATTAAAACCATGGAATTTTAGTTGTTTTCATTGTGTATTGTATGTGCATAAAGTGGAATGAGACCTTAAGAAAACTCTTTTTTTTTTCAAAATCTCTATATTTTGTCATGATAATATTGAAATTTGTCCAACATGGGATTGATATTTTCCCACTTTACCTGGTCTTAAAATCAAAACATGGGCAATGATCTCTGATCCACTGTATTTTTTGGGTACGCATTTGCCACTTGAGATGGTCGTATATGTCTGGACTATGCAAGAATTCTTACAACACCTGGTCCTCCTAGTGTGGTTTCTCTAGGTTCATAATCTCCTCTTGGCACTACTAGTGGTATCCTATCGGCTATGCATTTTTCAAGTCAATCTCGTGTAATAGTCGGGAGGGATTCTAGTGGTGTAAGTCACATCATGAGTAGTATTGCCCCTATGTGTGTTCATGAATCCCTAGACCCTGTTGATCCTAAAGGCCTGTGTTTGGGACTCATTTCATGTCCAAAAGAATCTTCCACATGGTTCTCACTGGACTCACATGTGCAGTCTTCGGTTTTGTGTGAGTAGTTGTGGTTTTTTTACCTCTTCTAAAGTTACATAGTATTGGTGGAGTGGTCCCCAAATATCTATATGTATTTAACTCCTTACGATCCATAGGAGAGTACTTTTGGCCATACTTGTCTATTTTGACCACCTAAATACTTCTCCCTTTCGTGTACGTTAAAACATATAGTTTTTTACGGTTAGTCGATTCCTTGATGCGGGGTTTGTCACATCTATAAAAGAGTGTTTGTTCTCCAATAGTAAACATATATAGCCCCACATACGTGTTGTCGATATTAAGACATTCTGTTTCATTGGTGCATATCTGCACCACGTTTTGCCTATCCACCTTGGGTAGCTCATGTGGCAATTGTTGATCTTGGTTCCATCATCCCCCCATTTGTCCACAATAAAGGAGTTCTGAACCACTAGGTACATCATTCCCTCTTTGTCAAAATATATATCCACGTCATAATCAGCATCTACAAGGTCTCTGAACTTGCTCGGGTTATTTTCCAACTTAATATAGTAGCGGTCCATTTTATTCTTATAGATTTGGCCTTAAGCACATTTTCAAATTTAAACTTCAAATCTCCTGGATCAAACACCATCGAGATCACATAGCATTGATGGGCTCATCAATATACTACAGCTTCACCTGAAGCATAGTGCAACACCCACATCCCGTAAACTGTTGGCAACGTAAGCTCGTTACCAGAAAGAAAGCATTAAGAAATCTGACTCCCTTTTACTGGCAGCCAAGACATCATTGACATAAGCATCAATAGGCATAACATCCAAATCAGCCACATCTGGAACATTGTCCAAGGAAATGAAAAACCTTAAGTATTTTATTATGTATCAAGGATGATTAGCATCATCACCCCCTCTAGCTTCATAGCCATCACGAAAAACCTTAGGAGTCTCTCGACCTGTATCATCAGACGATTTTTACCTATTGGGATTTCAACTTGATCATGAAAAACATCTTTATCCTGTAGATCTTCATCCATAACATCCTTGGGAAAATCACCCTTAGAAGTCTCAACATTCATCAAAACTGTAGAAGTTATCTCCTCATGTAGTCATGTACAAGCGTATATGTAAAATCCCTGTCCAATAACCTGTTCACAATCAATATGATCAAGCAATCTTCATACTCGATATCATCCTCTGTCTTCCTCATTTGCATCCATGTTACTTAGCAATACATAATAGAGCTGTAAAGTCTCATTTGGCACCCCCTCTGAAGAGGTATATGCATCTGAAAGCTCTTCTATACTATCATAAACATCTCCTTCAGATCTAGACATAAATTCACCGATTATAGCATCCTCTTCTATGATAGCATCATCTGCAAGCATATTGTTAGTAGCAATCATAGGTTCATTGACATCCTCAGGCTCATCCTGTGCTGGGTCCCCATTCTTAGTCACTTCATCATCTATTGTGTATATGATAGCTTTGTTTATGCAATCATTTGCAGTAGACATGCTATCCTACTCGACAGCTATAGTGCAAATAACTTCAGAACATCCTGTAGAGTTCATCTTTGATAACTCTTTCAGAATAACCATGTCAAGGTCAGCAGCTTGTGAACCACTTGATGTACAGTCTATGTCTTCATTGAAACCATTATTGGAGGTAGCATCCATGCGAGCAATCTTTGAAAAAAATTCATACAAATCTGTTTCAGCATTAAATTTCATCATTTACCTTTTCTTCGTTGCTCAAATTAAGCTCCTCTGAAACTGAATCTGCTACTTCCAGCTTAGCATTCTCTTTGGATTTACTTCTTGCAGAAATATGCTCCCAGAATTCATCATAGTTGAGGATCTGCATCTGATCCCCTTCACCTTTACTGAAGACAACCTTATTTCGTTCAGTCATCTTCTTTATTTCCGGATCTAGAATCCTTATGTACAATATAATGATTTGAGGTTTGCATATTTGAATTTAGGTGGGATAATCACATATTTTTGTGGAAACTTGAATTTAAAATCAATTTCGCGTGGAATATTTTAAATTTAAGCGGGTAAAACTTAAATTTTATAAAAAGTTTGAATTTTAAAATTTGGGCGGGATATTTTAAAATTAGACAGGATATTAAAATTTGGGAGGGATATTTTAAATTTAGGCGGGAAGGTTTTGAATTTATAGCACGATCTCCTTACATAGAGAGTATAGGTTGGACAAGTGGTGGACCTTAAGTCAGAGCACCATGCCTTTGGACATGATAGGTAGGAATCTAGTTGAATATTGTATGTACGTTATATATGTAATAGATCGAGCTTGGAAAAGTGGTGGACCTTGGAACAAAACCCCAGTAAAAATATATAATGCGCATTCCAAGTGGTGAGAAACAATATCATTTAAGATATAACCTTATGGTTGGACAATGGTGGACCTTAACACCAAAATCTTCTTACTATAATGACATAGAGTGGAAAAGTGGTGAATCTTGAGAGCAAACACTCAAGCTACTAGGGAAATAGGTTGGACAAGTGGTGGACCTTGAATTTAAACCCCCCATGTACAAAATATCGTGGGTTTTAAGTATTTCAATGGAGCCTAGCATCTTGGGAGACATGGTGGAGCTTGCTTCTCTCCATGTTTTCAATGGAGCCTATTTGGAGAAATGGTGGAGCATCCTTCTCTCTATGTTTCAATAGAGTTAGCTTGGACAAGTGTGGACTTGCAACCAAACCCCATGTAAAACATATCATGGTCATTCCAAGTGGTGAGAAAGAATACCCTTTAAGATATAGCCTTATAGGTTCAAAAGTGGTCGACCCTAACACACATATCTTCTTAATATAATGATATAGAGTGGAAAAGTGGTGAATCTTGAGACCAAACTACTCATGCTACTAAGGATAATAGGTTTGACAAGTGGTGGGACCTTGAATGTAAACCCCCAATGTACGAATATCGTGGGTTTTAAGGTATTTCAATGAGCCTAGCATCTTGGAGACATGGTGCACTTGCTCCTCTTCGTGTTTCAATGGAGAGCCTATCTTGGGCAATGGTGGAGCATCCTCTCTCCATGTTTCAATGGAGCCTAGCTTGGACAAGTGGTGGACCTTTGCTTCTCTCTATGTTTCAATAGAGTTAGCTTGGACAAGTGGTGGACTTGGACCACACACCCCATGTAAAACATATCATGGTCATTCGAAAGTGGTGAAAAATAATAGCCTTTAAGATATATAAACTTATAGGTTGGACAAGTGGTTGCCCTTAAAACCCATATCTTCTTAATATAATACATAGAGTGGAAAAGTGGTGAACTTGAGACCAAACCACTCATGCTACTAAGGATAATAGGTTGGACAAGTGGTGGACCTTGAATGTAAACCCCCATGTACGAAATATCGTGGGTTTAAGGTATTTCAATGGAGTCTAGTATCTTGGAGACATGGTGCAGCCTGCTTCTCTTCATGTTTCAATGGAGCCTATGTTTGACAAATGGTAAAGCATCCTTCTCTCCATGTTTCAATGGAACCTAGCTTGGACAAGTGGTGGACCTTGCTTCTCTCTATGTTTCAATAGAGTTAGCTTGGACAGTGGTGGACCTTGGAACCAAACCCCTATGTAAAACCTATCATGGTCACTTCAAGTGGTGAGAAAGAATAACGTTTAAGATATAGCCTTATAGGTGGACAAGTGGTGGACCTTAACACCCAGATATTCTTAATATAATGACATAGAGTGGAAAGTGGTGAATCTTGAGACCAAAGCACTCATGCTACTAGCAATAATAGGTTGACAAGTGGTGGACCCCACATGTACAAAATATCGTGGGTTTAAGTATTTCAATGGATCCTAGCATCTTGGAGACATGGTGCAGCTTGCTTCTCTTCATGTTTAATGAAGCCTATCTTCAACAAAATGGTGGATCATCCTTCTCTCCATGTTTCAATGGAGCCTAGCTTCAACAAATGGTGGATCATCCTTCTCTCCATGTTTCAATGAAGCCTATCTTCAACAAATGGTGGATCATCCTTCTCTCCATGTTTCAATGGAGCCTAGCTTGGACAAGTGTTGGACCTTTGCTTCTCTCTATGTTTCAATAGAGTTAGCTTGGACAAGTGGTTGACCTTGGAACCAAACCCCATGTAAAACATATCATGGTCATTCGAAGTGGTGAGAAAGAATACCCTTTAAGATATAGCCTTATAGGTTGGACAAGTGGTCAACCTTAAAACCCCAGATCTTCTTATTATAATGACATAGAGTGGAAAAGTGGTGAATCTTGAGACCAAACCACTCATGCTACTAGGGATAATAGGTTGGACAAGTGGTGGACCTTGAATTTAAACCCCACATATACAAAATATCGTGGGTTTAAGGTATTCCAATGGAGCCTAGCATTTCGGAGACATGGTGCAGCTTGCTTGTCTTCATGTTTCAATGGAGCTTATTTTGAACAAATGGTGGAGCATCCTTCTCTCCATGTTTCAATGGAGCCTAGCTTTGACAAGTGGTGGACCTTTGCTTCTCTCTATGTTTCAATAGAGTTAGCCTATATTACACAATTAGTAGACCTTGAATCTCTCCATGTTGTCTAGAGCTGAGCTTGGACAAGTGGTGGACCTTGCTTCTCTCTTCCCTTAGTTTATTAGATTAAAAGATCACTATGTATACTTGCTCAGATCTAGCTTGAACAAGTGGTGGACCTTGTATTCACACAAACTTAATCCATTACAAAAAAGTATATGTTAGAATAGCTTTTATTTTTTTTTGTTTCAGGAAAGATGGATCCAAAAAAAACAGGTTGCAAGGTTGTTGTCTCAGTTGACTATACTTGCAATGATCTTAGGAATGGTATGTGGACATACATGGTATAGAGGGTACACAATTTTATAAGGTGCATCTATTTATTGCCAAAAAGGAGAATTTGTCTCGGAAGTTGATAGTCATCCGGAGGTGGAATGCATTGACATTCTAGCTCCAATGAATCTAGAATTTCAACTATCTCCAGGAGCATATGCATTGGAGCGCATGTCTAGAAACAAAGAAGAGAACATGTTTCTCAAGGATGGAAGTTTGCAGAATCAAATCCAAATATCACAGCAGATCAACTTCAAAGCTCCATCATTGCCACACTACAATGAAAAAAGGTGAAAGCTTCGACCACCATCCACACAAACAAGCAAGCAAAAGTGCAGAAAGTAGCAGCTAAGCGAACTAGTTCCATTTTGGATGTAGACAAGGCATCTTTGGCATCCTCATCAAGAGAGGGTTCAATGTCAAAGATGAGAATTGTGGATCCAGATGTTTGTAGAAGCTGAGGCCATGAAAGGACAAGAAAAAGATACAAGTGGAATGAATAAGTACATAAATTATTTTCCTTTTCAATATAGGGAATTTGATATCCCTATTCAAAATTGTTGGCTTGCTCCTCATCACTATAATGCACGTATTATGGATAAAAAACACGTTGAAAGTGTGTTATTTGGATTTTCACGAGTAGTACAACCAAGCCTGCAACATGTGCATATTTGATGCCTGTTCGAAATGCAAAGTGAAAGAAGGGGACTCCTTTGGTAGTAGAAGAGTTAGAAGAGCAAAAAATTAAAGATTATTATTATTGGATTCTTGATGGGCAGCATTCATCTATCCTGCAAAAGTTTTGCTCACAATGAAACAAAACAACAAAGAGATATTTGAAAGACTGATTGGGTGTATAAATTTAGAAAGGCTCGCATTGTTGTGAATGCCCTCCATTTGTTGCAACTGCTATATCTACCATTGCAAATGAGGAGGCTCAGGCATTGTATGTCAAGCAACCTTACAGCCAAATATTGAGACATTTACGGAGTCAATGGATCTTCTCAGGACGACCACCAAAGGCAGCAAGTGGAATTGCAGAGGGACATGCATCTAGTGCCGGATGGGATGTAAGTTATTTTCTTTGTCTTTTTGATAGTGTTTAATTAACAAATACTTGCTCGATAGTTTAATTATTTCATTATTTCTTTTTAGGCTTTTCTTCGATTGGCAAGAATGAGTGCAGGAGCAAAGCTAGAGATTGCTAAACAAGCACACATGTTCACGTGCTCTGATTCAATTTATGATTGCTGGATAGAATCATTGAAAGGCTAGAAGAGGAGAATAAGAAACCCCCAAAAACTGTATTTAGATACCTTTGTGCCTTGAGGAATCAGAGGTAAAGACTATTCAAGAGAGATTACACATGAGAAGATTTTACTATCAAAGAGTGTAAAGGATGGTGATGCAATGGACATGTATGATCGAATCAAGCAGTTAGAAGCAAGACAAATTGATTCAAGATGCACTTCTTGAAGGCTTCAATTCAAAAATTTTGAATGAGTCTTCACCCCTGTAAAGACTGGGAGGAGGTGGTCAAAATGTATAATATCAATGATGTTGTTTATAAACACTTTTAATGCTGTGAGAGGAATGGCTCAGATCTAGTTTGAAGCGTGGAACAAAGAAAATGGCTTTTTCTAGATGGAGCAATAAAAAATAAATGCAATGGGAAATTCACCTTCAAAAAGAGAAAATTGAGCCTAGAGATTTGCCATGGTCAATCTATGTGGTGAAACTACAAATGGAAGGCAATCTCTACTTGATGCGCCACTTCAATAATAAAGTGCCTAATGGCTTATGTGCTTTAGATATAACAAAACACGTTGGAGGCAATTTGAAGTGGAGTGAGGAGACATTTTAACAATGCTTTGGATGGGATCATGGCTATTGTTGGAGGGTCAAAACAGATTGTGGATTTGTCTTTCTTGCATTTGTGGATTTCACTAACTTCACAAAATTGCAATGTGCCTTTCATGCCATGGGAGATAATTTTGAGCTACCATTGTTGTGGTGCATTACATCACTTTCCATCAATCTCTTGCAAATGAGCAATTGAATTCCTAATAGTTATTTCCTTCTGGGACAAGGCAATGCATTTGAAGACCTGAGAAGAAGATCAGAGGAACATCCATGCAATTGATTTTTCTCTTCTTTCAAGTAGCAGCAGATAAAGATATGTAAGATTTGCAATATTTGGAGGCCAAAAAAGTGCTTTGGTCAAGCACTACATTCGTACATATTGTTTTGAAGACCGCAAGCTTGTTGATGTTTTTGGTGATGGATCCTTGGTTGCACAAGAAGGAAGACAACAGAAAAAAGAAGTTATATGCTTAGTTGACAAGTGTGGAGGAGGCAAAAAAACGTGGAGAAAGGCTGCTAGAATTTGTTAAGTCTCATGAACAATCCACTTCAACAATCCACTTTTCAATCAGATGACACTGTGCCTATTACAAAGGAGTGCTCTCCACAAAGAGAAGAAGAAGAACAACAACAAAATCCCTCTTTCAATGGAGGACTTTTTTGAAATGGGAGACACAGATGTTTTGAGTTTCTTGTGCATGTTAGTGTTTCTTGTTTTGCTGATTTGATACTCTTAATGTCAGATTTTGCTTTATATATTATTGATTGAGTTTGTATTTTTTATATCAAGCATTCATTTGTTGAATGTAAATAGTAAATTACTTGAGTTTTTGAATGGTGGATCTTTAGACTAAAACTATAACATTTATCTCCATGAAGACTTAATCACTTAAGAGCTTAAACTCAATAAGTTTTGGACCTTTTATCAATACCCCGTTGATATGCTACATTAGATCCTAGCATGGTAAATGTAATGATTTATAAATTGAACCTAGCTTAGACAGGTGTTGGAGCCTAAATTTAAACTAACCTTGCTAGAAGGGAGCTTATGTTTGGACTTTGAGAACTAGCATAAGTAATCATTTAGAGCATAGATTAGACTTGTGGTGGTGGCCTTAGAGACCAACATCTTAACGAGCTTGGAAAGGTATTTAAGTACTGCAATTTACTTAGTTTTAGTAGTCACTAAAGGCATAGCTTGACAAAAGGTGGGGACCTTACATGGATCCTAATTTCAAGAGGTGTGGTAGACCTTCAAACCAAGCTCATATAGCTTGGACATGTGGTGGACCTTGCATGGAGACTAGTTTAGACAAGTGTGGTACACCTTGTTAACAAACACCCATTTGTTTACATTAGCTTGAACAAGTGGTGGACCTTGCTTTTATGTTTCAATGGAGCATATTTTGGACAGGTGGTAGACCTTGTTTCTCTCCATATTTCAATGGAGAGAAACATTAGCTTGGACAAGTGGTGGACCTTGATTTTATGTTTCAAAGGAGCATATTTTTGGACAATGTGTAGACATTGTTTCTCTCCATGCTTCAATGGAACCCACCTTAGAAAAGTGAAGTACCTTGAAACCAAACCCCATAATACAACATATTAAATAGGTTGGAAAATTGGTGGGATATGAAACCATCCCATGATAGAGCATAGTATAGGTGAAAACGTAGTGGTCCTTATATCAATTACCCATGCATAGCTTGGACAAGTGGTGACCTTGATTCTCTCTTTGTTTCAATGGATCCTATCTTGGACTAGAGATATATCTTACTTATTTCCATGCTTCAATGGATTCTAGCTTGGATAAGGAGTGGACCTTCAAACAAAACTCTAGGGCATAGCATATATTAACAATTCATGGGTTTTATAGAGATTTTCTTGCCTATTTTGGAGAGTTGGTAGACCTTTCTTCTCCATGCTTCAATGGATATGAGGTTGGACAAGTGGAGATGGAGAAGTGGTCGACCTTAAAATGAAACCTCCCATACTACAACCCATCATAGATCGTATATGTAGTGGACCTTGAAACTCTTTTATGTCCCTAGCTTAGAGAAGCATTGCATCCTTGATTATCTCCATACATGAAGGCAAGTGTGGAAAAGGTGGTGCCTTCAAACCAAAATCTCTATGCAATAATAGGCAAGTGGTGGAGCTTGTTCTCTCCATGCTCCAATGGACCCTAGCTTAGACAAACAATGGAGCTTGCTTCTCTCTCATGTTTCAATGGATCCTAGCTTTAGAAAAGTGGTGGAGCTTTGCTTCTCTCCATGTTCCAATAGACCATAGCTTAGACAAGTGGTGGACCTTGAGAAAAACCCCCCCGTATACAACATATTATGGGGTTTTCATGTTTCAATGGCACCTAGCTTGGACAAAGGTAGAGCTTGCTTCTCTTCATGTTTCAATGGATCCAATCTTAGCCAAGTGGTGGACCTTGAAGACCTTGCTTCTCTTCATGCTTAAATGGAGCCGAGGTTGGACACATGTTGGAGAGAAGATGGTTGCCCATGAAATAAGACCATGCTTGCTTTAAATCAATCATATGTTGGTGGACCTTGCAATTGTTTTATATGCCTAACTTGGACAAGTGGAGGACCTTGATTACCTCTAGATATCAACAACAGCCAAGTTTGGACAAGTGTAGTACCATCAAACCAGAATCTCTATGCTACAATAGAGTATAGGTAGGACACGTGGTGAGCCTTGATATCAAACCATCGATGCTACTAGAGATGATAGGTTTCACATGTGGTGGAACCTTGTATCAATGTTTTATGTGTATTTTTTGACTAGTGATAGACCTTGAAACTAATCCCTCTAGCTACAAGAAAAAAGAGATGGCTGAGGAGGCTAGACTACTTTTGTTGCATCAATGCATCTCATGTTACCACATATGCTATAGGGTTCTTGGATTAGTGTTGGACCTTGTGTCAAATGCCCCATGTCTAGCTTGGACAAGTGGTGGACCTTGGTTCTCCTCTATGCTTCAAATGGGCAATAGATGGAGACACAGTGGCCTTTTTTTTTTCAATGATTTTATTTTTTGGAAACTTGGAGGCACCATGTAAGAGGAACTCTAAGTCTCCCATACAATGGACCTATTGGACTATAAAAGAATGATATCTTTCTTTGATCTTGTCATTATTTTATGCATAATATTTTTCTTCTTTTTGCAGACACAAGGAGTTAAGTGACATAAAAAACTAGATGTATTTCACACTATGATGGCATGAAGATCTGTTTGGGACACCAACTTTTCCCTTATTCCCAAAGATGTAATTTTCCATATTAACGGGTGAGGATTTTGAAGTGCGACTTTCATGTATTCAAGGAGCTTGTTATGGGCTATTGTGCACACTACCTGGAAAGTGGGTGTGCTATTCTAAAACTATGGAGTGCATAAGTATAGATTCAGACTGGAAAAAAATATGCAAAATATTTCCAAGAGCTTTCTAAATATTTTCTTCTAGAGGATCCAAACATAAAAGAAGAGGAAGATCAATCATACATTATTGGTTGTGTAGAACAAGGAAAGGTGTCGGGCTATATAAATAGTTCTCATAGTACAAATGTCTGTCCCAATGTACGCTATACATTTGATCCAAATTTGCCACCTTGGCATAAATGCACCTCTTCACACATCAAGTCAGAAGAATATGGCCATGTATGCATTGAGGACAAATTGTCAAGTTGAAGCAGGAGAAGAGCTGTTTGCTGACTATGACTTTACTTGACATTGTAAAGTATTGTACATGGATGAAATCTCAAGTACATGAATCATTTTAATTTCTCATGGATGAAATCTCAAGTGAATGTAACATTTGATTATTATTTAGTTATGCTCAACGAGAATCTAGAGTGCTCTTATGCTTTGTGTGTTGTCTAACTTATTTTGATTACCTTGGCCATAGAATCTTGATTCTACTCTAGATTTGTGATAAATCTTACCAAAATTTAATCAATGTCTAGGTTGGACAAGTGGTGGGGCTTCAAAAATTACTGTCTTAAACAAGTGGAGTTATCTTACTTGAGTGAGTGGTGGCCTTTGAATCCAAATCCAAGCACAAATCTGTAATTGTTTTCTTGTAGTCTAGGTTGGATTTTGGTGGACCTTGTATCCATGTTTCCTCAACAAGTTGGTGGCTTTTAGTTTTTCACTTTAAAGTAATCATCTTTAATAAAGTGTAAGATGGGAAAATGTTGAGTTAGTAGATTGTATTTTAGACAAGTGGTCTTTTGTGTACGAATGAATGAAATGAGAAGAGCCCAATTACAAGAGATCTTGGCAAAGGAGCATACACCCATTGAAAGCATGAAGGCATTCTATTGACCACTTTAGCTAAGCAATTGGGTTGTAACACAAAAGGAGTTTGAAGGTAGCCACAACAAAGGCTTATATAAATAAGGTGAAAGCTGAGAACAATCTTCTAAGGATGGATAGATACACCAACCAAGGTATCAGTGACATGTCATATATTCTTGATACACATGCTTGAACATTCATGTACATGGTATCTAACAAATCTTTCTTTTTTTTCCTCTTCCTGTAGGATCTTACAAAGGATATTACTAGATGGAGCTCAATCATAGAGATTTTGATATTTTTGCTCAAAATAATGAAGCAGACACCTACATTTTTTGTTTATCAATTTCTTGAGAGATTTTCTTTTAATTTGTAACCATCAAATGAAATGAAAAGTATCCTTCTTATTAAGATTGCTGATATTTTCTTGTTCAAAACTTTCAATTGTGATTTTATAGTTTTGTTAGCATTAGATTTGTGCTTTTTTAGTTTGAAAAAAACTGTCAAAGATCAAAGTCTTTTTGGCTTTACTTAAGTTATTAATTGTGAAAGATCCAAGTCTTTTAGCTTTACTTAAGTTATTGATTGTCTATGTAATAGTCCTTAAAACAATATCGGATGGCTTTCTTGCTCCCATGTCTCACATTGGTCTTTAGGTAAGACAAGTGGTGACCTTGAAAGTATGGTCTCATATATCGATCAAGTGAAGAGACATGAAGCTTAAATATCACTACTATGTATATAGTGTTAAAACTCCATCGAGACAAAGATACTAGAGTGTCAAATTGCAGGTTAGTTTAAGTGAAAATCCATTTGAGCTAGAAGGTAAACTTATAGAGCCTCATTTTTCTAGGATTCTACCCCATCAAGGAAGTTAGAATCTAGCACAAACCAATTAAGACTCTTTTGGAACCTAGATAGGACAATTTGTGGAACTTAAGAAACTTATATTGAGTTAGAGTCTAGTTTAGATAAGCAAAAGATTTCAAAACCAGCACTTGACTTTTTTACTATTCAAATTCAAAGTCCCTTGAGGCTAACAAATTACATACCTACTTGTAACCTAACTAATGAGTAAGTATATAGACCTAAGAAAGTATATATAATGAGTCTTCAAACTAATAAACCAAGGGAAGAGAGTAGCAAGGTCCACTACTTGTCCAAGCTCAGTTCTAGACAAGATAGAAAGATGCTAGTTCTACTAATTGTCTAATTATAGGCATGGAGATAATGATAGAACGTTAACCACTTGTCCAACCTATCATCTCTAGTAAGATGGGAGGTTTGGCCTTAAGATTCACCATGTAACCAACCTATACGTCATTGTATTATGATCCACCATTTGTCGAAGCTCTCTTCCATTAAAACATGAAAAAACTCAGCTATGTTGTACATGGGGCCTTTTTTCCAAGGTCCGCCACTTGTCAAAGCTACGATCCATTAAAACATGGAGATAAAACAAAGCTCCACCACTTGTCCAAAAACCTTTAGAGTTGCAAAGTGTAAGGGTTGTCTAAACTAGGTATGGGAAAATAGTTGAAGGTCCACCACTTGAAACATGGAGATAAGCAAGCTCCACCATGTCTCCAATATGCTAGACTCCATTGAAAAACCCTAAATCCATGATATTTTGTACATATGGGATGTACATTCAAGGTCCACCACTTGTCCAACATAGTATCCCTAGTAGCTTGATAGGTTTGGTCTCAAGATTCAACACTTGTCCACTCTATGTTTTGTATTAAAAAAGATTGGGTGTTAAGGCCCACCACTTGTCCAAGCTAACTCTATTGAAACATAGAGAGAACCAAAGGTCCACCACTTGTCAAGCTAGGCTATATTGAAACATGGAGAGAAGGATGATCCACCATTTCTCCAAGATAGGCTTATTGAAACATGGAGAGAAGCAAGCTCCACCAATGTATCCAAGCTAGGATCCATTTAATACCTAAAAACCATTATATTTTGTACATGGGGGTTTTTATTTCAAGGCCCACCACTTGTCTAACCTTTATCCCTAGTAGCACGAGTGATTTGATCTTAAGATTCACCACTTGTACACTCTATGTCATTATATTAAGAAGAACTATGTGTTACGGTCCACCACTTGTCAACCTATACGGTTATATTTTAAATGGTATCCTTTCTCACCACTTGAAATGCCCGTGATATGTTTTACATGGGGGTTTCATTCCAAGGTCCACCACTTGTCCAAGCTAACTCTATTCAAACATAGAGGGAAGCAAAGGTCCACCACTTGTCTAAGATAACACTTGTCAAAGCTAGGCTCCATTGAAACATGGAGAGAAGTAACCTCCATCATTTTTTCAAGATAGGTGCCATTCAAACATGAAGAGAATCAAGATCTACCATGTATTTAGGATGCTAGGCTCCATGGAAACACCCTTAAATCATGATCTTTTGTACATGGGGTGTTTACATTCAAGGTCCACCACTTGTCTAACCTATTATACCTAGTAGCATGAGTGGTTTGGTCTTAAGATTCACCACTTATCCACTCTATGTCATTATATTAAGAAGAACTGGTGTGAAGGTCCACCACTTGTCCAACCTATAAGGTTTTATCTTAAATGGTATTCTTCACCACTTGTCAAGGTCCATCACAACTTTTCCAACCAATAAGGTTATATCTTGAATGATATTTTTTCTCATCACTTGTAATGCGTATGCTTGTTTTACAAGGGTTTTTGTTCCAAGATCCACCACTTGTCCAAGCTAACTCTATTGAAACATAGAGAGAAGGAAAGGTCCACCACTTCTCCAAGATAGGCTCCATTGAAACATGGAGAGAAGAATGCTCCACAATTTCTCCAAGATACGTTCCATTGAAACATTGAGAGAAGCAATCTCCACCATGTCTCCAAGCTAGGCTCCATTGAAATACCCTAAACCCATAACATGAGGGGTTTACATTCAAGGTCCACCACTTGTCCAACCTATTATCCCTAGTAGCACGAGTGTTTTGGTCTCAAGATTCCCACTTGTACACTCTATGTCATTATATTAAGAAGAAATATGTGTTAAGGTCCACCACTTGTCCAACCTATAAGGTTATATCTTAAATGGTATCCTTTCTCACTACTTGAAATGCCCATGATATGTTTTACATGGGGGTTTCATTCCAAGGTCCACCACTTGTCCAAGCTAGGCTCATTGAAACATGGGAGAGAAGGAACCTCCACCGTTTCTCCTAGATAGGCTCCATTGAAATATGGAGAGAAGTAAGCTCCACCATGTCTCCAAGAGGCTAGGCTCCATTGAAATACCCAATACCCATGATATTTTGTACATGGGGGGTTTACATTCAAGGTCCACCACTTGTCCAACCTATTACCCCTAGTAGGTTTGGTCTCATGATTCACCACTTGTCCACTCTATGTCATTATATTAAGAGGAATTCGGTGTTACAGTTCACCACTTATCCAAACTATAATGTTATAGCTTGAATCATATTTCTTGTCACCACTTGTAATGCCCATGACATGATTTACATGGGGGTTTTGTTCCAAGGTCCACCACTTGGACAAGACTTTTCCAAGCTAGGCTTCATTGAAACATGGACCTTAACACTAGGTTGGTAATGGGACACTTTTATGTCCTGTTAAGTGACCGTTTTCCTTGAATTATGTCAAGAGTTTCAAAATGGATTTTCAGGTGCTATCTGTCTAGAAATTTGTCTCATGAACTAAAAAAAAACTCGACATTTTTTTGAAATATCAATTTCATCTTTAACCTTGTCCTTGCAGAGCATTTTACTACCTAAACTGTGTGAAAAAACCGGTCCTGTTTTTGGGTTTTTTCAACTTTTTGCAACTATACCACTCTAGAATTCATGTTTGTGAGGTCTATAATGCTACAAAAACTATCTTTAGTAGTCCTCAACATGTCCTGATGCTTCTAGGGAGAAATAAATGTTAAAGTTGTAAGTTATGACCAAATTACAAAAATTGTCAAATCTTGGTTTTTTAGACAATTTTAGCTCCTCTATGATTTTTTTGGTGGCTTTCATGATATCCAAATGCAGTTTTGATTTTCTATGTGGCATATTGTAACATAAAGCTAATATTCCTTGAGTTTTGGGGCACCTAATACCCTATTTTCAATAGTAGACAACGATGGTTGATTTTTTCAATTATAGAAGAAAACTAAACATTTTAGTATATCAAGTATAGCTTTTTCAATATTGTTAGTTTCTTGTGACAACTACATGCATTTTGTAGGTAGTAACCATATCTAGTCATAAGGATCAAACTTGGCTAGATATTGAATAGTTTCTATGGGATTCTACAACTCATAATGTTGAACCCAGTTTTTTCATGTTTGTTGTATTTAGCACTTCATCTTTTTCTCCAAGATTCCCCTGGTAGGAGGGTAATATTATTTTGACATGCTCCATGGCTCCTTATGAACCTAAAGGAATAGGGAACTAAGAAAACATGCATATATTATTTGTATTGAGCGTGGCTATAGAAACTTTGATGATAGGTTTGAAGAATGGTAAACATTCAACTTTTTTGTACCTATTTCTTTTGGCAAAGCAAAAAATAGTGAGTGAGAAGAAATCATATGTTCAGATCACCAACCCATTGAAGTTAACTAGGGAATTTATCTCAAGTCCTACAGAAATCCCTAATCTTATTTTTATGCAACAAAACGTAAGAAATGACTATTTTGATGAAAACGTACTCGTCCATCAACTTTGGAGGCTTGGTGTGACCAAAAGATGAAAACTTTACAAGTTTCTTATTTTTTCCATGTGTAGTAGGCCTTGAACTATAACCTGATGAAAGGATTTTACAAAATGAGTGGATCTACTATGGTTTTGGAGGTTTTTTTCAAAACCCTGAAAGGACACTTTTATGTCTTGTTAGGTTACCAACCTAGTGTTAATACCAAATTATTCCTAGTAGCATGAGTGATATTTTGTACATGGGGGTTTTACATTCAAGGTCCACCACTTGTTCAACCTTTTTTCCCTAGTAGGTTTGGTCACAAGGTTCACCACTTGTCCACTCTATGTCATTTTATTAAGAATAATTGGGTGTTAAGGTCCAACTTGTCCAACCTATAAGGTTATATATTGAATGGTTTTTTTCTCACCACTTGTAATGCCCATGATATGTTTTACATGGGGGTTTTGTTCTAAGGTCCACCACTTTTCCAAGCTAACTCTATTCAAATATATATAGAAACAAAGGTCCACCACTTGTCCAAGCTAGGCTCCATTGAAACATGGACAGAATGATGCTCCACAATTTATCCAAGATAGGATCCATTGAAACATGGAGAGAAGCAAGCTTTACCATGTTTCCAAGCTTGGCTCCATTGAAACACTCTAGGGGGTTTTATTTCAAGGCCCACAACTTGTTTAACCTACTATCCCTAGTAGCATGAGTGGTTTGGTTTCAAGATTCACCACTTGTACACTCTATGTCATTATATTAAGAAGAAAAATGTGTTAAGGTCCACCACTTGTCCAGCCTATAAGGTTATATCTTAAATGGTATTTTTTCTCGCCACTTGAAATGCCCATCATGTGTTTTACATGGTAGTTTCATTCCAAGATCCACCACTTGTCCAAGATAACCATATTCAAACATAGAGAGAAACAAAGGTCCAGGAATTGTCCAAGCTAGGCTCCATTGAAACATGGAGAGAAGGATGCTCCACCATTTCTCCTAGATAGGATCCATTAAAACATGGAGAGAAGTAAGTTCCACCATGTCTCCAAGATGCTAGGCTCCATTGAAATACCCAAAACCCATGATATTTTGTACATGGGGAATTTACATTTAAGGTCAACCACTTGTCCAACCTATTATCCCTATAGGTTTGGTCTAACGATTCACCACTTTTCCACTCTGTCATTATATTAAGAGGAATTGGGTGTTAAGGTCCACCACTTTTCAACTCTATGTCATTATATTAAGAGGAATTGGGTGTTAAGGTCCACCACTTGTCCAGCCTATAAGGTTATACCTTGAATGGTATTTTTTCTCACCACTTGTAATGCCCATGACATGCTTTACATGGGGGGTTTTTTCCAAGGTTCACCACTTGTCCAAGCTAATTCTATTGAAACATAGAGAGAGACAAAGGTCCACCACTTATTCAAGCTAGGCCCCATTGAAACATGGACCTTAATACCAAATTATTCCTAGTAGCATGAGTGATATTTTGTACATGGGGGGTTTGCATTCAAGGTCACCACTTGTCCAACCTACTTTTCCTAGTAGGTTTGGTTGCAAGATTCACCACTTGTCCACTCTATGTCATTATATTAAGAATAATTTGATGTTAAGGTCCACCACTTGTCCAACCTATAAGGTTATATATTGAATGGTATTTTTTCTCACCACTTGTAATGTCCATGATATGTTTTACATGGGGTTTTGTTTTAAGGTCCACCACTTGTCTAAGCTAAATCTGTTCAAACATAGAGAGAAACAAAGGTCCACCACTTGTCCAAGCTAGGCTCCATTGAAACATGGAGAGAATGATGCTCCACCACTTATCCAAGATAGGCTCCATTGAAACATGGAGAGAAGTAAGATCCACCATGTCTCCAAGATGCTAGGCTCCATTGAAATACCCAAAACCCATGATACTTTGTACATGGGGGGTTTACATTCAAGGTCCACCACTTGTCCAACCTATTATCCCTAGTAGCATGAGTGGTTTGGTCTCAAAATTCACCACTTGTCCACTCTATATCATTATATTAAGACGCTTCAATGGAGTGCACCCCACTCTAAAGGGACTTCAATGTACTATTGGAGTGCATCCTATTATAAGGGGACTCTGATGTATTGCTAGAGTGCACCCAAATTTTTGGGGACTCGTTTTTTATTTGATTGGGGCCTATGTTGGATCATTTAGTAAAAGAAATTCATTTTTTGTCATTCATATCGAGGTTGCATTTATTTGTAACTAGGAGAGAATTGATGTTTGATATCAAAATAAAACTTGTAAGTATGGATTAGAGAATTCATGGACTTTAAATATGTGAGAGGGATCTTTTTCTTGGCACAAATGTTTGCTTCAAGAATTGTATCATTACATGCTTTATGTAAAAGATTTTTAGAACCTAAAAGATTTTGAAAAGAAAACTATGGAATCTAAGTGCATGTATTCCTGAATGGCTTGAAAGTTGATGTATACATGCATGTCGCCTTGATGAAGGTTTAGATCTAACAAGATGCAAAGCTAGAATTCTTGGACGTTACCTTTGTCAATTTGGTATGAAATAACATATTTAACTTTCTTTTCTTATGGGTAGAAAATATATTATTATGTGCATTTGGAACCTAATTGCTTGACCTTCAAACCAACATTTCTATGTTATTTTTTCATATACTTTTTTGTAATAGATTAAGATTGTGGATACAAGGTCCACCACTTGTTCAAGCTGGATCTAATATAGTATATATAATGAGTCTTCAAACTAGTAAACCAAGGGAAGAGAGAAGCTAGCAGGGTTCATCACTTTTCTAAGCTCATCTCTAGACAACATAGAGAGATGCTAGGTCTACTAATTGTCTAATATAGTCATGGAGAAATGATAGAAGGTTGATCCACTTGTCCAAGCTATCATCTCTAGTAAAATGGGAGGTTTGGTCTTAAGATTCACCCTGTAACTATCCTATACTTCATTTTATTATGAAGAGTAGAAAATAAAAGCTCCACCACTTGTCTAAGGTAGTTCCAAAATCAACATGGAGAGAAGCAAGCTTCACCATTTGTTCAAGATAGGTTCCATTAAAACATGGAAAAACTCATATATGTTGTACATGGAAGCTTTTTTCCAAGGCCCACCACTTGTCCAAGCTAGGATCCATTAAAACATGGATAGAAACAAGGCTCCACCACTCGTCCAACCTTTAGAGCTGCAAAGTGTACCGATTGTCTAAACTAGGCATGGGGAAAATAATAGAAGGTCCACCACTTCTCCAATATATTATCTCTAATAGCATGGGAGGTTTGGTCTCAAGATTTAGGAATTGGATGACCTATATTTCATTGTAATATGATGAATTTGGTTTTAAGGTCAACTACTTATCCAAGCTATAAGTTTATATCTTGAATGGTGTTTCTTCCCATCACTTAGAAAACCAATGATATGTTGTACATGGGGGGGTTTGTAACAAGGTCCACCACTTGTCCAATCTAGTTTCATTGAAACATGAATGAAGGCAAGCTCCACCATTTGTTAAAGCTAGACTCCATTGAAATCTAGAAAATCCATGCTATGTTGTACATTGAGTTTTTGTTTTAAGGTCCAACACTTGTCCAAGCTAAGCTCCATTTAAACATGGAGAGGAGAAACACTCCACCACTTGTCCAAGCTAGGAGACATTGATAGTAGTTGGTTTAGTTTGAATATCCACCACGTGTCTAAGCTAACTCTATTGAAACATAGAGAGAACCATAGGTCCACCAATTGTCCAAGCTAGGCTCCATTGAAACATGGAGAGAATCAAAGGTCCACCATTTCTCCAAGCTAGGCTCTAGTTGTCCAACCTATACAGTTATATCTTAAATGGTAATCTTTCTAATCACTTGGAATACCCATGATATGTTTTACATGGGGGTTTGTACCACTTGTCCAAGCTAACTCTATTGAAACATAGAGAGAAGCAAAGGTCCACCACTTCTCCAAGCTAGTCTCCATTGAAACAAGGAGAGAAGAAAGCTCCATCATTTCTCCAAGATAGGATAGCCTAGATAATTTCACCTTGAAACCAACCTTCCTATGAGGCAATAGAGCATATGCTACATACTTTATGTATTCCCCATGCCTCAAATTAAGAAGTTCTAGATTAGAAGTGGACTTTGCTTGAATGTCACATGTAATAAAGTAAGGAAAAATAGGCAAGTGGATTGTATTGCTCGATGGATCCTTGCTTTCACAAGTTGTGAACCTTGAGCCACTTTTACATTAACTTGGACAAGTGGTGGACCTAGAAACCAAGCTCTCCATGTTGAGATAAGTTGTAGGTAGGACAGTAGAACATAGACAACCATAATGGATGCAATATACTCGTCTCCTAATAATCCATTTGATTAAAACCATGGCATTTTAGTTGTTTTCATTGTGTATTGTATGTGCATAAAGTGGAATGAGACCTTAAGAAAACTCAATTTTTTTTCAAAATCACTATATTTTGTCATGATAATATTGAAATTTGTCCAACATGGGAATTGATATTTTCCCACTTTACCTGGTCTTAAAATCAAAACATGGGCATATGGATCTCCTGATCCACTGTACTTTTTGGGTACGCATTTGCCACTTGAGATGGTCGCATATGTCTGGACTATGCAAGCATTCTTACAACACGTGGTCCTCCTAGTGTGGTTTCTCTAGGTTCATAATCTCCTCTTGGCACTACTAGTGGTATCCTATCGGCTATGCATTTTTCAAGTCAATCTCGTGTAATAGTCGGAGGAATTCTAGTGGTGTAAGTCACATCATGAATAGTATTGCCCCTATGTGTGTTCATGGAATCCCTAGACCCTGTTGATCCTAAAGGCCCTGTGTTTGGGACTCATTCATGTCCAAAAGAATCTTCCACACTGGTTCTCACTGGACTCACATGTGCAGTCTTCGGTTTTGTGTGAGTAGTTGTGGCTTTTTCACCTCTTCTAAAGTTACATAGTATTGGTGGAGTGGTCCCCCAAAATATCTATATGTATTTAACTCCTTACGATCCATAGGAGAGTACTTTTGGCCATACTTGTCTATTATGACCACCCAAATACTTCTCCCTTTCGTGTACGTAAAAACATATAGTTTTTTACGGTTAGTCGATTCCTTGATGCGCGGTTTGTCACATCTATAAAAGAGTGTTTGTTCTCCAATAGTAAACATATATAGCCCCACATACGTGTTGTCTATATTAAGACATTCTGTTTCATTGGTGCATATCTGCACCACGTTTTGCCTATCCACCTTGGGTAGCTCATGTGGCAATTGTTGATCTTGGTTCCAATCATCCCCCATTTGTCCACAATAAAGGAGTTCTGAACCACTAGGTACATCATTCCCTCTTTGTCAAAATATATATCCACGTCATAATCAGCATCTACAAGGTCTCTGAACTTGCTCGGGTTATTTTCCAACTTAATATAGTAGCGGTCCATTTTATTCTTATAGATTTTGGCCTTAAGCACATTTTCAAATTTAAACTTCAAATCTCCTGGATCAAACACCATCGAGATCACATAGCATTGATGGGCTCATCAATATACTACAGCTTCACCTAAAGCATAGTGCAACACCCACATCCCGTAAACTGTTGGCAACGTAAGCTCGTTACCAGAAAGCATTAAAGAAATCTGACTCCCTTTTACTGGCAGCCAAGACATCATTGACATAAGCATCAATAGGCATAACATCCAAATCCAGCCACATCTGGAACATTGTCCAAGGAAATGAAAAACCTTAAGTATTTTATTCTGTATCAAGGATGATTTAGCATCATCACCCCCTCTAGCTTCATAGCCATCACGAAAAACCTTAGGAGTCTCTCGACCTGTATCATCAGACGAATTTTTACCTATTGGGATTTCAACTTGATCATGAAAAACAGCTTTATCCTGTAGATCTTCATTCATAACATCCTTGGGAAAATCACCCTTAGAAGTCTCAACATTAATCAAAACTGTAGAAGTTATCTCCTCATGTAGTCCATGTACAAGCGTATATGTAAAATCCCTGTCCGATAACCTGTTCACAATCAATATGATCCAAGCAATCTTCATACTCGATATCATCCTCTGCTTCCTCATTTGCATCCATGTTACTTAGCAATACATAATAGAGTTGTAAAGTCTCATTTGGCACCCCCTCTGAAGAGGTATATGCATCTGAAAGCTCTTCTATACTATCATAAACATCTCCTTCAGATCTAGACATAAATTCACCGATTATAGCATCCTCTTCTATGATAGCATCATCTGCAAGCATATTGTTAGTAGCAATCATAGGTTCATTGACATCCTCAGGCTCATCCTGTGCTGGGTCCACAATCTTAGTCACTTCATCATCTATTGTGTATATGATAGCTTTGTTTATGCAATCATTTGCAGTAGACATGCTATCCTACTCGACAGCTATAGTGCAAATAACTTCAGTAACATCCTGTAGAGGTTCATCTCTTTGATAAACTCTTTCAGAATAACCCATGTCAAGGTCAGCAGCTTGTGAACCACTTGATGTACAGTCTATGTCTTCATTGAAACCATTATTTGAGGTAGCATCCATGCGAGCAATCTTTGAAAAAAATTCATACAAATCTGTTTCAGCATTAAATTCATCATTTAACTTTTCTTCGTTGCTCAAATTAAGCTCCTCTGAAACTGAATCTGCTACTTCCAGCTTAGCATTCTCTTTGGATTTACTTCTTGCAGAAATATGCTCCCAGAATTCATCATAGTTGAGGATCTGCATCTGATCCCCTTCACCTTTACTGAAGACAACCTTATTTCGTTCAGTCATCTTCTTTATTTCCGGATCTAGAATCCTTAATCTTTCGTAAATATATTCCTCTGCAAAATGCTCCCACCGTGTGGGATATTCTTCTGCCACTTCTTGAACCTGCTTTTTAAAATCCGAGTTTACAGCCTCTTCAAAAGTTGCAATCATCTGATCTTCCGAAACATTTTGGCTCTTCATCTCAGCTTCATAACATGCAATAAAACCTTCTGGATCATATCCCTGAAAATTATAATACTGCTCCCAAACAGCATCAAGTGCTATCTCTAAAGCATCATCAATCTGCTTTTTTATCTGCATGGCTTTTGCTTCCTACAGATACCCCTGAACCAATTCCATCATTTTTGAAAAAACTATAAACTGCCAGATTTTTATCAAATCCATTGGCACCGAAATCTTCAATAAACTGCTTTAACACTAGGTTGGTAATGGGACACTTTTATGTCTTTTATGTCCTGTTAAGTGACCATTTTCCTTGAATTATGTCAAGAGTTTCAAAATGGATTTTGAGGTGCTATCTATCTACAAAGTTGTCTCATGAGCTGAAAAAAACTCGACATTTTTTCGGAATATCAATTCCATCTTTAACCTTGTCCTTGCACAACATTTCACAACCTAAACTGTGTGAAAAAACGGGTCCTGTTTTTGCCATTTTTCAACTTTTTGCAACTATACTACTCTAGAGTTCATGTTTGTGAGGTCTATAATGTTAGAGAACTATCTTTAGTGGTCCTCAACATGTCCTGATGCTTCTAGGGAGAAATAAACGTGAAAGTTGTAAGTTATGACCAAATTACAAAAATTGTCAAATCCTGTTTTTTAGCCTATTTTAGCTCTTCTATGATTTTTTTGGTGGATTTCATGATATCCAAATGCAGTTTTGATTTTCTATGTCGCATATTGTAACATAAAGCTAATATTCCTTGAGTTTTGGGGCACCTAATACCCTATTTTTCATAGTAGACAACGATGGTTGATTTTTTCAATGATAGAAGAAAACTAAACATTTTAGTATATCAAGTATAGCTTTTTCAATATTGTTAGTTTCTTGTGACAACTACATGCATTTTGTAGGTAGTAACCATATCTAGTGATAAGCATCAAATTTGGCTAGATATTGAATAGTTTCTATGGGATTCTACAACTCATAATGTTAAACCCAGTTTTTTCATGTTTGCTGTATTTAGCACTTCATCTTTGTCCCCAAGATTGCCCTTGGTAAGAGATGTATTATTCTTTTGACATGCTCCATGGCTCCTTATGAACCTAAAGGACAACAGAGAACTAAGGAAACATGCATATATTATTTGTATTGAGCGTGGCTATAGAAACTTTGATGATAGGTTTGCAGAAAGGTAAAAATTCAACCTTTTTTGTACCTATTTCTTTTGGCAAAACAAAAAATAGTGAGTGAGAAGCAATCATATGTTCTGATCACCAACCCATTGAAGTTAACTAGGGAATTTATCTCAAGTCCTACAAAAATCCCTAATCTTATTTTTATGAAACAAAACGTAAGAAATGACTGTTTTGATGAAAATGTACTGGTCCATCAACTTTGGAGGCTTGGTGTGACCAAAAGATGAGAAATTTTACAAGTTTCTTATTTTTTCCATGTGTAGTAGGCCTTGAACTATAACCTCATGAAAGGATTCTACAAAATGAGTGGATCTACTATGGTTCTGGAGGTTTTTTTCAAAACCCTGAAAGGACACTTTTATGTCCTGTTAGGTTACCAACCTAGTGTTAACTGTTCTGGCATATCCATCTTAACCTCCCACCCCGGCTCGTTTCGCGTCGGGTTCACCAAAGATGTCGGGGGATATGGGTTCGCGAGGTGAGTTGGGTCAGCACCGGCGGGCTGCTTGCTGTGGAAAATAAGAGAGACAAGACGCATGGCACAAGGCAACAAATCCTGTGAACACTTTAAATACTTAAAACTCGACAATCGAAATGGTTTAAACTGCTAATGATTAGCCGAAGTGGAATTCGATTCCAAAGGTGTGTCGTTAACGGCACTGATGGAGTTAGGAGAGTTTAATGCTCTCGAATTAGATCAAGACTGTAAAATTTCCACTTATACTCGCCATTAGAGTCTTTATAAAATGATTAGGAGGTAAGTATCCGACAAAATCCCCTGCTTGATACCCTTGTATCTTTCAAATACAGTAGAGAGATTTTATCCTCTGTCCTTGCTTACTTGAGAGCGACTCTCCTCCAGTTTACCAGAAGGCCGAGAGAGATAGAGCCCTTTGATTTGCCTTACTTCTTCCTTCTTTGGTAACCGACTTCAAAAGAGAGAAAGAAAGAGCGAGCTTTGCCTTCCCTTGGTTTGCTTGTCCCGCGTTGCTTCTTTGTAGCCCCTCGATCGCTCATCGTCTCCCTTACATGCTCCTCTCTTGATTACGGCCGAGAGAGAGATTGCTTGGTTAGCGAAGGATGAGAGCGAGAAAGATTCTTGGTTTGATTGGAGATGGAGAGAGAGAGAGAGACCTCGCCTTGGCTCCCTTCAGCTCCTTGCCTTCCTTCGTTATGCCTTGAATCCCATCTCCCCATTCTCTCCTCGCCTTGCTTCCCTTTCGTTCCTAGCCTTCTTTCGTTAACTTGCCCTTTAGCTTCGAGAGCTAGAGCTTGCTCTGTGTTCTTCTTCCCCCTCCTTCCATGTTCCCAATCACTTGCCCTCACGCTCCTCCTTCCTCGTTCTTCCTCTCTCCTCATTATCTCCTCCCCTCGTCTGCTTTTTCCCAACAGAAAGACAAAAAAAACCTTATTTTTGCCCCGGCCCATCAGTCACGGCGCCGTGACTAATGTGGCGCGGGACCCTTCATGATGACGTGGCAACTGAATGACTGTCAGTGTTGATCTAGTCATGGCCGGTACTGAATGGAGCGCCCTGGAAAGCTGAGCAATGTTTGCTTCTTGGTCGCCATCTCCTGAGGCCTGTAGCCGCCACTGCGAGTTCATATGTGCTCGCGTTCTGCCTTCCTCGCTACCTGCACGCCTGCTCACGCCATCCCTTCTTTTCATTGGTTCACACCCCCTTTTTAAAATAGGGTGGCCATTGTGATTTTATGGGCGGTGGGCGGCCCTTAAAAGGCACCCCATTTGCATGCATAGCTTCATGTCGACCAAGGCATTGCCAAGCATCTCCGCTCCGGTTCCCCTTAAGGACATCCCATTTGGCATACATATAGGCACTTCATTTGGCATGCGGCATCGATCAAGGATTTGCTCCACAAAAAAAAAGGGCATCATATTTGGTACACATGCCGGCTAAGGCAATGCCAAGCATGACATCTCTCTCAAGCAGTCCTTAACTAACAATATCTTCGTGAAAGATGATGCCTGCATTACCTTTTGGACAGTGCTATACGCCTTCAATATGCAAGAATAAGTGATTGTATTCGGAGAGTTTTCCTCTCTTTGTATTTGCTCAAAATTACCAATTTTTTGAGCCCTGCCTCTGTTGGATTTATCCCGTAATCATTGCATTCCAAGAGATCACATTCGAACATGAAGCTCTTCAAGCACTTTTTGTACCACATTTGGCGCACATGTAGACTATTGTAATACTGCTCCTGGCAATATACCCTGCTATTAATACACTACATGAGATAACATCTCGGACAAGATTCTCCTCGACCACTCACTCTAATGCATTCCAAAACTTTATCGAGAGCCAAAATCTCCCAGATGGCACTCCGATCATGTGGACTGGAGTGGCACGGAACCGGCCCCCGGTGAAACTTTAAAGGTTGATATCTTGGCGACCGAGACTCGGATCCACTGATCTGAAAAGACCAACGCACTCCACAAAGTGAGCACTTCAGGCCCGTGTATTCATTTCATCTATGTCACCTCAGCTGCAGTTGCCTAATCCGGTATAGATTTGCAATCAACTTGAACTTTAAACTGCCATAACTTCTTCATCGTAGCTCCAATCGACAAGCCATAAAGACAAGCCGGTAGAGCACTTTAAGCACTACAGTTCTAGATCATAAACTCTCATTTGTGCTCACTTCAAGATTAATCATTTTTGGCATCATTAAGGAATATGTTGGCCCTTTTAAGACACATCTCGCATAAATTAATCATTAATCTTGGCTTGTTATCAAGCCTTGATCACTGACCATTAAATGTGTAGGCTTCAAAGAAGCTTAGCTTGTATTTCTTTGCTCTGTTTCTCTACATGGCAACGGAGTTGCACGACACCGAGTTACCTCATTAGCTAGTTTGACTTCCCTATCTGATCTTACTTGCTGGGTAGTATCCTCTAGTACCTGCAACCTATCAAAAAATGCTTGATAGCTATGAGCTTACAGCCGTTCCCATTAGTTGTGGATTTCAATTGGCAAGATTTAACTAGTTTTTTAATAACACACAATTCTGCACACAACATCAACAATTTAGGTCCAATTTCAATTTTGAAAGAAACACCAGGGTCCTGTGGACTACCTCTTTGTGTAGTGAAATTCTGTTTCTTTTCTGACTCAGAGGAACATGGATCACGATCCATGTTGGGAAGCCAAATGGACTTTTCTTGATACCATTAGGTTCATCATGATTAGGAGATCTTATGGTATCAAAATTTTTAGAAATGAACCTCTGGATTGGAATCCAGGTCAATTCTGTCACTTTGCCAGAGTTCCTGCCAGTTTTGGGCTTTGGTATGGTTTTTTGTATCCAAATTTTGTTTTGAAAGGACCATCAGACTCTTTGTGATTCCCTCTAGCTATGGTGTATCTTTTGTATCAAAATGTGTCAGAGGAACATGGATCACGATCCATGTACCTTAGTACAAGAATGTACTGAAACTTGACTCATAGCTAGTCCTTGGCCTATAGATACTAGCTATATGGTTTTTAAGTGTTTTGGAGTTTTCTAGGTCAACGAAGAGTCAGTTCTAGTGTCTACTCCAGTGTTTTCTCCCTTGAGATGATTTTTGCCTCTTTTTCCCACTTTTTGAACTTTTTTGATAAGGGTCCCTTGGGAGAAAGTACTTCAAATGTTATCACTTTTCTATTTGCCCAATATCAGCTCAATATTCTAAAAAGGTACATGGATTGCAATCCATGTTTGACAAGATTTTGGAATGATACTTTGTGAGTTTGTGATAAAAGGACTGGTGATACTACTCCCCAAATCCTTTTGGATTTAATCAATTTTTCCCAAGTCAAAAGCAAGAATGTGTGTCAGTTTTGCGGTTTTTTGCAAACAACTCTTTTTTGGGTATTTTGATCAGGTTTTTTCACATTTTGTCTATGGCGCCTTTTGAAAAAGTTGTTCCGTTAGTTATCTAGAGTGTACCGGTCAAACTTCACTGTCAGATGTCTTCATGGTAGAGGATCGCGATCCATTTTGTGAAGCATCTGGTCATGTTTCCTGGTTCTGTTGGTTCCTTGCTTCTAGTTGATCCCAATTCTCTTCCCTCTTTGAATTTGGATAAGTAAAAGTTCAGCTGTTTCTTATTTTTCTCAATTTCCAAGGTTTTGCTCTACTCAACCCAATTTCTTGATTTAAATGATCTTTTATCACTCTATTTGTCACGGGAACCGAATAATAGAGATAGACAGCAAAACAGAGGAAGAAATCTTTGTATTGATAGTGTTTGATACAACAGAGGAGCAATTGAATATATATATGGGCGCACTCCGTTGTACGGAGCTCGAACCTCCCGACCACCCCCGAGCTTCAATTCGCTTGCATGCAGCGTCTCACTCGCACTCGCACTCTCACTCTCACTCTCACTCGCACTCGCACTCGCACTCACAGAAGAGAGAATGGTGAATCCCCCCCAAAACGCACCACCCGTCCTTCTATTCTCCTCCAAAAAGCCTGCGACCTCTTAAAATAGCCGCTTTTCTATTTTTGGCGCTCGGTCGACTCGACTTGCGCGCCAATATACCTACGAGAACAAGGTAAAAAAAACGTGATTTTCAGCTGTCTTCAACTGAACATAACTCCCAAACGGAGCCAAAACAGCCCAAGTCCGTCTCATACAATCTTGTTGCCCTCGCTGCGCTCTTCGACAGCTATGTGATGGAAAATTTCCATAGCCTGCTCCGATTTGCTGAAAATCAACCTGCAAAATAGCATTTTCTACAAAAACGATGCAAAAACAGCAAATCCAACTTTTTTCTTAATCTTTGGCCTTCAACGAGCATCAAAACATCAAAATCTCTAAAGACTCAAAGAACCAAAGTTGTTCCTTATAACGCAGGCTTCAATCGTTTCAGACATCACTTTTTCAAAATCCCACGTTAACGCCTTCAAAAAAGCCCCGGAAAGTGCCTTCCGGATCAAAAAATTTTATCGGACGAAAACAATCCACACATCCTTCTACACAGTGGACTAACTTTAAAATGACAAAAACTTCCTAGAAAACAAAATTTATTACTAAAACACCTCGAAATCAAGTCTTGTTACAATCTCCCCTTTTCAAAATTAACTATGTCCTCAGAGTTGGAAGGAGGGAAATTCGCTTTGCAAAACACTAAGATCAACCCAAGATGCATCCTCTACTGGATAGTTCTGCCACTTAACCAAAACTTCCACAATGTCTCTATTTCTCAAATGTTTGACATGCCTATCTAGCACTAAATCTGGTTCTACTGTCAATGTTCCGTCATCTTTCAACTTAGAGTTGTCCTGTAAAACATGGTGCACGTTAGGAACATACTTTTTCAATAAACTCACATGAAATACAGGATGCACTTTGACATGAGAAGGCAATTCCAATTTGTAAGCTAATGAACCAATGCGCTTCAAAATTTTAAATGGCCCAGCAAATCGTAGAGACAATCGCTTATCCTTCCCAAGAATTAAATGAGACTTCTCGGGAATAACTTTTAAGAAAACCATCTCCCCAGTTTCATACTCCACAACCCGATGTTTCTTGTCATAATACAATTTATGTCTCTTTTGGGCTTCTCTAATATTCCCCCTGATTTTGGCCAACTCGTTATCCATCTTTTCAGGCATCTCACGTGACAGTTCTACCTTATTCCTTGAGCCAAGAAAATTTATAGGTGTGGGACAGTTATAGCCATACATTGCCTCAAACGGAGTCATCCTAATAGATGAATGATATGAACTGTTGTATGCAAATTCAAGCAAAGGCAAATATTCATTCCAATTAGATTGGTTTTCATTGACATACATTCGTAACATATCTTCTAAAATACGATTCACCCTCTCCGTTTCCGCATCGTTTTGAGGATGGAAAGCATTAGACATGCGTAACTGGGTACCTATAGAGTCAAAAGTCGCTCTTCAGAAATGAGAAGTGAACTTAGAATCTCTATCAGACACTATGCTCTTGGGCATGCCATGCAAACGAAATATCTCTTTCATAAACAAGTATGCAATGGTCAATGCAGTATAAATTATTTTTACAGGAAAGAAGTGAACTTGTGTTGTGAGTCTATCTACCACCAGAAAGATCAAATCATACCCTCCACGAGTAGTAGGAAGTCTAATGATAAAGTCCATGGATATACACTCCCACTTCTGTAAAGGAATGTCTAAGGGTTGAAGGTCACCAGGCATCCTCTTATGCTCAATCTTAACTTGTTGACATTGAAAGCACTCACACACATAATTCTTAACATCCAATTTCATATGCAGCCAAAAGAATAAGGTTTTAATCTTTTCATATGTCTTACTCAATCCAGGATGACCAGAAAAAGGTGAGTTATGACACTCATGCAGAATTTGACTCTTAAAAGCAGAATTTGTAGGAATACACAAGCGGTCATAATAATACAGATTTCCCTTATACAAGTGATATCTGTTCTCATATATCTCACCAATATTCTCACGCAAGAATTTCAAAATAGGCATGTAAAAAGAATCGCTTTCAACTTCGGCATGTATCTCATCAACCAAATTGGATTGCACAACAGTCAACAAATTACACATGGGCCTACGACTCAATGCATCTGCAACTTTATTTTCTTTCCCACACAAATACTTCAAGTCAAAATCATACTCAGCCAACAATTCAATCCATCTCCTTTGTCTGTTGTTTAACAATGGCTGCGTGAAAATATACTTCAAACTTTGATGATCAGTACGCAATTCAAATTTGACACCAAGCAAAAGATGACGCCAATGTTTCAATGCATGAACAACAGCAAGCAATTCTAGATCATGTGTTGCATAGTTCAATTCATGTCGTCTTAATTTCCTAAACTCATATGCAACTACTCTTCCTTCTTGTGTCAAAACACAACCTAATTGTTCACCACTAGAGTCAGAGGACAAAACAAATGGTTTGCCCATCTCAGGAACTTTTAAAACATAATTTTCCGCTATTTTAGCCTTCAAGGTCTCAAAAGCAGTCTCACAGCTAGAAGTCCACACAAAACCCTTGTCTTTCTTGGTCAATTCGGTCAAAGGACTTGCTATCTTAGAGAAATCTTTAATGTGTGCTCTCTCATATTGTGCTAGACCCATAAAGCTTCTCACATCCCTTAATGACTTTGGTGTTGGCCACTCCACAATAGTTTTAACTTTGTCAAGGTCAATGTGAATCCCCTCTTTAGAAATCACTCTTCCCAAGTACACAATCTGATCCTTTGCAAAAGTACACTTACTTGCTTTGGCATACAATTTATGTTCACGCAAAACCTCAAATGTTTTCTTTAAGTGCAATGCATGATCTTCTTCATTCTTAGAATACACAAAAATATCATCTAAGAATACCAGAATGAAGTCATCAAGATACGGGTGAAAAATATTATTCATTAAGCACATGAAAGTTGTTGGTGCATTAGTCAAACCAAAAGCAAGAACTGTAAATTCATAATACCCATAACGTGTACGAAAAGCAGTCTTTGGAATGTCCTCGACCTTAATGCGGATTTGATGGTAGCCAGAACGAAGATGAACCTTTGAAAATATTGTGGCACCACTCAAATGGCTAAGCAATTCATCTATGTGAGGAAGAGGATATTTGTTCTTAATGGTCTGTTTGTTTAACCCCCTGTAGTCAATGCATAACCGATATGTACCATCCTTTTTCTTTTGGAATAACACAGGACTGCCCCAAGGAGATACACTAGGTTTAATAAAACCTTTTTTCAAAAGGTCATCAAGTTGTATCTTGAGCTCTTTAAGCTCATCAATATTGAACCTGTATGGAGCCCTTGAATAAGGTGTTGCTCCTGGATATAGATCTATGGCGTGGTCTACCGCTCTAGGCGGAGGCATACCAGGAAGATCGTCCGGGAACACATCCTTAAATTCATGTAAGAGATCCTCTACAAATTCTGGATTTTCCCCTTTCTGTTTATTCCCATAATCCTCTTTAATCTCGTTAGCAAACATAAGAAACGTCTCACACCCTTGTCTTACCCCCCTCAAAAGTTTCATGGCAGAAATTAGAAGTGATTTAGTATTTCTCTCCTCAGATTTAATCGCATGACCATCTCTGTTTTTAAAAACCAACTCACCCCTCTCACAATCAATCAATGCATGGTTCGCAGCCAACCAATCCATTCCCAAAATTACATCCCGTTCACCCATGCTAATAACATAAAATTCTCCCGAATGTTTCTCTTTGTTCAGCAAAAAAGGTAAGTTTTGAATATGACCCTGTGTATAATGTTTCTTCCCATTGGCCAATTCTACAGGTCTCCTAATCTGGGAATCAGAATTCAATTTCAAAGTCTGCTCAAGCTTGTTAGACATAAAACAATGCGTACTACCCGAATCAATGAGAAAATTCACAATTTCAGTTCCTATCTTACCCCGAATTCTTATAACGGATGCCCTTAAATGATGGACAGACGTTGTCATGCATTTCATAGGAATTTCAGAGCACTTACCTTCCTCGCTCGCTTCCCCAATCGTGGTGTCCATCGCATTCATATTGGCTTCCATTCGTGCAAGAACAGCCTGATCGATCTCCTTATTTGGGCATTCGAACGTCTTGCTTGCTCACCACCGCAACGAAAGCATAACCCAAATCTCCTTGCTCGTTCTAGAAAAGCAGGATCATGTTGCCACCGCAGCGGTTGTCGTCTTCTTTGATTTTGATTTGCATCATTTTGACCCAAATTTTGATTGCGGTTGTTTACAGTATTCTGTCCCAAATTTTGATTGCGGTTGGTTACAGCATTCTGATTTGTACTCTGATTTCGATTGAAATTCTGATTTTGATTTGAAAATTATTGGGTGGTCTTCTCTGATTATTTGTAAAATTCCTTCAGAGAAACTCAGTGTTTGTCTGAAAAGGCCTATTCTGCATTCTATGCCCGGTAGGTATAATTCTGCTTGGAGTAGGGTTGCGGCTCTCATACTTCACCTCCTTCTCATAATTTTCGGCCTTCGCAATAGCATCTAGAAAATCGGTAGCCCCTGCACCCTTTACTTGATAATACAGATCTTTACGCAGTCCTTCGATAAATTTGTTTGTCAACGCCTCTCCTTCTCTTCCGGTGCATACTTGTAAAGTCGCAAAAACTTCTCCTTATACTCATGTACAGTAAGACTTGGCTCGTCCTCAGGTTGCTGCTGAAACTTGTAAAACTCCATCTTTTTATCCATCTCATAGTGTGGAGAACAGTACCTTTTATACGCTTGCATTTTAAATTCCTCCCAAGTGATTGGAGTAACCTTTGTTCGTTGTTTAAGGTATGCTTTCCACCAAAGCTTTGCGGTTTGTCGAAGATGAACAACTGCAACCTTTGCTTTTGCCTCTTCAGAGAACTTCTTCAATGCAAAATAATCTTCTAACTCTTCAATCCATGCTTCGAGATCTTCACCAGTTTTCTCGATGCCATTAAACTCGTTAATCTTTGCCTTCTTGAAGACTTGCTACAAAGCTGCCCTTTCAGAATCTTCATCTGCATCTTCTTCATCACGTTCCCTTCTTCGTCCTCTCCTTTCCTTAGTTTCCGCTTTGCTGTCATTCCGCTCTCTTTCGTGTGGACGACCGCGACGTCCATCACCACCGTTCCCATCATCATCATCTCCATCATCACCACCATCTCCACCGTCCGGTGCCCCAGCGCCCACTCATTGATTATTGTTTCCTGGTGGAATAGCATGGTTTCCGTCTTCCTGTTCACCATTAATTTCCACATAGATATCAGGGTCTCGTGTTGCTTTGCCTCGCAGAGCGTCAGCACGCTCCTGATTTGAAATTTCCAGATCCTCTCGTAGTCGTCGAATCAGGTATTCTTGCTCCTTTATCTTCTTCTCGTATCCGTCCATGTCCAGAATCAACCGCTTGCTCTGATACCAATTGTCACGGGAACCGAATAATAGAGATAGACAGCAAAACAGAGGAAGAAATCTTTGTATTGATAGTGTTTGATACAACAAAGGAGCAATTGAATATATATATGGGCGCACTCCGTTGTACGGAGCTCGAACCTCCCGACCACCCCCGAGCTTCAATTCGCTTGCATGCAGCGTCTCACTCGCACTCGCACTCGCACTCGCACTCTCACTCTCACTCGCACTCGCACTCGCACTCGCAGAAGAGAGAATGGTGAATCACCCCCAAAATGCACCACCCGTCCTTCTATTCTCCTCCAAAAAGCCTGCGACCTCTTAAAATAGCCGCTTTCTCTATTTTTGGCGCTCGGTCGACTCGACTTGCGCGCCAATATACCTGCGAGAACAAGGTAAAAAATCGTGATCGCGAAGCGATCCGTCCACAATTTTTCAGCTGTCTTCAACTGAACATAACTCCCAAACGGAGCCAAAACAGCCCAAGTCCGTCTCATACAATCTTGTTGCCCTTGCTGCGCTCTTCGACGGCTATGTGATGGAAAATTTCCATAGCCTGCTCCGATTTGCTGAAAATCAACCTGCAAAACAGCATTTTCTACAAAAACGATGCAAAAACAGCAAATCCAACTTTTTTCTTAATCTTTGGCCTTCAACGAGCATCAAAACATCAAAATCTCTAAAGACTCAAAGAACCAAAGTTGTTCCTTATAACGCAGGCTTCAATCGCTTCATACATCACTTTTTCAAAATCCCACGTTAACGCCTTCAAAAAAGCCCCGGAAAGTGCCTTCTGGATCAAAAAATTTTATCGGACGAAAACAATCCACACATCCTTCTACACAGTGGACTAACTTTAAAATGACAAAAACTTCCTAGAAAACAAAATTTATTACTAAAACACCTCGAAATCAAGTCTTGTTACAATTTCTATTTCTAACCAATCTCAAGGTTGTACTACATGAGAACCTACTCTAAGGAAGGGAAATAGTTTTAGCTCATTTTTCCAGAAAGGTACATGGATTGCGATCCATGTTGGACATGCAAGTTGGAAATTTTCTGCACAGTGTGTTTTTAGCAAGTGTGTCTATTCCCTTTCTGACGGTTTTTCTTGGTTTGGTTCAATTTGAAGCTCTGACCATCAATATTTCAACTTTTGAGAGTTATGGTCTTCAACAAAAAAAAAAGGTTTTTGACATTAATTTCCTCGATCCTTTTGGCCCCAAGAATGATGGTGAAAATTGTTACCTAACCTACTCCTATATACTAAAATAAATCCACAAACATAAATGAATTTAACACTACAAAAATGACAACAAAGTGTGTGGTAAAACACTCCTTTTCAAGCATGGGAAAATCAAAGAACGAAATACTCTATTATTGTAATAGGACTAATCTTTGAAGTTCTTAAAGTCGAAAAGAATGTGGTAGAGCATATCTTTTGTTTAGCACGATTTGAAAGATGTTGGAGCTATATATGGCTCACTCTACTCAACTTGGTCTCACCTATATATTTGTATCTTGTCCTCAATATGAATCAGTCTTTGGGAGCGCATATGGTGTGTCTCTTGTCTCGTCTCTCTCTCTTTCTCTCTACATCTCAACGTGGTATCAGAGTAGTAACGATCATGCGCCGATTCAATTCATGGTGACAAAACAGTATGTGTATGCGATTTGCATGTAAGATTCAAAAATTGCTTCAAATTTTATTTTTGAGCATTGATTCTTGTTAATTGTGGTTGTTTTGTGTTAAGAAGAATATGATTAGTGTTTTGTGTGACGTTTATTGCTAATCAATCTAATCATTGATTACGTTTTCTTGTTGATGACACCCTGAACTTCATCTCAATTTTTCTTGTTGTTCTGCTCAAAATTTGGAGAAACGGGAAAAGCGCAATAGCACTTTTCATCCAAAACTTGTTCGTCTCCTCGAGCTCTTCAATTTGAGTTCTAGGTTTGCGTCAATCGGAATTCGCAGTAGAAAGTTATGCTGTTTTTACTGCAATTGAGCTTGACGCAGCTTTCTTCGTCCTACTTCTTCGTGAAGCGTCCGCGATCGTTTTTCTTATTTTGGCGTTAACTTTTTCGAGAAGATTTAGCTTTTTGCTATTCATATTGTGGCCGTCAATCTTGCGTCTCACGCCACTCTATTTTGAGGACTCTTTTATTATTAACGTCTCCTTTACCCTGTCCTTTTTGGGTGACGTCTCTCACATCTTTGGAAGTTCCTTGAGCATCCTTATTACGTTTATCGTTGACAGAACGCTGTCCTCATATCTCTCTCATTCTCAATTGCGGCCTTCACCATATATGGTGTGCAAATTCTGCGACCTTATCTTATACGTCTTCTCGCAACAAGATATGGCTATGAATATTCTCGTCAACGGCTTTCCTTCTGGCCAGCGTTCTGTTCCTCCTTTCCAAGGTCAAGGTTTTCCAGGCTGGAAAGCAAAGATGTTGTTAATTCTTGAAGGCGATGAACTCTCCGATGTTCTTCTTGGAAATCGTGTTTGTCCGCCTCAGCCTGTTGATACGGATAATCATAACGTGCTTATCACTGAAGGACCTATATTTGAAGATTGGAATGTTGCCTATACGGATTGGCAACGACGTGATAAAGCAGCTCGTCGGTATATTCTTTCTGCTCTTACTGATTCCCTTTTGCTTGATATGTACGAACTGCCTACTTCCCACGACATATGGAAGTACCTTATTGCAAACTTTCAGAAGAAATCTGTCACAGAAATACTTTATTTGAGAGGGTTGCTTAACAAGTTACAATATGAAGTTGGTACTGCCATGACGGGACATATTGAATCTTTCAAATCTATATTAATCAACTTGCTGCTGCCGGTAATCCTGTTCCACAAAAGCAACTGATTACACTTCTCCTTGATACGGTGAAGGACTCTTCTTATGATAACATTGTTACTATTCTCTCTAATAAAGATGGTCTTGATTTCGACCAAGCCTGCATGTCTTTAATTGAATACTCTCAACGTCAAGAACATCGTAATGCTAGTCATGATACAGCTATGATTTCACACGAGGAGACTGAGTCACAACAGATGGAACGGGCTTTTTATGCTCGAAGGCGTCCATTTCAACGAGGAAACCGCAGAGGTGGCCGTCGCGGTAATATTTTCTCTCGTCTCAAATTTCCTAATAAGCAATGTTCTTACTACAACAGAAATGGCCATACTGAAGATGATTGTTGGGCACGTCAATATGATGAAGAACACAATACTACCACAAAACAACCACGTTTATCTAGAGACTCTTCTTCTTCTTCTTGTGAATATTGTGGACGATCTGATCATCCCACTCATATGTGCTATAAGTGTCGATTCGACACAGATCGGAATAGAGCATATGCTACTGAACATCGAAACAACATTGTACCAGAAACAAAACTGCGTCCTATGTTCAGTTGCTCCAGACAGAATACTTCATGTACGCGATGGATCACTTTTTATTGTCGATTCTGGTGCTACAGGAAATATGACATATCAATCTAAGTGGCTCCATAACTATCATCCATTGCCAGTTCAACGTGTTGTTTATCTTGCTGATGATACTACTTGTCAAGTAAAGGGTATTGGAGACTTATATCTTGGTACCTTATCTTCTTCCACTCAAATTTTGCGAGGAGTATTACATGTACCAAATCTTCAACGTAATCTTCTTTCAGTTGCTAGACTTGTTGATCTTGGTCTGTTTGTTGGATTTGATCATACCAAATGCCGAATTGAGAAAGATGGATAGACTATAGCCACTGCTCCTCGAAATGGTAATTTGTTTGAACTTTCTCTCAACGATGCTATAGCAAATGTTGTCACTGCTCCAGGTGATCATGATTGCAAAGTATGGCATCACCGTTTTGTTCATGCTGATTTCTCAAAACTCCTTGATCTTCAACGTTGTGATCTTGTTCATGGCATGGATCTTAAAGCCCATCCTCATATGGGAATTTGTGAATTTTGTGCTCTTGGGAAACACAATCGCAAACCCTTTCCTCTTTCAAATACAACTCATTCTCATGACATATTGGATCTTGTTCATACTGATATATGTGGACCTCTACCTTGTTCGAGATCACAATATCGCTACTTCATTACTTTTATTGATGATTTCTCAAGGTATACGACAATATTTCTACTTAGACAAAAATCTGAATCCTTATCTGTTTTCAAACAATTCCACAAGGTTGCGGAACTTCAAACTGGTCGTCGCCTTAAGAAGCTTTGTAGTGACAATGGAGGCCAATATGTTTCTCGAGAGTTTGTGAGTTACTGTGATGACAGTGGAATTCATCATGAACATACTATTCCATATTTGCCTCAACAGAACGGTGTTGCTGAACGAAAGAATCGCACTATTCTCAATGTTGTAAGATGTATGCTGATTCATTCTGGCTTATCTCGTGTTTTTTGGGCTGAAGCTACTTTGACAGCAGTATTTATTCAGAATCAGCTTCCTACTACTGCACCCTCTGGTAAGATACCCATCACAGCATGGAGAGGTGACATTCCTTTTGTATCTCATTTTCGAACCTTTGGATGTATTGCTTATATTCATGTTCCCAAAGAAACACGAACAAAGCTTGATGCTCCTGGTCTTAAAGTTATTTTTATTGGATGTTCTAACACTTCCAAAGGCTACAAATTCTATGACCCTTCCTCCAAGAAAGTAATTGTGAATCGTGATGCTACTTTTAACGAACAGCTTATGGGAGGCTCATGGTCCATGGATGATTCTTATGATACTAAATCATTGCTTCAAGCTTTTCCATTTCTTTCAGAAGATGAAACTCTTCCTGTAGAGAAACTTTCCTCTTCACAACCATCCATTCCGAATGTCACCAATGATGATATTGATATTTTTGTTGATCTGCCTATTGATTTTGAACATGGCTCATGTCATGTTTATGATGACGATATTGCTGATAATGCTTTTTCTACTTCCGAAGATCCAATTACTTATGATGAAGCTATCTCTTCACCACAAAAGGATCAATGGCAAGAGGCTATGGAAGCAGAGTACGATTCTCTTATCTCTAAAGGTACATGGATACTAACTGAATTACCTCCTGGTCGTACAGCTATTAAATGTAAGTGGGTGTATAAGACAAAAGTAAAAGCAGATGGATCTTTTGACAAGTTCAAGGCGCGTTTAGTTGCAAAAGGTTATTCCCAAGTAGCTGGTGTTGATTATCAAGAGACTTTTTCACCAGTGGTTCGCATTACAAGTGTTCGAGTTTTATTGGCATTTGCTGTTCAATTTGATTTAGAAGCTCATCAAATGGATGTGCGAACTGCTTTTCTTAATGGTGACTTAGAAGAGGAAATTTATATGGAACAACCAGAAGGGTTTGTTATTCCAGGTAAAGAAGACCTTGTTGCTCAACTCCATAAGGCACTATATGGTCTCAAACAAGCTTCGCGAGCCTGGTATACAAAATTTGATCTTTTTATCACCTCTAAAGGATTCATCTCTTGCTCGTCAGACCCCAACTTATACATAAAACGCCAAGGTAGCAGTTTTGTGATTCTTGCTCTTTATGTGGATGATACCATCCTTGTTTCCAATGATTTGGGATTTCTTCAGCAAGTGAAAAAGTTATTGTCTTCTGCATTTGATATGGTGGATCTTAGAGAGATTCACTCGTGTCTGGGCATTCAAATCCAACGGAACCGTACAAAAGGTATTTTATTCCTTCGACAGTCAAAGTTTATTGCAGATACTATTCAAAAATTTGGTATGGAATCTGCATATTTAGCCAACACACCTTGTCTTGCAAGCTCTACGAAGAACACTTCTGACAACGGCGGTCAACTTGTCACAAATCAACCTTATGCTAACTTGATTGGATGTCTTCAGTTTATTGGCATGAACACTCGTCCTGATATTCTATTTGCTGCTAATTATCTTGGACAACATCTTGCATGTCCTTCTCTTAAGCATTGGTCTTCTGCAAAGCGTGTGTTGAAATACTTGAAAGGCACTACAGATTTTGGTTTAGTCTATCGACGACAACTCACATCGGATTCTATGCAATCTCTTTCTCTTTTGGGTTACACAGATGCAGACTGGGCAAGCTCACATTTATCTATGCGATCTACTAGTGGAAATTGCTTCTTTATAAATGGTTGTCTTGTTTCTTGGACTAGCAAGAAACAACGTTCTGTTGCAGTTTCTACGACTAAGTCAGAATATGTTGCGGCATCACTTGCAGCTCGTGAGTTGATTTGGCTTCGACAAATGCTGGTTGATATTGGTCACTCTCCTCTTTCTAGCACACCCTTGCGGTGTGACAACCAAAGTACTATTAGTCTTGCAAAAGACTATGTTCAACATAATAAGTCAAAGCACATTGCTGTCCATTATCATTATGTCAGGTATGAAGTACGCAAAGGAACCATTATGGTTGAACACTGTCCAAGTGACCAGATGATTGCAGACATTTTGACCAAAGGCCTCAACGAGTCACGTTTCATCCTCTTGCGCTCGGAGCTTGGAGTTGCTTCGACCTCACTCTTTCTAGATTAGCTTCTTTGCTATTGTAATAGCTTTGTACATATGACATTGTAATCTTTTAGGTACCATGCACTATGCACACTCCACATTTGCACATTGTGATCTCTAAGTCACTTGAATATTTGCACATAGATGCACAATTCACTTTCACATCATCATCGTTGGTTCATATTTTCACATTGTATAGGGGCTTGGGTTTTTCCCTTGAACTCCCCAAGGTTTTTTCATCCAAAGCTAGAGACATTTGTTTGAGTGGAGGTGTTGGAGCTATATATGGCTCACTCTACTCAACTTGGTCTCACCTATATATTTGTATCTTGTCCTCAATATGAATCAGTCTTTGGGAGCGTATATGGTGTGTCTCTTGTCTCGTCTCTCTCTCTTTCTCTCTACATCTCAACAAAAGATTGTCGAATAGTGTATTAAATAGAGCTTATATGAATGAGTTTGAGATATTAAGAGAGAACAAATATTCTTTTTCTAAATAATACACTAAAGACGTATTTGATAAAGATTAATGAATAACGGATAGTCTGTATATGAACTATAAATTTGAGTTTTTTATTAATATCAATGTTTTATATTTATGAGTTTTAGCTTAAAATGCATGGGTAGGCTTAAAATAAGTTGAAAAAGTGGTGGAGACCCAAAAAAAAAGAATTTTAAGAGTTGCGACCTAAAAGTTGCGTTTTCAGCCAAAGAAAGACGTTTTTCGCAATTCTGTTCGTGCTGCCTTGTAAACCAGACCTATTCCTATCGTTTTGAGTACCTGGATTGCTCTATTCTGAGCTTGTTTGTAAAAGTTATGATAAAAACAAACAGAAGGTAGCAGTAGTGTAGTATACACTGGGATAAACAGACATACAACATCATACAGCTCTCCCTGCTATCAACCAAGAAGTGGATTTGTTTCTTCATGGTAGACTATTGCAATTGAGATTATGAAGGTACATAATTATGTTTGTTTACTTTGATTATCATGTTGAATTGGTTGCACGAGTATGTTCTTTTGGCTATTTTGTAGGCGATGCACAAATCAATGTGTGAAACAGGATCTGTGCAAAGTGTCATGATAAAAATCTAACCTTCGCGGATCGCTTAGCGATCACGTTCTTATGTTATTCTCGCACGTATACTTGGTGCGAAAATCGAGTTGATGACGGGTGGTGCGTTTTGGGGATCATTCATCGATCTCTTCTTCTGCGAGTGAGAGTGAGACGCTGCATGCAAGCGAACTGAAGCTCGGGGGTGGTTGGGAGGTTCGAGCTCCGTACAACGGAGTGCACCCATATATTTTATTGCTCCTCTATTGTATCAAAACTCTATCAATACAAGGATCTCGTTCTCTATCTTTTGCTGTCTATCTCTATTATTCTGTTCCTGTGACAATTGGTATCAGAGCAAGCGGTTGATTCTGGACATGGAAAGATACGAGGGGAGGATGAAGAAGCAAGAAGACCTGATTCAGCACGACTACAAGAAGATTTGGAACAAGAAATTCGAGAGCGTGCTGAGGCTCCGTGGGGCAAAGCAGCACCAGAGCCTGATATCTATGTGGATCTTGATGGCAAACATGAAGGCGAAAACCATGCTACTCTACCAGGAAATAATAATCATTGTGGAGGCACTGGGGCACCTGACGGTGGTGATAGTGGTGATGGTGGAAGTGGTGTTGGTGGGAACGGTGGTGGTAGATGTAGATGAGGTCACCCCGAAAAAGAAACGATAACGATATGGGAGAAGCGACAAGCAAATCATTCTTAACGAAGGCTAAGCTTAAAGAGTTTGATGGCATAAGAAATATATGCGAAGATTTAGAAGCATGGATTGAAGAACTCAAAGATTTGGATTATACTTTCAATATCGAGAACACGTCCACCAGACTTTCGAATGCTCAAGCAAGGTGACCGATAAGACAATACGTACCAAGATGGCTCAATTGGAGAGTTTTGGCGATGCGTACGATAAAGTTAAGTCATTTACCCCTTCTTTGTGATGTTTTTTGTCTTTGATACGTCCTTGAAAGCTTCTATGATCAACTTTATACGTAAAAGTTGAGATTAAATTTGAATTTCTTAATTGATTTGGATAGTATTCATTGCTTCTTATTGTCTAAATTGATTGAGAAATTGTCACAGGAACAAAATAATAGAGCTAGACAGCAAAAGATAGAGAAAGAGATCTTTGTATTGATGGATTTTTGTAGAGTTTTGATACAAAAGAGGAGCAATGGAATATATGGGCGCACTCCGTTGTATAGAGCTCGAACCTCTCGACCACCCTCGAGCTTCAGTCCGCTTGCATGCAACGTCTCACTCGCACTCGCACTCGCAATCACACTCGCACTCGCACTCGTAGAAGAGGAGATGTTGTGAATGATCCCCAAACGCACTACCCGTCGTGCTTTTATCTTTCTTTTCTTCGAAAAGCCTGCGACTTCTCAAAATAGCCACTTTTTAGGCGTTCAATCAACTCGATTTTCGCACCAAGTATACTTGCGAGAATAAGATAAGAACGTGATCACTAGGCGATCCGTAAAGGTTAGATTTTTATCACGACACTTTGCATAGATCCTGTTTCACACATTAATTTCTGCATCACCTACAAAATAGCCAAAAGAACATACTCGTGCAACCAATTCAACATGATAATCAAAGTAAAAATCATAATCATGTACCTTCATAATCTCAATTGTAATAGTCAACCATGAAGAAACAAATCCACTTCTTGGCTGATAGCAGGGAGAGCTGTATGATGTTGTATGTGTGTTTCTGTCTGTGTATACTACACTCCTGTTGCCTTCTGTTTGTTTTCATCATAACTTTTACAAACGAACTCAAAATAGAGAAATCACGTACTCAAAATGACAGGAATAGGTCTGGTCTACAAGGCAGCGCGGATAGATTTGTGAAAAATGTCTTTCTTTGGCTGAAAACGCAACTTTTTGGTTGCAACTCCTAAAACTTGTATTTTTGGGTCTCCACTACTTTTCCAAGTTATTTTAAGCCTACCAATGCATTTTAAGCTAAAACACATAAATATAAAATACTAATATTAATAAAAATCTCAATTTTAGTGTTCATAGAGAGTCTATCTGTTATTCATTAATCTTTATCAAATACGTCTTTAGTGTATTATTTAGAAAAAGAATATATGTTCTCTCTTAATATCTCAAACTCATTCATATAAGCTCTATTTAATAGACTATTCAACAATCTTTCAAATCGTGCTAAACGAAAGATATGCCCTACTACATTCTTTTCGACTTTAAGAACTTCAAAAATTAGTCCTATTACATTCTCCCCTTATCAAAATTAACTCTCTCCTCAGAGTTAGAAAGAGAGGAAAATTCTCTTTGAAAAACACTAAGATCAACCCAGGATGCATTCTCTACAGTGTCTCTATTTCTCAGATGTTAACTTCCACAGTGTCTCTATTTCTCAAATGTTTAACATGCCTATCTAGCACTAAGTCTGGTTCTACTGTCAATTTTCCGTCATCTTTCAACTTAGAGTTATTCTATAAAACATGATGCACATTAGGAACATACTTTTTTAATAAACTCACATGGAGTACAAGATGCACTTTAACATGAGAAGGAAATTCCAATTTATAAGCTAATGAACCAATGCGCTTCAAAATTTTAAATGGCCCAGCAAATCATGGAGACAATATTTTATCCTTTCCAAGAATCAAATGAGACTTCTCAGGAATAACCTTTAAGAAAACTATGTCACCAGTTTCATACTCCACAACACGATGTTTCTTGTCATAATACAATTTATGGCTCTTTTGAGCTTCTCTAATATTCCCCCTGATTTTGGCCAGCTCGCTATCCATTTTCTCAAGCATCTCACGTGATAGTTCTACCTTGTTCCTTGAGTTAAGAAAATTAATAGGTGTGGGACAGTTGTAGCCATACATTGCCTCAAACGGAGTCATCCTAATAGATGTATGACATGAACTGTTATATGCAAATTCAACCAAAGGTAGATATTCATTCCAATTAGATTGGTTTTCATTGACATACATTTGTAACATATCTTCTAAAATACGATTCACTCTCTCTCTGTCCCCATCAGTTTGAGGATGAAAAGCAATAGACATGCATAACTGGGTGCCTATAGAGTCAAAAGCCGCTCTCCAAAAATGAGAAGTGAACTTAGAATCTCTATCAGACACTATACTCTTGGACATGCCATGCAAACGAAATTTCTCTTTCACAAACAAGCGTGCAATGGTCAATGCAGTATCAGTTATTTTTATAGGAAAGAAGTGAGCTTGTTTTGTGAGTCTATCTACCACCACAAAGATTGAATCATACCCTCCATGAGTAGTAGGAAGTCTAATGATAAAGTCCATGGATATAGACTCCCACTTCTATAAAGGAATGTCTAAGGGTTGAAGGTCACCAGACATCCTCTTATGTTCAATCTTAACTTGTTGACATTGAAAGCACTCACACACATAATTCTTAGCATCCAATTTCATACACGGCCAAAAGAATGAACTTTTAATCTTTTCATATGTCTTATTCAATCTAGGATGACCAAAAAAAGGTGAGTTATGACACTCATGTAGAATTTTTGACTCTTAAAAGCAGAATTTGAAGGAATACACAAGCGGTCATAATAATACAAATTTCCCTTATATGCAAGAATTTCAAAATAGGCATATAAAAGGAATCATTTTCAACTTCAGCATGCATATCATCAATCAAATTAGACCGCACAACAGTCAACAAATTACACATGGGCCTACAACTCAATGCATCTGCAACTTTATTTTCTTTTCCACACAAATACTTCAAATCAAAGTCATACTCAGCCAACAAATCAATCCATCTTCTTTGTCTGTTATTTAACAATGGTTGAGTAAAAATATAATTCAATCTTTGATGATTAGTACGAAATTCAAATTTTATACCAAGCAAGAGATGACGCCAATGCTTCAATGCATGAACAACACCAAGGAATTCTAGATCATGTGTTGCATAGTTCAATTCATGTCGTCTTAAATTTCTAGACTCATATGGAACCACTCTTCCTTCTTGTGTCAAAACACAACCTAATTGTTCACCACTAGCGTCACAGGACACAACAAATGGTTTGCCCATCTCAGGAACTTTTAAAACACAATTTTCTGCTATTTTAGCCTTCAAGGTCTCAAAAGCAATGTCACAGCTAGAAGTCCACATAAAGCCCTTGTCTTTCTTGGTCAATTCGGTCAAAGACTTTCTATCTTAGAGAAATCTTTAATGTTTTCTCTCTCATATTGTGCTAGACCCATAAAGCTTCTTACATCCCTTATTGACATAGTCTTAACTTTATCAAGATCAATAGGAATCCCCTCTTTAGAAATCACTCTTCCCAAATACACAATCTGATCCTTTGCAAAAGAACACTTACTTGCTTTGGCATACAATTTATGTTCATGCAAAAATTCAAATGTTTTCTTTAAATGCAATGCATGATCTTCTTCATTGTTAGAATACGCAAAAATATCATCCAAGAATACCATAATGAAGTCATCAAGATACGGGTCAAAAGTACTATTCATTAAACACATGAAAGTTGTTGGTGCATTAGTCAAACCAAAAGCAAGAACTGTAAATTCATAATGCCCATAACCTGTACAAAAAGCAATCTCTGAATGTCCTCGGCCTTAATGCGGATTTGATGGTAGCCAGAACGAAGGTCAATCTTCAAAAGTATTGTGGCACCACTCAATTGGCTATACAATTCATCTATGTGAGGGAGAGGATATTTGTTCTTAATGGTCTGTTTGTTTAATCCCCTATACTCAATACATAACCTATATGTACCATCCTTTTTCTTTTGGAATAACATAGGACTACCCCAAGGAGATACACTAGTTTAATGAAACCCTTTTTGAAAAGATCATCAAGTTGTATCTTGAGCTCTTTAAGCTCATCAATATTGAACCTGTATGGAGCTCTTGAATAAGGTGTTGCTCCTGGATATAGATCTATGGCATGGTCTACCACTCTAGGCGGAGGTATACTAGGAAGATCGTCCGGAAACACATCCTTAAATTCATGTAAGAGATCCTCTACAAATTCTGGATTTGTCTCTTTCTGTTTATCTCCAAACTCTTCTTTAATCTCATTAGCAAACACAAGAAACGTTCACACTCTTATCTAAGACACCTTATCAATTCCATGGCCAAAACTAGATTTAGAATCTCGTTTTTTTCCTCGAAGAGTGTGACTTATCATCATCAAATGATTAAAGATATATTTTTCTTTCTTAACAATCAATCAAAACATGATTCTCAATCATCTAATTGATACCAATGATAACATCATGCATATCAATGATTTATGATATAGAAATAATCTTTATGCTTCCGATTCTTCAAAGAAAAAAAAACAAATTTTCTACTAACTCTTTCGTGAAACTATTATTACCACTGGTTAAGTCCACAAGTCTTTTAACTTCTTGATTTAATTTCAAGTTTAATTTCTCAATCAATTTAGATGATAAGAAGCAATGAATACTATCCAAATCAATTAAGAAATTTAAATTTAAATCTCAACTTTTATGCATAAATTCGATCACAGAAGCTTTCAAAGGACGTATCAGAGACATAAAACATCACAAAGAAGGGGTAGATGACTTACTTGTATCGTACGCATTGCCAAAAGTCTCCAATTGAGCCATCTTGGTACGTATTGTTTTATCGGTCACCTTGCTCAAGCATTCGAAAGTCTGGTGGTCGTGTTCTCGATATTGAAAGTATCATCCAAATCTTTGAGTTCTTCAATCCACGCTTCTAAATCTTGGCATATCTTTCTTATGCCATCAAACTCTTTAAACTTAGCCTTCGTTAAGAATGATTTGGTTGTCACTTCTTCCATATCGTCATTGTTTCTTTTTCGCGTTGACGACCTCTACTTCCACCATCATCGTTCTCACCATCACCACTATCACCACCGCCAGGTGCCCTAGAGCCGCCATGATGATTACTATTTCTTGGTGGAATAGCATGGTTTTCGCCTTCATGTTCTCCATGAAGGTCCACATAGATATCAGGCTCTCGTGCTGCTTTGCCGCGCAGAGCCTCAACACTCTCCCGATTTGCAATTTTTAGATCTTCTCGTAGTCGCCGAATCAGGTCTTCTTGCTCCTTATTCCTCCTCTCATATCCTTCCATGTCCATAATCAACTGCTTGCTCTGATGCCAATTGTCACAGAACAAAATAATAGAGATAGACATCAAAAGATAGAGAAAGAGATCTTTGTATTGATGGACTTTTGCAGAGTTTTGATACAAAAGAGGAGCAATGGAATATATGGGCGCACTCCATTGTACAAAGCTCAAACCTCTTGACCACCCCCGAGCTGCAGACCGCTTGCATGCAGCGTCGCACTCTCACTCGCACTCACACTCGCACTTGCACTTGCACTCGCACTCGCACTCGTACAAGAGGAGATCTTGTGAATGATCCCCAAATGCACCACCCGTCGTGCTTTTACTTTCTTTTCTTCGAAAAGCCTGCGACTTCTCAAAATAGCCGCTTTTTAGGCATTCAATCAACTCGATTTTCTCACCAAGTATACCTACGAGAATAAGATAAGAACGTGATCGCTAGGCAATCCGTAAAGGTTATATTTTTATCATGACACTTTGCACAGATACTGTTTCACACATTAATTTTTGCATCACCTACAAAATAGCCAAAAGAACATACTCGTGCAACCAATTCAATATAATAATCAAAGTAAAAAAACATAATCATGTACCTTCATAATCTCAATTGTAATATTCCACCATGAAGAAACAAATCCACTTCTTGGTTGATAGCAAGGAGAGCTGTATGATGTTCTATCTCTGTCTGTCCCTGTGTATACTACACTGCTGTTGCTTTCTTTTTGTTTTCATCATAACTTTTACAAACGAACGCAGAACAGAGCAATCAGGTACTCAAAATGAAGGGAATAGGTTTGGTCTACAAGGCAACGCGGACAGATTTGTGAAAAACGTCTTTCTTTGGTTGAAAACGCAACTTTTTGGTAGCGATTCCTAAAACCTTTTTTTTGGGTCTCCACTACTTTTCCAACTTATTTTAAGCCTACCCATGCATTTTAAGCTAAGACACATAAATATAAAATACTGATATTAATAAAAATCTCAATTTTACTGTTCATAGACAGTGTATCTGTTATTCATTAATATTTATCAAATACGTCTTTAGTGTATTATTTAGAAAAAGAATATATGTTCTCTCTTAATATCTCAAACTCATTCATATCAGTTCTTTTTAATAGACTATTCAACAATCTTTCAAATCGTGCTAAACGAAAGATATGCCCTACTACATTCTTTTCGACTTTAAGAACTTCAAAAATTGGTCCTATTACAGAAATTAAACTTGAAATTAAATCAAGAAGCTAAAAGACTTCTGGACTTAACCAGTGGTAATAATAGTTTCATGAAAGAATTAGTAGAATTTTTATTTTATTTTTTCTTTGAAGAGTCGGAAGCATAAAGATGATTTCTATATCATAAATCATTGATATGCATGATGTTATCATTGGTATCAATTAGATGATTGAAAATCATGTTTTGATTGATTGTTAAGAAAGAAAAATATATCTTCAATCATTTGATGATGATAAGTCACACTCTTCGTGGAAAGAAAGAGATTCTAAATCTAGTTTTGGCCATGGAATTGATAAGGTGACTTAGATAAGAGAGTGAGATGTTTCTTATGTTTGCTAATGAGATTAAAGAAGAATGTGGGGATAAACAGAAAGAGACAAATCCAAAATTTGTAGAGGATCTCTTACATGAATTTAAGGATGTGTTCCCGGACGATCACACCTAGCAGAGCGGTCGACCATGCCATAGATCTATATCCAAGAGCAACACCTTATCAAGGGCTCCATACAAGTTCAATATTGATGAGCTTAAAGAGCTCAAGATAACTTGATGATCTTTTCAAAAAGGTTTTATTAAACTAGTGTATCTTCTTGGGGTAGTCCTGTGTTATTCCAAAGAAAAAGGATGGTACATATAGGTTATGCATTGAATATAGGGGATTAACAAACAGACATTAAGAACAAATATCCTCTTCCCCACATAGATGAATTGTTTAGCCAATTGAGTGGTGCCACAATATTTTTGAAGATTGACCTTCGTTCTGGCTACCATAATCCGCATTAAGGCCGAGGACATTCCAAAGACTGCTTTTCGTACATTTGTCGTGCTGTGGAACGTATATAGTGGAAACGGTCATTAAAAGATTTATCTTGTGACTTTTTGACGCATAAGTATACTTCATATAATACTCATATGCATAAATAAAAGCTTCTACCCTACCTTAGTATTACTTTGAAGTAATATAAATGTACATTACTATTAGAAAGTACTGCAAGAGAAGTATCAATGATTGTTCCTCTTTTTGTCTGGGGGGAAAACATTTGTATATTTCTTCTAATATCTCAGCTATACCCTACCATATATAAATTATTTTATTCTTTTCACATTTATTTAATAATATAACCCTTCAATAATGCATACCTTCTTGCATACATACGAGAGGGAAGGGCTACTAGAAGACTTTATGAAAAGGAAGATTCAAAGCTTCTGGGACCATCCCAATTTGAAACTCCGACATAAGGGCATGGAGAAAGGGCAAAAACCAATTCAAGCTCTTTTAGTAGGCCAATTTTGCTTTTGAAGCATGCCAATCCGAGTTTCAGGTCAAAAGTTATAGGGAAACCAATGAAAAACCTCTCACAAAAACTACACTGCAAGAAGAGATGGTAAACAGGTGAATCAAGTGAAAAGAGGTAATCTTGGTCTTTTTCCATAAAATAAGATATTTTGAGGATAAAATTACATAAGCATGTGAATGTGACACCTCAAAGATGCTTGAAGGACAAGACACACAAGTTGGGACCCCCTGCTAGAGCCACATAGAAGATGCCTAGGTGGGGCCCAAATACATCATGCACCCACATGGAGCCTCAATGACCAAAAATGCTGAACTTCATGATATTTTGAGTCTTAATATTGCCCCTTTTAAGAAATATCCAAAGAACATTTGATTTGGGCCAACTTTTAGCATAATCAAGTGATTATGTAAAACATGGCTCCCTCACCTATAAAAAGGTCAACCTTCTCTTCATTGAGGCAAGTTATGAGTGAGTGAGAATAGCTCAATTACATTGTGACACACTCATCTGTGTAGACACTTTCTCTTGAAGAAAGTCTGAAGTTTTGCCTTATCTTCTCACTCCATTAAGGTGGTGGAGATTGCTCTCATGTAAGATATATGTTGCTAGTTTTACTTTCATTTGCATATCTAGTCCAATACTTTTCTCTAACTCTATATCTATCTCTCATTATCTATCTTTAATACCACACCATACTTAGATCTATCTCTAATTCTATCTTTACTCCTCCTTTGATCTCTCTTGTTGTGTCCTAATTGTTTCATTGGAAGGTATTCAAGCAGCAACCTTGTCAATGTAATGGGTACAACCTTCTTGTGGGAAACAATTATGTGCACAAGTTAGTAACCATATATTAATCTTCCACAAGTATCTCTCTCTCTTAGGTTTTCATTCTCTTCCACAAACTCTAGAATCTCCTTGCTATAGGTACTTCTCTCCCCGCAGTATCCCTATTGCCTAAGGGCAACAATAGGGCTTGGGAGAGAAACTCTCTTCTTCTTCTCCTTTCACTTATTTCACACCTTTATCTTTGAAATACTAAGTATATCATTGATGAATATCATAATCCACATAGAGGTAATTTCTTTCAATTCCATTCAGTGCAATCTATTAGGGTCAACATTTGGATTAGTCGAAAGATTCACTTTCAGCAAAACGCATAGTGTTTCTGTTTGGTCCTGAAAGACTCAATGAAATACTTTTCTCACCAGATCCCATCATACTACCTATTATTGACTATGGCTTCTCTTTTGATGTGAATGTGGTTATTTTATTATGAATGAAGAGGATTTGTACTCACAACTAATCCCAATCGCTAGACAAAACATACACATTATAGTAAGCACAAAGCTACAGTTCCAAAGAGCAATCCATAGCTTATTTGGACAACAAAGATTAAATATCATTAACTCATCCATTAACCCTTTTATCCTAGCCATGATACGATATGATCGTAATCTCGATGTTTTCATTTTTTTTTGTTCTTACTATCATTTTGGGTGAACCGATGCGAAACTGCCAGGGTGAGAGTTTGTGCGTAACCATGGGTGGTCATGTTGAGCAACAAGGTATGCATTTTGACCGAGCAACAATGCAAATGTTTCAAGCATTTGCAATGTTCATGCAACAACAACATGCTTCTGAAAGAAGGGAGATTTCAGCAACGAAGGGCCATACAAGCGGTCATCAACAGAATGGATCAGTTCAATGGCAAAGATATAACCAAGTACTTACGTGAGTATGTGAAAGAGATGGAGCTGCATCGCGTGTCAGAAGGTGAGATGATTCAATCTTTGACGTAGTTGTTGCTCCAAAATTAGGGAGCATGTTAGGGCAATTAAAGATGGGCATGGGAGAAATTGGGAAGAACTCAAAGTAGCTTTAAAGGAGGAATATTTCATGGAGGACTCTTAGAGAGTGACCAAAAGGACATTCTTAGAATGGGTAGTCAAGCCAAAGCAAGGACTATCAATAACAGAGCTACTTAGGGAATTTGAGTGGCGCTATGCACAACTCACCAGGACAGAAAGAGCCACACTAGATGCAGAGAAGACAGATCTTTTCTTACAATCTGCAGGTAAAGAGTTTCAAGAGAATTTGGAGCTTCTCCTTGAAGATAAAGATGCTGAGCAAGGACTAAAGACCGATTGGAATGAAGTTGAAGGTGCTGTCTCGCTGCTTGCCAAATGACAAAGAAGAAGGGACAAGATGGTAGTAAAGACTACAAGTCCTTCAACCTCAACTTCTGACAAAATGGTAAAGCCTACTTATATAGCTCCTAAGTTTGATGAGTCTATGCTAGATGAACTTGTGAAGGGAATGCGTGACTTGAAGGTGAAACTTGCAAAGCTTGAAGAAAAAGGCACCATCAGGTTCACTTCTTAAGCAAAGACAACAGCCCAAGGAAGGGTTTGTTAATAGATGTATTTGGTGTGATAGTACAGACCATGTAAGAAGGGATTGTGATGATTTCCGTGATGCTTTGTCAAAAAACGTTGTATTTTTTAAGGATGGTAAAATCCACTTAAGAGAGACAAGTCTACCCTTGAGAAATAACTTTGGGAAGGGGGGAATGAAAACCTTAGTTGAAGATATGGCAACTAACCATGCCACCTCTTTAGTTGAGGCATCTACTTATGGAGTAAAAATTGAGCATCTTATAATGAAGAGGTGAGTGACCATCATGGTCAAATTTGCAAATGTCATGCAATTAGCTAGAAAGGGAAAGCTTACAAAAGAGATTCTACATGAAGCAGGTGATTGTATACATCTAGAAACAGGATGGAATGATCCAGTGGACTCATTGTCAGTGCATGCCTACATTACAAAATGCCAACAAAATGAAGCGATTGTAGAAGAGAAGCGCAGCCATGAGAATCTGAAGAAGGACCATCAAAAAGAGCTTCTAGAAGTGGGGAAAGAAGCGACTCAATTCTTCTCAAACACCCTCAACACAAGGAGCATCTCCACCTGAAGTACTCATGGAGGAGTCTACAACAGTAAAGAAGAAGAGCCAACAAAAGGTAAGACAAAAGGCCCAACTTATAAACTACAATCTGATATTGAGGTTGCTACAGATTTAAAGAAAGTCTTGGAGGAAAGGATCTTGAATAGCAAGATTGAGTTTACTTTGGGATAAGTTCTTGGCATTGCAAAGCGTGAATTCCATGAGGAGATCATTGACATCATCAACAGGAAGAGGCAAACCCTTGCTGAAGTTTCTTGTCCACAGGTTGAAGGGGAAACCTCGAAGACACAAGGGATGCAACTGCAAAATAAGGAGAATGATGGAGATGTGGTAGGATGCTACGAATCTAGTGGGAGAGTGAAGCAAGTGCATTTCTCAAATGATGATGAAGAAGTTGAAGATATTCCTAGGAGCTACTATTCACGAAGTCATTGGGCAAGGGCTAATACAGAAACTTTGGTCAAGGTAGGTGATCTTGAAGAGCCATTTGTTGCCTTGATTGACCATGGTTCAGAAATAAACATAATGTCAAAGAGTCTCTACAACAAGTGCAAATGGCCAATGGACACAGATCATGGTTGGATGTAAAAGTGGCAAACAATTCATCCGGTGAATTGTATGCAGCATGTCCAGGTGTGAAGGTGACAATAGGTGATGTAAAGATTGACCAAAACTTCTTTGTACAGGATACATCTTCATATCATCATCCTTGGACAAACCTACATTGTGGGAGTTTGAATGGAAACAAAGGTAATGGATGATGGTTTAGCGTATGCTAGGATACGTAGCAAAGATGGTAAACGAGCTATCCAATTTCTCACAGTTTGTGTAAACCATGAAAGAAATCGTGACAACCTCAAAGAACATCCTCTACCAAAAGTGAGCAAAGTGTTTCATGACCATAGGGAAATGATGGGTTTTGGCTAAGTACTATTGTAAAGCGGGATTGCAGTGGTACAGAAAGAAAAAGGGTCTCACCTGATCCAAAAATAGGTGAAACTTTTTCAACGAGCTACTTGGTAACAAGGAATGGATCAGTATGTTTTACAAAACTTGAAGATTTGAAGAGATTTGAGAGGCAATATGTGCATAATGTACAAATAGGCATGAAAAAGAGTGGGCTGCTAGAGCCTACTGAAAATGTTTTGGGTTTGTGTGAACAAGTTTCTTTTGTAGATACTATGGGTGAGCTTGATGCTATAATGAGGTCTAGTTTGCATCTTGAAAATGAAGTTGTGGAAGTTTTCTATGGAAATGTATCAAGTAATATAAGCCTTTAAAGAAATCCAAATAGTTGGCCCAGAAGTCCATGTTGAAACTAAATACAAGAGTGTAGCAAAGAAGGTGAAACCAATAGCTTCACCCTTACCACCCAACAAAGGGAAAAGATTGAGCAGGCTTCTTTACAACCAAGTTTGAGGAATCCTAAAAAGATCGGGCATACATTCACAAAGGAATCTTTTCAAGAGTTGCAGATTGGTTGCAAGGAGTTTCTAACATAGGAGGAGACAAAGTGCTTCAACGAAATGCTTTCAAAGCATGGTAAGGCTTTTGCATTTGAGCCACATGAGATAGGATGTGTTGATCCTTCTATTGTAGCTCCTATGGTAATTTTCACAATACCTCATGTGCCTTGGAATCTGCGGCCTATTCCAGTTCCAAAGGCTCATTTGGCAAAGTTAGTAGAGCTACTGAATGAGAAGATCAAAATGGGAATTTTGGAGCCTTCTTGTGCTCCATACTCAAACAGGTGGTTCACAGTTCCAAAGAAGAATGGTTCTCTACGCTTCATCCAAGATATGCAACGAGTAAACAAGGTGACAATTAGAAATGTAGGCACAGGTCCAATTGTGGATGAGTTTGCAGAGGCGTTTGCACGGAGGGCAATCTACTCAATGGGGGATCTCTACACAGGGTATGATCAATTTCAGCTTGCAATCGAAAGCAGAGACTTGACAACCATGAGGACCTTTGGGTTTGGTAAGGATGTGTACCTTGCCACAGGGAGCAACCAACTGGTTGCACATATGATGAATGGGATGAATAAGGTCTTACGTGACTTTATTCCTAAAATCACAATGCCTTTCATTGATGATTTGCCTATCAAAGGATGTGAAGAAAGTGACAAAGATGAAGCTTTGGATCTCAAGGGATGTCGCAGGTTTGTGGTAAATCACATAAATGATTGTGATAAAATTTTGTCTAGGCTGGAAGAAGTGAATCTTACATTTTCAGGGAAAAAGTCTATGTTTGGTGTCAAAGAAGTGATCATTGTGGGGCACATGTGTGGGCCATATGGTAGGAAACCTTGTCCATCAAAGGTAGATGCCATCCAAAAAATGAAAGAAACATGCACTAGCATCACTGAGGTTAGAAGGTTTTTGGGAGCATGTGTCTTCTATGTTATTTGGATTCCACATTATGCACATGTATCTGATCCTCTTTATCAGCTGCTTAGAAAGAATCAGAAGTTTAAATGGTACAGAGGTAAAGATTTCCATTGCAAGAAAAAGGATTAAAATGTTTAAGAGAAGAGGAGACAATGATCTACAAGATGTTGATGAGGAAGAAGAGTAAAACACATGTAAAGATCAAAGTGAACATGAAGCATGGAATCATCCACTGAATAAGAAAGCAAGGAAGATGTACAAGAGGTCTGATCTTACAAAGAGACAATGTGGCACATACCGAGTATGTGCAGGTTTAGAGGGGGTGGATGTCGTGCTGTGGCACGTATATAGTGGGAACGGGCATTAAACGGTTTATCTTGTGACTTTTTGACGCATAAGTATACTTCATATAATACTCATATGCATAAATAAAATCTTTATACCATACCTTAGTATTACCTTTGAAGTAATATAAATGTACATTACTATTAGAAAGTACTGCAAGAGAAGTATCAATGATTGTGCCTCTTTTTGTCTAGGGGAAAGCATTTGTATATTTCTTCTAATATCTCTGCTATACCCTACCATATATAAATTGTTTCCTTCTTTTCACATTTACTGAATAATATAACCCTTCAATAATGCATACCTTCTTGGATACATACAAGAGGGAAGGGCCTACTAGAAGACTTTATGAAAAGGAAGATCCAAAGCTTCTTGGACCATCCCAATTTGAAACTCCCGACCCAAGGGCATGGAGAAAATACCAAAACCAATTCAATCTCTTTTAGTAGGCCAATTTTTCCTTTTGAAGCATGTCAATCCAAGTTACAGGTCAAAAGTTACAGGGAAACCAGTGAAAAACCCTCTCACAACTACACTGCAAGAAGAGATGGTAAACATGTGAATCAAGTGAAAAGAGGTAATCTTGGTCTTTTTCCATAAAATAAGATATTTTGAAGATAAAATACATAAGCATGTGAATGTGACACCTCAAAGATGCCTTGAAGGACAAGACACACAAGTTGGGACCCCCTGCTAGAGCCACACAGAAGATGCCTAGGTGGGGCCCACATACATCATGCTCCCACATGGATCCTCAATGACCAAAAATTCTGAATTTCATGATATTTTGAGTCTTAATATTTCCCATTTTAAGAAATATCCAAAGAACATTTGATTTGGGCTAACTCTTTAGCCTAATCAAGTGATTATGTAAAACATGGCTCCCTCACCTATAAAAAGGTCAACCTTCTCTTCATTGAGGCAAGTTATGAGTGAGTCAGAATAGCTCAATTCCATTGTGACACACTCATCTTAGTTCCACAATTAATCTTGAAGAAAGGCTGAAGTCTTGCCTTATCTTCTCTCTCCATTAAGGTGGTGGCGATTGCTCTCAAGTAAGATATATGTTGCTAGTTTTACTTTCATTTGCATATCTAGTATAATATTTGTCTCTAACTCTATCTCTATCTCTCATTATCTATCTTTAATACCACCACCACACTTAGATCTATCTCTAATTCTATCTTTACTCCTCCTTTGATCTCTCTTGTTGTGTCCAAATTGTTTCATTGGAAGGTATTCAAGCACCAACCTTGTCAATGTAATAGGTACAACCTTCTTGCGGGAAACAATTATGTGCACAAGGTTAGTAACCATATCTTCATCTTCCACAAGTATCTCTCTCTCTTAAGGTTCTCATTCTCTTCCACAAACTCTAGAATCTCCTTGCTATAGGTACTTCTCTCCCCGCAGTATCCCTATTGCCTAAGGGCAACAATAGGGCTTGGGAGAGAAACTCTCTTCTTCTTCTCCTTTCACTTATTTCGCACCTTTATCTTTGAACATACTAAGTATATCATTGATGAATAACCATAATCCACATAGAGGTAATTTCTTTCAATTCCATTCAGTGCAATCTATTAGGGTCAAGATTTGGATTAGTCGAAAGATTCAATTTCAGCAAAACAGTGTTTCTATTTGGTCCTGAAAGACTCAATGAAATACTTCTCTCACTAGATCCCATCATACTACCTATTATTGACTATGACTTCTCTTTTGTTGTGAACGTGGTTATTTTATTATGAATCAAGAGGATCTGTACTCACAACTAATCCCAATTGCTAGACAAAACATACACATTATAGTAAGCACAAGGCTACAGTTCCAAAGAGCAATCCGTAGCTTATTTGGACAACAAAGATTAAATATCACTAACTTATCCATTAACCCTTTTATCCTACCCATGATACGATATGATCATAATCTCGAGGTTTTCATTTTTGTTTTGTTCTGACTTTCTTTCATGAGGTCTCTCCATCACGTGTGTGTTTGTAAGCAAAAGTGAGCGGCTTCTTTGGCTACATTTCTTCTTTTGCCTTAGAAGCTATGTTATCTACAGCTTAGATCCTTCTCATAACCCTTGAGCTTCATCACAAACTCTCACATCAAGAGGCCCGGTGCCTTCCTGGAAAGACCGCCAACTTCTTGACAACGTTATGGCATTATGAATTTATAGTTCTTGCTTTTGGTTTGACTAATGTACCAACAACCTTCATGTTCTTAATGAATAGTATTTTTCACCCGTATCTTGATGACTTCATTCTGGTATTGTTGGATAAAATTTTTGTGTACTCTAAGAATGAAGAAGATCATGCATTCCATTTAAAGAAAACATTTTAAGTTTTGCGTGAACATAAATTGTATGCCAAAGCAAGTAAGTGTTCTTTTGCAAAGGATCAGATTGTGTATTTGGGAAGAGTGATTTATAAAGAGGGCATTCACATTGATCTTGATAAAGTTAAGACTATGTCAATAAGGGATATAAGAAGCTTTTTGGGTCTAGCACAATATGAGAGAGCACACATTAAAGATTTCACTAAGATAGCAAGTCCTTTGACCCAATTGACCAAGAAAGACAAGGGTTTTGTGTGGACTTCTAGCTGTGAGACTACCTTTGAGACCTTGAAGGCTAAAATAGCCGAAAATTGTGTTTTAAAAGTTCCTGAGATGGGCAAACCATTTTTTGTGTCCTGTGATGCTAGTGGTGAGCAATTAGGTTGTGTTTTGACACAAGAAGGAAGAGTGGTTGCATATAAGTCTAGGAAATTAAGACGACATGAATTGAACTATGAAACACATGATCTAGAATTGCTTGCTATTGTTCAGGCATTGAAACATTGGCGTCATCTTTTGCTAGGTGTTAAATTTGAATTACGTACTAATCATCAAAGCCTGAAGTATATTTTCACTCAGCCATTGTTAAACAACAGACAAAGAAGATGGATTGAATTGCTGGCTGAATATGATTTTGATTTGAAGTATTTGTGTGGAAAAGAAAATAAAGTTGCAGATGCATTGAGTCGTAGGCCCATATGTAATCTGTTGACTGTTGTGCGGTCCAATTTGATTGATGATATACATGCTGAAGTTGAAAATGATTCTTTTTATATGCCTATTTTGAAATTCTTGTGTGAGAATATTGATGAGATGTATAGGAACAAATATCACTTGTATAAGGGAAATCTGTATCATCATGACCGCTTGTGTATTCCTGAAAATTCTATTTTTAAGAGTCAAGCTCTGCATGAGTGTCATAATTCACCTTTTTTTGGTCATCTTGGATTGAATAAGACATGAGAAAAGATTAAAAGTTCATTCTTTTGGTCCCGTATGAAATTGGATGTTAAGAATTATGTGCGTGAGTGCTTTCGAATAAGATATGTGAAAAGATTAAAAGTTCATTCTTTTGGTCGCGTATGAAATTGGATGTTAAGAATTATGTGCGTGAGTGCTTTCGATGTCAACAAGTTAAGATTGAACATAAAAGGATGCCTGATGACCTTCAACCCTTGGACATTCCTTTACAGAAGTGGGAGTCTATATCCATGGACTTTATCATTAGACTTACTACTACTCGTGGAGGGTATGATTCGATCTTTGTCGCGGTAGATAGACTCACAAAACAAGCTCACTTCTTTCCTGTAAAAATAACTGACACTGCATCGACCATTGCACGCTTGTTCTTGTGAAAGAGATATTTCGTTTGCATGGCATGCCCAAGAGCATAGAATCTGATATTTCGTTTGCATGGCATGCCAAAGAGCATAGTATTGATATTTCGTTTGCATGGCATGCCCAGAGCATAGGGCCATTTAAAATTTTGAAGCGCATTGTTCATTAGCTTACAAATTGGAATTGCCTTCTCATGTCAAGTGCATCTGTATTTCATGTGACTTTATTAAAAAAGTATGTTCCTAACGTGCATCATGTTTTACAAGACAACTCTAAGTTGCACAATAGAACCAGACTTAGTGCTAGATAGGCGTGTTAAACATCTGAGAAATAGAGACATTGTGGAAGTTTTGGTTAAGTGGCAGAACTTCATGTAGATGATGCATCATTGTTCATTTTAGTGTTTTGCAAAGAGAATTTCTCTCTCTTTCCAACTCTGAGGCGAGAGTTAATTTTGATAAGGGGCGAATCAAAAATAGGACTTACACTACAAGAGGCTATTTATTAGCGACGCTCACACAGCGACGCTCAAAAAAAAAAATCTTGGCGTCGCTATGAGCGTCGCAAATTTCTTTGTAAATTTGCGACGCTCATAGCGACGCCGGCTGGGCTAAAAAAAAAACCGAGCGCGCCCAAAAACTCAGATCTCAGATCTGAGTTTTTCGGCGCCCTCAAGCAAGGAGCAGGTAACGCTCTCCTCTCTCTCTCTCTCTCTCTTTTTCTTCTCCACACACACACACACACACACACACACACACGAGGAGAGGAAGGAGAGCCAGGTATGCTCCTTCCCTCTCCTCATTCTCATGTTCCCTTCCCCTCTTTCTCTCTCCCTCTCTCTCTCTCTCACCACACACACATACACACACAATAGTGTTTTAGAGAGAGAGAGAGAGAGAGAGAGAGAGTACAAACAAAAACAAAAACGCACACACACATACATAAAAAAGAGATGCACACACACATTGAGAGAGGAAAAGAGAGAGAGAGCATGCATAAACAAAAAACGCACACATTGAGAGAGGAAAAGAGAGAGAAAACATGCATACGATCCAAAAAACGCACACACATTGAGAGAGAAAGAGAGAGAAACTAATTTAACGTCGTAGGAAACTAATTAAAATTAAAAGACCTAAAGATCTAGCCGACGAGGAGTTGAACTCAAGACCTATTATTCAAGAGGGAAATGGCATAATCAATCTATCATACTTGGCATGGGTGATAGAAAGGTTATACCATTTATCTCTTTTTATTGGCACACACATCCACACACGCGCACACACACAAGAAGAAGAGAGTTATAACGTCGTAGGAAACTATCTTAAAAGACGTTAAAGATTAGGTTATATGTAGACTTACATTAAATTAGATTTAGGTTTATTTTTAACTAGATTTACGTTTATTTACGCTAGATTTAGATTTACGTTATATTAGATTAGATTTAGGTCTCCATAGACTGCGATGCCTGCATGAAGCGGGTGAAGAAAGCCCTCAATGGAATATAGGGTATTGCTGCCTTCACTCATGGTGGGCTCCGTTGATCCAAAAGTACTGGTGAAATGTCTTCAGAAGATAGGGAAGAAGGTGGATCTTCAGGGCGGCAAGAGTCACTACATCCCCGACACAATGACCATCTAGACAACCTCTAGTCATTCAACAGCAACTTCAAAGTTAGTAACAAGAGCAAGAACGTCTAAAGGCCAATTGCTGTCGTCAGATGTGGATAGAGATGAGGCAGCGTCACCGCCGGAAGTTAACTCTCACATCTTTAGTGATGAGAATGCCAACTCTTGCCGAGTTATGTGAAAAATTATGTGTTAAATCAGTTTTAAGGTTCTTATAATCCCTGTTAGTTTAGTTCTTTGTTTTTAATATAACATAATTTACGTTAGATTAGATTTATGTTATATTAGATTAGACTTAGGTTTACACACACACACACACCACACACTCACACACACACACACACAAGAAGAAGAGAGTTTTAACGTCGTAGGAAACTATCCCAAAAGACGTTAAAGATTAGTTAGATGTAGACTTACGTTAAATTAGATTTAGGTTTATTTTTAGTTAGATTTACGTTTATTTAGATTTACGCTTATTTACGTTAGATCGAGTCCACGCAAGAATTACTTACGGTTTAGGGTTTAGAGTTAGACGAACAGTGAAAAGATCTACTGTGAAAAGATGTTAAGATGCTGTGAAGTGCTACAGCTAGAGAAGAGGCAAAGGGGTTTTGTCCACTACATGCAGTATCATGTAGACGTGGGTGTGTAGATTTCTTGTACCCACAAATATAGGTATTGACCAATAAAGACGAGATTATAACCGGTGGTTCTGATCTCCGTGCACCTCTAGACCGAGGTGTGCGGGGATTGGACATGACTAGAGAATGTGAGGTAAAGAGAGAGAGAGAGAGAGAGAGAGAGAGAGAGAGAGAGAGAGAGAGAGAGAGAGAGAGAGAGAGAGAGAGAGAGAGAGAGAGATAAGACGAAGAATGCCAATAGAATATTAAATTTGTTGTCCAGGTTATAAGTTTTTTATCCTCATTATGAGTAGTGACGAGGATGTGGGACCGTCCAACCGAAACACCTATCTCTCAACGAGGGTCTTATGTCCTTGTAATCAATGCAAGCATGCTTTGCGACGGACAAGACGTGTTTCTTTGCAGCACGTTCGCGAATTTGGCGAGTTCGATCCATCTATTATAGATCGAGTTGTTGCCAATTATAACTCGTCGGACTCTGACGCTGGCCAACAAGCAGCAATCTTGCAACCCAATAGACGTGTTCGCAGGCGCTTTGGTCAAGCAGCATATGTGAGGCCACAAGATGTAGCCTCTGACAGCTCGGGGGATGATCATGCAGAGCACATTCCCAACGAGGCAATGTTTGAGCCCGAGATTGATGAAATGATCGAGACGATCATGGATTCAGAAAGGCTTATCTATGATGATATGAAAAGTGAAGCCGATACGCCATTGTATAATGGAGCACGTATGTCTAGATTGAAAGCACTCCTGGTTCTTCTCAACATGCAGGCAAAGTTTGGATGGAGTGACACTAGCGTCACAGCGCTTTTCAGGTGATCTATTACAATTAGTTTACTTTAATAAAACTCTAAATGTATAATGATCTGATAGATTTTTACACGACTGTATCATATTTTTATGTTGTGTAGATTGCTGAAAGAGCACATACTACCAGCTGACAATGTGATGCCAGATTCCCGAGATGAAGCAAGAAAGATTTTGCGAAACTTGGGGATGGATTACAATTCTATCCACGCTTGTCCTAATGACTGCATTCTTTTCAGAGGGGAATACATAGACATGGAGAAGTGTCCGAAATGTGATTCCGAAAGATATCGAGTAGATCTCCACGGGACAAAAATTCCACAAAGGTTTTGCGACATTTCCTCTGCTTCCTCGCATCAAGCATTTCTTCGAATGTAAGTCCATGGCCGCCCTAGCATCATGGCATGAGGAGAATAAATCTTCGGATGGTGTGCTACGAATTCCTGCAGATTGCGTAGCCTGGAAACATATAGATGGAACATGGTCGGATTTTGCCAGGGAAGCTCGAAATTTGCGCTTAGGCCTGGCTATGGATGGCGTAAATCCATTTGGTCAAAATCAACATCTTACAGTGTATGGCCCGTTGTCATCGTCAACTACAACATTCCCCCGTGGTTGACTACGAAGAAGGGGCACCTATGGCTAAGCTTGATTGTGCCAGGGCGATATAAAGTGGGGAATATGGATGTGTATCTTCGTCCACTATTGGAAGAGCTACAACAATTGTGGATTGGCATAGAGGTGGTGGATATGAGCCGACACACAGGACGACGGAATGCTTTGATCAGAGGCATTCTAATGTGGACCATGCATGACTATCCCGGGCTAACAGAATGCTCAGGTGATCTATTGACACTCCTCACTCAGACACTGTAAATCTTTTTTTTTCCCATAGTTGATCTATTATCATGTGTATACATGCAGGGCTTCAAACAAGCGGATACAGAGCATGTGTCACATGTGGACCTAGACTGAATGCACGTAGGGCACACTGAAGAAGCAAATCTACGAAGGTCATCAAGCGTATCTTCCAGAGAATCATGTGTTACGCGATGGCTTTTTGGGAAGAGAGCCACCAAGGATGTCTGCACAAGCATGGTTAGAGCAGAAGGAGATGTGCGATGACGGATTGCCTCCAGGGATGAAGAGACTATCTCTATGGTACGAGTTACCATACTGGCCCCGACTCATGATCAATCACTTGCTCGATCCAATGCACATATTCAAGAATGTGGGTAATCTACTATGGGACCATCTGACCGGCAAGAAAGATACTTTGGGAGCCAGAGTTGACCTTAGAAATGTGGATCGTATGGAGCAATATTGGCCGCAAACAACGTCTGATGGATCGATAAAAACTCCCTAAAGCACCATGGATTTTCACAGGAGCCCAAGAACGCAAAGTAAAAGAGACCATTCGATCTTTGCGGACCCCCCTGGCGTAATGCACTCGCTCCGAACGTGTTTTACTAAAGAAGGAAAGCTTACCGGTTTGAAGTCACACGATTGGCATAAAATGTGTCAGGTACGTTCATAGTGGACTTTAATATCATTGCATAAAATGTGGACTTTAATATCATTGCTGCACATACTTTACAGTTTATTTTACCGGTTGCCATTGAGGGATGTTTGTCTCTCGACATCCGTAACACAATCTACAAACTTGCAAAGCTGGTGCAATGGATCTCACAAAAGGAGATCAACGTAGACTCCATACCATTCGCCAAACTAAATGCTGCGGAGCTTGTGTGCATGTTTGAGAAACATTTTCCTACTACAATGCTAACCATTCAGGTGCATCTTCTTGTTCACATAGTTGATGAGGTGGAAATAGCTGGCACAGTTCATTCCAGATGGATGTTCTTCTTAGAACGTTTCATGAAAACGCTTAAGGGATATGTGCGTCAAAAGGCACGTCCGGAGGGTAGCATGGCAGAAGGTTGGTTGGTATCAGAGTCCTTAGTGTACATTGGAGAGTGGCTAGACGGATTTGATAAAGCGGGACACGCTATGGCGAACCATAGATGATGAGCGCATATCCAGGATTGTCATGTGCAATCTCGGTGTTGAGAAGAAGATGATGGAAGATCTAGAGGCTAAAATCAACCGATTTTGCATGCTTCACAATCCAGTGATGCAAAAGTGGATTTCACAATATGAGGATGCAAAGCAAGAGCGACAAAGGGCACGAATCGAGTGGAGACGGGGAAGACGACCACCGATGCACTATCCACGGTTCTGGAGAGCCTACCAACCTTCATGAGCTTAAGATGGTTGCACAACCAATTGAAAAGCGCACAACAATGCGGTGACGAAGTGACTGAGGAAGAGTGGGAGTACTCTCGGGGTTGCGCGACCAAGGTAAGTTTGCAATGTACGACTAGCAAGTGACTTTATTTATAAACGTTTGAACGGCCACTCATAATCTTTGTTCGTTGTAGTATAAGTCATACACAGCAGCATGGTGTAAAGGTCGACATTTTAGGGTGGAACGAATCGACAAAAAGCATTTTACTCAAGATTGTGGAATCATGGCAAAATTTGAACAGTCTAGTCGACGACGTTCCTCTGATGCAGATCCTGTGGTGGCGGAACTCACTTACTTCGGCACGCTGCAAGAGATTTTGAGGATCGATTACAGAGGATTTTTTGTCGACTTGTTCGACGTGCAATGGTTCAAGATAATCATGGAGGGTCGCAACGCTACTGTGCGTAGAGGAGAGTCTGGTTTTCTTGAGGTGGATTCTACTAAGAAATGGACTGACCTAAGAGACACTTTCGTACTACCCGAGCATTGTGAACAAGTAAGTATGTAAATAGTTAACATCCCCCTTTTACAAGTTATGTGCTTGAAAGCTCTCATGTAAGTTATGTGGCTCTGGCAGGTAATATTTCATCCTACAAAGTCTACATCAAACTGGTGGTACGTCATAGAGGTAGCCCCTCGTAGTGCAAGGACGTATGAAGGCTACCATGTGCCAATCACAACGGCATCAATGGAGGAGATCAGAGAAGATGCTCAATCAGAAGTCGCTGCGGTGGTGCCAGACGAGCATCAAGATGCTACTACTCTATATGGGGTGCATGCAGAGGAGCTACAAAATGAAACAGAGGATATGTGTTTAAACGGAGAGCTCTATATAGATATAGGAAGTTATGCTGAGTTATGCGAGGATGAGAGAGAGATCTCTTAAAGCCACAAATATTGTATTTGAACAATTTTGCTCCGTGTTGTAAAAGCTCTGGCTCTCTAAGTACCTTCCATGGTGTATAACGCTCTTTTCTACTCGCGCTCACATCTTTTGATTGAAAATTCTGAGTTTTCGACTTGCCTCTTCTATCACTCAATTCATTGCGTCATTGTATTTATATGCGTCATTACGTCATTGTATTTAATGGTCTTTGCGTCATTGTCTACTCTATTCATTCAATATTAAGTTTAAATATTCGTGTGTTTAATGCAGGTATGGATGATGAGGAGTTTCTTTCTTCTTTGTCACCGCAGCAGAGACAGTGGTACGTGGAGCGTCATCGCTCTGGCGCATCATTTCGCGTTCCTACTCCATCCACATCTCCCTCTCTTTCGGAGCATTCGGCGGGCTCCGAAGCTTCGGCGTCGACGAGACGAGCTTCACACTCGTCTAGACACCGGCGCTCTAGTGGTGGCGGTGGCGGTTGTTGTGGGGATTCCGCCACCGATGCCTCCACACCGCCTCGAGTTCGACAAGGCTTTTTACCCTCCCGTTCTTTGCCCGCCCCCACACCAGCCACAACATCGCCATCTACACCAGGTTTTGCACGGCTGACTGTTCCTAGAAGCTACACACCTCTACCTACTCCGCCAGGAGCGACCCCACTCGACACTCCTAGCTTCCGGGCCCAGACGTCGGTGGAGACACCTGACGTCCGTACCCCCATCGACACGCCGCTAGAGACCCCTGTCGGGACACCCAGGTTCACGCGTCACCGGCCAAAGGGGTTGTCTTACTCCATCGACTTCAGCGGCGGCATCATCATGGATGATGACAGCAAGAAGGTGATCTCGCGCATGCGTGGTCTTTGCTCTCAGCTGTTTAGACACTACATACTAAACAAATGGAGTGAAGTACCAAGTGATTTAAAAAACAGAGTCATCAGCATACTTCATGATGAGTTTCCCATTCCAACATGGGATCAGCGCTTCAATGAAGACCTGATGAAGATTCGAATGCGCGAATACTGCAAACACAAGCATTCCGAAGTGCAAAAAGCAATCAAGAATGGGTGGAACAGGCCAGATTGGCTGGCCAAAGAAGATTGGAAGAATGCGAAGAAAGCAGCGCGCGAGAATCCCGACAAGTGGAAGCAACAAAAGGATGCAGCCAGAGCGCGAGTAGAGGCAGGGAGCTCGCACCACTTGGGGAGCGGTGGATGGGCATCATTTGAGGCCGATTTTGTACGTGTTTTCACATTGCTCTTTATGTTCGATAGTTTAGGGTTTATGAGTTTTTTAATTCTAACATAATGAAATCTTTGTATGTTTTGATAGTGGTCGATGACAGGACATGATCCCACACCGTACGAGCGCGAGTACGCAGGCAGGAAGGGCTTAAACGCCCTGATGGACATTCTTAGGTCTCGTGGCGGCATGGTTAGTATTAGGGTTTACTCTTTTTTATTTTTTGTATTTTTTTATAAATGTCGTTATATGTTTATACTTACTAAAAGCTGTCTTATTGTTTTTTTTTGCAGAATCCGACAGATACGTCGCTTGGACGCGATGAGACGTCTGACTAGACGACGTCAGTTTAACCGTAGCTAGATAGCATTAGTTTAGGGTTTCTCATAGCTTATGTATCATGAGACGGATTTTATACGTCTTTTTTAACCATGTATATTATTACATTTGTCACCGCAGTTCCTTTTGCCAATCAATTCTTTATGCCTATGATGTTGTACAATTGTCATTATTACATTTTCCAATCAATTCATTTTGCCTATGATGTGTACAATTGTCAATTTTGCAAACAATGCGTCTTGTGGGTGACTATTTTGGGTCTATTATCTACCCTTGCACTTTTTAAAAAAAGTGAATCAAGTACAATATGGTTGATGGGTGCCCTGCCACCAAAAAAAAATCCTCTCGGGCGTCGCTATAACCATCGCTATTTATGGCTCTGTAACGTCGCTATGAGCGTCGCTATAGTCTGCAGTGTAAACGTCGCTATAAGCGTCGCTATGAGCGTCGCTATGGCGACGCTCATAGCGACGCTCTCGTAGCGACGGTTTTAGCGACGCCCGAGAGGTTATAAAAACCTAGTGTATTTCCGTCGCTAAGAGCGTCACAAGAGCACACAACCTCTTGTAGTGCTAATCTTTGAAGTTCTTAAAGTCTAAAAGAATGTAGTAGGGCATATCTTTTGTTTAGCACGATTTGAAAGATTGTTGAATAGTCTATTAAATAGAGCTTATATGAATGAGTTTGAGATATTAAGAGAGAACATATATTCTTTTTCTAAATAATACACTAAAGACATATTTGGTAAAGATTAATGAATAATAGATACTCTGTCTATGAACTGTAAAATTAAGTTTTTTATTAATATCAATGTTTTATATTCATGAGTTTTAGCTTAAAATGCATGGGTAGGCTTAAAATAAGTTGAAAAAGTAGTGGAGACCCAAAAAAATAGAGGTTTTAGGAGTCGCGACCTAAAAGTTGCTTTTTTAGCAAAAGAAAGATGTTTTTTGCAATTCTATCCGTGTTGCCTTGTAGACCAAACCTATTCCTGTAGTTTTGAGTACCTAGATTGCTCTATTCTGAGCTCGTTTGTAAAAGTTATGATGAAAACAAACAGAAGGTAGCAGTAGTGTAGTCTACACAGGGATAGACACACATTGTAATAGGACTAGTCTTTGAAGTTCTTAAAGTCGAAAAGAATGTAGCAGGGCATATCTTTCCTTAGCACGATTTGAAAGATTGTTGAATAGTCTATTAAATAGAGCTTATACGAATGAGTTGAGATATTAAGAGAGAACATATATTCTTTTTTTAAATAATACACTAAAGACGGATTTGATAAAGATTAATGAATAGCAGATACTCTGTCTATGAACAGTAAAATTGAGATTTTTATTAATATCAATGTTTTATATTTATGTGTTTTAGCTTAAAATGCATGGGTAGGCTTAAAATAAGTTGTAAAAGTAGTGGAGACCCAAAAATACAGGTTTTATGAGTCGCGACCTAAAAGTTGCTTTTCTTAGCCAAACAAAGACATTTTTCGCAATTCTGTCAGGTTGCCTTGTAGACCAGACTTATTCCGTCATTTTGAGTACCTGGATTGCTGTGTTTGAGTTTTTTTGTAGAAGTTATGATGAAAACAAACAGAAGGCAGCAGCAGTGTAGTATACACAGGGACAAACAGACATACAACATCATACATCTCTCCCTGCTATCAACCAAGAAGTGGATTGTTTCTTCATGGTAGAGTATTGCAATTGAGATTATGAAGGTATATAATTATGTTTTTTTACTTTGATTATCATGTTGAATTGGTTGCACGAGTATGTTCTTTTGACTATTTTGTAGGCGATGCTGAAATCAGTTTGTGAAACCGGATATGTGCAAAGTGTCATGATAAAAATCTAACCTTTACAGATCGCTTAGCGATCACGTTCTTATCTTATTCTCGCAGGTATACTTGGTGCGAAAATCGAGTTGATTGAATGCCTAAAAAGCGACTATTTTGAGAAGCCGCATGCTTTTTGAGGAAAAGAGGGATTAAAGAACAACGGATGGTGCGTTTGGGGATCATTCACCGATCTCTTCTTCTGCGAGTGCGAGTGCGAGTGCGAGTGCGAGTGAGAGTGAGAGTGAGAGTGCGAGTGCGAGTGCGAGTGCGAGTGAGAGTGCGAGTGCGAGTGCGAGTGAGACGCTGTATGCAAGCGAACTGAAGCTCGGGGGTCTCGCCTCTCTAATCTCAACACTTACAAATTGGAATTGCCTTCTCATGTTAAAGTGCATCCTGTATTTCATGTGAGTATGTTCCTAATGTGCATCATGTTTTGCAAAACAACTCTAAGTTGAAAGATGACGGACCATTGACTGTAGAACCATACTTAGTACTAGATAGGCGTTTTAAACATCTGAGAAATAGAGACATTGTGGAAGTTTTGGTTAAGTGGCAGAACTATCCAGTAGCGGATGCATCATGGGTTGATCTTAGTGTTTTGCAAAGAGAATTTTCCTCTCTTTAGACCAACTCTGAGGACAGAGTTAATTTTGATAAGGGGAGAATGTAATAGGACTAGTCTTTGAAGTTCTTAAAGTCGAAAAGAATGTAGCAGGGCATATCTTTCCTTAGCACGATTTGAAAGATTGTTGAATAGTCTATTAAATAGAGCTTATACGAATGAGTTGAGATATTAAGAGAGAACATATATTCTTTTTTTTAAATAATATACTAAAGACGGATTTGATAAAGATTAATGAATAGCAGATAGTCTGTCTATGAACAGTAAAATTGAGATTTTTATTAATATCAATATTGTTTTATATTTATGTGTTTTAGCTTAAAATGCACGGGTAGGCTTAAAATAAGTTGTAAAAGTAGTGGAGACCCAAAAATAGAGGTTTTATGAGTCGCGACCTAAAAGTTGCTTTTTTAGCCAAACAAAGACGTTTTTTGCAATTCTGTCCACGCTGCTATTCTGGCCGCGCTACCTTGTAGACCAGACTTATTCCCGTCGTTTTGAGTACCTAGATTGCTCTGTTCTGAGTTTGTTTGTAGAAGTTATGATGAAAACAAACAAAAGGCAGCAGCAGTGTAGTATACACAGGGACAAACAGACATACAACATCATACAGCTCTCCCTGCTATCAACCAAGAAGTGGATTGTTTCTTCATGGTAGAGTATTGCAATTGAGATTATGAAGGTATATAATTATGTTTTTTTACTTTGATTATCATGTTGAATTGGTTGCACGAGTATGTTCTTTTGACTATTTTGTAGGTGATGCTGAAATCAGTTTGTGAAACCGGATATGTGCAAAGTGTCATGATAAAAATCTAACCTTTACGGATCGCTTAGCGATCACGTTCTTATCTTATTCTCGCAGGTATACTTGGTGCGAAAATCGAGTTGATTGAACGCCTAAAAAGCGACTACTTTGAGAAGCCGCATGCTTTTTGAGGGAAAGAAGGATTAAAGAACAACGGATGGTGCGTTTGGGGATCATTCACCGATCTCTTCTTCTGCGAGTGCGAGTGCGAGTGAGACGCTGCATGCAAGCGAACTGAATCTCGGGGGTGGTCGGGAGGTTTGAGCTCCGTACAACGGAGTGCGCCCATATTGACTTGCTCCTCTGTTGTATCAAAAGTCTGCAAAGATTCATCAATACAAAGATCTCTTTCTGTACCTTTTGCTGTCGATCTCTATTATTTGGTTCCGGTGACAGACATACAACATCATACAGCTCTTCCTACTATCAACCAAGAAGTGGATTTGTTTCTTCATGGTAGACTATTGCGATTGAGATTATGAAGGTACATAATCATGTTTGTTTACTTTGATTATCATGTTGAATTGGTTGCACGAGTATGTTCTTTTGGCTATTTTGTAGGCGATGCACAAATCAATGCGTGAAACAGGATCTGTGCAAAGTGTCATAATAAAAATATAACCTTTACGGATCGCTTAGCGATCACGTTATTATCTTATTCTCACACGTATACTTGGTGTGAAAATTGAGTTGATGACGGGTGGTGCGTTTTGAGGATCATTCACCGATCTCTTCTTCTGCGAGTGCGAGTGCGAGTGCGAGTGATACGCTACATGCAAGAGAACTGAAGCTCGAGGGTGGTCGGGAGGTTCGAGCTCCGTAAAATGGAGTGCGCCCATATATTTTATTGCTCCTCAGTTGTATCAAAACTCTATCAATACAAGGATCTCGTTCTCTATCTTTTGCTGTCTATCTCTATTTTTCTGTTCTTGTGACACTTACACTTCACTTATAGCTTCCTTTACTCATAAGGAGTAGCACTGTTAAGGTGGACTCAAGTCTCCACTAAGCACTAAACCTACATCTAGTTGCTTTATGTTGAGATAGGCATGTCTTTCTTGCTCCTACTGTGGGAAACACCTCTACATGTGTATACTATTTGCTATTGGCATTTGTCCTATAAGTTGTAAGATTCTAAGAAGGGCCACATGGAGAGTTATCAGTCGGATAGCCACTCCATCTTTGTAGATAAATAAAATCGAAGCCTATGCTGTACATTACTCTATGCTAAAACTATTACTAGACTTTCTGTACATTGTATCCCTTTTTGGAAAAGTGAGTATTCTTCTCTCTCTACTGTATGAGGCTATGGCTTCTCTAGCCTTCAAGCCACCTTGAGCTTACTACAAAATCAAACCCAACAACCGGTATTAGAGCTAGGCTTGCCCCTCCCCGCTTCCCTCATTGTGCACATCTCCCCTTGAAACCTTGAAGCTCTTAAGCTTCAAGATGTATTCACTTTCTTGGCCCAAGCTGTGGAAATTAGCAACTCGTTTGGTGTGAACAAGAGAGCTGGAGGTTCTGAGAGAAAAGCTAAAAATCTATCTCGAAGCGTATCAAAGGTAGCTCATAATTGAGTTAAATTGAGCAAGGCGGTACTGTTGGACGAAACATTGGAGGGGAGAATTGGCCTCTTGCAACGCATTGTCCGCATTGGACGGCAGAATTGGCCTCCTGCAATGCCTTGTCATTGACATTTTTAAACTGTTTTAAGCTTGGGAGAAGTGCTCTGGAGATGGGCTGATCGTCCACAATTGGATAACCTATCAACCTAGTTTGCATGTGGTGAAGCGGCCCTCGTATGCAGGCGTGGGTGCATGTAACACACAACATGCACAGTCTTATGGCACGGAACATTTGCTAGCTTCTACTTGCTTTAAAGAGGTCTTCATTTCAAAAGTGTCCAAGGACATAAAAGTGTCCTGTTACCATTCTAGTGTTAAAGAGGTCTTTATATCAAACCACCGCCCATCTTTGGCCTCCTTTAAACCCCCTTTTAAGGAGTGTGTCCCAATTGCACTGTGCATTGAAAAGTTTTTAAGATTTTGTAAGTTGCGAAAAGCAGCTAGAGCCTCATAAAGTGCAAAGACAATATTCAAGCTCTCCCTTGACTTCAAGGCTAATTTTTTTTTTTTTTTGTGAAGAGGAACTTTGAAAATCCTATTTGCAAAGAGTGACTTCACAAATTAGGCATAATCTTGCATTCATATTACCTCCTGTAAAGGGCAAGACACTGCCATAGAGAGATTATCTCTATTGGTCAGACTAAGACCCTCTGCAACCACTCTGCATCATGGGAGAGAAGGGGATCAAAAAATTCAATGGAGACAATTTCAACTCTTGGCAGACCAAACTGCAAGGATACCTTATGAAAAAGCAACTATGGTATGTTGTAAAAACAAGAATAAGCAAACCATCCACTTTGGTTGAAGGCACTATCACTAGGGCCCAAATTGCACAAGCACAAGCTAAAAATGAACAATCAGTCAACATAATCATCACATCACTCCACGATAATTATGTGCATTTTACAAATAGCTATACCACTACAATACAAGCATGGGATATTTTGAAACATAATTTCTATGCTAAACAAAAGCAAAGTAAGATTAGCTTAAAGAAAAATCTTTACAAACTTACTGTGCTTCAAGACGAGGATGTTTCAAGCCTGGTTAACAGACTAATAAGCATAATAACGCAACTCACTTACATTCAATGCCAAGTTCCGGAAGAAGATCAAGTTACTTCTCTCTTGAGTACTTTACCTAAAAGTTTGACAACATTAGTAACAATCTTAGAGCAAAAGGAACCCATACCATCTCTACAATATGTTGCAGGGGCAATCCATGAAGAAGAAAAGACGAATAAGAAGAAATCTGAATCAGTGGGAGGAGCTTATTTTACATCATCATCATCACCTAGATTAAATAACAAGAAGTGTTATGAGTGTGGCAAGCCTAGACACTTCTCCAAGGACTGCTATGTTAACCCTCACGGCACACGGACACCCTATGATCTATAAACGTTGTATTGTTTAGAGTCAGGTACCGGGCTTGTCGGACCAATAGGAACAGGGTAAGGGTGATCGCCGATGACAGGCGCACTCTAACTAGAATATTCAAGGAGTTAGTTGGCTAAGTATGGGCGCCCAAGTGTGAATGGGGTGAGCTCATATAAAAGCCACTAAACCTAATTTTTACTCATTCTCTCATTGTGCAATAGAAGCCGCTCTTGCTCCATCTCCACCATCTCCTTGTGTGTGTGTGTGTGTACGTGTGAGAGAGAGTGTGAGAGTGTGTGTGCGATCGAGCGTTGCGGCGGCACGACGGCGGCGAGGCGGTTGAGCACGGCATAGCGGCGTCTCCCTCTTCTTCGCGGCACGGGAATCCTTCATTCGCAACTACGCAAGAAGGTGAGTGACACACCATTCTTCCTTGTGAGCTTGTCTGTTGTATGACTGTGTGCTAGGAGCCTTTGTGGCTCGCACATGGCGCGTAGCAAGTCCCTAGCCGTGACATTTTTGGCACTGTTACCGGGGAGCTGCTGCGCGTGAAGCTCCAATGGCGACCTGTAAATTGTATTGAAGCTATTTTTTATGTAGGAAAGGCGCGGCTTAAGTTTCATTATTGTTGTTATGCAAAAACAGTAGAGAAAGACACAATGTTGTTGACTGCATTCAAGTTTTCTATGTTCTGTTAAGCTCTGTTTTGCTAGTTCTATTAAGCTCAGATTTCAACTTACACAGTTAGCGTTTGTGCGTTTTCTACATTTTCTGGTTTGCACTGCACAGTTCTGTCAAGTTTCAATTTTCTGCATTCTCTGTGTTTTCTGGTTTGTGCACAGTTAAGCGCACAGTTAGTTAATTAAGTAGGTTAGTAATTAGGTGAACCACTGATTAGCAGGTCAGTAGGAGGTGGGACAGTAAATAGTTAGGTGAGGTCAACGCGCACCAAATACCAAGTAATATCAAAAAATATAATAAAAAATAATAATAATAAAAATTTAAAAACAAAAAATAAAAACGTCAGTGAGGGGGAGGTTATAAAAACGGACGGGAAAAAATCGAAAATATTTAAGCGTGAGTGATTGGGGGGATCACTAAAATTTTTATCCGGATCGGGATCATTTCCCGAAGCCCAAGCCCAAGCCCAGGCCTTAGTCCTATGATATATACTAGACTCACTCTTATATATATACCCTACCCCCTCAAGAGGGAATGAGAGCATGTGGGGCAAGTCCTCCACTCTCCTCCCTTCTCTTCCCACTTGCACCCTTAGACTTGCTATTTGGAGCCTAGTTCCCAAGGTAGGAAAAGACTGTTTCGGGCTTTTCTGGAGCAAAATAGAACCAAACGGTGGGATGTAAAGCACAACGCGTCCCTCCTAGCGATACGCTCGTTTTGAGCTATCACACGGCCTATTCCACGACACGCTCTAAAAAATATAGCAAAAAAACAAACAAAAAACACGCAAAAACTAGTCACAAGGCCTCCTAGAGCAGCTTTTTGACACCTTAGGGTATCAAAAGCACATGCACTTACACTCTGGGCGGGTGCTAGAACACGAGCATATTGAGGGTGCCTCTGTTCATACGGACACCCATTACCCATCCACGATAGGCTCTAGACCCTCAGCGGGGACACAAGGTAGCACCACCCAAGACCCTAAAATAGCGCTAGTGATTCCTCCTCCGACTCAGAAATCATGGAAGCATACCCTACCCAAAACACTGAGTGAGAAGGCCATGCACCTCCAGAAGCTCCACAGCTTAGTACTAGTATGTTTAGCCGTTTCATGGAAACATTAGGTAGAGCTACTCACTCGGAACCTGATGCAAATGAAGCACACGAAGGGGGTGGGGAAGTGGACTCTCCTTTCACATCGCACGTGGACCCCACACCCCCAAAGAGTGTCCATGTGGATATTCTGCCAACTTCTTACCAAGAAGGCCCTGTTGAGCTGCCTCCTTCAGATGTTCCCTCTAGAGTACCGTTGGTGACAAGTAAAACCACGGGGAGCAACATTGCTTCTACCTCACAAGAAACCATTAACACGTCGACTCTAGAAGGATTGTTCATTAATGATCATTGGACATACGACCTCCACACTGAGGTGTTGACGGATCTACACTCTGGCCACGCCTACCATGTAGGATGGATAGAGATTGTACAATCCACCTCTAGTGCCACGAGCATCGAAGATCAACAGAAAATGATCTGTAATGTTATCCATGGCATTATTCAATCAGAAAGGTAAAACCGAGGGGTAAATATACTCTCAACTGGCCCCATGAGATTTCTGGATACAAGCAAGGCTCAACAGCCTACTCTATCACAAATGGAGACTCCTCTAATGAGTCCCATGGACCCATCTTATGTCATTTCACCTGGGGTCTCTATGCAATTTGAGCCTCCGAGCGACAACTTTAGCTTCCCTAACTTGGCTCAACCCTCTATTAAGGAAAACACACAGTGCTCACTCCATGGATAGGCCTGACAGAGAATGTATCGATGACATCTACAGTTAGCGCAGTGCCACTACCTAGTGTCGTAGTACCTAATATGAGGCCTCGACCGTATGTGCCTCTAGCCCATTATTCACACATGGCCCCCACACCTCCAATTGTACCACTTGTTTATGCTCCTCGAGTGCCGCTCCCTAGCCCTTATCCGAGTGGACCTATGCCCGGTTATGTTCCATATCCTGCATCATCCACACATATGCCAAGACCGGTACCCGTCCCTCTCCCACATATGATTCCAAGAGTACTGCCACCGGCCTTGCCTCCTCACATAGGTGACTTGGAAGCGTTTGCTCAAACCATAGGTCGATCTATCGCGGAAAATATGCGTCATGCATATGATAGAGAGCCTAGAAGTAAGGCAGTACAAATTTCCAAACTCACGCAAAAATTCAATGGGGACGAAGATGATAGAAAGCACATTGAAGTGTTTGAACAAGTATATGATTCCTTAGAGGGAACAACAACAAACTACATAAGTGCAATGCCTTAAGCTTGACATTAAGTGGAAGGCTGGAGATTGGTATAGAACCCTAAGGGTGGACGAGAAAACAATCTACCCTACCTTCGAAGGTTGTTTCTAAAGGAGTACATACGAGAAGGTGTGCTTTGGGGTGTAGCATCTCAGCTACAAAAGGCCCGAACGTAAGGAAGGAGAGTCAGTAAGGGACTTCATTAGTCATCTAAAGCACTTAAACTCTCGCTACCCTGTAAATGAGTGCTTCAACAATAACCAACTGCTTGATCGATTCATTCGAGGGTTGAGGAATGAACGGAATCTATAATGGACTAGTGATTAGAGGTATCACAATCTGGGAAGATGTCACTGCCAATGCAATCCAATTAGAGGATAACTTGATGATAGCAGGCATGAGGGTGTCCACTAACACGAGATCCACTGGCTCACAAGCCATGGAGTATGAACCCATGACTGCAAAGCCCATTGCCAATGAGCCAAAGGTATTTGAGACATTCTTGACAGACCTCACCAAGGAAATCCAAGAGTCTCTTAAGGATAATCGACCCCCTCAAAATAGTCACATGTATCCAAGAAGGGAGCAACAATGGTGTTCCATTTGCTTAGGTCCACATAGCACTAGTGAGTGCCCTACGTTTAGAGTAAAATTTAATGGAACTTGCAACGCATGTGGTAGGTATGGTCACCAAGCTAAGGATTGTTTAATGATCAAACGTATGATGGCAAATAGACCACCTGTAGCCTGGACGGATGCACCTCGAGCTCTTGTATTGATGCCTGCTCCACCTATTGAGCAACTACCGCAACACATGGTCCCTAGATCTCAAAATGTTGTACAAGCTACACCGCTACCACCTCCTATGCTAGGACCGCAGCCCCCGCATCTAAGAGTCGCCCCTATGAGCCAAGTGGGTTGCGAGCCATATAATGCTTATGCAGATGGCTGTGAGGAGGAAATAGACACTAGTATTGCCTACGGACTTGATACATTGGAAGAGTGTCATATATACTACATGGAAGATTGTTCGGGGCAAGTCAAGCCTGTTTATCAAGCTGCTGCTCTTGCATCCAGAGGTCAAAATATCAACACCCAGGCTAGGAGGCCACCTCTTCAATGCTACGAGTGTGGTGGACCACATCGGGCAGCGGAGTGCCCTGTTAGGCTGCAAAAGAATGCTGCACAGATGCAAATGAATCAAGGGAGCACGTCTGCAATGCCAATACTCACATGTAATCGTTGTGGCATAGATCACTTGATTGCCCAATGCCCCTATAACCCAAATGCGCCTAAAATCACAACCCTAAATTTGGTCGAAATTGCTATTGTGACATCGCCAATACCACCCGTCGCACCCGCTTATGCGATTACACGGTCCATGTTTCAAGGGCCAGGCCATATCCTCGAACAGAGAGATACCGCGTCAGTTATCCAAGCAAAGAAAAAGAAGACACGAAGGAAGAGGTCGCAGAATACGGGAAATTCAAAGCCAAGTTCCAAAACAAACATAGGAACAGGAGATGACCCCGTGTATATGAATGACCTCGAGGATGATTCAGATTCAATCGAGACAATGGAGACTAGAACCAATACCACAAAGGGAAAGACCGACAAAGAAAACCGTAACATGGAACCAAATGAAAACCGAATAAGAGAAAACCATAAAGAGCCTCTGAAAACACCACAAGTGTTTCCAAATCCAATCCAAGACCCCCAAGATAAACCGCAGGGGAAAAAAGGGAATAATCATAAAACGAAGATTTGGACGTACCCAAACCCAGTAGACGAGGTTGAGCAGGTGAAACATCTAAGAGGTTTAGTGGAGGAGACTCAAAGGAAACTAGAACCAGAACCCATGCATGTCAAAATTCATGACACAGTGTTTCCCACGCAAGTTCATCCACCCCACATGAACCATAGACCGTTAGCCATATCTAGTATCATCCAAGAAGGGAGTGAGGACGGGGCATCAGAAAGTGAGCATACACCTTTCTTGTTGGAAAGAATGTTTAACAAAGGAATACCTTATCCCATTGAGGAATATGAGATTCCATCCTCACCCGTTCCTAGTCAAGGACCTACACCTGAAAAATGCCAATGAATGTTGCCAAACTAGTGGACTTCATGTCTTCTAAGGTCCGAACCACGATCATAGAAAAGCTGTATGGAGATCCTGAGTTATTCTTTGCACTTCGAGCATTCCTTAACGGAGAGCTACAAACGGGATTACCGCAGTTTGCGCAACCAATAGGCCTGACTCGATTATGATTAATGAGGAAAAATCATGTGCAATCACTTGACTTAGATGGACACGAGTCTGTGATCGAGGTACCCATTAATGAATTAGGGCAGTATTTTGAAGGCGACGAGTCTAATGCGACCCTACCCATCACTACCAAGGGATTAACTATAAAGGGAATTCTTGATGGTGGTGCGGGAGTTAGCATCGTTACAAAAGATTGTTGGGAATCCATGGGAAAACCCCGCCTCAGTGTTACTAACATTGTGGTAAAGATGGCAAATGGCACCATAGCCAAACCTATGGGGATGCTCAAGGATCTTAAGATCAAAGTTCTAGGACACAAGGTACGACATACGTTCATTGTAATGGATTTCTCTAAACACCTTATGTCATATGAAATGATTTAGGACGACCATTCATGAGGGAAGCACAAATGGTTCATGATTGGTCTAAAAATCATGTCTATTTGCAATTCCAAGACTTTGTCCTTAGATTGGATTTGGTGACTGGTAAGGTACACCCCTTAGGGAGTAAAACCATTATTGATCATCGCTCTGACACCACAGTTCACTCGGCCCCACTACAATATTGTTACACTTGTAAGAAGGATACAGACATTTGCCAAGATTTCCTTACATGGATGTGTTACCGGGTATGACGGAATCAGACAACGTAGATTGGGTACCCTAGCTGCAACCATAGATACCTGGGGAAATAGAGGAACCACTTGGGTCACACCAGAGGGGGAAGAGGTACCACAAATTGCACCTCTGAACATGATAAGTGCCATACATGCATCTTCTAAGGGCAAGGCAATTGTAGACCAATCTGACAGTGACACCGATAGCTCAATAGAAGACTTTGACCAACACGACTCAGACACAGACTCCCAGAGTGAAACGGATTTTGAATCTCATGAATTAGAGAGTGGAGCAAGTTCAGAGTCAAAACATTCGGAAGGACCGAGCACATCAACCGATGATAGCTCCTCCGAGAGTGAAGAGGACACCAACGAGGACTCCTTTAGTGAGCCAGATCTAAATCCAAATCAAAAGCAGGTCTCAAATAAGAAAAAGAAAAACTTTAAGAGGCGTCGATATCGAGCCAATGTACGTGCTAGGATAAAAAAGAAGAGATCCTCAGCAAAATGGCTCAGTTATATAGGAGCATGTGATGCTCATCGAAAATTGGTAGAGGATTGGGGTGAATATCTCCAAAATGTTATGTGGTGTAGACCGCGACCCATGACATAGCCCAATTAGAGATCATAGACAAGCCAAAGTTGAGCCGCACTGCAAGGAGGCGTCAAAACCAAGAGTTAGCTTGACAACACAAGAAAGCAGAAATGAAGCACAGACCAAAGCACAACCAGAATCCACAGAATTGCATCCTGCACCAGAACATTTCAAATCTTACACCACAAGGGAAGCAAAGGTTGTGTACACAAAAGCCCAAAGAATACCTATCGATGGGAATAATGGAATCTATGATGGTCCGGAAATAGTTAAAGAAATAGAATTAGCCGACCCCGGTGAAGAATCAAAACCTGTTTTTATTGCCCAAGACCTCACAGAAGTTGAAGAGGCGGTCCTCAAAGAGCTTCTCAAGGAATTCAAGGACGTATTCACTTGGACATACCATGATATGAAAGGTGTTCCACCTTCTGTGGTCCAAAATACAATCCTGATGATTAGCACTGCGAAGCCCGTACAACAAAGACCCTACCCGATGAATCCTAAGTACGCAAAGATCATTCAAGAAGAACTAGAAAAGCTTATCAAATGTGGGTTCATATATCCTATTGAACACTCTGAATGGGTGTCTCCAATAGTTATCGTGCCAAAAAAGAATGGGAAACTCAGGGTGTGCATGGACCTCAAAAAAGTTAATGCAGCTACTAGAAGAGACCATTACCCCCTACCATATTCCGAACATGTACTCGAAAGAGTTGCAGGCAAGAAGGCTTATAGCTTTCTAGATGGGTACTAAGGCTACAACCAAATCACGATAGCGCTAGAGGACCAAGCTAAAACTGCCTTCATCACAGAATTTGGCGTGTTTGCATTTCGTGTGATGGATTTTGGCTTAACAAATGCCCCTGCTACATTCCAACGATTAGTAAACACTGCTTTTAAAGAATATTTGAGAGAGTTTTGTGAATCTTTCTTAGAAGACCTTTGTGTTTACTCTTCTTGGAAAGAACATCTATCATGTTTGCGGAAGGTGTTTGAAAAGTGTAGATTATATCGCATCTCATTGAACCTGTTCAAATGCCAATTTTGGGTCAAGCATGGAGTTATTTTAGGGCATATAGTATCTAAGAATGGTATCTCAATCGATGAGAGAAAAATTAAAGTGATTCTAGAGTTACCACCACCAACCAATTACAAGGGAGTTCAAAGGTTCATGGGACACGTGAATTATTATCGACGGTTTATTTTATTTTTCGCTGAGATAGCACGTCCTTTGTACAAGCTTCTCATTGAATTTAAATGGACTGAAGAGTGTGACCAGGCCTATGAACAATTGAAGAAAACACTAGCAAGTGCTCCGATTTTAAGGACACCTAACTGGGATGTCATTTTCCATGTGCATATTGATGCATCAAACTTTGCTATTGGGTGTGTTCTCACTCAACCAGGAGAACATAAATTGGACTATCCCATTAGCTTTGCAAGCCATCAATTGAAAGATGCTGAAAGGAACTACACCACTACAGAGCGACAAGGTTTAGCAATGGTTTATGCAGTAAAGAAATTTCGCTACTACCTTCTGGCAAACAAGTTTGTATTTTATGTGGATCATCAAGCGTTGCTGTATCTTGTAAACAAGCCATGCTCCACAGGAAGAATCACACGATGGTTGTTAATTCTTCTGAAGTTTGATTTCACAATTGTAGTGAGACCTGGTAAAAGGCACGTCATGGCTGATCATTTGTCTCGCATACCCAATGGTGAAGCCCCTACATGAGTTGATGATGAATTACCGGATACTTCCCTATTCATAGTTGAGACTATGCCTGAATGGAGTGAGAACATTGTTAACTTTTTAGTTAATGGTTTTCCACCCAAGGAACTTCGTAAGGATATCGCTCGATGGCTAGTAAAAGAATGTGAACCCTATTGTTTGATTTCCGGAACTCTGTATAGACTAGGCAAGGACAATATTCTTAGGCGTTGTGCCCGCGAGGATGAATATTTGTATATCTTGCAAGAAGCACATATGGGCATAGTAAGAGGACATTTTTCAGGAGACCTGACTGCTAGAAAGGTGCTGCAATCAGGATATTGGTGGCCAACTTTATTTAAGGATGCATCACTTTTTACAAAAGGGTGTGATGAGTGCCAACGTTACAAAACCACACAGCGCAAAGACAGAATGCCCTTACATCCTATTAAAGTAACCCAGCCATTTGAAAAATGGGGCTTAGACTTTGTAGGTCCAATTAGTCCCGCAGCTCGTAACACTCAATCTCGATATATTCTAGTTGCTACGGACTATGTAACAAAGTGGGCTGAAGCTAAGGCTTCACAAAAAGCTGACGCGAGGACAACAGCTAAGTTTCTTTTTGAGAACATTATCACAAGATTTGGTTTCCCTCTTGAAATTGTTGGTGATAATGGTACCCATTTTATAAATGAGGTAATAAGAGAGCTTACCACGACCTTTATGATATCCCACCATAAGTCTACACCTTATTACCCGCAAGCTAATGGACAAGCCGAGAGCACCAACAAGACTCTAATCTCTATTTTAACCAAGACCGTAGAAGCTCATCGCACTGATTGGGATTTGAAGTTGACATCTGATCTATGGGCTTATCGTACTGCTTATAAAGTGGCTATTAATTGTACGCCATTTAAAATGGTATACGGCCAAGAAGCGGTTATGCCTTGGGAGTTTGTCATTCCTAGTCTTAGGGTAGATTCGCAAGAAGGATGGAATGGTAACCCCTTAACCGAGCGTTTGTATATCTTAGAAAAACTAGACGAAGAGAGGCAGTTGGCTGTGCAAAATGCTCTTATGGAAAAGGATAAGAGAAAGAAGTGGTTTGATCGCCATGTGAAGGACAAGGACATCAAAGTTGGTGATAAAGTCGTTATGTATGGAGTACGTAAAGAGAAGAAAAAGTTGAAATATGCTGGTAAAGGACCATATAGAGTATGTGAAATTACCCCACAAGGTACCCTTCGTGTGGAAACTCTTGATGGAGTTGAAACCATAGGATTCTTCAATGGGAATAAATTCAAAAGATATTATGATCCTTTAATCCAAGAAGAACTACGGGCCATTCATCAAAAGAAGGCCGCCAAAGCACAAACCGAGTTAAAGAAGATACAAGCTCAAGCTGAGGCTAAGGAGCGACAACAACGTATAAGACAAAAACGAGAGGCTAACCTTGGAGTCACAAATGCATTCCACGTGGAAATCGAAGAGGATTGGTTGGACTCTGACACACCTCTACGATACCCTATTGAGTTAAATAGTGCCAATGAAAAAGTGCTATATAACGCCTTATTGGACACGGGTGCTAAATATAATCTGCTATCCTATGGGGTGTGGTGTCAGTTAGGGAAGCCACCTCTATCTGAGAGTATTATCCAAGTCAAGGGTGTCAACAAGAAAAAAACTATGGTTTTTGGAATCTGGCACACTTCTGTCAGTTATGACAATGGAATTGTAGCTCAAGAATTTTTGGTCATGCCTACTGGAACTATGGAGGGTAATATAAACCTAGGACGCACGTGGATGATAGCCACCAAATGCACTATTGATTGGGGGACTGGGGATGTCACAACGCAAAAACCAACTCTTATCCCTACCACTCAAGCCATAGTCCCTGAGATATTGCCTAAGGAAATAAAACCCAAGACATTGCATGTCCAGGAGGTTGAACCATACGTCCCCATAGCCCAACTCTCTAGATCTTCAACTGATGTAGTTGAAAGAAAGCTTGAGACACACAAGAACCATCCTAATATAACAAAGAAAGCATACAAGTGGATCCCTAAAGCTTCTTTAGTAACCATGACTGATGCTAAAAAACGAAAGCCTCGTAAGAAACGTCCCACTCGCTCCAAGAAATGTAAGAAAACGTGGCGCTGGATTCCTAAACGACTATTAAAAGCCCAAGGATACTATGATGGAAATGAGCAAATTTGGGTACCTAAACGTAAGATGTGTCCTTCCCTATCGACAACAAACCCATATGAGTCAAACAGTGTAACGCTAAAGCCAATGGCAGACCGTGGGAAGGGAAAGATCACAGAATGCTACACACCTAGTCCAGAGCTAGTTTGGGCTCCAAGGCAAACCCAATTTATTCCACCTAGCTCAGGAAGGAGGGAGTTCCATGAAGCTTCTAGCTCCTCATGTAATACATCCATAGAGGTAAAAGCTTCTACACATCCTCCATCTATAGTAATGGACCTCAATGAAGCTACAAAAAGAATCCACACCTCCCAGTGTTCAAGAATCACCTGATGAACCACTTCAAGTTTGATCCTGGGAGAGTACCTTACCACCCTTGTAACTTGACGAGGCACCTAGGGTACTAGAAAACTACTGGCAAAAATCCTCACCTATTACCAATTGGAACAATTGGTTTCAAAGGGTGACAAGCTCATTTCAAACGTTATGATCTACCCAAGGAAGGGGGGAGTGTTTGTGGACATCCATCATTCACTTGCTTCCCTCTCAACCTTTCTCCCTGACCTCTTAATCTCCGATCTTAGGGAATGTATATATAAAGCCTTACACTCACAAAAACAAGATAAAAAAGTAAAAGAGCAAGAGCCATCACACAAAAAATAAAAACAAATTATGCACAAGAACACGAACCTTGTAATATTTGCACTCTAACCATCATCTATTTGCGTGTACATATATGGCTAGTACGCTAGAGTCATCCACTCTTGCCTTGGGTGAGAGGTACTCTCGTTACTTTTCACAAATGTTTCACATGGTCTTTCCACTGCTTGCATGTGAATGGGATTTGATAGGTACGCTAGTATGTGAGAGGAATTTGGAGGAGTTAGAATGGCTGATACGTCTTTTGACCACGTCTGATCCATACTTAGTAGAGAGCGTTTCTCCCATTGCACAAGCCTACCCTTTTGACCAAGATGACTATAGGCATCTAGTGACCTTCTTAATAAACATGGGCACCTATGATGAAGAAGAAAATTTACATGACTACACGGATGGCACATATGCTCTCATGGATGATGACTTTCTTTATCTCGACGATGAGGACAGGGGTTTAGCCTTAGGGTTTCCCCCCAACCTCTACAATATCCTATTCCCTTGACTCTTTAGGGGGAGTGCAAATAAATAGGTTAGGGTTCCTTATGTTTTTTGTTGTGTTCAATAAGTGTTGGTACCTTTTCCCACTAGTGTGCCTCCTAGAGGTATTCCTTTTGTTTCCTAGTGTGTACAGGAGCGTGTTGCTATTGATAGGATTTGGACCTTCATGGAACCTTTCTCTCGTTCACACTTCAAATCAAGCGCGACCATCAACACAAACAGGTGTTTTATGTCCATTAGCATTGCCCTTATCTTTTTGCATCCATGTTTGTCTGCTGTGATTGTGATTGGTAGCATAATATTCAGCGCATTTGCTTAGTATCAAACATTTAATTCAATGTAATGTTTTGTCATAATCACTTGTCTAGGTTTAAAAATCAAGCAGTCCGACTAAGCTAGTTTGACCAAGCTAGGTATTAGAAATCTTCTCTTAATACCATGGGGAATGCCTTCCTAATAAGCAATGGTTACTTAGGTTCTTAATCCGATTTAGGCAGCATTGTGTGAAATGTACTAGGGCTTTCTAGTGGGCTTAACCCTATTGACCTTTAGCTTAAGTATTATAAAGGGAGTTTACTAATGTGATGAGCGTGGAGAGGGTAACAGTGTTATATGACCCGCCAAAGTTACAAAATTAAAATGCTGAAAATGAACAAACAAAAAATCAAAGTGCCACAATGTAAAATTTTAAGGTGGAAGAGAAATCCCTGCTTAAATTGGTACTTCACTCACATGTATCTCTTATGGTACTAGAGCCCTAGAGGTTCCGAGTGTGGGCGCTTTTCCTTGAAAAGCAAAAACCCCAAGGCATACAAAATAAGCACACACATCAAATTTGAATCAATGTGAAAAGACTTTGGGGGGTCAAAGAAAAGGTAATCAGTAAGGCGATGATTTCATGAGAAATTCCTTTTATCGTAGCTTAACTACAAGGTCTTCTAGGTATAGCCTCTAGTCAGCCCTCAAACATCAAATACTTGGCTCTCGCGATTAAACAACTTAATTGACCAAAGAAAATTGAGAAGTTACCCATGGTATTAATAGTGAGCTCTAGTACCTTTTGACCGTTAAATTAGCGACCCTGGACTTGTTTAATTTTTTACCTTTACATCTGTTTATGCATTTGATTATATTGCAATTTAATGTTTATTGCTGACAAATTGTCTAAAATTCTGTTACCAATCAATTTGTTTGTCTATTGCATATGATTTTTAATTGTATATGAGAATGCAATTACTGTGGCAATGTTGTTTGATTTTGCAGTGATTGAAGAAGACTACGCACATCCATGTCGACAGCTCTCGCATCTTGACGAACGAGCTTTAACTGGATAGCTTCCGAGGACGGAATCTACATCAGGAAGGGGGGCATGTTAACCCTCACGGCACACGGACACCCTATGATCTATAAACGTTGTATTATTTAGAGTCAGGTACCGGGCTTGTCGGACCAATAGGAACAGGGTAAGGGTGATCGCCGATGACAGGCGCACTCTAACTCGAATATTCAAGGAGTTGGTTGGTTAAGTATGGGCGCCCAAGTGTGAATGGGGTGAGCTCATATAAAAGCCATTAAACCTAATTTTTACTCATTCTCTCATTCTGCAATAGAAGCCGCTCTTGCTCCATCTCCACCTTCTCCTTCACCATCTCCTTGTGTGTGTGTGTGTGTGTGTACGTGTGAGAGAGAGTGTGAGAGTGTGTGTGTGATCGAGTGTTGCGGCGGCACGATGGCGGCGAGGCGGTTGAGCGCGGCATAGCGGCGTCTCTCTTTGCTTCGCGGCACGGGAATCCTTCATTCGCAACTACGCAGGAAGGTGAGTGACACACCATTCTTCCTTGTGAGCTTGTATGTTGTATGACTGTGTGCTAGGAGCCTTTGTGGCTCGCACACGGCGCGTAGCAAGTCCCTAGCCGTGACATGCTACAAGAACAAGTATTGTAGAAATTGTGACATCAAAGGTCATCCACATTCAAAATGCCAAGGAAGCAACAACAAAGAAAAAAGTAGAGTCAATCTTGCAGAAGAAGAGGACAGAGATACAGCTCAACAGGTAGAGAATTGTCTCCATGTGTGTGCCACCCCCAACTACTTTTGCGAGTATATTGATGTATCATAAAATGGATGGTCTTCACCTTCTTTGTTTAAGGGGAGAATTTCTTAGTTTGTGTGACACCAACTGATGAGACCACTCAGTTTGTGTGACTACCTTGGTCTGTGTGACCGTTAGCCTATGTGGCTTTAGGTCTCGATTCATCTTCATTCAGTATAGTCCTTGCCTAAGGGGAGGATTGTTGAGATAGGCATGTCCTTCTTGCTCCTAATCTGAGAAACACCTCTACATGTGCATACTATTTGCTATTGGAATTTTTCCTATAAGTTGTAAGCTTCTAAGAAGGGCCACCATGGAGAGTTATCACCCGGAAAGCCCTACAACTTTGTACATAACTAAGAACCCAAGCCTATGTTGTACATTACTCTATGCTAAAAGTATTACTAGAGTTTTTTGTACATTGAGTCCCTTTTTTGAAAAGTGTGTATTCTTCTCTCTCTACTGTAGGAAGCTATGGCTTCTCTACCCTTCAATCCACCTTGAGCTTACTACACAATCAAACCCAACACTTTATTGTCTATGTGTATGCAGAATGGGTGTCAAAATATTTGAAAGGGATTTTTTTGTACATTGAGTCACTCACCACCTAAGGATCGATTTCCCTGGTAACGACGCCAATGTTAGTAGGTCGTTGCAACAGACGTCTGTCGCATAACTTTTTTGTACTAACATAATGTCAATATGCAAGGAAGCAAGTTGGGATGGGGCATGAGCCTTAATGAGAGTGTCAATCTCACCAAAGTGAACTCAGAGAGCTACTCATACTACGACGAAAGAAAATCAACCACTTCCTAGTCAGAGAATCAGAATGCGTCCAATCTCAACGCTCTAGTCATCACGCCTTTTTGGCATCCAAAGGAATTCAGAATACAATGAAACTTAAGGAGAAGTTTTACAATACCTATGGACACAATCCTACCAAGTTCTGCAACCATCTCGGAAGGTACATAAATCACAATCCATCACAAAAAATGTGCAAAAAATTGAAACAAAACTATACGAAAAGGTCCCCCTTAAGCATAGAAACACTTATCCATGATCAAAACATCAAAAAACAACCATTTCAACCTTCAAATCAATGCATTTAGCTCACAAGAAATGCATCACCAACCACAACAGAATTGAGAATGGTTATACTTAAACTGTAGAGCAAGAGACAAGGAACACAATGTGCTATTTAAAAATGAATTCTGATTACCAGTCCAAGAGAAAAGTGGATTACGTCTTGTAGCAGCAAGAAGCTTCTCACAGTGCACGTTAAAATTCTCCTTAGCTAATGATATCCTTTCGTCTAAAACTAAGGGTTTTGACTTAAAGGCTAAGGAAAATTTTCCACAGACATTCGACCATTTACAAGGGTGTAGACTTAGAGAGGTTGAGAGGGTATGTCAAAATATATTACATTAGCTAAACTACACAGCTTTGTTTGAAAAAATGAGCGAGTGTTACAGGGTTTGGTGTACATCCGCCTGTTATGTGTCAGATCCTTGTATCCACCAAACAAGATCTATTAAGTCACATACAAGATAGAATATTAAAGTATAAAGATCTACTTCTTGTATATGGCCTTGTAGTCGCATGAAATGTTTGATTTGCAACTTTGCACTTGATGGGTGCTTTTATTTAGTCGCATCACCAACTTCCTTCTTAATACCATTCTCAATCATGTTTGGCCTTATGTTGTTGTCGAAGGCTGATCGGCATTCTTTCTTACCTTTGGCATTACCCATTGTGCATATGGATTTTGAGACATTCTTTGTGAAGTGTCGTTATCTTCTTGTACCTGCTTCTCTTTAATTGCTTGACATCTCTTCAGTGTTTTCTTTGTCTAGATTATGGTTGATGTTTTTTTTTTAATCTCAAAAAACAACTAAATTGAACCAAAAATAACCTCAACCAAAAAAGAAAAATCAAGTTAAAAGAATTTTAAACTCTATACAAATTGTACAAATGACCCTAGGGCTCATATATCGATTTCGTCCCCGTACTCCTCTTGTAACTCTACTATGAGGGCATATACTCTCAATTTGTCAAAAAAGTCACAAGAAGATTGCCCTCTAATATTCATAATACTAGCTAGGTCTGCATTTAGAATGCCTTCTGCTCTCCTATTTGGAATCCTCCTTGACAACAGGGTATCACCAAGGGTTGGTTGGTTTTTGTATTTGGCACTGTTCCTCAAACTGGGTTTTCTTCTAATTGTATTGTAACTGTAGGAGGAATTGAAAGAATTCAAGTGGTGGTGCACTGGCAATAGTTTTTTTGGTTCCCTTTGGGACTCACTTCTTTATGATTATTGGTTGTTTTATTGATGTTTCTCATTGGGGAATCCATACCTGTCCTTTCTTCATTTGTGTTTGCACAGACTTCTTTGGGATCCACCTTGTCTTTGTGTCAGTCTTCAACGGTCTTTACTTCATCTCTTGTACACTTTGTTGGCGATGAGATTGAGACTTTGGGAGTTCATACTTTGGGCGCTGATCATTTAACCATTTTTGAATTCAAATAAAGAACTACTGGCATCTTTTTGTGCTTGACCAACATTTGAAACCCAAATCTGATTTGTGGAAGCTTGCAACTTTGGGATTTGCTTAGCTTTCTTGGAGGCTTTGATAGTTTTTGTTTTGGTTTGGAGCTTGTGATTTTTCATGAGAGATCTTTGTCTTCTTGGTCCATACTTGATTTTGACCAACTTGGCTCTTTGGTATCCAAATTTGTCAAACTTTTTGGTGTTGAATTTTTGTTCTTTGCTTTTGGCCATCCTTGGTTGTTACTAAAGCTACTAGTGACGGTGATGACCTGAGTTGCTAGTAAGGGATGTCATAAGAATCATCATTGTTGATGTGGTAGCCTCCATAAGTTTGCATTCTGGCACTATCCCTTGTGGTTTGGCTAGTTATGAAAAGTTGCTGTGTGTTTGCTCCTGGATTGTTGTTTTTCTAAATGACTTTGGTATCCACTTGATTAGAGCTCTGGTAGCTCCTTGACATGGCTGTATTCTTTGTGGCTGAGTCTTTTCTTCATGTATGGGGTCCAAGTACGAGAATGCTTGTTGCAATTACATTTTCATCGTCATCAAGGAGTTTGGAATCCACTTTTGGTGCACTTTATTCTTGTAGCAGTGACACCAGTTCCTGGTTTTTTTGGTTTGGACAATCATAAAACTGCGCATTAGTTAATGTTTTGTTCTTGTTACCTATTGTGTCATCTGGATTTCCTTTTTTGCCATCTTCTTGAAGTTGCAAGTGTTACCGAGTCGTAGAACTTTTCTTCCTCTTCGTCTTCTTTTTCTTGATCACACTCACCACAAAATAATGAGCAACATCATAGCCATTTTCATCCACGAAACCTCGTTGCTGGATTGTCTTGAAAAGAGCACACATCAAGAGTAGCTAAGATGTGTTCCCATTCAAGTGTCTCTAATTCTTCCTCAAAAAATGGTTCTGGGATATAATCCTTATCTTCCATTTCCCTTTCTATGATGCCTTCCTCTCACTTTAGGATTCCACATTGCAAATCTCCACACATCCATAGTTCTTCATGCTTACCCAACCATGCTGGAAGTTTTGGTACTGGTACAGTATTGAAATCAAACTCCTCCATAGGTGTTCTAGTAGAATCCATGTAACTATGGTCCTTTAGATTTATCTTTCTTGTGGTTTCTAGATGTCTCAAGTAGATATGGTCATTTCCCCAATCTTGGACCATTTTCGGTTGTCTCGTGAATGGTCTTCCTAGAATGATATTCTTGCCAAAGTCAACAATAGCAAAGGTTTGCTCATATTCAATTCCACAAGAAGTAACAAATACTTTTTCTTGTAGTCCTATGGGCCTTTCCATGTGTCCATCTGCAAGATGCAGTTTCATCCTAGTAGCTATCATTGCTGGTTTTCCGATGTTTTCCAGACCTCTTCTGTTGCAATCGAAACACCATCTCCACTTCAAGGATTGCCATGGGTTTTACACCTTCGAATTCCACAAGAACAGTGGTGTTCCCATCTTCTCTCTCATAATACTCTCCATCCTTGTTTCGTGGCATTGGCCGAGTGTTTAGTTGAGGAATTTCAAGCTCTTTGATCCCTTCCTCTATTTGAGTCATTGGTTTTTTAACACTAGATTTCTTTAGGTATTTTCTCATAGTAGCCCACATGTTTGGTCGTATTCTGAGAAACTCGGCTAATGTTATTGTACAATTGACTGGTGTAGATAGAATATCTATAAGTCCTTTCAAATCGATGACCTTGTTGGGAGATAGTCACTATGATGAGAGTGCAATAACCTCTCACTTGGCCTCATACTCTCCCATATAGGATGGTAGTGTTCTTAGCGAATGGGGTTCACTGTCCATAGACTACATAGATCCTTTGTCTCTCCAATACAATTCCACTTCTAGATTCATTTGAGATCCAGTCTCAAATTCCTCTATTGGTGGAAGATACACTTCTTTTCCATCGCACGTTTTGGTTACTCATCTGCTTATCTCACTTGCTTCATTGGCCTCTCTGACTTGTTTCCACAAGTCATCAAGACCATCTATTTCTTTATAGTTGTCAAATATAGCTATGTGATATCTCTTGGAAGAGTTATCTATGGTATTCAACACCATCCTTGGTTCTAATCCGAGGTCCTTGAGCTTTTTCTGAAGCTCGTGAGATTGGAATTTGTCTCTTTTAATTCCTGGTTTGGTGGGATTATTGGTCTAGGTGGGACAAGGATCACACCCGCAGGTTTTCCAATCGGTGGTTCTAGTAAAGCTTGGCCTTTTTTAATCAATTTCTTGCACATTTCAAGCCTATCATTTTCTAGTTCATCATATGGATATGTCATCCACTTGTGTTCTTGGGTTTGGTTTTTTTTTAGCCATGTTTCATAGACTTTTAGGAGGGCTTCTAATGGCTCATTAACCTTTTCTACCAATATTGATCCTCTTGAACTAGCACTTCTTGTTTTATCATCTGTGGATGGTTCTTCTAGAGGTTAGGATGTCTGCATAAGAGAAGGTGCAACCATTTCCTCATGTTGTCTTATCTTCTCTTCATCTTGGGTGAGCTTCTTAGCTATAGATTTTTGCTCTCGTTCTCTACGTGCTTTCATCCTAGCCTTTCTAGCTTTCGAGCTGTTTCATTTGCTCTTGGTTTTCAAACAAGGTGCATCGGTCTTTGGCTCACCCATCTCTGGACTCACTTCAATTTCTATTTTCTCTATCTCTTCGTTCCCATCAACTTCCTTTTCAGCTTGCTCTCTCGTAACTACTTGAACTGGTCTAACGTTTTCATTGTTTGAGCTACTGGGTAGCTCAACAATACTTTGCAATATTTCTAGCTTGGTTTGGATTTTGGACAGTTGGGGATCAAGTGAATGACACCACAATCAAGACAATAGGCGTTTCCTTGTGTGATCTCCATCTGAGGACATTGTTTAACCTAGTGGTTGTCATGAATTTTGTGACACTCTGGTTGAGGATATTCTTCTTGCAATTCCTCTTAGCTATAAATAGTCTTTGACCTTGATAAGACTCTATTAGAAATGAACCTCAATGTCCTTTTGTCCATCTCGTATCTTCTTCTTTAGGTTGAAACGCAAGAGGTGGAGGTTGTACCCGCCTCAACACTCCATGTGTTTAATCTCTCTTCTTTTGTCTCTTTGAAGGGTAGTACCCCCATTGGTTGTTATATTACATTGTAGCTGGTACTAGCAATTGTTTGTTAGATGCTTCCATCATCTACGCATATCTCATGTCTATAGGCATGCTAGCACCTGGCATTGTAGGTTGTTGTCCTAAGACAAGCTGTGGTCTTACAACTCCTACAAGTCCTGGTGCATTCTCCATAGCATATCTAGGTGGAGTAGGTTCTACTGGAATAGGTTGTACATATCTCTCCTTAGCATATTCCATGCTATAGTAACAATATTCTCTTCTATACTTTGTCCATTGTCTCTCAATGTTTCACCATAGAGGTTCTTGGTGGTCAGATTTGACTAGAGGAGCAAGTCTCTAAGCTAATCCTTCATAAGATTTATTTGCTCAGTAGATATCTGTGGCTTTAATGTGGGTTGGGTTCTTGGTGAATCACTCATCTGAGAAGATGTGTCACTCTCACTCTCAGTATCATGTCTTCTAAAGGTTCTGCTTTCATTTGGAGGAAAGAGAAAAGAGCTCTCTCTCTCTCTCTCTCTCTCTCTCTCTCTCTCTCTCTCTCTCTCTCTCTCTCTCTCTCTCTCTCTCTCTCTCTCTCTCTCTCTCTCTCTCTCTCTCTCGTTCTCATCCTCAAAGCAAGCAAGAAGGGGAAGGAGCTTGAAGCTTTTCTGAAGCAACTAAGATGGGAAACTTAAAGTAAGGAAAAGCAAGCTTGAGAAGGCAAGGTTGGTCGAAGAAAAATAAGCACAGGACGAGATTCGTCGAGGCAAGCAAAGGAGTCAGTTGAGTCAACCAAGCAAGGGATAAAGTTTTGGCTAGCAATTGAAGAGCAGAAGGAAGTTAAAGCCTATGAGTGGAAATTAAGACAGTGCAAAGGATAAGGAGCAAAAAGCTGTGGAATAATTGACAGAATTGAAGACTGCAAAATCCACGGGCAATCGAAGCAGATGAAGCGACATGAGGGAGTTACCATCATCGTCATCGACTAGAGATTGATTAAATAATTGTAAAGCAATAGTGTCATTAACGGCCCGCTTAATACTGTAAAGTGGGAGCTTAAACTCCTGGTTAGCAGATGATCCAAGTGACGGTGCGGATAACAGCCCACCTTGGCTAAGGATAAATTGTACTCAAAGTAATATTCAATTAATTGATGATTGCGATGATTGGCAGAGCTGTCATTGTCTCTTGTTCTCTCTCTTTCACACCTCCCATAGCTAGAGGCCCGACGCGTGGCCGGATCACATAGCGAACACATATCCCCCGACATCTTTGGTGAACCTGATGAAAAACGAGCTTGGGTGGAAGGTAAAGATGGAGAATGTAGAGTAGATGATGAAGATGATTGCAGAGTTAAGCACAAATGATTTTGATGATAAGTCAACAGTGCCTGATTTTTCAAAGATTCTTCAATTGGTTCAAGGATCTCTGTTTGAAATAGAGACCGTGAAGAAGAAAAATCAAATCGATGAAGCTTTGGATGCAGTATACGACGAGAGATGACTCTTTGATGGATATGATCCAGAGGGCTACCTAGAGTGCTACGAGCTGGAGACCAAGGTAAGAGGGATAGCAGAAGAGTTGATGATCAAATATTTTGAGTAGTTAGTGAGTTCAGATGTGAAGGATCAGATTCAAGAGGTTACCAAAGCCTGCAAAGACAACTAGGAGTACTTCAAAGAAGCTATTGTATAGGTAGGATATGAGCAGTATGAATGCTATCAAGAATAGAGTGCAAGTCTAATGGACTACGCAGATATTCGAGGACAAGTATGATCAAAGTTATAAGCTGTGATTGATGATTTTATTGTGCAGGATGCTACTTTCTTACAGGCTAATGATGAAGACATAGTTAAAGCTGTATATGAAAAGTTGGGTTTTGCAGATGCCTTGCATGAAATAGAAGTCCTTGAGGGTGAGTCTCTATAGCCTCAAACTACACAGGTTGAATTTTTCAAAGAACATATACCTGTAGTACAAGAAGAAAAGAAATCAAGGGATCAAGACAATGAATTGGCTAAACCTCAGGAAGAAATTGTGCAGGTAAACAAGTGTAGTCATATTCAGGTAGACATGCGGGAAGATTCAGTTACAGCTGATACTTTTGCTACTGAACCAGAGTTAGAGCAATTTCTTTTTGGTACAGATTCTACCATGAAGTTGATTGATGATATTGGTACAGATTTGCCATAGATTTGATTGATGGTACCGGTACATATTTTTCCAAAGAGTTGATTAATGATACAGATGTGATAGGACAAAGTAGGGCTGCTGTTGAGAGCAGCAGGACCATGGATTTTGGTATGCCAGATTTACCGAATTTGGATGTACAGGATTTTGAGGACTTGGCTAGGTAAGAGTATGTGCTTGATTCAAAGGGGGTGCGAAATCTTTCATTGTTTACAAGGTTTTGTGAAGCACAGCTACCAAATTGGGAAATTGATCTTGAACGTGATTATGATGATTCAGAGGGGGTGCACACTCCTTTGAAACTCTTCCGTGACCTAGAGCTACCCATGTGGAAGACTCATCCTGAATTTGATGATGGTGATTTAAAGAGGGAGAAAACTTCTTCTCTATCGAAAATTTGTGAGACAAGACTCACACTATGGGAGAATGATCATGAACTTGATGATGTTGATTCAGAGAGGGGTACATAGCAAAGTGCGATCTCTTGTTGATGAATATGATTGGTTTCATTGTGCCGATGATACAGACACGGTAGTAGATGAAATTTTTAATGTGCATGCTGAACTTTGTGCTGCAGAAGTGCAAAGATATTTGGATGAGGGTCTCATGTACTGAAAATACGTTTAGTATGCATGTCATATGTGGAAATCTTAGTTTACTGCAGCAACCTGAGATGTGCAGGATGGAGGAATCTTCTGAGGCAGTGGACCTAGATCTTATGTGCTTATTGGACAAAGCTTTGGAAGGGTTCTCAAATACAGATGCTAAGTATACCGATCAATCCAGAATCATGCATGAGCAAGTTTGTTCAGATGTAGCTGATGATGAACTTATGCAGTTGTTGGATGATGCTCTACTTGATTTGGAGCCTCTACAAGAAGATAGAGAATTGTTTTCAGATACATCTTTTGAGCCTAATGAAGAGAGTTTTTTCAGAGACTTGATCTATTCAGATATGCATGATCGGAATTTTAATACTAGTGAAACTGAAGGTGCACTACCAGTGCTTTTACCTATGATTGATGAACAAAAATTGGTTGAGCTAGTTGCACAGGGGATATGGAAGTATCTGGTGCTACTTGATGCTATATGGAATTTGATGTTACCCTATGATGAAGGGGATTTTGAGCTAGCTTTTGACCTAGAAGGTGACATGTATATGCATGGTCCTAGGCAATTGACTTATATGCCATATGATCCAGGTGGTTGGCATAAAGATTTGTGGGCTAATTTATTTTTATGATTTATTGATTTTAAATCCTTTATCCATGATTGAATGCCTTGAAGCTATGACATATGTGGTTCAGAGATTTTTGATGGGCAGCTACCTAATGATTAAGGTACACAATTGATGTTAGGGTATATGCCTTCTTTCATTTTTTTCATATGTTTACCAGTTACGTGAGTCTGATGATGGCAAAGAGCTTAAGGTATCTGTAGTAGATACAGATTGAAGTGCTGTTCCCACAGATCGAAGGCTGTGTAGGTTCAGAGGGGGTGGATGTCATGCAGCTCCGCTGCTATGAAGAAAAAAAGATAGAGAAATGCAAGCTAAGATTCTTTGAAGCCTACACATTTAATGGTCAGTGATCAGGGCTTATTAATAGTCCAAGTATAATGATTAATGTATGCCAGATGCGGCTTAAAAGGGCCAACGGATGCCTTAATGATTCTAAAAAATACTATGCTTGAAGTGATCACATATGGGATATTATGATCTACAAGTGCAGTGCTTGAAGTGCTCTATCGGCCTTTCTTTACGGCTCGTCGATTGGAGCTACGGTGAAGAAGTTATGACAGTTTAAAGTTCAAGTTGATTGCAGAGCCATACCGGATTGGGCAACTGCAGCTGAGGTGACCGAATTGAAATGAATGCACAAGCCTAAAGTGCTCACTCTGTGGAGTGCATCGGTCTTTTCAGATCAGCGATCGCAGTTCCGATTGCCAAGATATTAGCCGTTAAATATTCAACGAGGACCAGCTCCGTACCAGTCCGGTCCGCTCGGCTAGAGTGCCATCAGGGAGATTTTGGCTCTTGATCATGTTTTGGAATGTAGTGACTACGGGGAAATTCCAACACGGCTATGGCTGGCTGGAGAAAAATGAGCTGCTAGGCAATGCTTTGTTGATATGTTTGCTAAACATGCCATGCTCTACAATGTCTGTCGGCAATGCATAAGAAGGATGGTGTCTTGAAGATTCAAGCTCCTAAAGTGGAGACCACACCGGGATTAAGTTGAGAGAAAACGTTGATGTTAGTGGAATCAAGGTGGAGATGAAGGGTGGTGCCCAAGGGCCCAAACAAAAATGGCCTCCCAAAGACATTAAATCTTTCCCATGAATGTGGACACCCAAAGACATTAAAGCTTGCCCATGATCAGCCGCCCAATGATGGTTTTTTTTTTGTGTGAATGAAGGGAGGAAAATATGGGAGAAAGCATGCAGGCAACATAAACAGCACAGAGGGAGGAGACTTGAGCTCGCGGCGTCCATTCGGATGCTCATGCATGTATGGCCACGAAGCGAAAAGTCCTCACCATCTCGGGGCAACCCCATTCGGTCCAAGCCATGCAAAGTTTCGAGCACCTCAACATCCAACCTTGCCACATCATTACCTTGATTCCCGTGCCACATCAGTCACGGTGCCATGACTAATGGGCAGGGCAAAAATAAACATATAGAAGAAAGTAAGGGCATCAAGTCGAGGGGTTGTTGAAAAGCGTAATAGGAAAAGAAAGGGAGTCAAAGGGCAAGAAGAGGAAGAGGACTCGGAGCAAGCAAAGCTTGTTCTCGCTCTCTCTCGCTCTCATCCTCGGCATGAGGAAGTCAAAGCTCCCTCTCCCTCGCTCTCATCCTCGAAGCTAGCTAACTGGAGACATGCAAAGCAAGAGTTGAAGGAGGGAATAAGGGCAAGAAGAAGAAAACAAAGACGAGGAGGGAATCACAGCAAAAGAGGAAAGAACTCTCTCTCTCTCTTGCTCTCATCCTCAAAGCAAGCAAGAAGGGGAAGGAGCTTGAAGCTTTTTGGAAGCAACTTAGACAGGAAACTTAAAGTAAGAAAAAGAAATCTTGAGAAGGCAAGCTTGCTCGAATCAGAAGAAGCACAGGACAAGATTGGTCGAGGCAAGCAAAGGAGTAGGTCGAGGCAAACAAGCAAGGGTGAGCTTTTTTGAAGAAACCATGGGAGTAAGTCGGGGCAACCAAGCAAGAGATAAAGTTTCGGCTAGCAATTGAAGAGTAGAAGGAAGTTAAAGCCTGTGAGCGGCAATTAAGCCAGTGCAAAGCATAAGGAGTAGAAAGTTGTGGAATAATTGACAGAATTGAAGATTGCAGAATCCACGGGCAATCAAAGCAGATGAAGCGACATGAGGGATACCATCATCGTCATCGACTAGAGATTGATTAAATAATTGTTAAGCCCCGGTGTCGTTAATGGCGCGATTAATACTGTAAAGTGGGAGCTTAAACTCCTGGTTAGCAGATGATCCAAGTGACGGTGGTGTTAACAACCCACCTTGGCTAAGGATAAATTGTACTCAAAGTAAAATTCAATTAATTGATGATTGCGGTGATTGGCAGAGCTGTGATTGTCTCTTGTTCTCTCTCTTTCACACCTCCCACTACGAGAGGCTCGGCGCTTGCCCGGCTCACGTAGCAAACACATATCCCCCGACAGCATTCTGACACTAAAAAGTACCCCAACTCACCAAGGTGTAATCTAATTGTAGACCTGCATAGCTCATCAAGCTCCTTCCACTAAAATTGAGTCATGTGCATATCTTCAGTTCTAGCCTCATAGGCAATAGGCAAATTTTGCTTCTTTTGGACAAGCACATCATGCATTTGGTTCTTCCAAAGCTGAAAATTAGTTCCATGAAACTTCTTTATGTCATAAATGTCACAATAATTGCTAGTAAACATGGTGGAAAAACTACCAAAATATTTTGGAAAATTTTTGGTAGAGTTTCCTTTGTATTTGGGATTATGTCAACCAACGAGACAAAATGACCAAGTATGTCACTCACAAATCATAAAAGAGGGCAATGCCTCTATAAATTACATTTATAAAGACCAATTGAGGTGCATAAACTATCAAACTGACCTTAGACTGCCAGCTTGGCATCAAAAGCACCTATACCACTCTATCCATGTCCTATGGCAAGGCCTCATAAGGGATGCTCCAGCTACCTGTATCACCAAAGGTAACTCCACATTTGAGAGTACCCCAAATCAGTGAAAACCCCATGCTATTGACCCTCAACAATGTAGGTTATGCAGCAAAGCATATAGCCAAGTCTCATAAATGGCTATCCTCCGGACCAAGTCTCAAAAATGGTCAGAACTACCGTACTAGCCAGAAAATGGCTCCACAAAAGTGTACAATGGTCGTATCTACAAATACATACAAGTCTGTCACTATGCTCAAACATGTGCCAAAAGCATGTGCATGCAAAAAAATATACCTCAGGGAGTGAAACCGCTCTCAAAAGTGACAACATATGCATGTACGCATATAAAACTGCTCCCACTAGAACTAGAATATCGCAAGCACTATAACTTGTAGCCTGTGAGTCGATGCCAATGTCATAGCTGAAGCCAAAATCAAGACCAAGAAGCACAAAGGAAGCTAACTAAGCCGCTCTATGTAAATGTACCTGTACCTGTATCTGTACATGTAGTCCAAGAAGACAATGCCATCAAACTCCCACTCTATGTGTGTATCACGCCACTCCAAAAGAGGCTACACACTCCTGGATGATCCATGGATCTCGTAGATGGCAGAGACCGCAAAAATGGTACTTGTAATGGCTATGGAAGCTCTACAGCTCAGCCTACCAAAAGAGAGCTGAAAAATGTAGCTCCTAAAACGTAGCTCGAATGAGATTTTTGATGGCACGAATGGCTCCTAAAGGGAGGTTAACACTAGATTGGCAATGGGACACTTTTATATCCTGGGACACTTTTACGTCCTGTTAAGTGACCATTTTCCTTGAATTATGTCAAGAGTTTCAAAATGAATTTTGAGGTAATATCTATCTAGAAAGTTGTCTCGTGAGCTGAAAAAAACTCGACATTTTTTTGGAATATCAACTCCATCTTTAACCTTGTCCTTGCACAACATTTCATAACCTAAACTGTGTGAAAAAACGGGTCCTGCTTTTGGCTTTTTTCAACTTTTTGCAACTATACCACTCTAGAATTCATTTTTGTGAGGTCTATAATGCTAGAGAACTATCTTTAGTAGTCCTCAACATGTCCTGATGCTTCCAGGGAGAAATAAATATTAAAGTTGTAAGTTATGACCAAATTACAAAAATTGTCAAATCCTGTTTTTTAGCCAATTTTAGCTCTTCTATGATTTTTTTGGTGGATTTCATGATATCCAAATGCATTTTTTATTTTCTATGTCACATATTGTAACATAAAGCTAATATTTTTTGTACCTATTTATTTTGGCAAAACAAAAAATAGTGAGTTAGAAGCAATCGTATGTTATGATCACCAACCCACTGAAGTTAACTAGGAATTTATCTCAAGTCCTACAAAAATCCCTAATCTTATTTTTATGCACCAAACGTAAGAAATGACTGTTGTGATGAAAATGCACCGGTCCATCAACTTTGGAGACTTGGTGTGACCAAAAGATGAGAAATTTTATAAATTTCTTATTTTTTCCATGTGTAGTAGGCCTTGAACTATAACCTCATGAAAGGATTTTACAAAATGAGTGGATCTACTATGGTTTTGGAGGTTTTTTTCAAAACCCTGAAAGGACACTTTTATGTCCTGTTAGGTTACCAACCTAGTGTTAAACTCCAAGACACCTATTGGAAACGCTCTCAAATGCTGAATTTGTTGATGCCAAAGTTGGAACCCTATTTGCACTCTTTGAAAGTGCACACACATGTGCACAAAAGCAATTTCAGTGATGAAACAGCTTTGATAGCAGAAGAAGGACACTACAAGAGGTACTTCACATTACGGATGCTTAAAACTGAAAATTCACCACGTTGCTTGGGCATCGCTAGTTTATTTGTAACATAGTGATGCTCATAGCGATGCCCATAGCGATGCCCATAGGGTAAACAATAAATCGAGAGCACCCGAAAACTCACATCTCATATCTGAGTTTTCGACACTCAAGCAAGCAAAGAGGTAACCCGCACTCTCCCTCTCTCTCTTTCTTCTCCACACACACACACACACACACACACACACACACACATATACACGAGTAGAGGAAGGAGAGGATCTAGGTATGCTCCTTCCCTCTCCTCTCTCTCATGTTCCCTTCCCCTCTTTCTCTCTCTCTCCCTCTCTCTCTCTCTCTCACACATACACACACATTGTGTTTTTGAGAGAGAGAGAGAGAGAGAGAGAGAGAGAGAGAGAGAGAGAGCACATGCATAAACAAAAAACACACACACATACACACATGCATAAACAAAGAATGCATACACACACACATTGAGAGAGGAAAAGAGAGAGAGAGAGAGAGAGAGAGAGAGAGAGAGAGAGAGAGAGAGAGAGAGAGAGAGAGAGCGAGAAAAGAGAGAAGAAGAAGAATAAGAAGAAGAAGAAGAAGAAGAGAATTTTAAAGCCATAGGAAACTATCCCAAGAGACCTTAAAGATCTAGCCGACGAGGAGTTGAAATAGGACCTATTATTCAAGAAGGAAATGGCATAACAAATCTACCACAATTGGGTGATAGAAAGGTTGTACCATTTTCCTCTTTTTATTGGCACACACACACACACAACCAAGAAGAAGAGAGTTTTAACGTCGTAGGAAACTATCTCTAGAGACCTTAAAGATCTAGCTGACAAGGAGTTGAACTCAAGACCTGTTATTCAAGAGGGAGATGGCATAACCAATCTACCACACTTGGGTGATAGAAAGGTTTTATCATTTTCCTCTTTTTATTGGCACATGCACACACACACACACCCAAGAAGAAGAGAGTTTTAACATCGTAGGAAACTATCCCAAGAGACCTTAAAGATCTAGGGGGCAAGGAGTTCAACTTCAGACCCGTTATTCAAGAGGGAAATGGCATAACCAATCTACCACACTTGGGTGATAGAAAGGTTATACCATTTTCCTCTTTTTATTGGCACACACACACACACCCGAGAAGAAGACAGTTTTAACGTCGTAGGAAACTATCCCAAGAGACCTGAAAGATCTAGTCGACGAGGAGTTGAACTCAAGACCTGTTGAACAAAGAGAAAGATAGAGAATAAAAAACCAAAGAGAGAGAGGGGGGGGGGAGAAGACGAAAGAGAGAGGTAAGGGGAGAAAACAAACAAAGAAAGAGATTATGTTAAAGCTTAAATTAGATTAGATTATATTACATTTAGATTTATGTTTATGTTGAGTTTAAGATTATGTTAGATTTAAATTCACGTTAGATTAGATTTAGGTTTATTTTGAGTTAGATTAGATTTTTAGATTTATTTACGCTAGATTTAGATTTACGTTAGATTAGATTAGATTTAGGTTTATTTTGAGTTTAAGATTAAATTAGATCTAGATTTATGTTCGATGAACTAGCTTTTTTTAGATATAGGTTAGATTTTAGTGCATGTCAATGAAGGTGGACTCATGATGTTAAGCATTGTATGAAAAACACTTGCTCATATGAAAAAAATTGAAAAAGACTCCGTTTTCCTATATGAGAAAATTTATTGCGCTCACAGCCTCGACAGTCCATGCAAACCAGCAATTCCACCTGCATGTTTGACTGCTACTGCCATACAGTAATCCATCATGATTAGCCAATGGAAGAGCAAATTGAGCTTACATAGAAATTAGTGATGCAAGATGACGATTCCAAGGTTCACACACACACACACACACACACTCTACACAGTTCATGAAATCTAGATTAAGAATTAAGTGCTTTGAGCAGGCATCAGCTACATTGCAATAATGGTGTATCTGCATGCTACAAACAAAGATCTAATGTGAAAAGATGTTAAGATGCTGTGAAATGCTACAGCTAGAGAAGAGGCAAAGGGGCTTTGTCCACTACATGCACTATCATGTAGACGTGGGTGTGTAGATTTCTTATACCCACAAATATAGGCATTGACCAAGTAAAGTGATAAGATGGTTCTTGATTAAATTCAAGGCCTACTCCACATTGGATGTGAAGTGAATGGAGGAGGAGGACCTAGAGGATACTCCTTAAATTGTGAATCTTTACCTTGAAGCATTTGGTTTATCATAGTCTATTATAAATGGAACCCCGAACTCGGCTTGGACGGAATCTGATGCAGCGTGTATGCACAAGAGGGGAGTCTCTCTACTCCTTTGTCAGTAGATTGCCTCGATTTTTGATACTAAAGTCACTAATATCTCTTTGAGTTTTAGGGATATTGTGAGCTAACAATATTCTGTTGTAACAACTTTATAGACTGGAATTCTCGATACTATGATACTAACTTGTTCTTGACTTGTTTAAATTGACTGCAACAGTTTGGTCTGAACAATCTCGATAGACATGGTTGCAATAGGGATTAGTCAATCAAGCATCTATGAGGTCCTGAGTGGATCTAGATGCAATTGCCAATTATGTTTCTAATAAATCATGGTCTCAGGTCCAAATGAATTTGTGAATGTGATTTGTCATGTGATGTCCTGTGATGCAACTATTCATTGGTATATGTGCTAGATGTGTGTTCCTAGTGCATCGATACTATCAATCAATGTCTGCTAAGATAGTTTATGGCTTCTGTTTGTTTTGCAGGTGTAATCAAGGGTGATTACAATGCTTTCAAGAGGGGGGTACGTCACAAACCAATGACGTGGTTGTCCACGATACACACACACACTCCTACTAGGACTGGCTGAAATGCTGACATGGAGGAAACCCCTCGATGTGACATGTGGAAGGATGACGTGGCCTCAATACGGACCTCCGCAAAATTTGAAATGCTGACATGGCATGGGCTGTACCAAATTCCACATTTTACGGAGTTGTACGACTGCTTTTTGGCTACGCACTGCAAGGCTGAAAATCTACGCAAATTATGGGGCAACTTTTGGGAACAAGTTTCTTTATTTTGAATTGCTCTTGATTTACAGCTTTTGGGGCTCTGCTTTTGGTCTTCCTTTGAAGTATTTATAAGTGTTTTTGGGCTCCCACTTCTCAAAACATCTCGATGTAGAGAGTGAGAGTGAGACCCAACCACTCCGTGTACTTTGTGCAGCAGCAGATTAATACAAAAAGAAATACCAAAAGGGGCGCCATTCTTTGGGGCTAGTACTAGGCACAGAACTTCGTCGGACCGTGTTGAATCAATTGTGAACTCTTTTGAAGTGAATTTGTGTTGTGTCACAAAATATTCTTGACTTGGAGTGTCCAAGTCTATCAGAGAGCCTCTTTAGCACCAAAAGTTGATTTTTTTCCTGAAAGTGTTAACTTCTTCAAGCTTGCACAAAATAGCATCACATTCAGCACTATGTTGAGCAGCAAACTGTCAGCACCCCCTCTGATCTTTTACCTCATCTTTTGAGCCTTCCTCACATCCTTTAATTGGTAGATCATCAATGCAAGGCATAGTAACCTAAGGGATAAATGCCCTTAGTACCTTATTCATGCCATTCATCATATGAGCTATAGAATTAGTAGCACCCTGTGGCAAAGTGCACATCTATACCAATCCAAGAGGTGTACACACTGCAGTAAGATCCCTGCCCTCCAAAGCTAGTTGAAATTGATCATACCCAGAGTAAACATCACCCATAGTGTAGATTGATCTACCTGCACTATTGGGCTAGTACCCACATTGCGGATTGTTACCTTGTTAACCAGTTGCATATCCTATATGAACCTCAAAGTACCATTTTTCTTTGGAACAGTGAACCATTGATTGGAGTGCGACACACATGATGGTTCCAAAATTCCCATTTGTATCTTCTCATTAAAAATATCAATAAGCTTTGGCAAGTGAGCTTTAGGAACTGGAATGGGACGTAAGCTCGATGGCATGTGAGGAAAAATGAATATAACCATAGGTGAAACAACACTTGGATCACACACCCAATCTCACTTGGCCCAAAAGAAAAAGATTTACCGTGTTTTTCAAGCATACCGTGGAAGCACTTGATTTCCTCTTAGTTGAGAAAACCATCTTCACCAACCTTCAGCTGCTACAATGTCTCCTTGGTAAATTTATGCCCAATGTTCTTTGGATTCCTAAGCATAGGCTATTGAGAAGTTTCTTGAATCACCCATCACTTCCTTCTGGTAGAGGTGTAGCCACTGGTGTCACTTTCTTTGCAATTGTCTTCTACTTCTTCTCTACATGTGCTTCAAATACTTTACCCAAGTTATCCTCAATATGCATAAGTGCCTCGTGTATGTCTAGCTCTTCATACATGTCCATTGAGGGCTCTTTAACAACTTCAGTTCCACTTTGTAATCTATTTTGCCTGATATCCTCAAACCCTCACATAGTGTCAACATAAGAAATCTCTTTGAAGATTTCTAAAATCACATCGTCCGATTCACACACATCACATCCGTGCAATTCACTTTGAATACTTGAAAATATACATCACATTCGTGCAATTCACTTTGAATACTTGAAAATATACATCACATCCGTGCAATTCACTTTGAATACTTGAAAATATACATCACATCCGTGCAATTCACTTTGAATACTTGAAAATATTGTTTCTCCCACTTAGGTAAATCATTAAATTTCTTGTAAGATACTGAACCCTCAAATGTCAATTCCAAAAACCCCGAAGCGAAGGTCTCTCTTAGCAAGAACTTCTCCTATTTGTGCCGCCATATTCCCGCTTTATAGTGGCACCCCAAGAAAATCCTCAGCAAACCTGTGTTCTTTGAACTCTTTTTGTATCTTTGGCATTGGAAGATCACATAAACTGTCTTTGTTCCTAGCATGCTCAACACATACAGTAAAAAATTGAACCGCTTTCTTACCATCTCGGCTCCAAACCCAGCATAGGCTCCAAACCCGACATAGGCTCACCCATCATCTAGCACCTTGGTTTCCATTCACACAGCCGTAATGTAGGGCTGTCCCAAAATTAGTGGGTAGGAAGAATGCTCCTGTATGAAAAAGTTTTGCTCATCATAGACATCCCCAATAGTTACCTTGATGTTTTCACATGCACCATAAAGATCGCCTGAAAGCATGTTGAGAGCTTGTATCCGCCAGTCATGGTCCGCATCAATAGGCCACTTCCCCTTCTGTTGCAAACTCTTTGCCATAAAAATGAATTTTGAACCATGGTCTATAAGGGCCAAGACTGTCGGCTCCTCAATGTCGCCAACCTTTACCATAGTTTCAGTCATTGCTCTTGCCCAATGATTCCTTGAAAAGTGACTCTTGGGTATAGTTTTTTCATCTTCCCATCATCATTAAAATGAACGTTTCTTACCTCAAGTACAATCGGGTTTGAAACCACCATAGGCTTTGAATCTTCTTCTTCAAGATCTGTCAAATATTCTTCATAATCATCCAGAATTGCTTTGATGTGTTGAACCACTTGGCTCTTAACTGATTCCGGATCTTGTTCGCTTGGTATCTGCCGCTTCCTTTTATAATGTTGATGATCTCCTCATGGAACTCGTGCTTGGCGATTCCTAGAATATCCCCCAATGTGAGCTCCACATTACTATTTAGGATACGCTCTTTAAAAACCTTCTTCAAATCTGTTCCCAATTTAATGTCAAATTTAAGCTTACATGAAAGTCTCGTAGGCTTACCTTGCTTTGTGTCCTTTGGAGCCTCCTCCATAACCACTTCAGGAGCAGGCTTACGAGTTGGCCCTTCTTCTTTCTTGCTACTGGATCTCATTGGCCTTTTTGACATCCCAACAACCTCTTCATCCCTTTTTTGTTTCTCTTCCACCATAGCTTCATTGGCTTGAGCTTTAGCAATGTATTCATATACTAAAAGAGAATATACTGGATTGGTCCACCCACTGGTTTCTTGAATTGAATTCCAACCTGTTGTAACTTCCCATACGTTACCTTACCTACTTTTGCTGTCTTTAAAGCATACGGCCGCAATTGGCCCTTTGCACCTATACCTTCATCATCTCCGTTACCACAAAACTGTAGTCCATATGTAGTTGCTTCCACAAGAACAACATTATGATGTATTTCTTCCACTAGCTTCTTCATGCTGCCCCTGCCAAAGTTTAAGCAGAGCATCTCTCTTGTTTCCCTAAACTGAATCTTCCCTTCTTTCCAGAAAACCACATTCTTCTTGTAAGCTTCATCAAACTTTGCACACTCTCACATACCTATTGTCTTCACTATCGCACCACATGCATCAATTATCCTAATTTTTACGTGGTGGCTGTTGTTGCTTAGGTTCGGAAGTAGACGCTTTTGCAACCAACCCTTCAAATTTAACAGTTTTAAAATTTAAATTTAGCTTTTGAATACCTTTTATAGATCCTTGAGAACAGGCCCTTCCACCTTGGGTACTGTCGAGGGTGATCTCTCTTTAATCTCTTCCTCATCATCATCTATTACCTCGATCACGATCTACTTTTCAACTCGCTTCTGTCATTTTACAATCATATCCACCGCTTCAGAGACTATTTTCCAATCTAATGTCAAACCAAGTTCTCCTGCCAGGTCCTCCAATAGTTGCACCAAATTCTTTTGAAGTCGTGGATCAATAGCTTGAATAAACAATTCCACATTCTCATCCTTCAAAGAACGTTGTTTTGCTAAGGACAAATGATCACACTTCTTTTAAAATTCTCGTAACAGCTCTCATGCAGATAAATTTTTAATCTTCTTTTGCACCCACTTCATAAAGCTCTATCTGGCCACCCTCTATGAATCTTCCAAAAAAAATTCCTCTTGCAGTGCCTCCTTGAAGTCCTGCCAACTTGGTCCTTGACCCACCTGAATTTCGTTAATTTGGACCCTAGATTCTGACACTTCAATCATATGATATCCTTTCACTGAGTCTTGGTATTCAATTCCATTATCTTCCATAGACTGCTCATAAAGATAGCAAAATTTTGAAATATCTCTGCCTTTAAACCGCTGCAAACTACTCAGTCATTTGCTGCATAGCTGCCTCTTGCGGTGTAGACATAGGCTTCAACTATTCTCCTGCCCGGGCTTCAATTTCACATTGGTTTCACCAAAGATGTCGGGGGATATGTGTTCAAAACCTGAGTCGAGAAGGTGCCAGGCCTCTGTGTTAGCAGTGGATAACACATGCTACACCGATTATGCATCAAGCGGGAGATATGGTATGGTTGTGCATAATATTTTTAACTCGCTTTGTATAAGTCTTATGATCATTGGTAGTTCCAAATTTGTATATGCTAGCTAGAGGGCTCAAACTTAAACCCATAATAGAAGGGATTGTGGTGAAAGCCATTATAAGAAACCCTTTATGCAAGGAGGCTTCATTCTTGAGTATCCACTCTTGAGGATCCACTTTTGAGATTCTCTCTCTCTTGAGTGTTCACTCTATGGATGGCCTATCCTTGAGCTTAGTGCCCATGCTTAAGAGGCTAGTTCTAACTCATTGTAATTAGAGAACCATTCTTAATGTAGCCTCTATTTTCTCCTTAGTCTACTTCTTCTATTCCATTATGTCATGAAGTAGTTTCCCCTTTTTTATTATTCTATATTTGAGTGTGTGTGATGACTTCCTGCTATTAACCACTCCTATCCTTCTATAACTACTCAATTTGTGATATTTAACATCACTAATTAGGTTGATTAAGCTGGTTCATAATCTTGTAATTAGTGTATGTGCCCTATTGTTTGCTTGTGTGGATAGGATTTATGAAACTCTAGCACCATTCACCTTGTGTGTGTGTCTTTTGATGAAGTGCCTTGATTGGCATGTGGTGATTGGAGAGTCCAACACCAATGAAATTAGTCTATCCTTATCATTAGTGTGCTTAGAGATTCTAGTCTATAGTAAGTCGGGACTTTGGTGGGCTTAATGTGTGTAGGAGATGCTTCATTGATGATGTGATTAGATTTAGTGATTTAATGACTAACCTCTATTGCATTGGATGAGCATACTCTTGGATCCTCTCATTCTATTCATCCGATGCTCGTGCTTCATGCCCTAGCCACGGGTTGACAATCCTAGGATTGATAATTTTACTGGTCTTGGTTTGATTAGGCTATGCTACAATTTCCCCCAACATTTGACGCCGTTGCTGGGGATCGACAACCTAAGCTAGTGAGTATAGCATGTTTAGAATAGAGTAATTTCACTACTAATTTCATTGGTTTTTGAGTGTGTATAGCTCAATTTTTGTTTGATTTGATGATGTTTGTGCAAGTAATTGAAGCTAATTGTTGAGTTATGAATACCCCAAACTCCCAATTCCACCCCCCAATTTCACTAACTTCTCACTAACCATTGCTAATTTTGCTTCATTTCCATGCTAATTGTACTCATTTCATGCAAACTTTACTAATTTGTGACTAGATTTGGTAACCTAATCGCTAACATTTTAAGTGTAATGTATATTCAATCCCCTTGTAAGAGGTGTAATTAACACTTTTATCAAGTTCTTTGTGCTAATCCATGACTAATTTGATGATTTGAGTGTTTGATTTTTGGTCTACAATGGTCAATTTTTGGGCTAATTTGGAAGAGCCACACATGTGTGTGCATGATGGAATCGTTGCATGGGATTAGTTTGGATGCAATCGATTGTAAGTGCGTTGACCTACTCCATTTGAACAAATTTTGGGTGATTAATTTGATTCCAATGCGTTGCTAAAATTAGGTGTGTAAATCGAATGACCTACACTTTGCACCTAATTTGATTGTTTTGGAATGAAGTTGATAGTTAGTTTTGACTAATGAATGATGTGTGTGTCAAGATTAAGCTCAATTCTCATCAAGAATTCATGTGTGCGCATAAAAATCATTGTGTGTGTAATGCACCAAAGAGGAAAAAAACTGTCAAAAAATTCAAGATGTGTGCACCTAATCTTGACTTTGCATATAAATTGATGGAATTGATGATATGTGAGTATGCAATCATGTAATTGATGTGTATGCTAAGCTAATTCATTCATTGGATAAGCTTAATTTCCAAAAAAAAGGGAAAAATTTGAGTGTGTGCACCCATCCAAGACCACTTGGTTTTCAATGATCGATGGTCAATTGGGGCACCCAAATGGTTTTTGATTATGGAATTTTAATGAAACGTGTGTGAAATCATTAGGTATAAGCCTAAATGCATTGCCAATTAAGCCAAATTTGAGCTTTTGCGTATAATTTTTGAGTGTGTGCATTGCTTGATTGGGTCAAAATAGTGTTAATTTTTTAGAAATTAAGCACGCATGCATTCATTTATGCTTGATTGAGTTTTCAAATTTGGCATTTCAAAGTGGAATTGATGGTATTTTTTCATATAATTTTGGCCTAAATTTGGGTGTGTGCGCCAATCAATGGCATGTACAATCCAATGGGTGAATGAATAATTGGTATTTTTTACCAATTATGATGATTAATTTGGTCAAATAATTGATGTATATGCCACAATTGGCTTTGAGAATTGAGATAGATCACTCAATTGGTACTTAATGGTGTAAATTTTAGTGTATGCCATACTAATGATGAATCAATTTGATGAATATGAAAAAAATGCACTAATGTGTGTGCCTATGCAATGGCATTATCTATCCAAATTGGAATGAATGATTGGTGTTGATCACTAGTCATAATGGTCAAATAATTGATGTATATGCCACAATTAGCTTTGAGAATTGAGATAGATCACTCAATTGGTACTTAATGGTGTAAATTTTAGTGTATGCCATACTAATGATGAATCAATTTGATGAATATGAAAAAAATGCACTAATGTGTGTGCCTATGCAATGGCATTATCTATCCAAATTGGAATGAATGATTGGTGTTGATCACTAGTCATAATGATTGAATAGACCTGTGAGGTCCCTGCCCCTTGTCGAGAGGAGCGGAGTACTTTTGATAGGTCTCCAATCCTGAAAAAGAAAAACCAACGGACATTGCCTTAGCTACTACGTAGCCACGGGCATGAACCGTTAGTGAAGGATTGGTCCTATCTCTCTATGGCGAAGCGTGACCACCATAACCCTATCTAAAAACTATCTATAATCCATTATACCTAAAAGTATAAATCTTAGAGTGACCAACCTATGCGCTTTTTTTCCCATGTTTCAGAAGCACAACGGCGAAGATTTGTCTCTTTTAAGATTTATGACTAAAAAAAATTTATAGCGTTGGAAAGTTACCCGACTCATCGGGTCCACCCGTCCATAGAATGATACCGTCGGGGTATCATTATCCCACTTTCCACACCACACTCACCCTTCTTTTGTTATCTAATTACTACCACACTGTTTCAACATACATGTTCCTTTACTTTATTTATGATACTAGTTCGTTAAAATAGCCCTTCAAACAATATTACAAACAATAATAAAAAACACAAAGTCGTCCAATTTTAAACCAACAACCCTTGGATTAGGTTCACTCAAGAATCTCTATTGGCGCTATTATGTCCTATCGGTATATACATTATTTATAAAAACCCTTGTCCTCATGAGTGTCCCATACCGCTCGACAAGTAGTCGTTGTGCTAATCTGGTCGTACTCCCGACACAGCAACAATGGTGCCAATCTGGGCATCATCCTCACGCCACGGCAAAACAAAACTGCAGTTTCCACTTGGGCTAATCTAGGTGTACTCCCACCACAGCATCAGCGGTGCCATCCTGGGCGTCATCTCACGCCTCGGCAACTGCCACATATTACCAGCGCTAATAAGTAGAGAGACTTGAGAGAAACCCTACCGAAGGTTTTGCACAAACATTCTTTCCTATAGCAACCAGTTTACGTAGACAATCTTTTCTACTTGTCAAACATATGTCGAGTTTCTTAGGGTTAAGCCCCTTGGTTTCGGTTCGTGTTTTCTTTTCATAAGGTAAATAATATATTCCTATGGTCTTGCATATGCAATGATGCAAAACTTGAAACTGCAATACTAACCTGTACCATAGCTCCGATTGGTCCGATTGGTGGAGACATAGCATGTTCCGCAGGGGTTCCATGGTTACTTGTACCAGCTTCATGATCATTAGCGCCTTAGGTTCGAGCACGCTTTGGAGCCATTTTCTTGTACTATAGTTATGTTATACGCTTAGAACTATAAATTGGTCAATTTCTCTAGTAATCTCTTGTCTGTAATTTGAACCCTCGCCAACTCGGATTCACACTTAGTGTTGTTGTTCTATATCTAATTTCTATACATCAAATATTTGTTAATCGTAATTAATAAAAAATTAAGTGTGTAAACTATGAGTGAAAGTTTAGGAATGCATTACTTTTATGCTTCACATTTCTAATCCAATTCTAACTTCAATTTCTATACTTAAACTAAATCAATTTTTAGTATTATTCAAAATTCTACTTAATCTAATTCACAATAAAATTGGTGAATGAGAATTTCATCATGTATAATAAGAATATGATGAGTTCTCTTATGTATTAACTTTCAATTAACTATGCATAAGTTAATATTGAAGATGTACTAACTAGAGAGAGTAGGTATACTTAGAGAGATTAGAGTAAGAGAAAACATACACATACATCTTTTCTAAAGTTAATTGAATCTTACTAATCCATTAGAGAGATTAGAGTAAGAGATAGCACACACACACACATATCCTTCTTAAAACTAATTGAACTTACTAATCTAGTAGAGAGATTAGAGTAAGAGATAGCACACACACACACACACATAGCTAGTTGAATCTTACTAATCTATTAGAGAGATTAGAGTAAGAGATAGCACACACACACACATAGCTAATTGAATCTTTCTAATCTATTAGAGAGATTAGAGTAAGAGATATAGCACACACACACATAGCTAATTGAATCTTACTAATCTATTAGAGAGATTAAAGTAAGAGATAGCACACACACACACATAGCTAATTGAATCTTACTAATCTATTAGAGAGATTAGAGTAAGAGATAACACACATACATCATTCTTAAAGTTAATTGAATGCTTAATTAATACGCACCTTATTAATCCACTAGAGTTTTTGCTGTCTTAGTGGTTTGTGGACGCCTTCTCTCTAAGAGAAGTGGCAGCACTTCGTGAGCGCTATAGAGGCAATCTTTATGTCTAAAGTGTGAGCATGGATGCTCTTATCGATAGAAAAAAAAAACGTCCAACTTTTTTTCCCAAAACAAAAAAAAAAAAAATTAATTCTTTTTAAAAAATATATATATATATATATATTTTCAAAAATCATACCTGCGTTTTTGGTACCCTTGTGGTACCCATCAGCTCCACCACTTTGTCATTATGATCAAAAGATAAGGCCACACAACCCCCCCTCATTAAGATTAATCAAGACTAGCCTCTCCTTTTCATGTGACAGTGTGTCCCACTTTGTCCCCTCCTATGTGAGTCCAGGTGAGTCCATGTGCTTTCATTTGTCATCCCTGTGTATTCTCTTGTCTTTATAATTATTTTATTTATTTCCTTAATGATAATTTACTTTACATTTTTAAGTTAAACTTTACAGTCTTATATTAATTTTACAACAGTACAAGAAAATTCTACAATCAATAAATAAGTCTTGCAATAAGTTAGTTAGTGATTCATATAGCTAAACATGTCAGAATTTTGTAGGGTAAATTTTGAATTCTAGGTTTTCTCAACCTACGATTTATAATTTGAACTTGAATATCTTAAATAATGAGTGATGGTCAAGAAAAATTCAATTGCGTAATAGAACTTGTGTGAAATCTGAAAGTAGAGACCTCACAAGAGAAAAACTTTTGTGTGTTTGTCATCAAATCAATTGAGATGAATGAATCAATTGCACACAATTGAGAATGATTTTATGTATTACCATTGAGTTGTATACCAATTCAAATGGATATGATAACGAATTTCAATGATTTGTGCATTTGAAAATGCAATAATCATAGGTAGCTTCACATAGGTTTGAGTAATTTTGCATAAGGGATAAGAGCAACTCACAAGTTGCAATGATCAAAGTTCGGGTTTGAATTGGCCAATGTTTTGTGCCAATTTGATTGAAAATTCCAAAAACTTCAATGATTTGTCCATGTACAAATGCCGTAATCAATTGTAGGGCCATGTAAACTCAACTGACTTATCCAATTGGATTGGATGATTTTTTGACTTGGGAGTTGAGCGATCAAAATTGCAATGCTTGAAGTATGGCTTATCAAAGAAAAGTCATGTTTGTCTACATTGTGAACATAGAGTGCTTGCTTTGAAATCATTTTCATATTGAAAAGCGAAAATTTTCAAGCCTATATTAGTGTGGGAATGGCATCAAGCATGACTTTTTGACTCAAAAGATTGAGGATATATTTACAAGTCCATTGTATTTTAGGGAATGCTTCATTGATACAAAAGAAAAAGTGATAATTTGTGTATGGTCAACGAAATTAACCACGAAGTTGTTCAAGAGGGGCATCTCTCTTACGACTCAGTAGGATCACCATATGGCAATCGTCACACACATCCCATTCGTGCCAATACACCTTCCATTCACTCTCACATACACAACCTTCGTTGATTGTGAGAATCTCCTCTTAAGAGGTTGATAAAATTAAAAAAATAAAATTAAAACAAAAATCAATGAGCATACTTGGGCCAGTTCTGGCGCTAGCGAAGCAACACACACACTTTCATGAGCCCACTTGCAGACTTGTCGAGATTCAAGCATAACCATTTGGCCCGTTTCCTCCTCGTTGAGGCTCGCTCTACTCATAGCTAATTATGGCAATCATGGCACACCTGCCTTGGCTTGGATCCCATACATGAACACACGTGCCACTGGAATCTGCCCAATAGAATCGACCATGGCTCCATTCAGGCCAGTGTTAGAAACAAACCGGGGTATAGTGTATTTTAACCGGCTAAAATCATAAAATCTCGGTTACATTTTGAGCTTTCTTTAAAGAAAACCGGCAAATTTACACAATTTTTAGTGTAAATACTGGCAAAAGCTTCAAATTTTGACCTAAAAATCGGTAGAATTTCAAGTTTGCCCTTATTTTCTTCGGTAAGGAAAAACCCTATAGCGTGCTCATTAGTCGCGACTCACGAGGCCAAATTTTGTTTTTCGCTTTTGCCAAACTGTGACATACACGTGACCTACCATGCCCCGCGACTTCGAATGTGCTGGCCAATGGTACCACACACACACACACCTCTACTGGTGGGTATGAATTCACACTCTTTCATTTCTTTCTTTGGCTCAATGGTACCACACACACACACACACACACCTCTACTCGCGGGTATGAATTCACACTATTTCATTTCTTGCTTTGGCTCAACGGCTCCCCCTGAGCTCACACCAGTCATGGCCATGGCCTCATTTGATGCACCCTGCAATCCCATTCGCACCCTACACACACACACACACACACACACACACACACACGTAGCTAATTGAATCTTACTAATCTATTAGAGAGATTAGATTAGGAGATATAGCACACACACACATAGCTAATTGAATCTTACTAATCTATTAGAGAGATTAGATTAAGAGATAGCACACACACACACATAGCTAATTGAATCTTACTAATCTATTAGAGAGATTAGAGTAAGAGATAGCACACATACATCATTCCTAAAGTTAATTGAATGCTTAACACTAGAATGGTAACAGGACACTTTTATGTCCTTGGACACTTTTGTGTCCTGTTAAGTGACCATTTTGCTTGAATTATTTGAAGAGTATGAAAATGAATTTCTAGGTGCTATATATGCACAAAGTTGCCTTATGAGCTAAAAAAAACTTAGCATTTTTTTTATAGTATCGATCTGACCATTAACCTTACTCTTGCACAACATTTTTGAACCTAAACTGTGTGAAAAAACGGGTCCTGTTTTTGGCTTTTTTTCAATTTTTGGCAACTATACCACTCTAAACTTCATGTTTGTGAGGTTTAGATGGCTAGAGGTTAGGAATTCATAGTTTTCAACATGTTTTGATGCTTGTAGGGAGAGCTAAGTGTTAAAATTGAAAGTTATAACCAATTTATAAGAATTGCATAATCCTGTTTTGTGGCCAAAATTAGCACTTTTATGATTTTTTTGGTGGCTTTCTTGATATCCAAATTCAATTTTGATTGTGTAAGTGTAATGTTTAACATAAAGCTAATCTTCCTTGAGTTTTGGGGGACCTAATATGCTATATAGCATAGTATATGATGATGGTTGAGTTTTTTGATTGGTGAAGAATACGATACATTTTAGAGTAGCAAGTATAACTTTCTCAATATTACTAGTTTCTTAGGCTAATTGTGTGTATTTTGTAGGTAGTAACCATATCTAATCATAGAATACAAACTTGGCTAGATATTGAGTAGTTTTTATGGGTTTCTAGAGGTCATAATGCTAAACCCAGTTTTTTCAGGTTTGCTGTATTTAGCACTTTATCATTGCCCCCAAGGTTCCAATTGTAAGAGATCCATTATCCTTTCGACATGCTCCATGGATCCTTTTGAATCCAAAGGCCCAAAGGAAACTAAGAAAACATGTATATAGTATCTGTATTGAGCGTGACTATAGAAACTTTGATGATAGGTCCGTAGAATGGCAAAAATGCAACTTTTTTGTACCTATTTCTTTTTACCAAAAAACAATTAGTGAGGTAAAAGCAACCATATGTTTTGGTCAAAGGGCATTTTATCTCATGTCCTACAAAAATCCCTAGTCCTATTTATATGCAATCAACTGTAAGAAATTGTTGTTTTGGGCAAAATGCACTGGTCCATCAACTTTGGAGGCTTTTAGTGACCAAGGGATGATAAAAATTACAAGTCTCTCATTTTTTCCATATGTAGCAGTTATTGAACTATAAGCTCATGAAAGGATTTTTCAAAATGAGTGGATCTACTATGGTTTTGGAAATTTTTCCCAAAATCCTGAAAGGAAACTTTTATGTCCTGTTAGGTTACCATTCTAGTGTTAATTAATACGCACCTTATTAGTCCACTAGAGTTTTTGCTCTCTTAGTGGTTTGTGGACACCTTCTCTAAGAGAAGTGGCAGCACTTCGTGAGCGCTATAGAGGAAATCTCTATGTCTAAAGTGTGAGCATGGATGCTCTATTTATAGCAGAAAAGAAAACGTCCAGCTTTTTTTTCCAAAAAAAAAAAAAGAAATCTATTTTTTTAAAAAATATATATATATATTTTTCCCAAAAGTCATACCCGCGTTTTTGGTACCCTTGTGGTACCCATCAGCTTGACCACTTTGTCATTATCATCAAAAGATAGGGCCACACATCCCCCCCCTCATTAAGATTAGTCAAGACTAGCCTCTCCTTTTCATGTGACAATGTGTCCCACTTTGTCCCCTCCTATGTGAGTCCAGGTGAGTCCATGTGCTTTCATTTGTCATCCCTGTGTATTCTTTTGTCTTTATAATTATTTTTTATTTTCTTAATGATAATTTACTTTACATTTTTAAGTTAAACTTTACAGTCTTATATTAACTTTACAACAGTACAAGAAAATTCTAGAATCAATAAATAAGTCTTGCAATAAGTTAGTTAGTGATTCATATAGCTAAACATGTCAGAATTTTGTAGCGTAAATTTTAAATTCTAGGTTTTCTCAACCTACGATTCATAATTTGAACTTGAATATCTTAAATAATGAGTGATGGTTAAAAAAAATTCAATTGCGTAATAGAACTTGTGTGAAATTTGAAAGTAGACACCTTACAATCTCCCAACTTAGAATTTGAGATGCCCTCATCTCAAGAACAATGAAGGGTAATCCTTAAGAAGGGATGTCTCATCTTCCCAAGTAGCATCTTCTATAGGAAATCCTTCCATAAGATACAATGTTCTTTTATGGATCTATTCCTGAGTTTTCTCTCCCGAGTTTCTAGGATAGTATCAGGTTGGAGTTGTAGAATATCTTGAGCAGGTAAAATGATTTGCTCATCATCAAGGACATGGTCAGGGTTATATACATAAGGTTTTAACAAACTTACATGAAATACATCATGCACTTTGAGATGAGAAGGGAGTTTTAGTCTATAATCTTGATCACTTACAACCTTGATTATTTCATAAGGTCCACAATATCGGTAGCTAAGCTTCTTATACCTTTCGAGAGACAGATTTCTCTTTTTGGGCTCTACTCATAAGAAAACTTCATCACCTTCTTCGAAAATCCGATCAGATCTTTTTAAGTCAGCGTACTTCTTTTGTCGATCTTGTGCCGCTTGAATATCCCTTCGAATAGCTTTGGTTTGAGCTTCCATTTCTTCAAGCATTTTCTTTGAGGCTTCTACCCTTATAGTGGGGTCAGAAAATTTAAGAGGGGATAAACATTCTTGACCATAAAGAGCATTAAAAGGTGTCATTCCAATACTTCTATGAGTAGAGGAATTGTATGCATACTCTACCTAGGGTAGGTATTGAATCCACTTGCGAGGTTCTCTATTGCAGTAGGCTCCGAGGATGTCTTCAATTACTTGATTAGCTCTTTCAGTTTGGCCATCAGTTTGAGGATGATAAGCAGTACTAAAACATAATTGGGTTCCAATAGCTTGAAACAATATACCCAAAACCTTGAAGTAAACTTGGTATCACGATCACTGACAATTCTCTTGGGTAAACCATGAATTCTGAAAACCTCCTTCATAAACCGACGAGAAATATCTGAAGCTGTAAAGGTTGTCTTGACTGGGATTGAGTGAGCCACTTTAGTAAGCAAGTCGACGATGACCATGATTGAATCACAGCCAGCTTGAACAGAAGGAAACCCGATGATAAAGTCCATGCTAATACATTCCCATTTCATTTGGGGAATATCTAAAAGATGTAATTTAGGTGGCATCTTTAGTCTCTCTGCCTTAATCCTTTGACAAGACAAATACTGCTTGACATAGCGAGGGACATCACCCTTCATACCTTGCCAAGTAACTTCTTTGAATTGCATTGATGGTTTTGGCATAACCTAGATGTCATAACCCATCATGTGCTTCATATAGGATAGCATTCCTTAGGGTAATATCCTTAGGTATGCATAGTCGATTCCTATAGTAAATTTTTCCATATTGTAAGGAGTAATGTAGAGGTTTAGGCTGATTTGATGATACCCTCTCTTCACGTAGGATACTAGCAAGCATCTGGTAATCTGCATCTCTGACAGCAACATCCGAGACCTTGTCTAAAATAGGGTTGTTAGCCATGGAAATTGCCCCCATAAAAGTTTTACGCTTAGGGCATCTTCCACAACATTATCCTTGCCTGGTCTAAATTTAATATCAAAATCATATTCATGCATGAGCTCTATCCATCTCCTCTGTCTCATGTTAAGGTTAGGTTGGGTAAAAATCCACTTAAGGCTCTTGTGATCTGTTACCAACTGGAATTTGCGTCCCAATAGGTAATGTCTCCATAGCTTGAGAGCATGAAAAACTGCTAGCAGTTCTAAATCATGTGTAGCATAATTCACTTCATGAATCCCAAGCTTCCGAGAAGTATAAGCTACAGGCCTTCCTTCTTGAGTAAGGACTTCCCCTAATGCAAGGTTACTAGCATCTCTGATCACCTTTTAAGAGAGGTTCGGAAGCAAGATAATCCTTAAGCTATTTGAAGCAAGATTCATGTTTTTCTTTCCAAAGTATCATAGCTCCTTTCTTTAGTAAGTCGATTAGTGGTGCAGCTTTAAGAGCACAGTCCTTTACAAAGATCCTAAACCACCCTGTGATACCTAAGAACCGTCTAACTTTGGTTTGTGAAGTGGGTTGAGGCCATTCCACAATATCTTTGACTTTGTCCGGGTCAACAAAGACTCCTTCAAGTGAAATGATAAACCCTAAGTAACAGACCTTAGGGGTAAAGAAGGTACATTTGCTTTTCTTTGCATACAGCTTATTTCGGCATAAAAGCTCTAACACTTTCCTAACATGTCCTTCATGCTCTTCCTCTGATTTGAAAAAAAATTAAGATATCGTCAAAGAATACTAGGACAAAATCGTCCAAGAATTCTCTAAAGATATCGTGCATCAGACGATTGAAAGTTGCAGAGTATTCGTAAGTCCGAAAGCCATCACTCTAAATTCGTAATGACCATAACGAGTGGTGAAAGCTGTTTTGGAGATATTAGCCTCCTGGATTCGAATTTGATGATAGCCAGATCGAAGATCAATCTTCGTGAATATTTTGGCTCCATGTAATCCATCCAGCATCTCATCAATACGAGGAATTGGATATTTATTCTTGATGGTAACTGATTAAGGCCCCTATAATCTATGAAAAGTCGAAGAGAGCCATCCTTTTCTTTTGGAAGAGAATAGGTGCACCCCATAGAGATGTACTAGGTCGGATAAACCCTTGCTCAATCAACTGCTTAAGCTGCTCCTTGAGTTCTATAGCCTCTGGAAGTGACATCTTGTACAATCTCTTGAGACTGGATCACTACTGGAAAAATTTTGATTTCATGGTCTACCTCTCTAGGTGGTGGTAGTTCAGAAAGTTCAGCGGGGGGAAAACATCCGAAAATTCTTCTAGCCACATTAGTTCAGGGTTGGAAGAAGCTTTTTCTACTTTGTTTAGTTTGACTACAAAAATTTGTTGACCCTTGCGTAACCCTTTCAAAAGGTTGACACTTTACCAAAACCAAGGAGGTAGACCTTAAGTAAATTGTGTAAATGAAAAAAAACTAAAACGTTGGAAAGTATCTTTCCCCAAATCAAATTGACTCAAATGTTTTTCCATGAGGACCTTATGATAAAAGTAATAAGATACACAAAAATCAAATTGAGTGGTAGCGTACATTATTTACTATAAATTTTTTAAAAGGTCCCTCAAGATCCTGTAAGAAATCTTTGTTAGTTTTTGAGCTAGATCTAGAAAAATGAACTATTAGAAATAGCACTTTTTTGCATGGTCACATTCCTAAGGTCATAATCTATCAAATGATCATTGGAACTTGCAAAATAATCTATACATCATTAGAGATCTAGTGTAAAAATTAAGGCTTTTCTAAATAGAATTCTAACAAAGAAAAAAAAATAACAATTACATATACACCCAAAAATTTATCAAAAACTCAAGTTCAATTGCTTGTTGAGTGAATAAATGATACAAAAGGGAAATAAGCAAAGAAGTCTATATAAAGGTATAGGCAATTGTTCATCAAGGTCATCGTGTTGTCACAAGGCATAATAGGCGGAACCAAAGTAGCCCTTACACACTAAAATTTCCATTTTGGTCTGGAAAATAAAAGATCAAGACTTTCCATAGTGTTACTACTATGTGTTTTGTGTGGCCACCAAATCTTGCCTCTTCAAAGTGCGTGCAAGCAAGTGAAACAGACATAATAGTTTTTAAAAAAAGACTATTTTTTGGTAATTCTATTGGGCACGACTGCTAAAATTGGGTACACGTACTTTATTTTTCATTCACCCCTAAATAAAATGATGTTTATCTTTGGAACATCAGACCCCTTTAGCTTGTTTCTTCCATTTTCAAATTCCTTTGGTGTTGTTCCAAGCTTTGACATACATTTCCACCTGTGTGCACTTGGGGGCACAAACTACAAATCAGCAAAGTTGGAGCCAAATATAATATAGGTTCAAAAACGTGGCATTGCAATCAAGTCTAATTTATTGACAAGTTAAGTTATTACAAACTTGAAACATTTTATGCCAATCCTGAGACTTTGAATTGGTAAGATTTTCTTCCTTTGTGACTGTCTTTCTAAGGGAGTGCTATAAACATGTTAGTGTTTGCACCAACTGTGTATCACTTTCACCTTATGTACTTAGGCCGTGGACAAAACCCAAGGGGTGCAAGATATCATTTGTTGTCCATTTGCAGTAGCGTGTGGCCAGTAGTGCTTCATCTTGCCAACATCTCCCAAGTCCACCCTAGTTTCAATCATATTCTTTTGAGTGAGATGGTCCCATGATAAGATTCCTACATTCTTAACTTTGTGCACTGGATCTAGCACGTGGTTAATTTTCAAAGGCTTTTCCAATAGGCAACTTAAACAATATTCAGAACCTATTCATCCCTTATGGGAGACCCTCATCATGTAGCTCTTTTTACTACAATTACTTACAAATGGACATCCTTTTAGGCTCACATCCCTAAAAATCCTTTTGTAGATCATGGGGCTTTGAAAAAGATGCTTAGCAATCTTCATAAATAATTTTCCTTCACACTAACGAGATCAAAAAGCATGAACTTGTCTTTATTCAAGTCTGTATACCCTTATGTGAGGGTCGTGGTGAGGTTTTGGAAACTGATAAATGGGACTAAGTTAACTAGTTTGAGTTGGATTATGTCACTAGAGATCCCCTAATTACAACATTGTCATAAGACATATCTATATGGGTTTACGTCCTGTAACATTTAATTTCCTAGTAACTTGTGTGTAGCGGAAAATAGCTTGAACATAGTGAGCATCTCATTAGAATAGATTCCTAATGAGATTAACAAGAGTGCTTGGGTGGAGAAAGCAACAAAAATCATAATACCTAGTTAGATAGCATGAACAATACTTCAAAAGAGAGAGAAATTAAGTAATTGACAACACTTGAGGACCGGATTTGCATGGAGATGGTCCCCCATCCAAAAGGCTTTGTATTATGGTTTCTCCCATCAAGAGAGACATTTTACAATACAGTTTCTTGTGTTCCTTCAATACTAGCTAGTGCAATGAAGATGGAAAATTCCATCTTCATTGCACTAAGCAAAACACTATCAAACACAACATCAATTCCCTCACGGTCTCAGACCCAAGACCTCACACACCCTCGAAGATGGTGAGAGCTAGTGGGGGATGAGACTAGATTGAGAGGAAGAAGGAAGTATTCTTACAAGAAAGATGTACATCTCCTCACATAATCACTCATATTAGCATAGCTTAGCTTAGTAATTAGCATGTTAGAGGAGATGAGCATGCATTAAAGCTTGGCTCTTGGTTGGATTTGCATCACAGATCCAAGAGTTGTTGGTGTAGGCCTCCCTTCTCACAAGCTTGGAGTAGGAGATAAGTTTTCCATTAAAGCTTGAGAAGGAGAGAGAGAGTATTCTTGCTCCACACATTTATTGTGTGTGTGTGTGTGTGTGTGTGTGTGTGTGTGTGTGTGAATAATGCCTTGCAAAAATAAGCCCCCTCCCTCTCTTGGTCGACCCCCCTTGCTAATTACTCATGCTAGCATCCTATTCGACCTCCCCAGGCTTAGCCAATGACAATTAAGCAACATAAATGATAGCCTTCTGACATGTTTCCCCCTTTCCCCTTTTGCGAGAGCTTTAGGTGATTTAATAATTCAACTAAACTCTCATTGGACCCCTTTGCCTCCTGGCCAATAGGAATCAGGCAAGCCATTGGGTTGGTGAATGCTCATTGGTCCCCTTGGGAGACTATCCAATAGTCTTCTAGAGAGCTTAATTCTTATCGGTTATTTTATTAAGTGTTTTTAAATTAATTAAACTAGATTTACTCTAGCCTAGCTCTCATTAGTCCACCTCCAAGGCCATCCAACAGGATTTGAGTACACCTTGTGGGCATATGGGCTACGAAGCTGACATGTGTCCCTTTTTCCTCTTGTGTACAAAGGGAACTTGTGTGTGTGTATGAGGTTCTCTCTCATCCCCTACTTCTTGGGCTCGCCCCCTCCTATGTAGGGCTTGACAAAGACTTTTGGGAAGCATCCAATTTTCCCTAAAGTTGACCTTTGGACACAACCTTTGAATTTTGGAACCTTAGCATTTTGGAAGTCTTAATGGGATGAAACTTAAGATCTTTTAAGCCCATTGTTTCACATAGCTCTTTTGCAGACGGCCCTCCCTTTGGATCCCTACTGCGGTCGGTCTACTAACTTAACCAATATTCTAGCTTTTTCTCCCATGGCACTTCCCCATATTTAATGATCAATTTAACATGAGAAAATTATTTAGGAGAATTAGATATTGATTATTATGACACGTCCTCACTATAAATATTGTGTTTTCAACTAGCCTAGGTTTTGTCTATTGGTAGTTTGTTATACAAATTCACCTCTTTGCTACTTATGGGATGATTGTGATTTTTTTGACTAGTATTCAAAAATTTTGACAGAAGTTTTTAACAGTATTCACTTTTTTTTATTCCGTTTCTAGAGGTAACACCATTTTAGATGAAATGGGAAAATCCCACAACTTTGGGACTAATTTCAACGCTTATGGATTCCTATTTCCCATTAAATTTGGAAAATTTTCATTTAATTTGGGAATGTGACAAAGAGATAGATTCTCAAGAAAATGGTGGTGTTGAGAAACACCTTTTAAATTTTTTATTTTTATGTGGGTGTTTCAAAACACTTCATAAAAGAGATAGATTCTCAAGAAAATGGTGGTCTTGAGAAACACCTTTTAAAATTTTTATTTTTATGTGGGTGTTTCAAAACACTTCATAAAAGAGATAGATTCCCAAGAAAATGGTGGTGTTGAGAAACACCTCTTAGAATTTTTATTTTTATGTGGGTGTTTAAAAATACTTCATAAAATCATACATAAGTTGGGGAAATAAAACAATGAGCAAGATATGAAATGCTAGTAAATTTCTCCTATTAAGCTACCCTGTGCCTTCTCCATGACATTTGATGGGATCTTGATTGTTTCCGCAATTCTTCCACCCCTTGGAGTCCATGACCATACAATTGTATCAACACACTCCCAGCGCTTTGGGTCAGCAAGATTGCAGCACCAACTCTTTTTCCAACAATCCTCATACTGTTCTTGGATTGTGGGATTTCGCTTTTGATGTTTTGGTGCCCAATACTGAATCAGAACTTTCTTGTAGTTAGGAGATGATTTGTCTACATCAAAGTTTGACTCTGCCACTCCTAGCCATATCGGATATTCAAGATCTGCGGGTCTCACAAGAACAAGATCCCCTTTTCTTACATCAATTTGAGGCCTAAAGGCCTCTTGTGGCCTTGCACTTTGAGGACCAACTAGTGATCATTCAATTCTTCATATCCTTGAAACTCATCTCTCTGTTTCTCTATCTCTTGCATTCTATGACTCCCTACAGTCTTTGGCCAAAATGTTGTATATTCACCAATGTGTTTATTGGTTGGTTGTTCAAGCCCATTGATTATGTTTTGCCAATAAGTGATAACACGCTCCATGTATGTTTTGGAGGTCTAGAGCTCTCCTTGAGTTCAATGCATTGAATAACGTGACATTGTTGTGTGGCATACCGTCATGGCATAAATCTCCTTGTCCATGGTTTTCTGTTCTTTCCAGATTCTGTAAGCATAATGCGAGGGAACCAATTGTAGCATTGGGATCTGAAGGCCATAGACCATTAAGTGAGAAGTGACCATACATTCCATGACCATGTCCATGTGTTATCATACCTGTTAATGATACTTGCACTTGATATGCATTCGCATAATCTTTTGAGTTCACACGCAACCTAGGTATTGTTGTCTTTTTTTGATCCATTTTATCGTGTATAATACATAAATACTTATCCTTTTGCAACTGGGAGAACTTACGCCAGGTGTAGTACCCATTCCTACAACTTTGTTGTTGCAACATGTGAATTCGACGTTCATCCTTCAAACGTGCAATCATCTCGTCATCCTTTGTTGACTCTAGTTGAGACTTTATCCGACTACACACAACACATTTGGAGAACTCACTTGTTTTTGACAATGTCACATTAGCAAACTGTGTATTCCAAATCCTATTGAATGTCGTGCTAGACATTGTCTTGAGACTCATATTGTCAAGTGTTTTATTGACATCATGTAAAATCTCTACTTGCTTGTACCTGTTTGGTATTGCAAGCAAAGTTTCCCTAGTACCATCTTCCATGGTTCTACTCTTATGTGGCATTCTCTCCGAGTTTTCATCAACAAAAGAGCGCATCAATGCCCTTCCCATTTCTGTATGGTCTCTTCTTTTTCTCATGACACCATCATTACCATGCACTGAGCGTCTAACCCCATTCTCAAAATGTTCACGGTAACGATAAAATGAAGTTTTTGGAATGCCATGAATTTCGTACCAAGCTCTATTGCAAACCTCACTGCCATTAAAATAAAACACATAGCATGTCTTTGTAGTTGTTTTGTTCTCACGCCATGCAGTCAACATTGTATCATACACATAGTTTGTTCTATTTTGCAAACTCTGTCCCCAAAATTCATTGCGCATAGCCATGACCTTATCTTGATTGGCATATTGACAACACCTTTTGGAACAACAATCTATGGTTGAAACAAGCTGGATAGATGCTAGAGATGCTTGATTGGATCTCTTAGAAGCTTTCACTGACATTTTTGGCTTCCTATTTACAAAGCAATATTTCCGCTTTTTTGAAATAGGCTCTACCAAATAAGCTGATTCAATGCATATGTCTTGTAACGCATGCATAGCATGTAGATCCTCATAGCATAACAACTCTTTTCCATCCATAGTTGTCACTCTCTTGATACGCCAACAAACTAGATTAATGCTGCATACACTAGCTTCTGTAGAAATAGTAGCGTCATCTGCATAGGATGTTTCGATACAAATACCAATCTTATCTTCACCTAGCTCACCAAAGTTTACAGACTCAAACGAACACGCGTACATGACAACCCCTTCGGCTACTACATGCGTTTTGCTTTCATGCCAAAGTTGAACCCTATTATCCTTCCAAACCTCTCTGTAGCTCATTCCATTACATTGTGCATCCAATGCTCCTTGTGCTTTGTCAGCCTCATGCATAGAAGACCCTTTGTACTGCATCTCATTTATATGCTGCAACAACCCACAACTCCATTTCACAATACTATGAAAAGCATCTCCCACTGTCAATGCATCCATTGTTGGAAAAGGGATGAGTGCTTTCTTTTCAAAACACAAATCAATTGACACCGATACATTGCCTTCCCCAACAAGCATTCTAGAACAATATGCACTTGGATTTATTTCAAATACAGTCCCAATGGCAACCTTTTGTGTCGCTACAAACATGCACACTCTATCACCATGATTGAAATTAGCCATACCTGCAAGAAGATTCCAAGAATAATTGTTTAAAAAACCGCTTGTAGAGTATATTGATTTACGTAGCATAAAGCATAACAAGTATGTATGTGGGTGTTTCATGAGAGGCACCCTATGGCCTGAAGGTCATAGGGTTCCCTCTATGCTACTAAGAATCTCTTTGTGCTCTATGCTCTGTGATCTATATTGACTTCCTATGGCCCCTAGACCACAAGGCGCCCTCATTGTTTCCAAAAAACCCTCATTGTTTTGTTATGGCCCCAGGTATAAAGCATAGTTTCTCTATATTAGCTCCCTAAGGCCTAAAGGCCATAGGGTTGTCCTCAAGATCACCTCACAGAGTTTCATGTCAAGTATATATACATCCTATGGCACCCCATGACCCTAGGGCCATAAGATCGCCAAATGAAACATACGACAATGTATGGCCCTTGAGCTTATACATTGCAACCCCATGACCCTAGGGCCATAGGATCGGCATATGAAACATACGACAATTTATGGCCCTTGATCGTATACATTGCAACCCCATGACCCTAGGGCTATAGGATCTCCAAATGGAACATAGGGCAATGTATGGCCCTTGATCTTATACATTGACACCCTATGGCCCTAGGGCCACAAGACTTAAAAACATATAAAAAGACAACCTATGGCCCTAAGCCCAAGGGTGTGAGCATTGACACCCTATGGCTCTAGGGCCACAAGACTTCAAAACATACAAAAAGACAACTTATGGCCCTAAGCCCAAGGGTGTGAGCATTGACACCCTATAGCCCTAGGGCCACAAGACTTCAAAACATACAAAAAGACAACCTATGGCCACGATGTCAAAGGTGGCCAAGATATCAATGCAGCCCCATGGCCCTAGGGCCATGGGATCTCTATATGGAACATGTGGCACCCTATGGCCCTTGACCTTATACATTGCAACCCCATGACCCTAGGGCCATAGGATTTCCAAATGGAAAATAGGCAATGCATGGCCCTTGAGCTTATACATTGCCACCCTATGGCCCTAGGTCCACAAGATCTCACAACATACAATAAGAGAACCTAAGGCCCCTAAGCTCAAGGGTGTGGGTTCAAGGGTGGCCAAGATATCAATGCAGCCCTATGGCCCTAGGGCCATAGGATCTCTATATGGGATATGTGGCACCCCATGACCCTAGGGCCATAGGATCTCTATATGGGACATGTGGCACACCATGACCCTAGGGCCATAGGATTTCCAAATGGAACATAGGCAATGTATGGCCCTTGAGCTTATACATTGCCACCCTATGGCCCTAGGGCCACAAGATCTCACAACATACAATAAGAGACCCTAAGGCCCCTAAGCTCAAGGGTGTGGGTTTAAGGGTGGCCAAGATATCAATGCAGCCCCATGGCCCTAGGGAAATAGGATCTCTATATGGGACATGTGGCATCCCATGACCCTAGTGACATAGGATTTCCAAATGGAACATAGGCAATGTATGGCCCTTGAGCTTATACATTTCCACCCCATTACCCTAGGGCCATAGGATTTCCGAATGGAACATAGGCAATGTATGGCCATTGAGCTTATACATTGCCACCCCATGGCTCTAGGGCAGTAGAATCTCCATATGGGACATGTGGCACCCTATGGCCCTTGAGCTTACATATTGCCACCCCATGACCCTAGGGCCATAGGATCTCCAACTACAAAGTAGGGCAATGTATGGCTCTTGATCTTATACATTGTTGTGGACCTAGGGCCATAGGATCTCCAACATAGGACTATGTATTGGAGCTTATTTATTGTCGCCCCTAAACCCTAGGGCCATAGGATTTCCAAATGGAATATAGGGCAACTTATGGCACTTGAGCTTATACATTGCCGCCCTATGGCCCTAGGTCCACAAGCTTTCACATTGCCACCGTAGGGCCACAAGGATCTCACAAGATAGAAAAAGAAAACCCTAGGACATAGAATTTTCAAATGGAACTGAGTGCACGCTTTGATCCTTGACCTCCAACATTGCCGTCCTATGGTGTGAGCCCAAGGGTGGCTGAGGTGTCTTCATAACAATTTCGGCCATTCAAGGGATATCCGCAAGTGGCATAAATTAAAGAAATAATTAAAAAGTAATTTAAAATAATTTAAAAAATAATTTACGCTACGACAAACTTTGTCATAATGGGTTTTCAAATACACTTATTGATATCGGACAAAAAAATAGCGCACAATTTTCGGGATAATTTTTTTAAAATTTAGCTATTTTTAGTGTATTTTTTACTATGCAGATTTTGATTATGAATTCAAATTTTGCTTCATGGCTGTCGTTCCACTCGTACTACATTGACAAAGCTCTTTCAATTTCGGAGCCGACGAGCTATGTCTTATTTTCGCACAAAGCTTAGAAACTCTAGTAATCTCGACTGCAAACCCATGAGAACAACCCCTACATTCAAAATTCAAATTTTGAATTTCTAACCTAACCTAACTAACCTTATCTCTCTCTTTCTCTCTCTACCATAATTTTTTCCACGCTATCCCTCTCTTTCTCTCTCCCGTTTCTTGCTCGAAACCTACACAGAAACCTGCACATGACACAGAGCTTGTCTTTCTCTCTCCCTCTCTCCCTCTCTCCGTACGCATACAGTTCTACGCCATCGTTGCGACGCGCACACAGATCTACGCGAAGCCATCGCCACAACCTTCAACCGAAGGACTGCTCTCGCAACCTCCCAAACATAGATCTATTACCATCATCGTCGCGGCCTCAACACACCTAAGTTACTGCGTGCTACTGCTGCAGCCGGTTTTCATCAAACACAGATTTACTTAGAGGTAGCCTGTAGAAACCCTAATCTTTTTTCTTAATTCAGTTTTAATTGTTCTTAATCTAATTACGTTTTAGCTAAGTTGTGAATCACCTCTCTCTAGAACAATAAACAAAAATCATTAATTACATCTCTAAAACTGTAAAATTGTCGACTGTAGAACTATAAAACAGAAAAATCTCTAATTAGAGATCTAAAACTCTAATACAGAATACTCTAATTAGAGACCTAGAAATATAAAATAGAAGACACTAATTAGGGACCTAAATTTGTAAAACCAAAAACTCTTATTAGGGACCTAAATCTGTAAAACAAAAAACTCCTCATAAGTGACCTAATGCTGTAAAATTGTAAAACTCTAACTACAAACATCTCTAATTACAACAAAAAATTATAAACCTACAAATGCAAAAGACAACAACTACAGAAAATGCTAAAACTATGGATACCTGTAATTGGGTTGTGGGGAGTTGGGCACACGTTGTAAGAGGACGAGTAGAGCACTCTGTTGTATGAGGATGGATTAGGGTTCAGTTGCAGGAGGATAGGAAACAAAAAGAGGCAAGAAGGTGGGAAAAAAAGTGTACACTATATGTGCTTGTAAGATATGGTGTAATATAGTTTCTTTAAATTCATTTGTAGTCACTAAAATAAAACTAGACATTGAATCTTTAGAAGGGCAGACAGGGTGTGGCTACATAGGGTTTCACCTCATACTAAAGAGTAACATATGGCCCTAAGGCACCCTATGGCCTTATGGCCATAGGGTGGTCTCACATCGTACTATAGGGTGACCAATGTCCCATCTGGCCATAGGATGCCAGTGTACAATCTCAAGGGTCATAGGGTTCCCTATGTTCCTATTGAAGATCCTATGGCCATAGGGCCATAGGATCTCAAAAACATATATATGGCACTATGGCCATAGGATCACATGGTGCTCTATGTCCGATCTAGAGACCTTGTGGCCCAAGGGCCTTAGGGTGGCAATGTACAATCTCAAGGGCCATAGGGTTCCTTATGTTCCTTTTGGAGATAGGGTGGCACTAGAGCCATAGAATCTCCAAAAGCAACATAAAGAACCTAGGGCCATAGGATCAAAGGGTGACCTATTGGAGACCTTGTGGCCCAAGGGCCATAGTGTGGGAATGTACAATCTCGAGGGCCATAGGGTTCTCTATGTTCCTTTTGGAGATCCTATGGTCCTCGGGCCATAGGATCTCCAAAAGGAACATAGGGCCCTACTGACATAGGATCACAGGGTGCCCTATGTCCCATCAAGATACAGTGTGGCCCAAGGGCCATAGGATGGCAATGTACAATCTCAAGGGCCATATGGTTCCCTCTATGCTACTTCTGAAGATCCTATGGCCCTAGTGCCATAAAATCTCCAAAAGGAACATAAGGAACCTATGGTCATAGGATCAAAAGGTGCCCTATGTTCCATCTTGAGACCTTATGGCCCAAGGGCCATAGGGTGTATTTGTAGAATCTCAAGGGCCATAGGGTTCCATATGTATTTTTTGGAGATCCTTGTTAAGTATAGAGCCTGATTTACCCTTGTAATTTTCTGTCGTAAAAGCGCACATTTGTAAGACCCCCATTATGACGAGAAGCCATCGTGCATGAAGGAAAATCACTCACCGGAAACCAAAATTTTCACGGACAAGAATCAGGGGCAACTTTAAAGGCCTCGGGGGCCTCCGCCCCCGAGACTTTTTTTCCCGCCGGAATATTCTTTTTCGCCAGAATATTATGGCCGGACGGCAGCCCGAAAACAACCGATCGGTTGGCCGGTGGCCGGTAGTCAATGGCCGATGGCCGGTGGTCGGAAGTCAATGGCCGGTGGCCGGTGGTCGGAAGTCAATGGCCGGTGGCCGGTGGCCGCATTCAATGGCCGGTGGCTGAATTCAAAAGTGGACTTGTCTTCTCAAGGGCGGCCACACATGGGCGAATTGGAGGGTCCGATTTGGACTTATTCGCACAAGGGCGGCTACACATGGCTGTCTCTCATAAGAGAGGGCAGCCCTTTTGGCCTATAAAAGGAGTCCATTTCTACACACATTTCATAGTGTTAAGTTGATGCAACAAAGTGAGTGTGAGGTGGTGAGAGTGAAGCAAGGCGGGAGCTCCATTAAGGGTATAATCCCTTTCTAAACTACTTCTTGTTTTGAAGTACTAAAGCCATTGAGTGGCTGCTTTCCCGTGGACGTAGCCCACATTGGGTGAACCACGTATATCGTGTGTACTCTCTCTCTCTCTACTCTACTCTATAATCTCGTGTATATAAATCTGTCTCTCTCCATTAAGTAATCTACTCAATTATCTATTTAGCTACGTCTTATTTCCTAACAACTGGTATAAGAGCAAGGTTTGCTCGTAGCTAAATTATCTCTAGGAAAGGATTCCTTGAATTGAGTGGGAGTTATGGCAGAGGAAGGGAAGCTCAAGATTGAGAAGTTCAACGACAAAAACTACCAGCATTGGAAGATGCAGATTGAAGACTATCTCTACCAGAAGGACCTCTATTTGCCACTAGGCGGTCTTGCGAAGAAGCCCGCAACAATGGCATATGAAGCATGGATTGTCCTTGATCGAAAGGCACTGGAAACAATCCGGTTAAGCTTGGCGTCAACGGTGGCCTTCAATGTTTCGGAGATGAAGACCACGGAGGACTTGATGAAGTCACTTGACGACTTCTACGAGAAACCATGGGCATCCAATAAGGTATTTCTTATGAAGCGCTTGTTCAATCTAAAGATGGCAGAGAATGGTTCAGTTGCAGAACACCTAAATGACTTTAACACAAACATAAGTCAACTTCGATCAGTGAAAATCAATTTCGATGACGAAGTGCGAGCTCTCCTTATACTATCATCTCTACCGGATAGTTGGGACAGCCTTGTGATGGCTGTAAGTATCTCTATCTCTGGCACAAATACTCTTAAGTTTGATGATGTTCTGGGTGTTCTCCTAAGCGAGGAAATGCGAAGGAGAAGCACAGGTCGTGATCGCTCAAGGCGGAGCAAGTCACCCACAAAGTCAGTTCTTGAATGTTGGAACTGCGGCAAGAAGGGCCATGTCAAGAAGGATTGCTGGTCCAAGAAGAAGAAGGAGACAGAGTCTCAAGACAACAAGCCGACATCGGAGGCCAATGTGGCAGGTAAAGTAGAGCAAGATGCTCTAATTCTCTCATTAGACAATGTGTCTAATTCCTGGATAGTAGATTCTGGGGCTTCATTCCATGCGACACGACACAAGCAACATTTCCAAGACTACACCAAAGGTAATTTTGGGTATGTATACTTGGGAGATGATGAAGCTTGTGAGATTGTCGGCAAAGGTACACTTTCTGTCAAAAGTGCTAATGGAAATGAATGGAAGCTTAAAGATGTTAGGCATGTTCCTTCTCTTCGCAAAAATTTGATCTCTACACGACAATTGGACGATGAAGGTTACAACATTGCATTCGGAAACAAACGGTGGAAGATCTCAAAGGGATCTTTGGTGGTTGCCAAGGGTGAAAAAGTCGGTACACTTTACTTGTGTACTGTTAGCACGCAACCTTCAGCTTGTGTAGCAACTACAGAAGTTGACAGTGCGGTGTGGCACTACCAGCTTGGGCATATGAGTGCCAAAGGAATACAAATCCTTCAAACAAAGAAGCCTCTACCAGGTTTGAAAGAAGTGGACTTAGAGTTTTGTGAAGATTGTGTTTATGGTAAACAAAAGAGGGTAAAATTTCAAAAATCAGGAAATGAAAGAAAAAATAAAAAACTTGAGTTGGTTCATTCTGATGTTTGGGGTCCTGCAAGTACACCATCACTTGGTGGCTCATTGTACTATGTAACATTCATAGACGATGCGACTAGAAAAACATGGGTTTATGTCATGAAGAATAAATCCGATGTATTTTCCATATTTCAAAGGTGGAAAGCCTTTGTGGAGAATGAAACAGGTACCAAGGTTAAATGCCTCAGATCCGACAATGGAGGCGTATATTGTGTTGAGAGAGAAGGAGAGAGCACAGAAGTAGAACCCCAAAGTGTGTAGAATACACACATGAGATGATGTATATATAGAGGGGACCTGGATGCCATATATAGAGAAGCCATATATTGAGTAGCTTCACATATAAGCTCAACACCCCCGCTCAAATAAGGGTCCCTAACTGTGGATGAAAAAACCCTTGGGGGATCAAGGGAAAAACCCACAGCTCTATATACACCCACCGTTATATTATAAAAATCATTGAATATACAAATGTTTACGAGGAGCTACATCACTCCTTTTACAATGAATGTTTTATGAGGAGTTACATTACTCCTATCCTATCAAATACAATAATGAATACAAAGGTTCAATAAAGAGGTGTAAAAGCTATCGATTAGCTTGTAATCAAAAGTGTCTCCGTGAATCTGCTGTGTAGCTTGTCATCAATATCGCATCACCAAACATGTCTTCATGTTGTCATCAATATGGCATCACCAAACATATCTTTATAAATGTTTTATTGTCACCAAGTTTGTCTTCATAAAATCAATTCTTTGATCAGTTCTACATAGATCATAGACTCCAAAAAAAACATGTCATGAAAATTATTAGCATCGTTAATGAAATAATTACGTTCACAATGCCATAAGAGATGGTTCGCGACGCCACTCTTTTGACGACATATATACGCACGACAACATATGGTACATAAAGTATAAACGTAAAAGTACAAAATGTGTGATTACGTGATACAAATGATATGTGTATATACTACATAAAACAACATTTATCAATGTAGTGATCAATGAATACCATCAAAGTATTAACAAAATATCATCATTATATCAATAAAAATGAATAAATGATCATGGTATCAACGAAAAGCATCATGATATCACCGAGAATAATCATTGTATCAACGAAACAACATCATGGCATCACCGAGAATAACCATGGTATCAACGAAACAACATCATGGTATCACCGAGAATAACCATGGTATCAACAGAACATCATCATGGTATCAACAAAAATCACCATGGAATCAATGAAATATCATCATGGAATCACCGAGAATAACCATGGTATCAACGAAATATCATCATGGCACCACCGAGAATAACCATGGTATCAATGACATATCATCATGGTATCAACGAAAATCACCATGACCAAAGTATTAACAAAACATCATCATGGTACCATCAAAATCACTATGGTATCAATGAAAAATTATCAATAAAACGACGTAAACTATATCTCTAAAAGAATAATTATACGAGAATCAATGAACGAGTATATCATATAACAAAAGATCATGTACCAACAGTAGCTCGATAGAATTTGGACGATCATCAACGGCTCGACTGAATCGGAACGATGTGTAACTGGCTTCTGCAGCAAAGTTACGTCAGTAACAAATATATGATTGATGAAGAAAAATATAATTGAGAAGTTTTCAATTATGAGAAAAATCAAAAGCAAAAAGTAAAATTTTGATTTTCAAACATATTCGCAGTCCGAGACGATAACCCCAAATTGGTGCAGAATTTAGAGAAACTTTCTTCTGCAAAGTTATAGACCACATCGATTCCAATCCCCATCGCGGGTAGTTTCTTATGCAAAGTTGTAGAACACATCGATTCCGGTCTCTCACGCGGGTAGTTTCTGCAAAATCGTTTTCAATAAGCAGAAAAATAAAAAACTAAAAACGGAAATTGCTTTTTAGGTATGTACGCAGTCCGTGAACGATAACTCAAAATCGGTGCAGAATTTGAAAACACTTTCCTCTGCAAAGTTGTAGACCACATCGATTCCGGTCTTTTCAGTGGGTAGTTTCTGCAAAATCGTTTTCAATTAGCAGAAAAATCAAAAACAAAAGGCGGAAGTTGCTTTTCAGGTATGTACGCAGTCCGCGAACGATAACTCAAAATCGATGCAGAATTTGAAAACACTTCCTTCTGCAAAGTTATAGACCACATCGATTCCGCTCTCTCTGGTGAGTAGTTTCTGCAAAATTGTTTTCAATTAGCAGAAAAATCAAAAACAAAAGGCGGAAGTTGCTTTTCAGGTATGTACGCAGTCCGCGAACGATAACTCAAAATCGGTGCAGAATTTGGAAACACTTCCTTCTGCAAAGTTATAGACCACATCGATTCCGCTCTCTCTCGTGAGTAGTTTCTGCAAAATTGTTTTCAATTAGCAGAAAAATAAAAAACAAAAGGCGGAAGTTGCTTTTCAGGTATGTACGCAGTCCGCGAACGATAACTCAAAATCGGTGCAGAATTTGAAAACACATCCTTCTGTAAAGTTGTATAACACATCGATTCCGGTCTCTCTAGCGGGTAGTTTCTGTAAAATCGTTTTCAATTAACAGAAAAATCAAAAACAAAAGGCAGAAGTTGCTTTTCAGGTATGTACGCAGTCCGCGAATGATAACTCAAAATCGGTGCAGAATTTGAAAACACATCCTTCTGCAAAGTTGTAGACCACATCGATTCCGGTCTCTTCAACGGGTAGTTTTTGCAAAATCGTTTTCAATTAACAGAAAAATAAAAAACAAAAAGCGGAAGATGCTTTTCAGGTATGTACGCAGTCCGCGAATGATAAGTCAAAATCCCTGCAGAATTTGAAAACACTTCCTTCTGCAAAGTTGTAGACCACATCGATTTCAGTCTCTCTCACGGGTAGTTTCTGCAAAATCGTTTCTAATTATCAAAAAAATCAAAAACAAAAAGCGGAAGTTGCTTTTCAGGTATGTACGCAGTCCGCGAACGATAACTCAAAATTGGTGCAGAATTGGAAAAACTTCCTTCTGAAAAGTTGTAGACCACATCGATTCCGGTCTCTCGCGCGAGTAGTTTCTGCAAAATCGTTTTTGATCAGGAGAAAAATCGAAAACAAAAACGTACTGCTCTGATACCATGTTGAGAGAGAAGGAGAGAGCAGAGAAGTAGAACCCCAAAGTGTGTAGAATACACACATGAGATGATGTATATATAGAGGGGACCTGGGTGCCATATATAGAGAAGCCATATATTGAGTAGCTTCGCATATAAGCTCAACATATTGCAGCCAAGCTTTTGAAAGCTTTTGTGCTAGCAATGGCATTCGGAGGCAAAGGACAACCCCAAGGACACCTCAACAAAATGGGATTTCGGAAAGGATGAACATGACAATCATGGAACGAGCACGAAGCATGCGGCTACATGCAGGCCTACCGCTTGAGCTTTGGGCGGAAGCTGTAAGTACGTCTGTGTACTTAATCACTCGGTCACCCTCAACGACATTGGATGGGGGAGTTCTAGAAGAGGCATGGACAGGTAAACCGATGAATTATGCATTTCTCAAAGTGTTTGGGTGTGAGGCTTTCATGCACATAGATAGAAGCCTAAGATCAAAGTTAGATGCAAAGTCCAAAAAGTGTTTCTTCATTGTCTATGGAGAAGGAGACTTTGGGTATCGCCTATGGAATCCTTGCTAGCTCAAAACTTTGTACCATCTGTGCTTTGAGAACTCGATGAAGCTACATCTCCTTCACTTATCATTTGATACATCTTTACCTTTAAATTGGTCCATTTCCTCACCACAGATTGAAGCACTTTTGTTGAGGAAAGCTCCCTCCTTTCTGTAGCTTGCTGCTGCTGTCTAAACACCACAAAAGCTTGAAACATTTGCATTGTGCTTGGATCAAACCAAACCCCTTGTTGCTCCATAGCTTTAAATATTTAATTAGAAACCTTCAATAAATCTTTTGAATACTCACCCTATGCTACTTCATGTCAGGCTCACCAAAAAATGTGTCAAGAAGTACGTAGTGAGGCTAGGAAAGCGTCGGGCCTCAAACTGTGAGGATTTGTGAAAAAATCAAGCTACACGTAGATGACTTGAAGTTAAAAACACACTCAAAAATAAAAAAACTCCAGCCATGAAAGCTCCAATTTGAAAAAGAACCAAGATTAACTCAAAACTTCTGTGTGTGAAGATTAGGTGTAGCCTCGCTCCCAATTACACAGATGTAGTGCTCTTTCGACTTGTTAAAAACCCTAAATTTATGCTTTGATTTTTTGTCATGACCATTTCATGTAAGCTTCAGTACTACATTGGAGAATACCAAGTAGTTATTTGAAAAGGGGAAACCCTAATTGGAGGCCTCACAGCCTTGAACATGTAGTGGAAGGAGCACGAGACTATAATTAGGAAGAGGATGGGGTTTAGTAGGGCCTCTTTATTTTCCATGAGATTATGGAGGTGATTAAAATTTTTGTATTCCATGTGTGCAAGAATGGTGGGTGTGTAAGAGAGGTGTAAGGATGGTCAAAGGATACGTTTTTTCTGCCAAAAAGGAGATGGAAAAATTTATGATTTTCGGCCTTTCATAACTCCTACATATGATCTCCAATTTGAGAAAAGATTATAGATCTAGAATCTACACGCCGATCTCTTTCCATAGGTATGCTACATGATATACGTTTCTCCGCCGCTAGATTTTCAATTTCATTTTGGGGGGAAATTTTGAACTCAAATAAACTAGCCGTTTTGCATGTTTGAATTAAAAATCCGTCCTTTGATTACTTTCTTAATACTAAAGGTTTGACTCCCTTAAACTGCCAAATAAAGAGGCCTTCTTAGACTCCATTTTCTTCCTAATGACTAGCACCCTGTAACAGAATGGCTATATCTCCTTGCTTATATGCCCAAATGAGCTCATTCTTGGCTCTAAAACCTCCCCCTCAGCTTGAGGGGAGAGAGAGAGAGAGAGAGAGAGAGAGAGAGAGAGAGAGAGAGAGAGAGAGAGAGAGGATGTCGTCTCTTGGAATGCATGGAGGATATGCCCAACTTGGGTAGGGCCAAGAAGATCTTGATTGTTTTTTATGGAAGTGAAGAGAGAGTGTCTTCCATATGGACATACGCTTTCATCTTGAAGGCAAGGGACATGGTGAGGAATATTTGGCCTATTTTTAGCAGATGCAAAATGAGAGAGAGAGAAAGAATCTCTCCAAATGCAATCACATACATTTGCACCTTGAAGGCATGTGACATTACACAAGATGTTAGTGGGGCGATTAGGGAACCATAGGCATTGCCAGAGGTGGTTCCGTTGTGCTAGTATGTAAGAACTATGTAGAAGGTGGGAATATTACTTAGGCTTGAGTTTTGATTGGTGACTAAACTGGTGATTACCAAGCCAGGTACATCAGTAACTATAAAGTGGAAACTTATGCAGAAACCCAATTTGGCACGTATAGCTAGGGGCCATTACTTCATTTGATGGGAGTGACTTGGAGAAGTCTTGAGAGACTTGAGTGACACTATTTTACTGTGTTCTTGTACTCTTTTTCTTATAATCTTAGAGCAACCCTTTGGCTAACTCATGCCTCACTAAACTTTTCTTGTTGTAATGATCTGATCAAAATACAATCTAGCTCCATTATATGTTTCATTTCCATTTCAGTTACATTTCTAATTCCATTCCAGTATCAATATCTATGTTTCATCTTTCATCTTAACCTAACATTGGAATGGCTATTTGAAGAGGCCAACTCATTCCATTTTGGTGATAACAATAGCTTCAAGTAAAGTGATCTTGACAGAGGGTCACCCTCCCAATTGTGGTCAAAGAGTTCGAGTTCATCATAATGAGTCCCAGAGAGATGAGGACTTAAAGGTGACTTACTAAAGTTCCGGATTGAGTATTTGATACTGTAACGAACTTTGGATATGATCCCTTTTAGTCACAAAGATGGAATTTGGGAGGAGCTAAGAGATGATGGTAGAGATTAGATCAGAGCATAAAGGAGAATGTAGAGATAAAGGGAACATTGTTTGATCAACAATTTGCTGAACAATGGATTGATTTTGTATCTGAACCTGTCAGGAAACACTAGTATTTTTATTCCAAATATCACTCAAAGTTTAATTTGGAAATTTAGATCTCTTGACGTACTTGAAATATCCAAGTTTCTAGGAAAAAAACGGGGATATCTAAATTTTTGGAGGAAAACAACGAAGTCAAGAGCTCTCGGATCATTTGTGCAAACGCGGATGATCGGGGGGCTCTTGCCCCCATTTTTTTCCAAATTTTTGGGATATTTCAAGTACGTCAAAAGGTCTCAATATCCAAATTTTTGAAAAATAATTGGGGGTAGGACGACCTCGATCATCCGGGTGCACGCGGATGATCGAGAAGCTCTTGCCACCCCTTTTTTTATTTTTTAAATGGATATTTTGAGAAGGTGAAACGGTCAAGATATTAATTTTTTGGAAAATAAAAGATCTTCATGTACTTGAAGGTACTGCTTGGTACTGCTTGGGTCAACATGTGGCAAAGAAAAGAAGTTCTGTGTTGCTTTTAAGAGATAACAAGTGAGAGCATCTCTCCAAATACAATCACCCATGCTTGCATCTAGACAACCCTTTGAATGATGTTTATGTCACTACAAGAGGTTATGTGCACTTGTGATGGATGTAGCGATAAAACTAAAATGGGTTCTTTTAGCCCCCGGCGTCGCTAAAAGCGTCGAAACGGGAACGTTTCTATAGGCATCGCTGTAGGCATCACTATGAGTGTCTCTAAATAATGACGCTTATAGCGACATCTATAGCAACATAACCAGTAATCATTTAACGATGATAATAGTGACATTGCAGAACCTTATATAGAGACGCCTAAAGCGATGCCTGAGAATTTGTTGTTTTGGGTGGCAGGGCATTCAGTGCCCTACCACCCATCAACCACATTGAACATTGTTTCCAAAATAAAGATGCAAAACTCGACGAAAGTGAATTGACGAAAGTAATACGATGAAGAAATTATACACATCATAGGAAAAATCAGCTGATGTAATAGTTACAACACTTTGTTATTATTGAGAAAATACATCGTTGACCCATAGTTACAAAAATTACGTGTACACATCATCATATATAGATGCTATGACAAAACAAAACTAGTACTATGTGGCTACGTTAGATTGATGTCATCTAAGTAGACGTTTCATCGTGTCCAAGTGGAGTCTCTGTCGGATTCTGCAAAAAAAAACAATAAGAATTTTTGTAAGTATAAACATATAATTACAAAATAGTCTATTTTCTTAGCTTATCATCATTAAAATACAACAAATGTAAGACAGTAAACTAAAATACTAACCATGCCCGCGTGAGAACTGAGAATGTCCATATGGGCATGTAAGCCCTTTCTGCCCGCATACTCGTGCCCGTACGGTGTGGGGTCACGTCTTGTCATGGATCACTGTTCAAAACATACAAAGAATATGTTATGTTAGAATTTAAAAGTATAGTTATCTGTAACTACCAAACCTAAAGGACAATGCAAAAAAACTTACAAAATTGGCCTCAAATGATGCCCACCCGCTGCTCCCCAAGTGGTGCGAGCTCCGTGCCTCTACTCGCGCTTTGGTTGCCTCTTTTTGTTGCTTCCACTTGTCAGGATTCTCGCACGCTGCTCGCTTTGCATTCTTTCAATCTTCTTTGGCCAGCCAATCTGGCCCGTTCCACCCATGCTTTATTGATTTTTTCACTTTAGAACCCTTGTGCTTGCACTATTTGTGCATCCGCACCTTCATCAAGTCTTCATTGAAGCGCTCATCCCAACTTGACTCGGGAAACGCGTCATGCAACATGCTAATGAATCTCTCTTTTAATTCATTAGCACTTAACTCCAGGTGTTTAGTATGTATGTAGTGTCAAAACACCTGAGACCAAAGTCCGCCCATACGCAAGATCACCTTCTTCCTGTTTTCATCCAAGATGATGCCGCCGCTGATGTTGACAGGGTACGATAAGCCCTCTCGCCTGTGACATGTGAACCTCGGTGTATCGGCAGGGTCTCTAGTTGTGTATCGAGTGGCCTCTCGATGAGGGTACGAACAATAGGTGTCTCCACTGGATTCAAGGTCCCGAAGCAAGGAGTGTCAACTGGGTTAACTCCCGGAGGAGCTACGAGTGGTGTGTAGCTAGGAACAACCAATAGCAGTGCACAACCTGGAGTAGATGGTGATGTTGTGGTTGGTGTGGGGGCGCTAAAAGAGAGGGAAGGTAAGGAGCCTCGTTGACTACAAGGTGGTGTTGAAGCATCAGTGACGGCATCTCCACAGCAACCACCACCACCACCACTAGAGCGTTGGTGCCTAGAAGAGTGTGTAGATCATCTTGTTGACACCAAACTCTCGGAGCACACTGAATGCTCCAAAACAGAGATTGATGTTGAAGGAGTGGAACGAAGGAACGGTGCTCCAAAGCGATGATGGTCCTTGTATCACCTCCTTTGATGGGTTGACAAGGAAGAAAGAAACTTATTATCATCCATACATGCATTAAACACACAAACATTAAATTTTAATGATGAATGGAGAAGAAAATCTGATCAAGCTATAATAAGTTCATTAAACACAATTTAAATTTCTCAAGTATAGCATATAGACAAAAATAGACAAAACTCCACGTGAATACAATATATATTATAAAAAGGAGCAAAATTTCTCAAATGAAATGTTTATGGCTTTAAGAGGCCTCTCTCTCATCCTCGCATAACTCAGGATAACTCCCTATGTGTATATAGAGCTCTCCATTTAGGCAGATGTCCTCCGTTTCATTTTGTAGACCCTCTTCATGCATCCCATATAATGTAGCAGCACCAGGCTCATCTTGCACCAACTTAGCGGCTTCTGACTCAACATCCTCTTTGATCTCCTCCACTGATGTCACTGTGATTGGCACATGGTATCCCTCATACGTCCATGCACTACGAGGGGCTACCTCTATGACATACCACGAGCTTGATGCACAATTTGTAGGATGAAATACCACCCGCAAGAGCCACATAACGTACATGAGTACTTCTAGACCACCAATCCTCTAAAATTGGATGTTCACATACTTACTTGTTCACCATGCTCGGGTAGTACGAAAGTGTCTCTTAGGTCGGTCCATTGCTTAGTTGAATCTACCTCAAGGAAACCTGACTCTCCTCTATGCACAATAGCATTGCGACCCTCTATGTTTATCTTGAACCATTGCATATCAAACAAATCAACACAAAATCCTCTATAATCAATCCTCAAAATCTTTTGTAGCATGCCGAAGTAAGTGAGTTCCGCCACCACAACATCTGCATCAGAGGATCGTCATCGACTAGGCTGTTCAAATTCCATGATCTCACAATCTTGTGTAAAACGATTTTTGTCCATCCGTTCCACCCTAAAATCTCGATCTTTACACCATGCTGCCACGTATTCCTTATACTACAATCAACAAATATTATGAGTGGCCCTCCAAACATCTAGGAAGCCTCACTTTTTTTGTAATTCTCTTTGGTTTTGTGGTGCTAGTACTGTGTGTGCGTGTGCCCCTAGAGCCATTTGTGTTTTTCAAAGAGAGAGAGAGAGAGAGAGAGAGAGAGAGAGAGAGAGTTTGTGTGCAATGGAAGGTCAAGAGTGGATTATATCAATGTGTATCAAGATGTGGTCCTCCAGAGAATGTGTGCATTCAATTATGTGCAAAAAAGGATTCTCTATGGGGAAGTGTATTTCTCGAAGGTATTTATGAGAGGATAGGGGTGATATGGATACCTTGAGCTACACACGGGAATTTTTTTTGTGTTTTGGGTGTCTTTCCCATTCCCCTCTTAATGTCATCAACTAATTTACTTTTTTTTAGCATTGTCTTCCTAAATAAAACATCAATGCTTTTTATTTAGCTGACATTCCATGGGAATACACCCTTGATAATGTGGTATTTGTACTTCAAAGGTGCATCAAAACTATTGGAGTCTATCCAAAAATATACACAATGCCTTTCTAATTGAATCTCATCTCTATATCTCCTCCATCAAGCTTTGCAGTGTTTGACCCAAGCCCAATCTTCTCTTTTCCTACTCTCTACACTGTCGATGCCCTCCTCTTATTTTTTTTTCACATGCAATTAACTTTCCTTTTATTGCTATGGGTGGCCAACCATAATAGTTAGCATACACATTGATTTTTCAAGCTCACAATACTTGGCTTACATATCAACCAAGGCATAGCTAAGCACACCATCTCTTTCACCCCACTCTAGATGCACATATCATATCTACCAAGGAATTGTCAAACACAAGATTCATGTTTGGTGGAATCTATCTCTTGGCAATGGTGCAAAAAAAGAAACAACCCAAAGCTTCTTTGCCCCTAGCAGGATAGGGATATTCTCTTGTTGGAATTAGAGTTGCAGAGAAACGCACACAGCTTGGAGAAGACGAAGGAAGCTTAAGGAACACAATAGAGAGTGTGTTACTTAGTATGCAATGGAAAGATGGATAGCCCTAGAGTGATGGGTGTATATAAAATTCTTGGGGGGAAAAACCTCCTAAAGAGGGAAAAAATGCCCCAGCAGTCCTAATGTGTTCACACACATCACTACCACATGTATATGGTAACAAATCCCCCCTAAAGTGATGCAGTGAACAAGAGCTGGCACATGAGTAAAGGGAAGTGCCATGCCTTGAGGACATGATCAATCCACAAAGGGGAGTAAGCCCAAAGATTTGCGGAAAGCTTCTAGCTTCTCACGAGACAATGCCTTTGTGAAAAGATTTCCAAGGTTGTGCTGTGTTGGCACATAAGCCATGTTGATCTCTCTTGCTGAGAGCCTCTCCCTGACATAGTGGTAATGCACCTCAAGGTGCTTTGTGCGAGCATGAAAAACTAGGTTCCTCGCAACTGCTAATGCGCTCTGATTGTAAGTGTAAATAGTGCTGGCAGTGTCGTGTCCAACATACAAATCAGCCATAAGGCATCTGAGCCATACACACTCAACCATAGCTGTGAATACTGCCCTCTACCTAGCCTCATAACTCAAAGTGGCCCAAGTAGGTTGCTTCTTGCTCAACCATGATATACATGAACTACCAAGCATGAAACAAAAATGACTTGTGGACACTCACGTGTCAAAACAACGAGTCCAATCTGAGTCCGAAAAAGCATGTAAGTTTGGCGGCAATGATCCTCCCTTGGGATAAAACAAGCCAAGATGTAAAGTGCCACTAAGGTAGCAGAAAATCCTCTTGACAGCCTGCCAATGCTTACACCCTTGGCTATGCATAAATCTGATGACCTGTGAGACTGCAAACTAAATATCTGGCCTTGTGTTGCATACATAAATGAGGAAGCCAACGGTAGTTTGGTAAAAAGGGACATTAGCAGGATCGCCAGCATCATGTAGACTCAACCTTAAACATGTTTCCATTGGAGTGGAAATAGGTTTGCAATCCTCAAGTCCAAATCTACATAGCAATGTCTCTATATAACTTTTCTCACACAAGGAAATACCACCACCACACTACTTAAACTATATACCCAAGTAATGATGCAACAGCCCCAAATATTTCATCTTGAAAGTAGCATTCAAATCAACCATAAATTCAGCAATATGTCTCTCATTTGGTCTAGTGATCAAATCATCGACATAAAGAACCACAATGAGAAGTACATCACCCTCACAACTTACATACAATGTTCTTTTTGTTGGACTGTTACGAAGGCCTCGTTTAACCAAATGACTGTCAACTTTCTCATACCAAGCATGAGGAGATTGCTTCAACCCATACAAAGCCTTCTTACATCTACACAATTTGTCCTCTTGTCCTTTTATGACAAAACCGCGAGGCCGCATTACATAAACTTCCTCAAATATGTCACCATTCAACAAAGCACTAACAATGTTTGATTGATGTACATCCCAACCAAAATGAGTTGCCATTGCACATAGAAAATGCACAATAGTCATACAAAAAGTGGGAGGAAAAGTCTCTTCATAATCTACACCTTTTTGCTGTGCATAACCCTTTGCAACAAGTCGAGCCTTATGGCGATCGATCTCACCATCCGGCTTGTGTCTCAAGTTGTAAACCCACTTCGTACCAATGGCATCTTTTCAAGAAAGCAAATCACATAAAGTCCATGTGTCATTTTCTATGAGTGCATCATATTCTGATTGCATGGCAGCCATCAAATTCTCTGAATTCTGTGCTTCATCAAAAGACAGTGGCTCCTCAACATCATGTAAGCGAGACACAGCCAAAGCATAACAATCTGATGCATAAGACGCATGGCGAGAGCCTGAACGAGTACGACTAGACAAAGGTGCATTCAATTTACTATCACGCAAAGTGTGTACCTGCCATTTTTCCATACTTCTAGCCTGCTCATTTTCAGCCCTTTTCTCATCAAGTACATCATGTACATCTGCACCAGTAATAGACTGATCTATAACATTTGCAGAAACCCCATAGGTTGTACATTTGCCTCATTGGAAATTAATTCGTATTTTCACCACTAAAAAGAGGCAACAAAGGGTCATAAATGTCCTCTGAGCTTACATTACTGTCTCTAGTACATGACAACAAGGACTGAACATAATTTTCCACAAACACTACATCGCGCTGTGAGCGGGATGAAAACACACACAGCGCCTCTATAACGACCCGACACACACTCTTGGGAAGATACACACACACACACACACTGTTGGAGCTATATATGGCTCACTCTACTCAACTTGGTCTCACCTATATATTTGTATCTTGTCCTCAATATGAATCAGTCTTTGGGAGCGTATATGGTGTGTCTCTTGTCTCGTCTCTCTCTCTCTCTTTCTCTCTACATCGCAACATGGTATTAGAGCAGTAATGATCATGCGCCGATTCAATTCATGGTGACAAAACAATATGTGTATGCGATTTGCGTGTAAGATTCAAAAATTGCTACAAATTTTATTTTTGAGCATTGATTCTTGTTAATTGTGGTTGTTTTGTGTTAACAAGAATATGATTAGTGTTTTGTGTGACGTTTATTGCTAATCAATCTAATCGTTGATTACGTTTTCTTGTTGATGACACCTTGAACTTCATCTCAATTTTTCTTGCTGTTCTGCTCAAAATTTGGAGAAACGGAAAAAGCGCGTCAATCGGAGTTCGCAGCAGAAAGTTATGCTGTTTTTACTGCAATTGAGCTTGACGTTGCTTTCTTTGTCCTACTTCTTCGTGAAGCGTCCGCGATCGTTTTTCTTATTTTGGCATTAAATTTTTTGAGAAGATTTAGCTTTTTGCTATTCATATTGTGGCCGTGAATCTTGCATCTCACGCCACTCTATTTTGAGGACTCTTTTACTATTAACGTCTCCTTTACCCTACCCTTTTTGGGTGACGTCTCTCACATATTTGGAAGTTCCTTGAGCATCCTTCTTACGTTTATCATTGACAGAACGCAGTCCTCATATCTCTCTCATTCTCAATTGCGGCCTTCACCATATATGGTGTGCAAATTCTGCGATCTTATCGTATACGTCTTCTCGCAACAAGATATGGCTACGAATATTCTCGTCAACGGCTTTCCTTCTGGCCAGCGTTCTGTTCCTCCTTTCCAAGGTCAAGGTTTTCCAGGCTGGAAAGCAAAGATGTTGTTAATTCTTGAAGGCGATGAACTCACCGATGTTGTTCTTGGAAATCGTGTTTGTCCGCCTCAGCCTGTTGATACAGATAATGATAACGCGCTTATCACTGAAGGACCTATATTTGAAGATTGGAATGTTGCCTATACGGATTGGCAACGACGTGATAAAGCAGCTCGTCGGTATATTCCTTTTGCTCTTACTGATTCCCTTTTGCTTGATATGTACGAACTGCCTACTTTCCACGACGTATGGAAGTACCTTATTGAAAACTTTCAGAAGAAATCTGTCCCAGAAATACTTTATTTGAGAGGGTTGCTTAACAAGTTACAATATGAAGTTGGTACTGCCATGACGGGACATATTGAATCTTTCAAATCTATTATTAATCAACTTGCTGCTGCCGGTGATCCTGTTCCACAAAAGCAACTGATTACGCTTCTCCTTGATACGGTGAAGGACTCTTCTTATGATAACATTGTTACTATTCTCTCTAATAAAGATGGTCTTGATTTCGACCAAGCCTGCATGTCTTTAATTGAATACTCTCAACGTCAAGAACGTCATAATGCTAGTCATGATACAACTATGATTTCACACGAGGAGACTGAGTCACAACACATGGAACGGGCTTTTTATGCTCGAAGGCGTCCATTTCAACGAGGAAACCGCAGAGGTGGCCGTCGCGGTAATATTTTCTCTCGTCTCAAATTTCCTAATAAGCAATGTTCTTACTGCAACAGAAATGGCCATACTGAAGATGATTGTTGGGCACGTCAATATGATGAAGAACACAATATTACCACAAAACAACCACTATCTAGAGACTCTCATCCCACTCATATGTGCTATAAGCGTCGATTCGACACATATCGGAATAGAGCATATGCTACTGAACATCGAAACAACATTGTACCAGAAACAAGCTGCGTCCTATGTTCAGTTGCTCCAGACAGAATACTTCATGTATGCGATGGATCACTTTTTATTGTCGATTCTGGTGCTACAGGAAATATGAAATATCAGTCTAAGTGGATCCATAACTATCATCCACTGCCAGTTCAACATGTTGTTTATCTTGCTGATGATACTACTTGTCAAGTAAAGGGTATTGGAGACTTATATCTTGGTACCTTATCTTCTTCCACGCGAATTTTGCGAGGAGTATTACATGTACCAAATCTTCAACGTAATCTTCTTTTAGTTGCTAGACTTGTTGATCTTGGTCTGTTTGTTGGATTTGATCATACCAAATGCCGAATTGAGAAATATGGACAGACTATAGCCACTGCTCCTCGAAATGGTAATTTGTTAGAACTCTCTCTCAACGATGCTGTAGCAAAAGTTGTCACTGCTCTAGGTGATCATGATTGCAAAGTATGGCATCACCGTTTTGTTCATGCTGATTTCTCAAAACTCCTTGATCTTCAACATCGTGATCTTGTTCATGGCATGGATCTTAAAGCCCATCCTCATATGGGAATTTGTGAATTTCGTGCTCTTGGGAAACACAATCGCAAACCCTTTCCTCTTTCAAATACAACTCATTCTCATGACATATTGGATCTTGTTCATACTGATATATGTGGACCTCTACCTTCTTCGAGATCACAATATCGCTACTTCATTACTTTCATTGATGATTTCTCAAGGTATACGACTGTATTTCTACTTAGACAAAAATCTGAAGCCTTATCTGTTTTCAAACAATTCCACAAGGCTGCGGAACTTCAAACTGGTCGTCACCTTAAGAAGCTTCGTAGTGACAATGAAGGCGAATATGTTTCTCGAGAGTTTGTGAGTTACTGTGCTGACAGTGGAATTCATCATGAACACACTATTCCATATTCGCCTCAACAGAACGGAGGTGTTGAGCGAAAGAATCGCACTATTCTCAATGCTGTAAGATGTATGCTGATTCATTCTGGCTTAACTTGTGTTTTTTGGGCTGAAGCTACTTTGATAGCAGTATTTATTCAGAATCATCTTCCTACTACTGCACCCTCTGGTAAGATACCCATCACAGCATGGACAGGTGACATTCCTTCTGTATCTCATTTTCGAACCTTTGGATGTATTGCTAATATTCATGTTCCCAAAGAAACACGAACAAAGCTTGATGCTCTTGGTCTTAAAGTTATTTTTATTGGATATTCTGACACTTCCAAAGGCTACAAATTCTATGACCCTTCCTCCAAGAAAGTAATTGTGAATCGTGATGCTACTTTTAACGAACAGCTTATGGGAGGCTCATGGTCCATGGATGATTCTGATGATACTAAATCATTGCTTCAAGCTTTTCCATTTCTTTCAGAAGATGAAACTCTTCCTATAGAGCAACTTTCCTCTTCACAACCATCCATTCCAAATGTCGCCAATGATGATATTGATATTTTTGTTGATCTGCCTATTGATTTTGAACATGGCTCATGTCATATTTATGATGATGATATTGCTGATAATGCTTTTTCTACTTCCGAAGATCCCATTACTTATGATGAAGCTATCTCTTCACCACAAAAGGATCAATGGCAAGAGGCTATGGAAGCAGAGTACGATTCTCTTATCTCTAAAGGTACATGGATACTAACTGAATTACCTCTTGGTCGTACAGCTATTAAATATAAGTGGGTGTATAAAACAAAAGTAAAAGCAGATGGATCTTTTGACAAGTTCAAGGCGCGTTTAGTTGCAAAAGGTTATTCCCAAGTAGCTGGTGTTGATTATCAAGAGACTTTTTCACCAGTTGTTTGCATTACAAGTGTTCGAGTTTTATTGGAATTTGCTGTTCAATTTGATTTAGAAGCTCATCAAATGGATGTGCGAACTGCTTTTCTTAATGGTGACTTGGAAGAGGAAATTTATATGGAACAACCAGAAGGGTTTGTTATTCCAGGTAAAAAAGACCTTGTTGCTCAACTCCATAAGGCACTATATGGTCTCAAACAAGCTTCGCGAGCCTGGTATACAAAATTTGATCTTTTTCTCACCTCTAAAGGATTCATCTCTTGCTCGTCAGACCCCAACTTATACATAAAACGCCAAGGTAGCAGTTTTGTGATTCTTGCTCTTTATGTGGATGATACCATCCTTGTTTCCAATGATTTGGGATTTCTTCAGCAAGTGAAAAAGTTATTGTCTTCTGCATTTGATATGGTGGATCTTGGAAAGATTCACTCGTGTCTTGGCATTCAAATCCAACGGAACCGTACAAAAGGTATTTTATTCCTTCGACAGTCAAAGTTTATTACAGATACTATTCAAAAATTTGGTATGGAATCTGCACATTCAGCCAACACACCTTGTCTTGCAAGCTCTACGAAGAACACTTCTGACAATGGCGATCAACTTGTCACAAATCAACCTTATGCTAACTTGATTGGATGTCTTCAGTTTGTTGGCATGAACACTCGTCCTGATATTCTGTTTGCTGCTAATTATCTTGGACAACATCTTGCATGTCCTTCTCTTAAGCATTGGTCTGCTGCAAAGCGTATGTTGAAATACTTGAAAGGCACTACAAATTTTGGTTTAGTCTATCGACAACAACTCACATTGGATTCTATGCAATCTCTTTCTCTTTTGGGTTACACAGATGCAGACTGGGCAAGCTCACATTTATCTATGCGATCTACTAGTCGAAGTTGCTTCTTTATAAATGGTTGTCTTGTTTCTTGGACTAGCAAGAAACAACGTTGTGTTGCAGTTTCTACGACTGAGTCAGAATATGTTGCGGCATCACTTGCAGCTCGTGAGTTGATTTGGCTTCGACAAATGCTGGTTGATATTGGTCACTCTCCTCTTTCTAGCACACCCTTGCGGTGTGACAACCAAAGTGCTATTAGTCTTGCAAAAGACTATGTTCAACATAATAAGTCAAAGCACATTGCTGTCCATTATCATTATGTCAGGTATGAAGTATGCAAAGGAACCATTATGGTTGAACACTGTCCAAGTGATCAGATGATTGTAGACATTTTGACCAAAGGCCTCAACGAGTCACGTTTCATCCTCTTGCGCTCGGAGCTTGGAGTTGCTTCGACCTCACTCTTTCTAGATTAGCTTCTTTGCTATTGTAATACTTTTGTACATATGACATTGTAATCTTTTAGGTACCATGCACTATGCACACTCCACATTTGCACAAATTTGTGATCTCTAAGTCACTTGAATATTTGTACATAGATGCACAATTCACTTTCACATCATCATCACTGGTTCATATTTTCACATTGTATAGGGGCTTGGGTTTTTCCCTTGAACTCCCCAAGGGTTTTTTCATCCAAAGCTAGAGACCTCTGTTTGAGTGGGGGTGTTGGAGCTATATATGGGTCACTCTACTCAACTTGGTCTCACCTATATATTTGTATCTTGTCCTCAATATGAATGAGTCTTTGGGAGCGTATATGGTGTGTCTCTTGTCTCGTCTCTCTCTCTTTCTCTCTACATCTCAACACACCCTATGGGGCACCACTCGGCTTACACAACACACCTGGCCGAGACAGGGAACACACCTCTGGAGTGAGAGGAGAGAGACTATCCACTTGCCCACTTCACACAGAGACACACACACACACACACACCCACCCAAAAAACTCAGCTCAAAAGAGGAGAATTTATGATGTTTAGATACAATTGAGCTTGGGCCAACACCAATGGGGCAAATAGCTCACACAATATGGGTAAAAGAAGCAAGAAAAATAGCAAGAAAAGAGTGAGGAATTTGGAAAAATGGACAGCTCCATCACGTCCGGAATGGCCCAAAACCCAAGTCTACAATGTCAAAGTGCTCAAATCCGACCTCGGATGAGCAGTTTACGGCCAAAACAGGCTCCAAAATGAGCAAAAACACACCTGCGGCTGTTCCTCCTCTCTTCTCCACGTTTTTTTCTGGTCTTCTCTCTGTTTTTTCAGTTCCCACACTTAGATTTTTTAGTTGGGCACCCTTGGCCTTTTAGATGACCTCAAACGGACCCGGAACAGGCCAAAAACTGACCTCGCAGTGCATAGTTGTCACCTTTTTGCATCATCCACACACCTGGCACTCAGCTTTTTTCCAATAATGCATCTCGCCACCACGTGAAGTGGCCCCAAAAAGTGGTCCTAATGATGAACTTTCTGCGTAACTCTCACAAGAAAACACCCACGTTGTGTCCGTCCTCATCTGCGTGCAAATGTTGACCTTGTTCGCCTCCTGACGCCACTAGATGCCATCTGACGCACCTGCTGACCTCACATCGTCAGCCTGCGGATAGCTTCCTCGAGAAGTTTTACACGCTATAAACTCCTCATTATTATAGAAAAACACAGTGGTACTGGTAATAGTGAAAATCGATGCACTATGTACACCCTGTCCTACTTGTACACATGTGGGCCCCACATAACCACCTGGCTATGGAAATTGGGTAATCCTTTATTCGATGCACCATGCCTGTGTATGTACATATGCGCAATCCCTTGCTCAAAAAAACTCCTGACATAATTTTCCCATCCCCTAGCCTGCTAGATCATTCATGATCAGCAGCAGCAAAGAGAGATATGAGACTCGCCGCATCACAGGTCTCCTCATCCCTCACCAACACTGCTTGATCCACAGACAGCTCATCTTGCTCCACCATCATCAATCTAGCATTATACAATTTAAGACGCAACCCATTTACCCTTGACTTATGTAGAACACCATCCAGGTTAGCCAGCTAATATGTGCCATTTGGAAAACACTCCACTACCTTGAAAGGGCCTTCCCACTTAATTTGAAACTTGTTTTGGAAGGTGTTGTCTAGCTTACTATTGTAGCGCAAAACCAAGTCATGTTTCTTGATACCCTTACTTTTAACCTTTTCATTTATCTTTGCCAAAGCCTTATCTTGCATCTGCCCATAATGCTCCAATGCGCTCATCCTATCCAACTAGACCTCTTGTAACTGCAAGAGCCTCTCTTTGAATGCATCACTAGGCGACCCAAGCAACTTCTCTAACATCTTGACCGTAGGCAACTCTACCTCCACAGGCAATAGTGCTTCCTTTCCATACACCAAATGAAATGGAGTAAACCCTGTACCTGTCTTCACTGAAGTACGGTAAGCCCATAATGAACTAGGCAATTCCAAATCCCAATTCTTTCCTTGGTACTCTGTCACTTTAGAAAGAATTTGTACCAACTCACCATTGAATCTTTCATTTAAGCCATTACACTGCGGGTAATAAGGAGTGGTATGCTGGTGCCTAATCTTCATCTTTGTGCATAAGAAGTCTAGCAGTTTAGCTCTAAATCCTGGCCCCTTATCTGAAAGTAGCTCTAATGGCACCCCAAACTTGCAACATATTTCATCGTACAAAAATTTTGCTACATCCTTTGCAATGATCTGTTTTACTGCTATAGCCTCTGTCCATCTAGAGAGATAGTCCACTGCCGTCAAGATATAGCTTTTGCCCCTGCTTGTGATAGGTAACGGGCCTATTGCATCAATCCCCCACTTTTCAAACACATCAAACGCCATAATGGTTTTTCGTAGCTCTGGCTCCAACACTCTCTTCCCAAATGCTTGACATCTATTGCAAGACCTACACCAATGGTGAACATCCTTGTGCAAACTAGGCCATACATACCCCTCTTGCAAAATCTTATGCAAGGTGATCTTTAGAGCAAAATGGCCACCACATGCGCCTTCATGATTCTCTTCCAACACTCTGTAAAGCTCCTCCCGCCAAGGTACACGTCTCAACATGAGATCAGCCCCTTTCATGTATAAGACATCACCAATCAATTTGTACCGGTATGCTCTACGCACAAAGCCATACTTCTTAGACTTCTGAATCTCCTTTGGAATGATTCCTATTAGCAAAAACTCCTCTTCTTGAGCCAAACTTTCCCGGCCATGATAAAGAGGTAAATTGGTCCTCAACACGAATAGCTCCCCAATCATGCCTTGAGCTGCTTCATGTGCCTCTCCATTTAGAGCAGGTTCAATGTGTCTGATGCTCCATGCTTCGAACTTTTTTAACAGGCCTTTAATTCTGAAGCACATTTCCTTCAATGAGGTGTTCTTGCTCTTCCACACACCCAGCACTTGCTTCACCACTAACAAGGTATCACCTTTTATGCTCAACCTTCGAACCCCATGCTTCAAAAAAATGTGTAATCCGGCTTCCAATGTAGCATATTCAGCCTCATTGTTACTATGCGCATCCAATTTGAACCCTCTCTTGCATACTAGCTTCCCCTCTGGATCATAAAGTGCTATACCCCCTGAAGCTGCATCATGGCTCTTTCTGTATGAACCATCAAAGAGCAACACATGTGCATTGATGATCTGTGGCACTTCTTCAACTACCTTTCTCACCACCTCTTCCTTAACAATAAGGGGATTCTCCTTGTAGGTCAACAAATCAGCTAGGGTAGCCCTTGTACTATCTTCCACTAGAAAAGAGAACTCAAACTCTTGCAGCTCAATTACCCATTTCTTCACCACATTTGACATGTTAGTACCATTAATTAACTGTGGCAAAAAGGCATAACTCGTCAAGAAAACAAAAGGCCGTGGTAGCAAGTAATGACGAAATCGTCGATAAGCAAATATTACACTAGTCATCACTAGCTCTACTTCCGATAACTTTCTCTCCGCTACCAACTTCACTCGGCTTGCACAATACACTGGCCTCATATAATGGCTGCCCTTCCCCTTTTGCAATAGCATGGCTCCAATGGCATCATCCCATACTGATGGATTTACATAAAAAACTTTCTCCCAATCAGGAGCCTGCATGGCTGACAACCCCCCTAACACCTCTTTCACCTCTTGAAACACTTCTTCACACTTGTCATCCCATTGCAATGGATCATGCTTTGCCACTTGCTGTAATGGATAAAGAAGCTACAAAGACAATGGAATAAACCGTGCCATGTACTTCACTTTGTGTATAAAGGTTGCCAATTGCTTCGTACTCGTAGGTGATGGAAGAAGAATAATAGACTTAACCTTATTTGGATCAGCCTCAATGCCATTTTCTGACACCATGTGGCCCAATAACTTCACCCTTGGCTGTACTAGATGACATTTCTTTGGATTTAGTTGTCCTCCACATTCATCATATCGAGCCAATACCATCTGCAGCTTCTCACGGTGATCAGCCCTACTGCTATAGACACAGAAGTCATCCATAAAAGCTTTAACACAACTACCAATGAATGGTTCTAACACCCAATTTGCTCTCTCTTGATAGAAGGAAGGTCCATTTGACAACCCAAATGGCAATACTGTGTAGCAATAGCAGCCCCATTGCGTAATAAAAGTTGTCTTTGTGCGGTCTTTAAGAGCAATCTTCAATTGAAAATAGCCTGAAAAACCATCACACACACTGTACCTCTCATAACCTGCCACTGAATCCAAGATCTGATCAATGAATGGAAGAGGATATGGGTTCTTCTTAGTGGATGTGTTTAAGGGTTTAAAATCCACACAAATTCTCCACTTCCCATCCTTCTTTGGACTGACTACAACTGGACTCACCCATTATGTGGTCTCCACTGGAACTATGAACCCTGCCTTCAGCAACTTGTCCACCTCTACCCGCAAGGCTTCCATTTGCTCTTGACCCATCCTTCTTAGCCTTTGCCACATTGGCTTAGCACCTTCTTTCAGCTCTATATGCATCTCTTCACCCTTGAACCCTCTGATCTCTTCATATGAAGTAATGAACAAATCAGGAAAACTAGCCAGCATATGCAAAAATATATCCTTCTCCATAGCTGAGAGGTCTCCACTAATCATTTGCGTCATTAATTCCTGCTTCCTTGACAACTCAACCTTGGTTTGCATCAGCCCTTCAATCACTTCATAAGGCCCTTCACTTTCATCTTCAACTTCATTCGCAAATGCGACTAAACCACACTCCTGGATTTCTTTATCCATCAAAACAAATGCAACATCAGTATCCTCATCACTGCTGGTAGTGCTATCACTGTCCTCATCTGTCACCGTGGAAGAGTCTTCATCACTAGACTTATCCTCATCTTCATAAAGCTCCTCTAATCGTTTCCTTGTGTCCATATTATAAAGTTTCTTGGTACCTGTCTTTCCATAGAGGCTAATCGTACCATGTCGCCAATCTTAAACAGCTCCCACTGCACGTAACCATGGTCTGCCCAGTATAATAGGATATGCTCCCAACCCTGCTGGCATCACATGAAAATCAACCACTGCCTTTGCATCATATGCTTCCACTTCTAAGCTCTATACAACACCCAAGCATTTTACTTTTTGATGGTTTACCAATCTAATCCGAAAACCTGACAACCCAGCCACTGTGAGACCCATCTTCTCAACGCATGAGTGTGTTATGACGCATATTTGGGCTCCGCCATCCACATAACCTTGTCCCAAATTTTTCCTTTTATGCCACACATCTACTATTGGACAAATGTCTGGTAGCTCGTCCATTCCCAACACCTTCACTGAACCTCTCTCTGGCTCTTTCTCCATTGGGTTAACCATCCTCTTCCACTGTCGCTTTAGCATAGGCACCATCTCTATAAGCTGCCCAAAAGTAACATCTGCCTTCCTGCTCGTCAGATCCTCCTTCAAGTCATAGCTTAATTGCCCATCCCCTAGTGGAAAATCTGAAACATGAAACTTTCGACGAGCTCTCCTTTTTCTCTTGGCCTTGACATCCTCGCCTTCATGGCTCTTTCCTTTCTTCTTACTAGGACCTGAGGCACTTCTTCCTTCCTTATCCTCTGTGGTCCTCTTCCCAATAGGAATCACTAATGTATCCTCTAGCTTTGATGCCTTCTCCAAGGTGACTACACTTAGCACTTTTGTCTTTCCCTTTTCCTCCTGGGTCAGTCCACTGGTTCCTTCGTCTCCCTTAATTTCGATGCCATAATCATTTGACCTAGTTAGCACCTATCTTGGCAATGGATACATGTCTCCCCCCATCCTTGGTGGCTTATCACATTGCGGGCTGATGTGACCCAACTCTCCACAATTATAACATGTGGGCGTCTGCCTCCAAAACCTACCATTGCTTTGTCCAACACCATTCCTAGGCCTTTCTTCACCTCCTTGCTGATTTGCAAGCCTCCCTCGACCTCGATTATTTCCCACTTGACCTAGCATGTTTAGGCTGAGATTCTTCATCAAATCTACCATTTGCCTCATGTCTTGCCTTAGCCCATCATCTTGCACTGCTGTAGTGACCACTGCTGGCATAAACTGACTAGTAACAGGAACTACTGGTTCATGATGAACCCCTGGCATGCGCCCTTGTAAAGACTCTATAGGCTGAAATTCAGACCTCATGGGCAAAGACTCCACCCCTAACTGGCTCATTTTCCTCAGCTTCCACTCTTTGTTCCTTGCTACCTCTAGTGCATCCTCATATGTCCTAGGCTTCTTTAGCTCCACTCTCCAACGTATATTCTCCCAAAGACCAGCCAAGAACCTGTCCTTCTTCATCAGTTCAGGAGGGGGTACCTGTGGTGCTAAAGCCTTGCACATTCTCTCCCATTCCAATGAAAACTTACATATGTACACATCTACTGGCTCACCTTTCTTTTGCACCAAAGCCTGTACTTCTTGCCACACCTTGTCAGGATATTCTATCTTCACAAACTCCACTTCCAACCCATGTCATAGATTGTCCCAACTCAACCTTACAGGTGGATCAGCCACACGCAACTCCTCTTCAAATGCTTTAGACCAAACTCGTGCATCACTCTTTAAACAAATTTGGAGAAGGCGTAACATTTGCGTAGGGTCATGAATCTGGTTGCTAATGCAGGCAACCTCCATCTTTTCCAAAAATTCTTCCACATCTTCATCACTTCTTCCATGAAACTCGGGATAAGAGAAAGCCATGGCTACCCAAGTTACAATGCTTTGAAAACCTCTTCGAACGCACGTGCCAGAACCCAAGACTTTTGACTACCCAATCCCTAGAAACTTCAATGGAGCTCAACTTTAGATAAGGACAAACACATGCACATCAAATGAGTTTTCATAGTTAATCATCGGAATGACAACAGGCAAAGGACATTCCAGGATCTCTCTCAATCTTCTTGGCCCAAACATAAAGACTATGCGCTGCTGGAAAAAGATCTTCCTGGATACATGAACATTAATTTGAATTCTGAGTTAAATGAAAAGGAGTGAACTGAGGACCATTTTGATCATCCATTAAAGCCAACCATGAAGCTCCCAAGAAGGCACACCTGACTCAACCTCTGATTTTGCCAAAATTTCGGCAGCATAATAGCATAAATGGCTCAAAATACCAAAAAACCAGCCATCATAACTTGGGAAAATTTCGACAGAGTTTCCCAAGAAGTAGAGCAGTAGGAACCCAAAATATAGACTGTATCTGTATGCATAAACTGCCAACAATAGAACCCGAGCATCAAATAGGACTCACTAGTACATAGCCTATGGCGAGGTCACAAAAAGGGTGCTCCAGCTACCTGTATCACCGAAAGGATCTCAAAATTTGAGAATCCCCCAGCTCAATAAAAACCTCACGCTATCGACCCTCACACGAAGGCTAATGCAAATCGCATATAGTCAAGTCTCAAAAATGACTATCTTCCAGACCAAGTCTCAGAAATGGCTGGGACTGCCAAATACAACCAAGTATGGCTCCACAAATGCGTACAATGGCAGTTTCCACAAGTAACGTACAATCCAACAGACAATGCGCTCAAATAGGCGCCAAGTGATGCATTCCCACAACAACTGCAAGTGACATCACTGCTAGTATATCACTGTACTCCAGCTACCTGTACCTGTGTGAATCACCTGTACCTGTACCTATCCCTGTCCCTGTAACCTATAACCTGTAACCTGTAACCTGCAACCTGCAACCTGTAATCCCGAAGCTTGAAGCTCGAATCTCGAAGCAGAAGGTACTCGAAGAAGATCCTCCGTGGGGGCGCCAAAAGAATGTGAGCGGGATGAAAACACACACAGCCCCTCTATAACGACCCGACACACACTCTTGGGAAGATACACACACACACTATGGGGCACCACTCGGCTTACACAACACACCTGGCCGAGACAGGGAACACACCTCTGGAGTGAGAGGAGAGAGACTATCCACTTGCCCACTCCACACAGAGACACACACATACACACACACACCCGAAAAACTCAGCTCAAAAGAGGAGAATTTATGATGTTTAGATACAATTGAGCTTGGGCCAACACCAATGGGGCAAATAGCTCACACAATATGGGTAAATGAAGCCAGATACAATCACAAACTGGAGCAGAAACTTCGCTCATAGGAGGAACTTACATAGAAAAACAGCAGGAAAAGAGTGAGGAATTTGGCAAAATGGACAGCGCCATCGCGTCCGGAACGGCCCAAAACCCCAATCTACAATGTCAAAGTGCTCAAATCCGACCTCGGATGAGCAGTTTACGGCCAAAACAGGCTCCAAAATGAGCAAAAACACACCTGCGGATGTTCCTCCTCTCTTCTCCACGTTTTTTTCTGGTCTTCTCTCTTTTTTTTCAGTTCCCACACTTAGCTTTTTTAGTTGGGCACCCTTGGCCTTTTAGATGACCTCAAACGGACCAAGAACAGGCCAAAAACTGACCTCGCAGTGCATAGTTGTCACCTTTTTGCATCATCCGCACACATGGCACTCAGCTTTTTTACAATAATGCATCTCGCCACCACGTGAAGTGGCCCCAAAAAGTGGTCCTACGGATGACCTTTTTGCGTAACTCTCACAAGAAAACACCCACGTTGTGTCCGTCTTCATCTACGTGCAAATATTGACCTTGTTCGCCCTCCTGACGCCACTAGATGCCATCTGACGCACCTGCTGACCTCACGTGGTCGGCCCGCGGATAGCTTCCTCGAGAAGTTTTACACGCTATAAACTCCTCATTATTGTAGAAAAAAACAGTGGTACTGGTAATAGTGAAAATCGATGCACTATGTACACCATGTCCTACTTGTACACATGTGGGCCCCACATAACCACCTGGCTATGGAAATTGGGTAATCCTTTATTCGATGCACCATGCTTGTGTATGTACATATGCGCAATCCCTTGCTCAAAAAAACTCCTGACAGCGCGAAACCAGAATACGCTTTGTTTGCGGATGATATAACGTGTAACCTTTGCTTTCAACACTATAACCAACAGAAATACATTTGACAGCCTTATCATCCAATTTTCTTCGTTGTGTTTTTGGCACCAAAGAATATGCCAAATAGCCAAAAACACGCATGTGCTCAATAGAAGGCTTTCTATCATGCCATGCTTCATATATAGTAATAGACTACAAAGATTTCGTAGGACACCTGCTAAGTACATAAGTGGCATACATGATGGCCTCAAGCCAAAAAGAATGCGGAAAATCTTGACTTTTGACCATACATCGTGCCATTGATGTCGGTGTCCTATTTTTCCTCTCCGCAACACCATTTTGCTGAGGTGTATAAGGCACTGTATATTCATGTTTTATCCCACAACTAGCAAGAAATGCATTAAATTCATGAGACATACACTCCCCCTCTCGATCAGAATGGAGGGTGCCCATAGTACATTTCGAGACATTTTCAACCATAGCTAGAAATTGTTTGAAGCACATAAAAACTTTGGACTTTGCTTTAAGCAGAGATACCCATGCATGCCTGGAGTAATCATCACTGAAAGTCACGAAGTAAAGGTAATTGCCCAACGACGGAGCTTGCATTTGCCCACAAACATCACTATGCACAAACCTGCATGTGGACCTAACTGAACCATCCTTTGGAAACTTAGAACGCTGCATCTTATCCAAAATACAGCCCTCACAAACATGTTTGATAGGTGCTTCAAAAGGCACCAAAGAAGCAATCATATCATATTTCTGCAAACGCAGCAAAGTGGTGAAATTCAGATGACCAAAACGTGCATGCCAAAGTTTTGCATATGAAATAGTCCTTGAATTTGCAACAGCATTTGCAAAATTTTTTCCACATTTGTCATACAAAGTGAGCTTATACAGCCCACGACACAAAAGGCTAGATGCAACAATTTCATCACCAAAACTGAGATCATGAACTGTAAATCTGTCATCCACAAATTTGACTACAAGTCCAAGTCTGGCAAGTGCGGATACAGACAAGAGATTCTTCTTGATCCCATCTACATAAAGTGCAGCAACAAGTGTGAAGGAACTGCCATTTGCGGCAATAAGCACAATCTTTCCAACTCCCTGAACCGGATAAGAGGCATTGTTGGCACAAGTGACTAAATTCCCATGAGGGACAGACTCGAGAGAGGTAAACAATTCACGATGTGAGGTAATGTGCTTTGTAGCACCACTATCGAAATGCCACACATGTGAATCTGCAGCAACTGACGAGCATGCATCATGGACAACATAATTGTAAGTGCACTCTACGCTAAAAGCCCATTTTGCATCAACATCAACAACATAGTCTCCTTTGACAGAAGACTCAACAATGGCTGCTTTTGTAGTGGAACCAGCATTTGCAGTGGAACCACCCTCTTTCTTATTAGCCTCTTTGGCCTTCAACTTAGGACACAACTTGATCAAGTGATCATTAGCTTTACAATAATGGCAATGCATCTTCTTTTTTCCCTTATCACCAAAATTTCCAGACGAATTGTTGCCAGTAGAAGCATTAGGAACAGAAGTTTTTCCACTCGCATCAGAACCATAAGAAGTGGCCACATTGCTATTACCACCCTTTCTTTGAGAAGCAATAAAAGCATGTTCAACTGTACACTGCCTAGTTCTGCTTTTTATGGAAAGTGACTCTTGCAACAACAATGTGTATAATGCATCAAACTTGACAACTTCAGGATTTCCTTGGGTCATTAGTCTCCAAGTACTAGCAAAAGTGTAGTAGAAATTTGGTAAGGCATCAAGAACAGTCTGCACAAGGGAACTCTCTGAAATGATTTCACCTGCAAAAATAGGTTGCTCATTGATATCCTTGACACCAGCAAGGAAAGTGTCCATATCATCTTCCTCATGCATAATCTTCGACTCCAGCTCTTTACACAGTAAAGCAATTTTAGCCTCATTGCGGCTTGCATAAAGACTTGGCTAAATATCCCAAGCCTGTTTTGCAGATTTTTCTGAACGAATGTGAAGAACAATGGTGGGCTTCACAGAAAACACAATCAATGCATGAGTCTGCACATCCTTTACATCCCAACGAGATTGTTCTACCATAGGCAAAACAACTGTAATAGAAGCATTCCTTGCAATAAGACCTGCTACATCCTCAACATCGCCTACATCCTCAGAACTAGGATGTACATCAAAGCCCTACACAATGTTCCAGAAGCCCTTTGGCACAAGAACATGTTGCATCATATAAGCCCACATAGGGTAGTTCTCCCCATCCAACTTTTCGCGAACAACAAACATCTTGAACACATCTATGTTGTTGTCAGCCATGGTAAATGCTACACTTGATGTGGAAACTGTGCGAAAATAGGAGAAACGGAGCGGGAACAACACGTGCTATATAGCACAAACTGTAGAAGACTATGAGGCACTTGTTATGCAGAAAACGGCACTGACAAAAATTTTGCAAAAATTGACAAAATAGCACGTGCAGTACTGTCTGTAGTGGAAACGGAGGCCGAAATGAGCCCGAATCAAAAATTTGAGCAGACTAAGCTCTATGAGCACTGCCAAAATTTTTGTCGACCTGCGAACGCTTGCCAAATCTCACTAAAATTGAAGAAAGTGAGCAGGCGTGTGCTGGAGCAACTGGCGACTAAGCCTGGGAGGATGCAACCTGCTCTAATACCAATTGTTGGAATTAGGGTTGCAAAGAAACGCACACAGCTTGGAGAAGACGAATGAAGCTCAAGGTAAACAATAGAGAGTGTGTTACTTAGTATGCAAAGGAAAGATGGATAGCCCTAGAGTGATGGGCGTATATACAATGCTCCGGGGAAGAAACCTCCTAAAGAGGAAAAACATTCCCCGTCAGTCCTAGTGTGTTCACACACATCACTACCACATGTATATGGTAATATCTCCCAATCCATGTACTCCAAGAGACTACATTCCAAATAAGAATCTCTTCAAGCACTCCTTCTGCTTTTTAAAGTGCACCACATTTGGCATACATCTCTATCAAAGAATTGCCAAGCACAAAATTTGGCATACATTTCTTCCCAATGGCCACTATCATATCAACCATCACCTTCAATCAGTGCATTCCAAAAATAATATATCCCAACAAAAATTTATGTAATCGACTCAGATAAAGTGATGAACCACCTTCCTTAAACAACAATCCAAACCTTGCTTTATTTTGTTTCTAGTTTTGGTGGAGGTTGAGGGTCGTGACATTCATTACCCTCTAAACTTGCACATCCTTTTTCATGTGCCAAATATCTTCAATATTTTAATTTTCATAATGAAGGGCATGATCAAAATGATTATCTGACATATACATACATCTCATCATCCTCTAACAATTATTCTATGCCTTGATTCTCAAAAACCACTCCATCTAGCTTTTTGGATAGTTTGATAATATCTCCCACAATAGGCACCCTAATCTTGTTGATGCTATCAAGTTCACTAAGCTTGTATGTTCCATTATCATAAACATGCATCACAACATAAGGCCCAAACCACCGCTTCACCATTTTATGCATTAAAATATTGATTTTCCAAGCTATTGTCATAAACGAGTATCCAATCACCATTATTAATGACATGAGGCCTCAACCTCTCCTCGACCTATGTTTCTGGTCAGAAGCTTATTTTTTCTTTAGGCATGCCTCCTTGAGATTTTGTTTTGCCCAATCAATGTCTGCGTGGTGCTTCTCAAGTTGAAAAACATGTAAAGCAAGAAAATCTTCAGTCGACATACTTTTTTTCCATGGCAGCACTGTACAAGAAATAAATTCACCCTTCTTAGGCATGATTGGTTTTGGTCCATACATAAGCTAAACTGGAAAAAGGTAAATATCTAGTCCAATCACCAATATGCACTTGACATGCCTTCACAAAAGCTTGAACAAAACTATCTGTAGTTTGATCATCCCACAAAGAAAAATGTAAAAGTTTAGTCCAATCACCAATATTCCCTTGACATGCATTTGCCAAACCTTTAGCAATAGGTGGATGTGCTCGTTCACTTTTTCCGTTACCTTCTAGATTGTAGCTAGCGTAAGAGCCATTTTGATTCCCAACCAATAGAAAAACTCATGAGCTTCATTTGCATCTAGCTTTTGTTTATCAGCAATATTATTTCCAACACAATCATACTTTCTAATCACATCTTCAAGAAAAAACTTGCATACAAAACTTGTAGCTTTGGCAGGAAAAGATCTGCCTTCAACTTGATTAGCGAGATCTTCTCTAGCAAGAACATTATATCTCATTTTTCAAACACCCATTGGCATAATAATCAAATCTACAACCCACGGGCCACTTATAATGCATATCCAATTGATAGGTAGGAGTTCCTAAAATTCTTAGAATTTTCATTATCATAAGTGCAACCTCTCCCTTTGTGAGTGTGTGCAACATAGGCATCAAAAATCTTGGTAGGCATAGGATATTTTCTACAAATCTTCTCGATGAGCAAAATAACGACTACATCAGTATAACCCAGCTTGCGGCCATTGGGTGCAAAGTTCCTTATGGATGCAGAAAGTATCTGATGAGGAAGGGAGAGAACATAGCAAGAAGGTAGACTAAACTTCTTTATCAAAAAAAAATTGAGTCCTTGTCACATCAATTGATATAATATCAAACTCATTCAAGTGTTTGAAAATGGTTCTACCCTCTTTCAAACAAGTCTCAAATAACTTTTTCATCAAGTAAATTTTATTATTTGCTCTCATATGTGCTCCATAACTTATCCCATAATGCATAATAAGTAGTGTCAACAAACTATTGTGATATACACTGACTCTATAAGATATAAGCAAATAGAAGATCTAGATTTAGCATCGAGTATCTTCTCGTATGCATCCACGTAGTCACTACCCCTCTGTACGCTCAAAAAATGGCTCCAATATTTAGGAATTATTTTAGCGTATATTGCTCAATAGTTCATCAATTGATACAATATTCCTATAAAAAAGGATTTTGTTGGCACAAAACAATCTCACTACATCCAATCCATGGGCTATCCCTCGATGATGAAATCTAGAGATGAAATAATTAGCACTCACAATTATACCGAGATAACTACTAATAAAATGACCGATTAAACTAAGTAGGTATAAGCTATGTCAAGTAAACTAAGCAAGGTACTTTAGGGGGATATAGGTGGGGTTAAGTGACTATGATGCATTTTCATGGGTTGAGGGTTTTTATCGAGTGACAGAAGAGGTATTTTTTCAAAAGTCAATTATAAAAATACCATGGTATTGTCTTTTATTCAAATCCAAGGGGTAATAAGAGGTAACAAAGCCCAAGTAAATGGAAAGCCATGAATATATCACTTAAATGCTAAGAAAGGCTCAGCTTTTGAATATTCTAGTATGTGGTTAAAAGAAATATAAAGTAGAAAGCTCGTTATGGGAAATATTAGAAGGATAATGTTGGTAGAAAAAAAGTCACAAAATGCTTGTTGTGGCATTGACATAGAGTTGTTCTAATGGTAATTTGTAGTCGTAAAATGGTCAAGGATTTGGCACAAAATTTGACTACAAAATTTGTAGTCGTAAAATGGTCAAGGATTTGGCACAAAATTTTACTACTGATAAAAGATTTTTCATATAGTGTTGTGCATGGAGTTGTTAAGGGTCTGGGCCCAAGGGATGCCATAAATAGAGTGTTGTGCATATAGTGTTTTGCATGGAGTTATTAAGAGTCTGGGCCCACGGGATTCCATAATAGACCTAGCCATCTTCATGAACAATTTTTTAAGAGTTGCTTATCACATTTTTTTTGAGAGTGATGGATTGGGCTACAAGGGATCCCTTGTGTTTCGTGCCCATTAGGTTGGTGATAGGTATGCCTTGAGCTTCCTTTTTCCTTTCTCAGACTCATTCTTTATCTCCCTTAGAAATATATGTTCTTTGAGGTGGTAATGAAAGAGCACTCTACGGATTTTCTTTGATTGCCTTAACACTAGGTTAGTAATGTAACAGGAAGTAAAAGTGTCTTTTCAAGGTTTGGAAAAAAAGTTTCAATACCATAGAAGATCTACTCATTTTGGGAAATACATATAGTTCAAGTACCACTACTATAAGAAGAACTAGAAACTTGTAAAATATCTCATATTTTCACCATGGCTTGCCTCAAGTTTATGTAGCATTACAATTTTCTCAAAAGAATCATTTCTTGTGAGAAGACTTAGGATTTTTATCTCCCAAAAGATATTGCCCACAAAATTCTATGGGCTGATGATAAAAAGCTATCATTATCTCATACTCACAATTCTTTTGGGACATAGGATTAGGTACACAAACTAGTATTTGTCCCATTCTGATTATTTATCATCAAATTTTATGTTGCCACACTCAATATTGATAATATATACATGTCCTTTTGGGTTACTTTGGGCCTTTGAGGATCAACAGCACATAAAAATTCTCACTAAGTATGATCAATGTCATGAAGATAAACTACTAAAAATTATGGTTCCCATTATTACCTCTAAACTCCCATATAAAATGCTCCATATATATGAAAGTTTGAAGGTTACTATTAGATATTTTTACTAGTTACAAAGTTTACATAATTACCTTAAGAAATCAGCAATCGTGATAAAATTATGCTAGCTACACTAGAATGGCTCTTACTCATGTTGGATTGAAAAAATCAACCATTCTTCCATAGTAAGCTTTATTGGGAGTCCACCTATGTAATTTATATTTCTTTTGGATTTCATTAAAGCCACCCAAAAATTCATAAAAGTGCAACATTTTACCAAAACAAAGCATTGATGAATTTTTATAGTTAGGTCATAGCTTCTCATTCTAATTTGAATAATTGATTCTCCTTAGAATCATGAAAACATGTTGAGAACTACTAATCTAATAGTCTACAATGGTAGACCTCACAAATAAGAGTTTTATGATGGAGAAGCTGGAAACTTTGAAAAAGACAAAAAAATAGGACACGTTTTTTCACACAACTTAGGTTGAGAAATGATGTACAAGAGTAAGGTTAAAGTAAAATTGATATACCAAAAGAATTTCATTTTTCTTAGACCATAAGCCAAATTTATGGATATATAGCACTAAAAATGTATTTTAGAACTCCTCAAATAATTCAAGTAAAGTGGTCACATAAAAGTGTCCTATTACTAACCTGGTGTTAAGCTATGTCCCTTCCATGATGGTTGTATGCTCCTTAGGTACATAGTGTTGTAGGGTTTCTTTAGAAAGTTCTACATAGAATAGAATAAAATTTAAACACCTCATAGAGCTTGTTAAGGTTGGTAGGGGAGAATTTTTGCTTCTCGTTCTTTGCGAGAGCAGTGGTCACATAATGGGCCTATAAGATATGGTAGATGTTTTCATTAAGTCCATTATGCTTTGTGAGATGAAATTGGAAGACATAAAAGCTTTTAAATAGGTTTGTGATGGTTGTGGGTGAAGTAGCAAGGCATGTTGGGCATGCACAAGAGACCAAGAACATAGAAAAAGTGAACAAGCATATGCAAGGAAATACGGTAAATATTGTAATGTTTCACACACAGGTAATATTGATTGCATAATAATGATGGTAAAAAGGGGGTATGAAAGGGCTTAATGTAAGGCTCATTTTTGGATGATACCGATGTAACCATTGATGTAAACTTACTACTACATGAGTTTATTTTTGTTGAAGGATCTTCTATTTTTGACAAAAATTCCATTTTTTATAAATAGACATTGAATCATGTGCATGTGATGATGATGTGCCTTGATATTGATGAATTTTCCTAGTATTGGAAACATTTCCCTAATGACTAGCAGAGGATCTTACATTTTTAATTTAGACCCACTCACAGAGTGAGATTCTAACCTCTCAAGTCCGGATATACATTGACCCATGATTAAATGTCTGATGAATTTTCTATGTCTCTACCTATTCAGTGGCCATGTTGGCCTTCTTGTAATTCAGTTTTACTATGTACAAATATACTAATTCCTTTTTTTGCATCTTCTTTTGAGCCCTTATTCATGATGCATGCTGACCCTCTCCCGCTTGACTTTGTGTCTCTAGAGCAAGATAGATTTTATGCTATTTGGTTTATGGCTATACACAAATGTGTAGTATGTAAAACACAACATTATGAGATAATTTTATGAGCAGAAGAAACAACAAGGAATAAAAATCTTGTCTACATGGAAATTGGTGAGTGTGTGGTGATCTCTAAGTGTGTGTATATGTATGGGATCCTCCTCCACGTTCTCCCTAGATTCCACACTCAATCCTATGCCTCAAATATATAGACAAAAAAAGTATACTTGAAAAGAAGACTAAATTGTCTTTGACAAGAAAATAGATCAATTTCAGACTAAGTAATACAGATACTGCAAATCATTAAGGACTTGGCAAGCATAAATGTTAAAGCTCCAAAAGGATGACTTAGTTTTTGCTACTTTGAATGGTTTGAGTGCAAAGTACAAGTCAATGGATACATATATTACTATTCAAGGTAGTATTCTAAACTTTCATTAGAGTTGTTTAATTTGTTTCTATAAGAAGCGATGAAATTGGGATAATCTACAGTCATCCCCATCATGGATCAAATTCAAAGATCAGAATTTCTCCTCTCGTGGTCATGGAAACAATAGAGGTGAAAGAGACAATTCTATATGTTCATGGAAACCATGGTGGAAGACGTGATTATATTGATTTTTTTGAATCAAGGTTATGATGACCACAACCATAGAGGCAATGGGACCTCATCCCATGAACTGCTGGGTTAATTACACATCCAAACATAGATGGTTGTGAGGTCCCCAACCCGGAGAATATTGGTGCGACTTGATAGATGGCCTTCCTTTATTCTCCTTTTCCGTTGATGACACGCTACTCCGTTTCCACAAAGTAGAGATACGAGCAACAGAAGAAAGGAATTCCTCTATGCATCATTTACGTGATTATAAGGGTCATATGCCACAAGCCAGGTCGATAAATCTAGGATTCTAATGAAATTTGTGTCCTAGCATAAAGATGAAATCCCATTGACATATTTAGAATCCATAAAAAACGCCTTTTTTCCCATGATTAAGAGGCACGTCTGCCATCCATAAAGCATAAATGTGATATGAGACTTAGTCTAAAATAACTAGTAATATATTGTGCATGTAGATTTGGGACATCTCGACTATTGGCACAAAGAGTCTCTAATTTCACTTTTCTTTAATAAGAGGAAGTGGAGAGTTTTGCGACTAATCTAGACCACCCATCCTTGACTGGTACCTGAGCCAGTCCCCATTTTCCAACCCACACTCACACTTTTAATCTTGTTTTCTAATTACTATCACACGGTTTTACATATACAAACAATGTTCCTTAATTAATTCCAAACACAGATTCTTTTATATAGCCCTTCAAACAATTCAAACAAGGCCTAATGAAGACAATCCAATAGTTCAACAAAAGTAACTTTTCGAGTTTCTCATGAGTTGCCTCTACCGACGGACTTCCTCTGTCTAACCAACAGAGCCGTTGCAAAGGATTTTTCCCTAACCGTGAATTGTGGAACCTTCCCATCTCGCAAACCACGAGGCATCCCACTACCCGCCGTGAGGCATCTTGCTAACCGCGAGGCATCCCGCTACCCGTGAGGCATCCCGCTACCTGCGAGGCATCTTGCTAAACGCCACGCATCTTGCTATCCGCGAGGCATCCATCTAGCCATGAGGAACAAAAGAGAGCCGATAATTTCAGCTTAATCTCCGCTAATTGCAGAATCATCTCGTTACCCACGAGGAACAAAAGATATTCACAATTCTTCTCTTTAAATAATTCTTCAAACATGATCGACCAATTCTGCATATCAATTGGAATCCACTTATCAAACAATAGCAATTTAATAAGCAATAACAATTCAACAAACAGTGACAATTTATCAAATAGTTCTTTCACTGATCTATCAAAACATATGCTTGTTTCTTATGATAGAATCACGTATCTTGGAAGGTTTAAGGTAATCCCTATGCTTAGCTTCCCAGGTCAACATGCATAGCAATGCAGAATTATAAATTTGTCTTACCGGATTAGCGACATGTTCGATTACCTCCCGTGTTTGAGGTTGGATGACTTTTACTTCTTTCGCAACCAATACCTCCGCTTGAGCAACGTTTGGAGTAGTTGATGCCTTCCTGTGCACCTTCCTTGGAGGTGGAGCTACATGAGTGTCCTTTAAGCTTTGATTCACTCGCTTCAGGACCATCATATCGCAAAATAGAAAGGATAAATTGAGAAAGAGAACTCAAGAATTTGAGGGCAACACGGTGATGGTAGAGAAAGAAGTTGGAAATGGAGATGTCTTGAGGGTAAGATCTTGAGGGAGAGAGATTGAGAGAGAGAAGGTAACTCCGATGTTCAAGTTAGAATGCAAAAAAGAAGGAAAATGAGAACCTCTATACACTTGCACACACCACACTGTCGGAAACAAACACCACAAAGCTGCAAAAAACATCTATGTTGAACACCTGTCAAGTCGGGCGAAAAACAACTCTAACCCAAACCATGATTAAAACTGATGAAAAACAATACCATAAAGATTAATCGCATTTCATGTACACCTCTGTAGAGTATCCATATGCTTGATTTGAACACCAATCAAGAGTTACAAGCTTTCGAAGTTGGGGTATCTCTCAAAAGCTCCAAAAAGGCTAGTCTCTGTTAGGAAAAAGGGTGTGTAGGGAATTGCAACTCTTAAAAGGAGATTTTTTTGGCGCTTACCCCAATCCATTTTCTTTCTCTTCTTAGCCGACATCATTTCCCCCTTTGGGAATCTTTTAATTGGTCCATTTTAGGCTTTTTTGGGGTGAAAAATGAGGTTTCGACCACTTTTTGACCAAGGGAAGTGGGGAAAGGGGATGTCCAGTGGACCAAAAAGGTATCCAGGTGCTTGGGCAGCTGGTGTGGACTGAAAATGGCACCCCCTCTCTCCTCCAACACGCACGATCGCTCACAAAAAAGGCAAGGAAGCTCCATTAGCTCCTTTGATACACCCTTAGGGGGTACCCGGCCACTCCCCCCCTTATACCGTCCGGCTTCCACTTTCTCCCCCCCATGTGGGATGACTTCATTGCCAATTGGCACCATCCTCCTCCCTCCGTAGTTAATCCAATGAATTTTTTGTTTTGCCCCCCACATCGAGCAATCTTGGCGGAGGCATGGCGGGTGACTCCGAGCACCGAATGCGATGTTGTAAAGAATAAAGCTTACTTTCCATAAACCAAGTGGTAAGGGGACAATCCTGTGCTCGTTTTGATAGCAGTTCTATAGGCCCATAACACACAAGACAACTCTGAATCCCAAGTCTTCCCATGTGTCTGCATCATCTTTGTCAAGATTTTTACCAACTTTGCATTGAATCTTTCATTAAGACCATTACATTGGGGATAATAGGGAGAACCGTACCTATGCTGTATATGGAGATTTTTGCATAAGAAATCAAATAGTTCTCCTCTAAATCCTCGTCCTTTATCTGAAAGTAGCTCTAGTGGCACACCAAATATAAACAAATTTCCCCATTTCTTTACTGGTAATCTATTTGATAGCCTTGGCTTCTGCCCATCGTGACAAATAATGCACTGGTGTCAAGATGTAAGCATTTATTTCGCTAGTCATGGGTAAGGGTCCAATGGCATCAAGGTCCAATTTTTCAAACACACCAAAAGCTAGAATTGTCTTTTGCAATTCAAGTTTAAAAATTCTCTTTCCCATCCTCTAACAAGGAAAACATCACTTGCACCAATGATTAATGTCACATTGAATACTCGGCCATATATAACCTTCTGGCAAGATCTTATGCAACATGGTCTTGATAGAAAAATGGCCTCCACAAGAACCCTCATGATTTTCTTCCAAAATTTTGTAAATTGCTTCTTTCCAAGGCACACAACACAAAACCAAATCACCTCCTTTCATGTAAAGCACATCATCAAGCATTTTGTATTTTTTTGGCTTTTCTTATGAATGCATACTAGAAGACGGTAAACCTCGAGGTCGGAAACCTGTCAATAGAAAATCCACGTCCTTTGATAAGATTTCCCACCCATGATATAAAGGGGCATGTGCCTTCACCATAAACACACAAGGGATCATTTCTTGGGCAGCATCATGAACTTATTCATTTTGAGACCTCTCAACATGCTACAAACTCCATGCGTCGAGCTTTTTGAGCAACGCTTTCACTTTGAAGCATAAATTTTTCAATTTAGGGTTCTTATTCTTCCATACTCCCAACACTTGCTTCACAAAAAACAAAGCATCTCCTTTAATTTGCAAGAGTTTATTCCCAATTGTAAGAAATATACAAACCACTTTCAAGAGCCATGTATTCTGCTTCATTGTTACTCTTCGCATCAAGTTTCAGCCGTTGCTTTCTCATAAGCTTTCCTTGTGCACCATAAATACCAATGCCTCCTGAAGTAGCATCATGACTTATTCGATAAGAACCATCAATAACAGTGAAGCATTAGGGATGGCAAGTGTCCCATCTTCCCTCTTTCACACCATCTCTTCTTTAACCAAATCCGGAGTATCCTTATAGGTAAGAAGATCTGCCAGGGTAGCTCGATTACTTTCCTCCCCCAAAACGGTGAATTGAAACTCTTGAACCTCAATAACCCATTTCATCACTATTTTTGATATATTTGAAATATTGAACAGCCGGGGAAGCAATGAAAAGCTGGTGAGAAAAGGGAATGAAGTTTGCACCAAGTAACGTCAGAATCGTCTGGAAGCATAAACCATACTAGTCATGACCAATTCATTTTCAAAAATATCTATTTCATGAGGAGTCTTCACTCTGCTACCATAATGAACAAGCTTCATATAAAGAGATTCCTTCCCCCTATAGCTCCAATAGCTCAGGGGGTTCACTATGTGTAAAACTATTATATCATGTGCGTTCAAGACATGTTTGTAAAACCCCTTATCTGTGAGTTTTGTTGAAAATATAATGTACCCTTTTCTTTTAAAATCTGTAAGTTTTTTACAAATTTGAAAATTATGCCCTTTTGTATATATATTTATGTAACTTTCAAGAACTTTAAATACCCTTCTGTTAAACTCACATGATAGGTTACATTTTTATTAGGTGACCTCCCCGGGTCCAATAACATCATCTCCCACTGATGGGTTGACATAAAACTCCTTTTCCCAGTCACGAGATTGCATAATAGGTAACATACTCAAAACCTCTTTAAATTTGTCAAAAACATCGTCACAATCATGAGACCACTCCAAGGGATCATTATTAACTAATTGTTGCAATGGGTACAATAGCTGTGATGCCAAAGGTATGAAGCGAGACAAATATTTAACTTTTGGTATAAAAAGTGGCCAACTATTTGGTATCTTTTGGAGGTGATAGTGACAAGAAAGCCTCCACTTTCTCTGGATCTTCTTCAATCCCATTTTCTAAAATTACATGCCCTAGAAGCTTCACCTATGGCTGTGCCAAATGACATTTTTTAGGATCGAGTTGAGCACCACATTCATCATACCTGGAAGAAGTCATTTCAAGCTTTTGAACACGCTCTTTGCTTGAACTGTATACATAGAAATCATCTATGAATCCTTTGACAAACTTCCCAAGCAAGGGGGTAAGGACCCAATCTACTTTTCTCTCAAAAGCTCTTGGCCCATTTGTCAATCCAAAAGGAAGGCAACAAAAGCAGAAAAAAATACATGGCGTAATAAAAGTAGTCTTTTCCCTGTCTTCAAGAGAAAGGATAAGCTGAAAATATCCTGAATACCCATCACAAACATTGTATCTCTCAAACTCAACCACTACATCTAGCAATTGATCAATAAAAGGAAAAGGGTAAGGATCTTCTTGGTCACCGCATTTAGTGGCTTGTAATCAACACATACTCTCCAACACCCATCTTTCTTTGGGGTGACTACTAGAGGGCTCACCCATTCAGCATTATCCACTGGCACAATGAACTTTCATCCAAAAGCTTATCCACTTCTTCCTTTAAGGCATTCATCTACTCCTTGCCCATCCTCCTTAAATTCTGTCTAATTGGTTTTTTCCCTCAACTACCTCGATCTTCACAAAATCCTCAACAAAACCCCTTATTTCTTGATATGATAATGAAAAGATTTGGAAACCTGTCCAACATTGCTAAGTACTCCCTTCTTTCTCCTGGTGTCAAATTAGTACTCATCATATTTTGAATCAACTCTTTCCTCACTGGTAGTTCTTGTTTAGGTTGCATCAACTCTTCACGTTGCTCTAAATGGCTCGAAGCATTTATGTTCCCTAATAATTGCAGCACTTCACTAACTTCTCTTTCTTCATCGTCCAACAATAAGAATGACACTTCACCCTCATTACTGGAACTCAAAGTAGTGCTACTTTCTAGGTCTTCAGAACTATCATCACTGGTAGTTTTGGACTCATCAGTCTCACTCACATCTTCAATTCCCATAGGTTGTTTGGTAGTCATATCAAGCACCCTCTTTTCACCCTTCTTTCCATGCACACCGATTGTGCCCTTGCCCTATCTTTCACGGCACCAACAACTCTCAACCAAGGTCATCCGAAAATGAGAGGAAAGACACCCATACCAGCTGGCATAACATGAAAGTTCACCATAACTTTTCACCTTGGCATGGTTTGCTAGTCGAATCCAAAACCCAGAGCTTCCGCATCTAATGAGACCCAATATCTCAACACATGACTGTGTGATCACACAAACTTGAGCACCTTCATCAATGTAGGCTTCTCCCATGCCCACACCTTTGTGCCAAGCATTCACTACAGGACAGATGTCGGGTAACTCTCCAGCAGACAACACTTTGATTTGTCCATGCTTCAGCTCTTTTTTTGGATTCACTAATGACTTCAACTACCTTTTAAGTTTGGGCACCATATTCACCAACTGTCCAAAAGTGCAATCTACTTTTCTCCCAATTAGATCTTCCTTTAAATTGGTGAGTGTGTGGTGATCTCTAAGTGTGTCTATATTTATGGGATCCTCCTCCACGTTCTCCCTAGCTTCCACAGTCAATCCTATGTCTCAAATATATCGACAAAAAAAGTATACTTGAAAAGAACACTAAATTGTCTTTGACAAGAAAATAGATCAATTTCAGACTAAGTAATATCGAAAAAGAAAATCAATAAGGACTTGGCAAGCATAAATGTTAAAGCTCCAAAAGGATGACTTAGTTTTTGCTACTTTGAATGGTTTGAGTGCAAAGTACAAGTCAATGGATACATATATTACTATTCAAGCTAGTATTCTAAACTTTCATCAGATTTGTTTAATTTGTTTCTATAAGAAGCGATGAAATTGGGATAATCTACAGTCATCCCCATCATGGATCAAATTCAAAGATCAGAATTTCTCCGCTCGTGGTCATGGAAACGATAGAGGTGAAAGAGACAATTCTATATGTTCATGGAAACCATGGTGGAAGAGGTGATTATATGGATTTGTTTGAATCAAGGTTATGATGACCACAACCATAGAGGCAATGGGACCTCATCCCATGAACTGCTGGGTTAATTACACATCCCAACATAGATGGTTGTGAGGTCCCCAACCCGGAGAATATTGGTGAGACTTGATAGATGGCCTTCCTTTATTCTCCTTTTCCGTTGATGACACGCTACTCCATTTCCACAAAGTAGAGATACGAGCAACAGAAGAGAGGAATTCCTCTATGCATCATTTACGTGATTATAAGGGTCATATGCCACAAGCCAAGTCGATAAATCTAGGATTCTAATGAAATTTGTGTCCTAGCATAAAGATGAAATCCCATTGACATATTTAGAATCCATAAAAAACGCCTTTTTTCCCATGATTAAGAGGCACGTCTGCCATCCATAAAGCATAAATGTGATATGAGATTTAGTCTAAAATAACTAGTAATATAGTGTGCATGTAGATTTGGGACATCTCGACTGTTGGCACAAAGAGTCTCTAATTTCACTTTTCTTTAATAAGAGGGAGTGGAGAGTTTTGCGACTAATCTAGACCACCCATCCTTGACTGGTAACCTGAGCCAGTCCCCATTTTCCAACCCACACTCACACTTTTTATCTTGTTTTCTAATTACTATCACACAGTTTTACATATACAAACAATGTTCCTTAATTAATTCCAAACATGGATTCTTTTATATAGCCCTTCAAACAATTCAAACAAGGCCTAATGAAGACAATCGAATAGTTCAACAAAAATAACTTTTCGAGTTTCTCATGAGTTGCTGCTACCGATGGACTTTCTCTGTCTAACCAACAGAGCCTTTGCAAAGGATTTATTCGCTAACTATGAATTGTGCAACCTTCCCATGTCGCTAACCGCGAGGCATCCCGCTACCAACCGTGAGGCATCTTGCTAACCGCGAGGCATCCCGCTACCGGTGAGGCATCTTGCTAACCGTAAGGCATCCCACTACCCGCGAGGCATATTGCTAACCGCCAGGCATCTCGCTATCTGCGAGGCATCCTTGTAGCCATGAGGAACAAAAGAGATCCGATAATCTTAGCTTAATCTCCGCTAACTGCAAACACATCTCGTTACCCGCGAGGAACAAAAGATGTTCACAATTCTTCTCTTTAAATGATTCTTCAAACATGATCGACCAATTCTGCATATCAATTGGAATCCACTTATCAAACAATAGCAATTTAATAAGCAATAACAATTCAACAAACAGTGACAATTTATCAAATAGTTCTTTCACCTATCTATCAAAACATATGCTTGTTTCTTATGATAGAATCACGTATCTTGGAAGGTTTAAGGTAATCCCTATGCTTAGCTTCCCAGGTCAACATGCATAGCAATGCAGAATTATAAATTTGTCTTACCGGATTAGCGACATGTTCGATTACCTCCCGTGTTTGAGGTTGGATGACTTTTACTTCTTTCGCAACCAGTACCTCCGCTTGAGCAACGTTTGGAGTAGTTGATGCCTTCCTATGCAGCTTCCTTGGAGGTGGAGCTACATGAGTGTCCTTTGAGATTTGATTCACTTGCTTTAGGGCCATCGTATCGCAAAAGAGAAAGGATAAATTGAGAAAGATAACTCAAGAATTTGAGGGCAACACGGTGATGGTAGAGAAAGAAGTTGAAAATAGAGATGGTGACGAAGGAAATTTGGAATGGCGGCCTCTACACCAAAACAAACTCCATTGCGCCACAAGGGAAATGAAATGAGGGCACCACCTAGTCTTGGAAGCGTGGACTAGGACCGCTACACAAAGAGAGAGAGAGAGAGAGAGAGAGAGAGAGAGAGAGAGAGAGAGAGAGAGAGAGATCACTATGAATGAAGCATTAACCGTAGTGTGTGTACAAGGAATGGATGACTTCAAACACTCCCAACACAAATAGCATATAGATTACCAAACAATCACTCAAGGATTAGCCAAGATCACATCAAGCACTCTCACACACATATAAAACATTTCTCTTAATTAACATAAGTAAGAGGAGGAGAGGTTACTAGCATGAAACAATTTGCACTCTAGGATGTGCAAGAATAGAGTGAATGAATGAGCTTATGGGCTCATGGTGAGTGATACAAAGGCTCAATGGGGCTGAGGGAGGCTTGAAATCACACAGGGGAGGGCCTCTTTATATAGGAAAGAGAGTGATTAGGAGTGAGGTTAAGATCCAAGTGTAATTTGTACAAATGAAGCTTGATTAGGGACATTCAACCAATGAAGAAGCTCCTTCCAAGTGATTTGTTGACCAATTAGCTCCATCATCACTTGTGTTGTCTTCACTCCTTCCTCCATAGCTTGAGTCCAAGAGCTTCCTTATTTTAAAATGTAAAGAATCTACATAAAATCAATACATATCTAGTAATAATAGGAAGGGGTTGAATGAGAACTTATGAATTACAACAAGATTAAGCATGACTTGAGAGGTGATTAGAAGAGGAACTTTGATGGGTTTTTGAGCTTGAGAGAGAGGAGGAAGGAGAGGAGGGTGAGAAGACTAATGGCTGATTTTAGAGAAGGTCTCAATGTGGAAAAGGAAGGGTGTGTGTGTGTTAAGGTAGAGGGGGTGGTCTCCACCACAGTTGAAAAAACTGGCGTCCACCATTTTGGCCATATCTCCTAGACCATAGATGCAAAAATTATAAACAAAATATGGCCAGAATCTCCAGCTCATCAGCTACAACTTTGATGAAGACAACTTTTCTTGGATCGGAGTGGAAGTATTTTTTAAAAATTCAGCAAAATCATGTGTCTGGTTTCTTCCTTTACCAAGTCTTCCACTTGGGTCCCATTTGTTTGAATCATCATATGGCTCCAAAGCCATGATGATATGAGCCACTCATGACCCTTGAATCATGGGTGCATGGCTCCACAACCACATCATTTCTTTTCTTTTCACATTTACATATTTTCCCTTCCGTTTACCACTAGGTTCTCTCTCTACCTTTCACCTCCGGTGAACTAGTCAAGAAAAAATCATTTTTTAAAAAAACATTTCCAAGAGGTTGTTCTCACTCTTTCTTTTATTGTAAACCTCTAGAAGCAAGGAAAACCAACAAAATATGATAAACAAAAATTTGTGATAGGCTCGGATCAATGGCTTGAGTGTAAGATCTTGAGGGAGAGAAGGTAACTCCAATGTTCAAGTTAGAATGCAAACAAGAAGGAAAATGAGAACCTCTTTACCCTTGCACACACCACACCGTTGGAAAGAAACACCACAAAGTTGCAAAAAACACCTATGTTGAACACCTGTCAAGTCGGGCGGAAAACAACTCTAACTTAAACCATGATTAAAACTGATGAAAAAAAATACCATAAAGATGAATCACGTTTCTTGTAGACCTCTGTAGAGTATCCATATGCTTGATTCGGACACCGAACAAGAGAGTTACAAGCTTTCGAAGTTGGGGCATCTCTCAAAAGCTCCAAAAAAGCTAGTCTCCGTTAGGAAAAAGGGTGTGTAAGGAATTGGAGCTATTAAAAGGGGATTTTTTTGGCACTTATCCCAAGTCATTTTCTTTATCTTCTTAGCCGACATCATTTCCCCCTTTGGGAACCTTTTAATTGGTCCATTTTAGGCTTTTTTTGGGTGAAAAATGAGTTGTCGGCAACTTTTTGACCAAGGCAAGTGGGGAAAGGGGATATCCAGTGGACAAAAAAGGTATCCACGTGCTTAGGAAGCTGGTGTAGACTGAAAATGGCACCCCCTCTCTCCGCCAACACGCATGAGCCCTCACAAGAAAGGCAAGGAAGCTCCATTAGCTCCTTTCATACACCCTTTGGGGGTACCCACTCCCCCGCTTATACCGTCCAGTTTCCACTTTCTCCCCCCCATGTGGGATTACTCCATTGCCAGTTGGCACCATCCTCCTACCTCTGTACTTAAGCCAATCAATTTTTTGTTTTGCCCCCCACATCGAGCAATCTTGGCTGAGGCATGGCGGGTGACTCCAAGCACCGAATGCGATGTTGTAAAGCCCGGTTCGGAGCTTATCACTTCGGTTATTTCCAAAAATCCTTGGCCACAACTTTTCTAATTGAATCCATCAATCAGCCAGCTTGCCTTTCTTTGCATGTATCCGCATCCACTTTCGAAGTAAGGAACCTCCCACTTCCAATGCATGTAACTTATGATGTATGAGTCTGATTCACCGCCTATCAAGCATGATTGAGAGTACTCATTGAAAACCACCTTTTAAGAGTTCAACCAACCCAAAACTCTTGCAAATGACTAAGCAGAACCAAGACGTTATACATAATTTTTAGAAGAGCACTCTGAAAACTAAAAGCATTATGTACATCTATGTACTCGAGGCTAGCGAGCAAGCTTTTTGGCATGACTTAGTGAATGCATGGTTATCCAAAAAATGACTGACATAGCTTGCCAACCCCCCTTTCCTGCTTAGTCATTCATGACAAGCAGAGGTCCCTAGGGTGAATAACTATTGAATTTCATCCCCAAAAACGTCATCCACATTTTCAGATTTCTCCACATAGTCTCCTTCCATTGACAGCATTTCTTCAGTCACAATTGTCATCAAACGTGCCAAATACTTCTTCAATTTTCAACCATTAACACGATACTTATGATGTGCACCATTTAAGTCTGCCAACAAATATGTGGCATTTTCAAACTTGTTTACAATACTAAAAGGACCATCCCATTTGATTTGAAACTTCTTATGAAAGGTATTGTCCAATTTACTATTGTATCGCAACACTAAATCACCCTTCTCAAATTTTTATCTTCCACGCACTCATTGGATTTTAGCTGAGCCTTCCTTGACACTTCTTCACATTAGCTCAAAGCTAAAACTCTATCCGACTGCAAACATTGAAATCTAGTAACCTTTTATGCCATGCATTTGTTTGCTCCTCATCTTCCGATGACAACAACTTAAGAGCAGGAATTTCCACTTCAATTGGCAATAAAGCTTACTTGCCATAAACCAAGTGGTAAGGGGACAATTCTATGCTCTTTTTAATAGCAATTCTATAGGCCCATAACGCACAAGGCAACTCTGAATCCCAAGTCTTCCCGTGTGTCTGCATCATCTTTGTCAAGATTTTTACCAACTTTGCATTGAATCTTTCATTAAGACCATTGCATTGGGGATAATAGGGAGAACCATACTGATGCTGTATATGGAGATTTTTTGCATAAGAAATCAAATAGTTCTCCTCTAAATCCTCGTCCTCTATCTGAAAGTAGCTCTAGTAGCACACCAAATATAAACAAATTTCCCCATCTCTTTACTGGTAATCTATTTGATAGCCTTGGCTTCTGCCCATCGTGACAAATAATCCACTGGTGTCAAGATGTAAGCATTTCTTTCGCTACTCATGGGGTAAGGGTCCAATGGCATCAAGGTCCAATTTTTCAAACACACCAAAAGCTAGAATTGTCTTTTGAAATTCAAGTTTCAAAATTCTATTTCCCATCCTCTAACAAGGCAAACATCACTTTCACCAATGATTAATGTCGCATTGAATACTCGGCCATATATAACCTTCTTGCAAGATCTTATGCAACATGGTCTTGATACAAAAATGCCCTCCACAAGAACCCTCATGATTTTCTTCCAAAATTTTATAAATTTCTTCTTTCCAAGGCACACAACACAAAACCAAATCACCTCCTTTCATGTAAGGCACATCATCAAGCATTTTGTATTTTTTTGGCTTTTCTTATGAATGCATACTTTTTAGAAGACGGTGAACCTCCAGGTCGGATACCTGTCAATAGAAAATTTGCGTCCTTTGATAAGATCTCCCACCCATGATATAAAGGGGCATTTGCCTTCACCACAAACACACAAGGGATCATTTCTTGGGCAGCATCATGAGCTTATTCATTTTGAGACCTCTCAACATGCTGCAAACTTCATGCTTCGAGATTTTTGAGCAACACTTTCACTTTGAAGCATAAATATTTCAATTTAGGGTTCTTATTCTTCCATACTCCCAACACTTGCTTCACAACCAACAAAGCATCTCCTTTAATCTGAAAGAGTTTAATTCCCAATTGTAAGAAAATATTCAAACCACCTTCAAGAGCCATGTATTCTGCTTCATTGTTACTCTTCGCATCAAGTTTCAGCACTTGCTTCCTCATAATCTTTCCTTGTGCACCATAAAGCAGCATCATGACTTATTCGATAAGAAGCATCAATAACAGTGAAGCATTAGGGATGGCAAGAGTCTCGTCTTCCCTCTTTCACACCATCTCTTCTTTAACCAAATCCGTAGTATCCTTATAAGTAAGAAGATCTACCAGGGTAGCTCGAGTACTTTCCTCCACCAAAAAGGTGAAATGAAACTCTTGAAGCTCAATAACCCATTTCATCACTATTTTTGATATATTTGAAATATTGAACAGCCGGGGAAGCAATGAAAAGCTAGTGAGAAAAGTGAATGACTTTTGCACCAAGTAATGTTTGAATCGTCTGCAAGCATAAACCATACTGGTCATGACCAATTCATTTTCAAAAAAGTATCTTTCATGAGGAGTCTAAACTCTGCTACCATAATGAACAAGCTTCATAGAAAGAGATTCCTTCCTCCTATAGCTCCAATAGCTCAGGGGGTTCACTATGTGTAAAACTATCATATCATGTGCCTTCAAGACATGTTTGTAAAACCCCTTATCTGTGAGTTTTGTTAAAAATATAATGTACCCTTTCCTTTTAAAATCTGTAAGTTTTTTCCAAATTTGAAAATAATTCCCTTCTGTATATATATTTATGTAACTTTCAAGAACTTTAAATACCCTTCTATTGAACTCACGTGATAGGTTACATTTTTATTAGGTGACCTCCCTGGGTCCAATAGCATCATCTCCCACTGATGGGTTGACATAAAACTCCTTTTCCCAGTCATGAGATTGCATAATAGGGAACATACTCAAAACCTCTTTAACTTTGTCAAAAACTTAAATAATAGGTTGTAAGAAGCACAACAGCCTTCTATTGTTATTATCCATGTTTTTCAACAGTTCATCCACTTCTTTTGCAGTTAGAGTGTGCAAAGTATCAAGAGGTGGGCCTTGCCCTTGATTAGAAGGGCCTTGCCCTTGTGTAGCAATGTGCTCATGCATGTGCATGTCAGTAGGACCCTTGGACTACTGTTGCATTAATTGAATCACTAATGTGGATAGTTTAGTGACATTTTCATTTAAAGCTTTAAAATTTTCATCGATGACTGGCATGCGTGTCTGAAGTGCACAAAATTCTTGAATGTCGAGCAACTCATAAGTGTCATCACCTACCATAGCGTCGCGGACACTCTCCTTGAGAGCATCTGGCCATGAGCCATCAGTGGCACGATCTGAGTTATTTTTCTCAAAATCGAACGTCATATTGATGTTTGAATCCATGGCAACACAATGCGGTGCAAGGAAGACTCAAAAAAATACATGAGATTCAAGAGCACTTGCAAAGTTCAATTAGCCTTGCTAATTTTGTCAAAGTCGATAGTATCCCGGTGGAAATCGATCAAAATGTCCGCCGTATAGGGAATTCCTTAATTCCTTGGTAACCAAATCAATTATGCGTGTAACCGTTAATTGATTTTGGAAAATAATGGTACTTTGAACTCCTGCCGAGATGCTTTGATTAAATTTTTGAGTTTCAGCCAATAATACGCAAAAACTATGTGTGTCAAAGTGTTTGCTAGCCGTGTCGATATGTCGAGCCTTGCCAAATCCGTACACAAGGGAGGGGGGGTATCCCACTGTGGGTACCGTCCCTTGTATTTGAAAAAAGGGCTTTGGCCACTAACCTCCAAGGTGTTGGGCGCCTGTGGAATGTGTAAAGAAAGAAGCTCATTAGCTAAGGCCGCTTGCAGTAGCGTGGGAGGAGCAATATGAAGCCATGGCAGTCGCTGCAGGGTGCAAGGGGCTTCGTCCCTAGGTGGAGTAATGATCCTCCTCCCGGTCCAATGCCGTAGAGCCCGAAGGCCTGTGTTTGGTGGAGGTCCCACCTCGGTGGCTTCTCCTTTCAAGGGAAGTTACCCGTGATTTTTGGCCTGTCGTCCTCCTCAAAGGAGGTGTGCTCCACGGTCCCTTGACCCCGACATTCAAAAAAGCATGCAAGTTTGTGTGGCTCCCCTCCTCAATGGCTGTGACTTTCCCAAAAAAGAACCAAGCTCTGATACCAATGTTAGACAAGGGGAACTAGAACCTAGGAGTTCACCACCCAACCACCCACTATATAGCATGGCCCCTGGCCCTAAGACTTTTTGGGTAGCTCTCTCTCTCTCTCTCTCTCTCTCTCTCTCTCTCTCTCTCTCAATAAGCACATGGAGTGCTTTTAGCCAACCAATTGCAATGGGCTCATCTTTCACATGACTTCTTATACGCTTGAGTTGCCCATATCTCCATGCTCGTCAACTAATGACAATGTACCATACTTTTACCAGATTGCTCTTCTACACCATGCTATCAAAACCATGACTTGCCAATAGATGTGCTTCTTACAATCCTCAGTTGATTCGAGAAAGATAGATTTGGTTGGTTACACAGTCTAGGGTCACTTTTGGAGGGCTACCAAGTTGCAAAGGAAAGGTGCTCTCTCTCTCTCTCTCTCTCTCTCTCTCTCTCTCTCTCTCTCTCTCCTCCCTTCCTGGATGGGTTATGCGCATTCGCATGTTTTTCTCTGACCTGCTTGAGGTTAGAGCGCCTATTCTTAAGGGTACCCAGTGGAACACTCTCTACCTGTAGAGGTTATGGGTAATTGGGCTATGCAAAAGGAGACCATCCTCTTTCAAGATTGCTATCTTTGCAACCCCTATTAGTTCTACATTGATTTTTCATTCAATATATTTTGTATACCTAGAAATGATGCCATAAGCATGCTCTACGTTATGTGTATGTGTGTGTATGTGGGGGGCGGGGGGGGGGGAGAGAGAGAGAGAGAGAGAGAGAGATAGAGGGGGGGGGGGGGGGGGGGGGGAAGAAGAAAATTGCAAGAAGAAGTCCATTATCTCTCTCTCTCTCTCTCTCTCTCCCTCACACACACACACCCCAAGTCTTGAGCTCAAGGCTTGCTCTCGAGATTTTCAATGTCCCTTTGGATTGTTCCTATCTTGTTAAAAATTATGTTCTCTCTCTCTCTCTCTCTCTATATATATATATATATCACACACACACACACATGCCTTGGGATAGATGTAAAACATGTAGAGCTTCTTTAAATATGAGCAATTGAAGTAGTCGGAGGTAGTGGCTCCCAAAAGATAAAACAACACTACTAGCCACCAAAGAATCCCAAATGCATGCAATCTAGGGTGTTGTGAATCCTTTCATCCCTAGTTAAGGTCTTTTTGTATTTGTTGTTGTAGGGAAGGGACCCATTTTGACTTCCTGCTTCAATTGATGCATCACCACCATAACCTATAGATAAATATATTTGGGCATGTTAGCCCTCACAACACTCTAACATATAGGGAAGTGTCATTGCTTTGTTGGGAGGCCAAGAGAGTGCATGGAGAAAACTATGTCCCCTAGGTTTGAATAGGAGAATGGGCTCTTTCATCTCTCTCCCTCTCTCTCTCTCTTTCAAACACACACACACACACTCTAGATGTGCAGCTAGAGCTGATTACACCTAAGCCATTAGCTCTTTACTCTCTCACTGGCAGCCCCAACACTCTGTGGCTTGAGAAAACCTATGTACACATGTTGAATTGAGAATCTATCTGCTACTTGCCAAGCTCTCCCCACCAGCGGGTGGTGCCTATCCCTTGTTTGCATCCATTTCTCAACCAAGTTACTACTATTGAATGTCGTGGCACTATCACTTGGCCTACCATACCTATGCGCGTGATCACCACCAATTACCATGGACTTGGTCTTGGCGTGGTGACCCACCTCACTATTTCTCTTTCATTGTCTACTTGCTAGTGGGAACACTATGTGTGTTGTGTGTGTGTGTGTGTGTGTGTGTGTGTGTCACACGGACGGTGATAGTGACACACACACACACACACATCACATTGGTGGATCTAGCTTGCTTATAGAAATAGCACCCACATATGCAATCAACTTTTTTCACAGACCATCGACAACCTGGTTGGATTACTAACACATGTGAATGAAATATTGATTGTAATGTGCTTATAGAAAATCTCTGTATCCTTGGCTACCAATACAACCAACAGTATTACTTCTCTGGGATGTATAGAGTAACTATAGAACCAGGATAAGCATTGGTCGATTGTCTTCACCTTTTCTAAATAAGCTTACCATCCTTGAAGAGTGTTTCATATACCAAATCAAAATGATGTAATTTTGTGTAGTTTCTCTACACCAAGATTTATATATTCGATGGTGATGTATTAATAAAAACCTTCTTTTTCATCTGCTATGATCTAGCCAAAATTTTGGTCTACATACCTCTTTCTGGTCTCCCTAGTGTGATTCTCTGGCACACCGGATCGATGTTAATATTTAAAGTCAAAAGGCCTTGATAAATTTTGTCATTTTTGAAATCACCACCACAATAATTATCATATTTAGTATGGTTATGTGTATAGGCAACCATCTAAAATGTTTTTAACATAGGAAAAAAAGATAAAATTAAAAGGATATGATTGTTCCATGAACATGCTTATCATGGCTCATGTATTCAAAATAGAACCTGACCTCATCCAAAGTTGGTTGTGGTTAGATGGGGGCACGCCCATAACTTTAAATGCATTGAATTGATTCTATAGCTGAGTTGGGATGTGTTATTAATAGCAACATGCATTTTTGTATGGCACTTTGATCATTATTCAATGTAGCTACTGCTTGCATGGAGTTGCATCATCGAGTTTGCATGCTTCTCGGGGGGGCTCACTATGTGTAAAACTACCATATCACGTGCGCTCAAGACATGTTTGTAAAACCCCTTATTTGTGAATTTTGTTAAGAATATAATGTACCCTTTTCTTTTAAAATCTGTAAGTTTTTTTCAAATTTGAAAAAATAATGCCCTTCTGGATATATATTTCTATAAGTTTCAAGAGCTTTAAATACCCTTCTGTTGAACTCACGTGATAGGTTACATTTTTATAGGTGACCTCCCCGGGGCTTGCTTGCCATATCAAAAAGCGTTTCTTGCTAAATGCTTGCACCGCTTGTCATATTTATTTTTAATGGTGTTTAGTATAATTTAATTATATAGTTTGTATATCAAAGGATATTTTCATTATAAACATACATACAGCATACTCTCTTCCTGGTCACGAGTGATCTTACGTAATTAAATTATACTTATAATTTTAATTTGGTGTATTACTAATGATAAAATCGTCCTAGCAGGTAGGATGGATCTTCTTCTTAACCAAGCTTAGTTATGGAAGTAGACGAGGGATACCAGTTTCACCTATAACCACACAGTGTATTCTCTTTTTCTTCAAAGCATCCGGGTTCCATAAAAGAATTTTAGATTTTGAATTTGAACCCTTCTCTAGTGGTTCTCTATCTGTTCTTAGCATTGCTTTTGTAAGTGATTGAATTTCTCTCCTTGCTTCATCTAGAAAGAATACATCTAGCCTTCTTCCTCTGTTTGAGGATTTTTACTTTTAACATTCCTTTTCATCATACTCAAGATAGTGCTGATTTAGACTTCTACTTTGCCTTTTTTTCTACTATCATGAACAAACTATATTTTATTAATAGCATCCCGATATGGCCATTGGAAATAAAACAAGCTGAAAATGTGATTAAACTACTACAATATTTTTATCTTTTTTATCCACAAGAGCAAGAAGTGCTTTTAGCTCTTTTGGTAATCCTTCATCATCCAAACCAAAGAAATCTATATCACATATCTTTTCTGGAATTGTTCCTTTTATTCCCCCAGACAAGTAAAGTTGGATTGTATTCAACTCAACAACCAGCTCTTTGGAATTTTGTACTTATCAACCATTGTGCACCTTTTATGATCTGTTCTTTGGCCCTACTATATGCAATATCCCAGTGGAAGTTGTGGAACAATGTAGAACCCAAGCCAGGCATCTTTTGTATACTAATCTTTACAAGCCAATCATCTTTTGTCTACTAATATTACTTTCGAGCTTCAACAAATTTCTTTGGGAGTTGTGGATTCAAAAAACTCTTTAACTCCTCTCTATTACCAAGAATAAAAAGATTTTCCCCAGTTAATTGGGTGAGATACACAAAGAAGTTTCTCAAAAAATTAACAAAATACATACGGCCTTTTATCAAATGCATATGCAAGAAAGAAGACCCTAGTTTAGCATGTTATGCATCTATATTATGAGTGGACCATTTATTGTGGTATGTTTTTCCAAATTTGACTAAGTTCTTTCCCTTCAGCTCTAGACTGACACAAGTGTATGCCTTTATAGCATGGGCAACATCTTTACCTCTTGAGATATGACACACTATTATTGTTTATTATCATTTTCATCAATATATGTTGAAGATTGCTCTTGGGCAATTTTGTATTTCCCAAGTAATTCTCTATTACCTTGACTTTCCAACACACTGATTGCTAACACCATTGAAAATATCCTTAGGCCTATGGAAGGCAAAAAACCCATGAAGTGTTATCATATACATGTGGTAGTGATGTGTGTGAGCACCGTAGGACCGCCAAGGCATTTTTTCCCTCTTTAGGAGGTTTTCCCTCCGTGCATTGTATATATGTCCATCACTCTAGGGCTATCTATCTTTCCATTGCACACTAAGTAAAACACTCTCTGTTGTGTACCTTGAGCATCCTTCACCTTCTCCAAGATATGTGTTTTTCTTGCAACCCTAATTCCAACAATTGGTATTAGAGCAGGTTGCATCCTCTTGGGCTTAGTTGCCAGCAGCTCCAACACATGCCTGTTCACTATCTCCGACTTAAGTGAGCTTTGGAAATCATTTGGAGGTCGAGAAAATCTTTGGATAATCTCTAGGAGCTTAGTCTGCTCAAATTTCTAATCCGGGCTCATTTTGACCTCCATTTCCACTACAGTGAGGCCTGCACAGGCAATTTCATCATTTTGTGTAGAATTTTTGTCGACACTAATTATTATATAATGAGTCGCATATAGTCTAGTGCAGGTTGTGATATAAAGAACGTGCTGGTCTCACTCAGTTTCTCCTCATTTCGGCCAGTTTTCACATCAGTTGCATGCATTTTCCATGGCTCACAACAACGCGGATGTGTTCAAGATGTTTGTTGCCGAGGATAGATTGGATGGGGACAATTACCCCATGTGGGCTTACATGATGCAACATGTTCTTGTGTCAAAGGGCATCTAGAATATTATACAGGTCACTGAGTCCATTACATCCTAGCGAGCTTATTCTATCGTAGGCGATGTTGAGGATGTGGCACGTCTTGCTGCTAGGATTTCTGCTATAGACTTGTTTTGCCTACGATAGAATAAGCTCCCTGGGACGTAATGGATGTGCAGGCTCATGTGTTGATTGTGCTGTCTATGAAATGCACCATTACTCCTCACATTCATTCAACAAAATCAACAACACAGTCTTGGAATATTTTTCCTGATCTCTATGCAAGCCGCAATGAGGTAAAAATTGCATTGTTGCGTAAACAGCTGGAGTCGAAGATTATATGGAAACTTTCCTTGTTGGTGTCAAGGATATCAATGAGCACATTATTTCTTCAAGTGAAGTCATTTCAAACAACTCCCTTGTGCATACTGTTCTTGATGCCTTACCAATTTCTTACCAGACTTTTGCTAGTACTTGGAGACTTATGACCCAAGGAAATCCTGAAGTTGTCAAGTTTGATGCATTGTGCACATTTCTATTGCAAGAGTCACTTTCCAAAAAAAATAGGAGTAGACAGTGTGCAGCTGAACATGCTTTTATTGCTTCTCAAGGAAAGGGTGGTAGCAACAATGCAGCCACTTGTTATAATTCTTCTACGAGTGGAAAATCACCTATTCCTAGTGCTTCTGTTGGCAGCAATTTGTCTAGAAATTCTAGTGATAAGGAAAAAAAGAAGACGCGTTGCCATTATTATAAAGCTAATGATCACTTGACCAAGTAGGGTCCCAAGTTGAAGGTCAAAGAGGCTAAGAAGAAAGTAGGTGGTTCCACTACAAATATTGGTTTCACTACAAATGCAACCATTGTGGATTCTTCTTTGAAAGGAGAATGTGATGCTGATATTGATGTAGAATGGGCTTTTAGTGTAGAGTGCACTTACAATCCTATTTTCCATGATGCATGCATGTTAGTTGCTATAGATTCACATGTGTTGTATTTAGACAGTGGTGCTACAAAGAACATTGCCTCAAATCGTGGAACTGTTCACCTCTCTCAAGTCTGTCACCTCTCTCAAGTCTGTCCCTCATGGGAATTCTGTCACTTGTGCCAAAAATGCCTCTTATCCGGTTTAAGGAGTTGAAAATATTGTTCTTACTGCTGCCACTTGTTGATACACTTTATGTACGTGGGATCAAGAAGAATCTTTTGTTTGTATTTGCACTTGCTAGACTTGGACTTGTAATCAAATTTGTGGATGACAGATGTACAGTTCATGATCTCAGTTTTGGTGATGAAATTGTTGCATTTAGCCTTTTGTACCATGGGCTTTATAAGCTCACTTTTTATGACAAGTATGCATTTGACCATTTTCAAGAAAAACTTACGAAGAGGTGAGCTTGTAAGAGAACTCCACTTTGCAGGCTTCAAACGGCACCAAAAAGCCTCTAATTTGATTAAAATTTGAACTTTATGGGGGGGTCTTCAATTTTGGAAACTACCCTTGCATTGGCCCATCTTGCATTCAAATTTGGCATCTTTTGGAGGAGGTAGCCACCTTGCTTCCATCTGCTCTTTTTGCTCTCTTGCACTTGGGGGGGGGGGGGGGGGGGGGGGGGGGGGGGGGGGGCGCATTAGCGATGTCGCTATTGCCCCCCATGCATTTTTATCTTTTTATATTTTCCTCATTTTTTACCCCTTCTCAGAGCTTAGCTTGCACTGCCTCTTTGGTCTATCTTTGACCCTCTTATTGTTCAATTCCCTCCAACCTTCTCTCTCTCTATTTTTCTCTACTCCTTCCTCTTGGTCATGGCCTCCGTTTTCCCTTGCCTTTGCCTCTGCTCACCCATCAAACTGCGCTTGCTTAAACACATGGCGGGCCCCCTGTTTGCACTTGCCTTTACTCACCCTTGCTTGACTGGCTTTGAAACTGCTCTCCATGGGACTCCCCCTTAATATTGGGTTTTGCTTGGTCGGCCTTTGCTTGCCTTGGCTTCATGTGGGCCCACCCTTTTGCACTTGTTGCAGTTCGCACGCAGCTGCTCCGGCCCTCATCACTATGCAAGACTTCCACACGTGGGCGCGCGCCACCGGCACCGCCGCTCGCCACCAACACCAGCACCCTGCGCCGCCAGGCACTATCTCATGCAGCACCCAATCAGATCCACCGCTATCATAGCTCACAGCAAGGGAGGGCTCCCTTTCTCACCTTCATGTTCTCCAAGGGGCTCCCGTCACAGGCTACATAGCCCGACAACCTGTGAATTTCCAGTGCATGTGGGATTAACCCGCACCACATGGCAGCACACGGGGCACCTTCTCTTAGAATGGACTCCAAGGCCTTGTAAAAGAAATCTTCCACTCTCATTGTTTGGGTCCCACTCCACAAGCCTGTCATATTCTACTCAGAGGCCAGCTCCTTGAGCCGCAAAACCCGGCGGACAGACCCTGGTTTTGAATTTGAACTCTCATGTGCTCACTGCGATTCGAGGCTCCAAAAAAGGTTAAAAACACCTGCCAACTCCTTCTTGGACATTAGCTCCCGACTTCATCTTGTTGTATCCTGTTGACCGAGTATCCGATTGATGTGCCGTTGATTTGTGCTAGCTCCACATGATGCACACTATCACCCAGAACCTTGGTGAGGCCAAAAAGATGATAGATGGTGCATCCTCAAATGCGATAGACTTGGTCCACAACTGGCTCCCTGAAAAACTTCTGATGGCCATAACTTCCTATGCAAAGCTCCGATTGACAATCCGAGTAAATAGACACACTCTATAATTCAAATTCTATGCATCTACCTACTAACACCTGTTTGGGCCACCTGTCCCCAGCTGTCCTGTCTATCGGGGATCTGCTAAACATTCTAAGTTTAAACTGTAATATCTTGAGCATTGGGGCTTTGTTTGACGAGCCGTTTGGACGGGCTTCTAGAGCACATCAAACATTACAGTCTAGGACAACGATAGAGCACTTTGGACACTTTGATCTACCATTCCAATTGAGCCAACTTGGAACTATTTTAGCCTTAAAAAATTTCTTGGGTATGTATTCCCGCTTCCCTTTGGCTGCCAAGGACCTTGGTACCTACCCTAGCCTTCTGCACTGCACCTGCCTGCTGCCTCTACCTGGCATATACCATTTCCTAGCTTAGACCAACTTTGGCTGCACCACCATCCTGAGAACTCTGAATGTCCATCAAGGCATTTAAGCCCTTTCTACCTGCGTACTCGCGCTCGTACGGTGTGGGGTCATGTCCTGTCATCGACCACTATTCAAAACATACAAGAATCCATTATGTTAGAATTTAAAAGTACAAATAGACGTAACTACCAAACCTAAAGAGCAATGCAAAAATAATTACAAAATTGACCTCAAATGATGCCCACCAGCCGCTCCCCAAGTGGTGCAAGCTCCGTGCCTCTACTCGCGCTTTGGCTCCCTCCTTTTGTTGCTTCCACTTGTCAAGATTTTTGCATGCTGCTTGCTTCGCATTGTTCCAATCTTCTTTGGCTAGCCAATCTGGTCTATTCCACCCATGCTTTATTTCTTTTTTCACTTTATAACGCTTGCGCTTGCAATATTCGTGCATTCAAACCTTCATCAGGTCTTCATTAAAGTGCTCATCCCGTGTTGACAAGGGGAACTCGTCATGTAGCATGCTGATGAATCTCTCTTTTAATTCAATTGGTACTTCACTCCACGTGTTTATTATGTAGTGTCTAAACACCTGAGAGCAAAGACCGTACATGCACAAGATCACCTTCTTGCTATCATCATCCAAGATGATACTGCCACTGAAGTCAACGGAGTACGGGCAAGCCCTCTCATTTGTGACGCATGAACGTGGGTGTCCTGATAGGGGTCTCTAGTGGTGTGTCGATGGGGGTACAGATGTCACGTGTCTCCAGTGGAGTTTGGGCCCCGAAGCGAGGAGTGTTGACTGGGGTGACTCTGGAAGGAGTAGCTAGTGGTGTGTAGCTAGGAACGATCGATAGCCATTCAAAACTTGGCGTAGATGGTGATGCCGTGGCTGGTGTGGGGGCGGGAAAAGAAGGGGAAGGTAAGGATCCTCGTCCAACACGAGGCAGTGTGTCGAGGCATCAGCGACATCATCCCCACAACAACCACCACCGCTGCCACTACTAGAGCATCGGTGCCTAGATGAGTGTGAATTTCCTCTCATCGTCACCAAAGCTTTAGAGTATACTGAACGCTCCGAAATAGAGGAAGATGCTGAAGGAGTAGAACAATGTTACCGTGCTCTAGAGCGATGACGCTCCTCGTGACACCTCCATTGCTGGGGTGACAAAGAAGAAAGAAACTCACCATCATCTATATCTGCATTAAGCACACAAAAATTTAATCTTAATATTGAATGAATGGAGAAGAAAACATGGACAAGTAGAGAGAGAGAGAGAGAGAGAGAGAGAGGAATCATAAAGGGGGAGGGATTCCTGTGTAGAGAGATTCCATTGAAGTTCTTGTGAACTTGTAAAAGCACTGCTCTCTGGGTGCGATGGAGACTGAAGCTGCAATCGCGAAGGAGGTGATCCGTCTCTGCTCATAGATGCTACTCGCGCCACCACTAGATCTAGTTGAGCGGTTGAAAGAGATGCTAAGAAGTAGTATTAGTGCTTCTTAGCGTCTCTTCCATTTGATCAAGTAGATCTAGTGGAGGGACGAGCAGCATCTATGAGCAGAGACAGGTCACCTCCTTTGCAATTGCAACCTCAGTCTCCATCGCACTCGAAGCATAGTGCTCGTCATCCCTACTTGTGAGAACATACCTAGAGCATATGTACCTACAGTGGACGCAATGACAATTAAATACAACGACACAATGATGCATATAGACAGGAATGGACAAAAAGCCACGTGAATACGATATATATTATAAAACGGAGCAAAATTGTTTAAATACAGTGTCTATCATAAGGCTTTGAGAGGTCTCTCTCTCATGCTCGCATAGCTCAGCATAACTTCCTATATTTATATAGAGATCTCCATCTAGACAGATGTCCTTCGTTTCATTTTGTAGATCCTTTGCATGCACCCCATAGAGAGTAGTAGCTTAATGCTCGTCTGGCACCACCTCAGCGGCTTCTGATTGGGCATCTTCTATGATCTCCTCCATTGATTCCAATGTGATTGGCACATGGTAGCCCTTGTACGTCCATGCACTATGAGGGGCTACCTCTATGATGCCATAGCCACATAGCTTACATGAGAGCTCCAAGCACATAATTTCTAAACTTGGATGTTAACTATTTGCATACTTACTTGTTCACAATGATCGGGTAGTACGAAGTTTCTCTTAGGTTGGTCCATTTCTTAGTTGAATCCACCTCACCGAAACCAAACTCTCCTCTATGCACAGTAGTGTTGCGACCCTCCATGATTTTCTTGAACCATTGTATGTCAAACAAGTTGAAAACAATTCCTCTATAGTCAATCCTCAAAATCTCTTGTAGTTTTCCAAAGTAAGTGAATTCCACCACCATAGGATATGCATCAGAGGACCGTCGTCGACTAGACTGTTCATATTTTTCCATGATTCCACAATCTTGAGTAAAAATCTTTTTGTCGATCCATTCCACCCTAAAATGTCGACCTTTACGCCATGCTGTTGTGCATAACTTATACTACAACCAACAAAGATTATGAGTGGCCGTTCAAACATCTAGAAAGTCACTAGTCATACATTGCAAGCTTACCTTGGTCGTGCAACACCGAGAGTACTCCCAATCCTCCTCGGTCACTTCTTCACCGCATTGTTGTGTGCTTTTCAATTGGTTGTGCAAACATCTTAAGCTCATGAACGTTGGTATGCTCTCCACACGCGCTGAATAATGCATCGGTGGTCGTCTTCCCCGTCTCTATTCGATCCATGCCCTTTGTTGCTCTTGCTTTGCATCCTCGTATTGTGAAATCCACTTTTTCATCACTCGATTGTGAAGCATGCAAAATTGATTGATTTTAGCCTCTAGATCTTGCATCATTTCTTCTGAACGCAGAGATTGCACATGAAAATCCTAGATATGCGCTCATCATCTATAGTTCGCCATAGCGTTGGAGAGGGGGAATGGGGAGCACGCCCAGCGCGCTAACACGGCTGCCTCCTATAGCCCAGGGCACACACTACACCCCAATCCACTAAAAAACCAACTTCGAGCGACGCACCGTCGGTCAACAGACTCAAAACAGCATCGCTTCAACACGCGCGCACCCGCGCGGAGCACCACATGACAACGCACACACCAATGCAGCGGTTCTGTGCTCTCCCACACACAAAAATCACCGATCTCTCTCTCTCTCTCTCCCTTGTGCATACTGTTCTTGATTGCCTTCAAATTTCTTACAGACTTTTGCTAGTACTTGGAGACTTATGACCAAGGAAATCCTGAAGTTGTCAAGTTTGATGCATTGTGCAACATTTCTATTGCAAGAGTCACTTTCAAAAAAAATAGGAGTAGACAGTGTGCAGCTGAACATGCTTTTATTGCTTCTCAAGGAAAGGGTGGTAGCAACAATGCAGCCACTTGTTATAATTCTTCTACGAGTGGAAAATAACCTATTCCTAGTTTTCTATTGGCAGCAATTTGTCTAGAAATTCTAGTGATAAGGAAAAAAAGAAGACGCGTTGCCATTATTATAAAGCTAATGATCACTTGATCAAGTAGGGTCCCAAGTTGAAGTTCAAAGAGGCTAAGAAGAAAGTAGGTGGTTCCACTACAAATATTGGTTTCACTACAAATGCAACCATTGTGGATTCTTCTTTGAAAGGAGAATGTGATGCTGATATTGATGTAGAATGGGATTTTAGTGTAGAGTGCACTTACAATCCTATTTTCCATGATGCATGCATGTCAGTTGCTATAGATTCACATGTGTTGTATTTTGACAGTGGTGCTACAAAGAACATTACCTCAAATCGTGGAATTGTTCACCTCTCTTAAGTCTGTCCCTCATGGGAAATTCTGTCACTTGTGCCAAAAATGCCTCTTATCCGGTTTAAGGAGTTGAAAATATTGTTCTTACTGCTGCCACTTGTTGATACACTTTATGTACGTGGGATAGAAGAATCTTTTGTTTGTATTTGCACTTGCTAGACTTGGACTTGTAATCAAATTTGTGGATGACAGATGTACAGTTCATGATCTCAGTTTTGGTGATGAAATTGTTGCATTTAGCCTTTTGTACCATGGGCTTTATAAGCTCACTTTTTATGACAAGTATGCATTTGACCATTTTCAAGAAAAACTTACGAAGAGGTGAGCTTGTAAGAGACTCCACTTTGCAGGCTTCAAACGGCACCAAAAAGCCTCTAATTTGATTAAAATTTGAACTTTATGGGGGGGTCTTCAATTTTGGAAACTACCCTTGCATTGGCCCATCTTGCATTCAAATTTGGCATCTTTTGGAGGAGGTAGCCACCTTGCTTCCATCTGCTCTTTTTGCTCTCTTGCACTTGGGGGGGGGGGGGGGGGGGGGGGGGGGGGGGCATTAGGGATGTCGCTATTGCCCCCCATGCATTTTTATCTTTTTATTTTTTCCTCATTTTTTACCCCTTCTCGGAGCTTAGCTTGCACTGCCTCTTTGGTCTATCTTTGACCCTCTTATTGTTCAATTCCCTCCAACCTTCTCTCTCTCTATTTTTCTTTACTCCTTCCTCTTGGCCATGGCCTCCATTTCCCTTGCCTTTGCCTCTGCTCACCCATCAAACTGCGCTCGCGTAAACACATGGCGGGCCCCTGTTTGCACTTGCCTTTACTCACCCTTGCTTGCCTGGCTTTGAAATGCTCTCCATGGGACTCCCCCTTAATATTGGGTTTTGCTTGGTCGGCCTTTGCTTGTCTTGGCTTCATGTGGGCCCACCCTTTTGCACTTGTTGCAGTTCGCACGCAGCTGCTCCGGCCCTCATCACTATGCAAGACTTCCACACATGGGCGCGCGCCACCGGCACCGCCGCTCGCCACCAACACAGCACCCTGCGCCGCCAGGCACTATCTCATGCAGCACCAATCAGATCCACCGCTATCATAGCTCGCAGCAAGGGAGGGCTACCTTTCTCACCTTCATGTTCTCCAAGGGGCTCCCGGCACAGGCTACATAGCCGACAACCTGTGAATTTCCGGTGCATGTGGATTAACCCGCACCACATGGCAGCACACGGGGCACCTTCTCTTAGAATGGACTCCAAGGCCTTGTAAAAGAAATCTTCCACTCTCATTGTTTGGGTCCCACTCCACAAGCCTGTCATATTCTACTCAGAGGCCAGCTCCTTGAGCCGCAAAACCCGGCGGACAGACCTGGTTTTGAATTTGAACTCTCATGTGCTCACTGCGATTCGAGGCTGCAAAAAAGGGTTAAAAACACCTGCCAACTCCTTCTTGGACATTAGCTCCCGACTTCATCTTGTTGTATCCTGTTGACCGAGTATCCGATTGATGTGCCGTCGATTTGTGCTAGCTCCACATGATGCACACTATCACCCAGACCTTGGTGAGGCCAAAAAGATGATAGATGGTGCATCCTCAAATGCGATAGACTTGGTCCACAACTGGCTCCCTGAAAAACTTCTGATGGCCATAACTTCCTATGCAAAGCTCCGATTGACAATCCGAGAAAATAGACACACTCTATAATTCAAATTCTATGCATCTACCTACTAACACGTGTTTGGGCCACCTGTCCCCAGCTGTCCTGTCTATCGGGGATCTGTTAAACATTCTAAGTTTAAACTGTAATATCTTGAGCATTGGGGCTTTGTTTGACGAGCCGTTTGGATGGGCTTCTAGAGCACATCAAACATTACAGTCTAGGACAACGATAGAGCACTTTGGACACCTTGATCTACCATTCCAATTGAGCCAACTTGGAACTATTTTAGCCTTAAAAAATTTCTTGGGTATGTATTCCCGCTTCCCTTTGGCTGCCAAGGACCTTGGTACCTACCCTAGCCTTCTGCACTGCACCTGCCTGCTGCCTCTACCTGGCATATACCATTTCCTAGCTTAGACCAACTTTGGCTGCACCACCATCCTGAGAACTCTGAATGTCCATCAAAGCGTTTAAGCCCTTTCTACCTGCGTACTCGCGCTGTACGGTGTGGGGTCATGTCCTGTCATCGACCACTATTCAAAACATACAAGAATCCATTATGTTAGGTTGTGCTCTCTCTTCACATGCTTGAACTAGATTTCTCTAAAGAACTTCAACAACTTTTTGATGGCAAAGAGCCAATGTTTTAAGGAATCAGGTTTTACTTGCCATTGGCTTAGCAGGTGCTTGATGACCAATAATGCATCGCCTTTGACCACCAACCTGGAAATGCCGAACTCGACGCATTGTTTCAAACCTAGATGGAGGGCAAGATATTCTTCTTCATTGTTGGTATGGACATCCTCTAAATCATAGGCTTTTGAGAAGATTACCTCGCCGCGTGGATCGTGTATCACCACACCTCCACCATATTTCTTTATCACCCTCCTATATGCACCATCAAACCACATGGTAAAGGCTCCAATCAGGTCGGGCTCCTCTTTGGCTTCATCGCATACTACTCTTAGATAAATTGGCAAATCCACTGCTTTGCTGACCAAAATGTTCACCAAATGGACTGACTTGTGTGGTCAATTTTGAACTCAAACTTGAATTCCTGCAACTCTATCACCCACTTCATGATCCGCTTCCCTAGCTTGAAGTGTAGTACTATTTCCGGCAATAGATTATTAGCCGTCAACACATAAAACTTACGCACAATGAGGTGCACTTTGAACTTTCTACAAGCAAAAACCAATTCCGGCATGACCCACTGCTCCGCTTCAGTGTAAGCCGCCTCTCCAGGACTTATTACCCTACTTTCAAAGTAGATAGGCTTATAGCTCCTTCCTACCTTCTGCAGTAAAACCGCCCCAATAGCCACGGTACCTACCGTCAATGACACATAGAAATCATCCTCTTGGCTTGGAGGCACACAGCTGGTAGCAGCTGACACAAAATTTCTTTCACCTTGTCAAAAGATTCTTGAGCATCTTCATCCATTCAAAACCATGCACCTGTTGGACCCTCTTTTGAGAGGGTACACATACATGACAGCATCCAAAAAAAAACGCGACAAGTACTTTAGCTTCTATACAAAGGATGCCAAGCCTTGCGCACTAGAGGAGGCTCCATCAAGACTAGTGCCTTGATTCTTTTCCGGATCAGCCCTCAATTCCATTATGTGACACCACATGACCTAGAAATTGTGCTCGAGGTTGTACTAGCTTGCACTTCTTAGGGTTTAATTGACTTCCTTCTTCGTCCAGTCTTTGAAAACATAGCCGAAGCTTTGACAAATGATCCGCCCTTGAGCTATAACCCCAATGTCATCCATGAAAACTCTAATGAACCTGCCCAAGTAGGGACCAAACACCCTATTCATCCAGTCTTGGAAGGTGGCGTAGGCATTCACTAAACCAAACGGCATCCTGTGATAGGCAAAGCATCCCCATGGAGAGATAAATGTCGTCTTCAACTAGGTCTTCAAGTGCAATTCCTATCTGAAAGTACCCTGAAAATCCATCCATAAAAGAGTACCTCTCATGACCGGCCACATGATTTAAGATTTCATCTTGGAACGGCAGCGGGTAGTGGTTTCTCTTGGTTGCCACATTCAATGGCTTGTAATCGACGCACACACGCCATTTTCCGTTCTTCTTAGGGGTGATAACCACTCGAGAAACCCACTCCGACTCCTTCATGGGGTATATGATACCTTCATCTAACAACTGGTTAATCTCCTACCAAAGAGCCTCCTTCTGAATCTCCCCTAACCTCCTTAGCTTCTGTGCCTTTGGTTTGCACCCTTCTTTAAGAACTATCTTGCACTCTACACCCTTCGCTCCTCGTAGATCATCGTACTTCGTCACAAATAAATTCGGAAAAGAGGCACACAGATCTACATAGCCTTCTCTCTCTTCCTGGGTCAAATCTTTTCTTAGCATAGCAGTTACCTCCTCCACACCTATGCCATGAACCTGTGGCTGCACCACCCTTTTGCATTGGAGCCTTCAATAGTGACCCAAACAAGTCGGCATCTATCTTTAGCATATCATCCTCACTTTCCTCTTCCTCACTATCTGTGTAGCCCTCATCATAGCCTATCTCGGTCTCGTATTCATGGCTTGTTGTATCACCTTCATCTTTTTCTGCCACAGGGTGAAAATGGATCTCTTTGGTCTTTAAATCAAGCACCACGTGTCTCCCTCTCTCCTTGTCAAGCAAGGTGAACACCCTGCTCCCCCAATCCTGCTTAGCCCCTATTGCAAGTAGCCATGGCCTACCCAAGATGATTGGATAAGCATTATCACCTGCTTTCATCACAAAGAAATCAGCTAGGCACTCAATGCCTATCACTTTCACTCTTACGTCTTGAGCCATCCCAAACACCTCGCTTTGGTATGGTTAGCCATCTTCATGCGTACATTTGATTTAGCTACTGCTGTGACACCTATTTCCTTCATAGCAGCCTCCGTCATGACGCAAACCTGTGCTCCACTGCCCAGATAGGCCTGAACCTGCATCCTCTTTTCAATGACCGCATCCACTAGAGGAAGGACATTCGTCGGCCTACCCACCCTCAATGCCATGTTCTGTATTGCATGCACATTTCCCTTAGCCTTTGGTAGCCTCGTGGCTGACACTTGTACACCACTGTCTTCGTAGCTTGGGATTTAAAGCCAATAGCTAACCAAAGGTGATTTTAGCCTTTTGATTTTGAACATCGCTTACCAAGTCATATTCCGGTAGCGCGCCCTAGCTGAAAGTCTTCTTGCTTGATTTTGCGATGCCTCCTCTTCTTGCTAGTTTTCGGCTGCTCCTTGACTTCAAACACTTTCTCTTTACCTTTACGGGCCCTCGTCTCCGGCTCGGTTTCTGTCTCTCTTTCCATCCTTGCTCTTTTGTTGGCCAAAACTTCAACATCCTGCTTATGCACTCCGATGATATTCACCCTCGGGACTTCACCACCATCGTGAGGAGATGGCTGCACCTGATTCTTGACTACCTGCTCCCTCAGGCCATTAAGCTGTGCTTGGCCTCTACCTCTGCTAGACAGTGGATAAATACCACCTCTTTCTCTTAGAGGATGAGTGCAATCCGGTGCACAGTGTCCTTCTTTACCGCTATTGTAACACCGGCCAGGTAGTGGCCTTTCCCTGTCCCTTGCTCCTCTAGGTTGACCTCTATCCATCATGTTTAGCCGCAATTCCTGCATTTTCTCAGACAAATCTTGCACAGTTCGCACCCAATTTTCTGGCACAATGGCTACAGCTCGATTTGCAGGGTTCTCATCATGAACAACATCCCTCGGAACCTGAGGTTAGACCAATGCTTCATAACCCGACACGCCTTGTTCAATCTTCTTTTTGATTTTCCTACTTTTTGCCTTTGCGATGGCCACTACACCATTATAGTTTTCTAGGCTCTCAAAATCCACTTTCTCCCTCACTTTAGGATGCAAGAATGCCATGAATTTATCCAGTTTGAAGTAGTCGCCATTGGCCAATTGAATGGCACCCACTAACTCTGCCCAGCACACTTCAAAACGATCCAAAAACAAACTGAACTCTTTACTTACATCCTGCTTGAGCACTGAGGCAAGCTTTTCCATGCATGGGAACCTCCCCATATATCTTTAACCTTTTACCAAAATATTTTCTATTATATAATTTACTTTTGATTTTTCTTCCCTTTTTCACAAAAGTTTTAGCCTTTATTAAATAAATAAGACTTATGCTAATCAATCACTATGTAGCATAAATAAGCCAGCTTTCTTTGTTGATCTCTCTTTTGACCTTAAATATAAAATATATATATTCTAAATTACATTATATATTTTAGTATTTTCTAATATATTTTTCATGTATGTATATTATTCCACCCTACCAAATATTTTATTCACTAGTTTTCATTTTCAAACCTCAACCCCACTTTCAAATTTCAATAATACCTCCATCTAGATGATTGCCAATCTTTTCAAAACTCTAGGTCATGTTTTCATATACATGAAGGAGTTTACACTTGAAGGCAAGAGAGAAGTCCACTCAAAGGCGACCACCAAAAGACTTTTGCAGCCACAAATAATACATTATTTGGCTGAATTTTTTATGTAAAGAAGAACCCTGAATCTGAAGGATCGTTCAACATGAAATATGTAGCTCGTGATCTCAACTTTTAGCTCAAAGTTTTTTAGAATTTTTGGAGTTATGAACGCGGAGCTATGATTTTTGTAGTGGACCCAGTTTTCTCATGTAATGGTGACACACGCCATCCCTAGTTTTCTTCCTCTAGAATGGCTATGGTTCTACAAGTATTCAAGCATGATTACAAGAGACAAAGCTCTTTTAATGAGGTCTTGGCAAGTCTAGAGTGATTCTATCACTATTTTTGGAGGATCCATCCTCATCAACAACTATCCACCTTCGACAACCTCTCTTGTAAATTTCTTACCTCTCTCTTTTCTCCCTAATAATCCTATGTCTAGCCAAAGCTAGGACTATTGTAAATATCTCCTATCCTCTACATTCTACCCACATTCTCTCTTCTTCTCTCTCTATTGACTCTGGTATTTTAAATAATGAGGAGACAAGATGGGAGCCACAGTCACATGCACCCCATTTTCCTAGTCACCAGAGTGGGACACTCACCTCAATTAGAAATATTGCTAAAACCTTCCCTCCTTCCCTATATAGGGAGGCCATGAGAGCTCACTAAAAAAAACACAAAACAAAGACAGACACACACACACACCTATCCATATACACTCTTGTGCTACATGCTTGTAGCATGAACCCTAATCACATAATCACAACACCATTATTATCACCATCACCATGCACAAAAGATGAGCACCACACCTCCACACCACTTGTAATTAAGGGTTGCAGGCACAATTTCAAGAAGAATAAGGGTGGGCACACTCATGATATTCCTCGCCATCAAATCCCATCTCTCCATTATGCCTCCTACGATCTTGTTCCCTTCTCAATTTCCTGCCATACGCTACCTATTGTATTCATCTTTTGCAAGCAATCAACGCACTCTATCTTGATGCCATACTTTGTGTCGCTTTGGATACATCTCATTGTGAGTATGGTATATGCTTGTTCCTTGCCATTTTTTTTCCTACTTATGTAAAGGTGTGCGGATTCGCCACCATACACACACTCTCTCTCTCCCTTTCATATTCCTATCATCTTGCTAGTTGCCTCTTGCGGTGTGCGGATTCGCCACCTCTTGTATGAGAAGTGAGCATACTCGCAAGTTTTGCCTTCCTCATTATCTTTCTTACTAACATGCACGAGTAGCAAGCCCATTCTCACTCATTCACCACTCCTCTCACCTTATTCTCCGACCACCCCATTCCACATCTGGGCATGAATCTTGAAATTGTTTTCCATGGCATGCTTCATTGTGTATATGTATGCGTCCTAGCCGCATATCTTGCTAGGTGGTGCCCCTATTGTGTATCCCCCATGATGAGGCCATTGTGCATAGTCTTGGTGTAGAGGCCACCGGGTCAATTTTTTCACTTCCGCCTCTCATTTGGTTGCCCCCATGGAGGAGGGCTCTTGAAACCTTCAGTTTACAAGGCTGACATAATTACTTCTCTTCATGGAGGAGTGGCTTCTTGAATTCTCTAATTGGACCACTGAAGAGGAGGAGCTTCAAGCACGTTTGACACAAGTCATCAAGACACTCTTGCGAGGGTGTTGTATTGTTAGCATAGAAGAAGTTGTAAGACCCTCTTTCCCTACTCAGATTGTTTACATTTCTCATCATCCCCACAAGCGTAAAAGCAAGGCACAAGCTACATCATGCTCACATTGTAGCCAAAAACTGCACCTTCGACATGAGTGCAACCCAAAGTGAAGAAAAGGCCATCATTTTCTCCCTCGACATCCGCACAGGCGTTCTCACATCAGTAGGCTTTTAAGTAGCACCAGGCTTCTCTACATCTACATCCACATCTTGGCCACCTATTCCACCTATGCCCACAACAAGCCTTCACAACTTGAGGAAGCTACTACGAACACGTGGTCCCTCCCTCTCCCTTGCACCAAAATATTCAAGGGTTTTCCAGCGCCGACAATCACCCCGTCTCCAAAACAAAAGGGTAAATCTTCCAAAGTCTTTCTATACCTCACTCTCATCTCGTGAGCCAAGAACTAGAAACAACGGCATGGATTCTACATCGTCTACCGAGTGAAGTGGCGGAGCTTGTCATTGACAAGGTCTTTGACATAGGTTTTGCTTGGCAGAAAGACAAGACCTTCCACCTTCAAGGGGTGTTTCTTGTAAATCAAGGCTATGATGACGACTTTACAGCTTGCTATGTATCCATCCAACTTGGATTAATACAAGTGGTAAGACTCACCACCTACCTCATCACATCTGTGTATACACTAGATGGCACTCTATCTTGTAGGAAAGTGAAGTTTCTCAAAGAGAGAGAGTTCAAGCTTTTCCAAGAGCTTGCTAGAGGGGCAGTCCTAGGGCTAGAAGACGAAGACAACCTTGTACTGTGGTACTATAAATTTGACCTCGACTACCAAGAGCTCTACACCTCCGACTATAACCTTCCACCACAAAGGAGAGAGCCTTTCCGAATTATCATGTGATGGACCCAGCGCATCACCCTTTTGCAAGGAACCAAACTTATGCACCACAATGAATTCAATCAATCAAAGTAATCTTGGACCACAAGATGTTTTATCAGCAGATCATTACAACCATGTTTGGTAGAGAATGACTGCAAGAGATAAACACCTCTTCTCTACCCTTTATCCTCCCTATGATTAATCATGAAGTGTCTTTTGATGTAGTTATTTCCATCCTTGTATATTATGTTTTCCATCTACCGAGCACCCATGTATTGAATCTCTATTTATAAAAAAATTAAAAATTAAAAAAAATATAAGTTGAGTTAATTTTCTCACTCTCACAATGGCAAGTGTAGCATTTCCAAACTTTACTGGTAAGGTGGGTGAGGATGCTGCAGACTTTCTAGACAACTTGCAAATAACATGTGTCATCTCTGCGAGAGATGATGATGCTTCGCGCTTGCGCATCTTCCCACTTCTAATGAAGGTGGAGGCAAGATCATGGTACAATGCCTTGGCACAAGCAACCAAGGAACTGTGGGACTTATTAAGAGCAGCCTTTGCCAAGCGTTTTGGAGAGGGCACAACATTAGAGAAGCTACGGCAATTGTTGACAGAGTTGAAGCAGAGCAGTATGCTGGAATACGCATCATATGATTCAAAGTTTATAGATTTATGGGGGCGATGGGTTGCATCGCTAACAGAGGATAAGGGGGCACCTGATTTCCTAAAGAAGGATCGGTTTGTGGCTGGGTTATGGCCAAGGTTATGGCCAACTCTTAAAGAGAAGGTGAAGGACAGGTTTCCTACTACTATGAGCTAGCAGTTGAAGTGGCCCGCCTTAAAGACAAGAAGTTGCGCCTACAAGCCAAGAATATCGATGAAGAGGAAGCCATTAGGACCCGACCACCTCTAGCTTGACAGAGTTGAAGCAGAGCAGTATGCTGGAATACGCATCATATGATTCAAAGTTTATAGATTTATGGGGGCGATGGGTTGCATCGCTAACAGAGGATAAGGGGGCGCCTGATTTCCTAAAGAAGGATCGGTTTGTGGCTGGGTTATGGCCAAGGTTATGGCCAACTCTTAAAGAGAAGGTGAAGGGCAGGTTTCCTACTACGTATGAGCTAGCAGTTGAAGTGGCCCGCCTTAAAGACAAGAAGTTGCGCCTACAAGCCAAGAATATCGATGAAGAGGAAGCCATTAGGACCCGACCACCTCTAGCACCACCTACAACAGCCGCCCAGAGGATTCAACCACAACAACCAATTGAAGATCAGCAAGACCTGCTCAACCGAATCACCAATCAACTTGAGAAAATCTCAGTCCATTTGATACAACAAGGGCATGCACACAATTGCAACCAATAGCAAGGGAGGGGACAACGAAGGCAAAACCAAGAATACCACGGCTACAATTGTGGGGAGGATGGTCATGGCATGTACTACTGTCCACACCCAAGGAGGCATAATTTCAATAGAGGAGCCAGGCAAAACCAGGTTTCACCACCGAGAGCAAGACCACCACCACCGAGGGCACCACAACAAGCACCACCCGTGCAAATCCTATAACCACCCATTCAACCACAACCACCACCACCACCACAACCTCTCATTCCACCCTTACCCCCACCACCAGTTGGCAATCAAACAGTAAGCGTCATCAGTCTTGAAGGTAAAGGAAAGGAGAAAGTGGAGGAGGATAAGACCAAGGTTAAAGGAGTAGATGCCATAGGGGTAAAACGCACTAGGCATGGTGAATCTTCCCAAAAGGAAGAGAAGATGAAGACTAAAGGGGAATCTAGCAAAAAGCCGTCCAAGTCATGACGTAAAATTGACATTGTAGATTTCTCTTTGGGTGAATGTTCTAAACCATATTATTTGGCTCAAGATGTTTCTGTGGAGGGCCCAAAAATCACCTGGCCCCAATTACTCCACCTAGCACCTAGGGTGAGGAGACAATGGACAAAGATGGTTAGCACGAGACGACCAAAGCCAAAGATAGCTGGGGCTATCTCTGGGAGGAATGTAGATGACATACTACCAGTGATGGATGCTTACATCAAAGGGAAACACATCTCCAATATCTACATTGATGGTGGCACACAAACATGCGTCATGAGTGAAAAAATGATGCACAGTTTGGGTTTAGAGGTGAGTCGGCCGGCACCATGCCGAGCCAAAATGGCAAATAATGTAAAAGTTCAATGTGTTGATGTTATAAATGCAGTTAGGATAAAGGCATTCGACACCGAGGTAGATGTGGACATCTTTGTCATTCCACACAAAGGGGAGGGCTATCCTATCATTCTAGGGAGGCCTTGGCTTATGGCTATGAGAGCTAAGCAAGACTGGGACACCGGCATAATCCAGATGAAGGATGCAAAAGGAAGGCCAATACTTTACGACAGGAAGATAGGTCGGCAATGCGACATGGATCTAGAAACCTCTATGGATGAGTTTTCTAGTGGTGACTCTTCAACCACTTCAAAGGAGGAGTCAACAGTGAGTGAAGAAAGTGATAGTAGCATTGAGGTGATGGGGATCATTCTCAAGGACCCTAAGAAGATGGAGCAACCTAATGCCTCATCATCAAACCAAGGGGAGACACCAGGTATACAACCTCTGGTAGAAGCACGTAAGCTACATCAAATGCTCTCTAGTGAGTTGTGTGGGAAGGAGCGTGAAGATTATATTTTGATGCTAAGTAATTTTACCACATTGTTCATTGATGAATATGATAAAATCACTGGCATCACAGTAGTTCAACATCACATTAAGCTCAAGGAGGAAGTAAACATGTAGTGTGGAAGCTCAGGTGGCTAGGAGTAATTCAACAAGATGCCCTGCTCAAAGAGGTGAGGAAATTGCTAGAAGCCGGTTTTATCTATCCTGTTGAAGACTCAGAGTGGGTTTCTCCAGTGGTAGTCACACCAAAGAAGAATGTTAAGTGGAGGGTTTGTGCTGATTACAAGCCTCTTAATGCAGCCACAAAGAGGAACCATTTTTCTCTTCCTTTTCAAGACGATATACTCAATGAGGTAGCAGGACATGAGCACTACACGGTATGTGATGGCTACTCAGGCTACTTCCAAATTAGTATCGCTGAAGAAGATCAAAACAAGACAACCTTCATCACACCATGGGGATGTTTTGCTTAGAGAGTTATGCCTTTTGGTCTCACTAATGCTCCAGCCACTTTTCAGCGATATGTGACAGTTTTTTTTCAGCCATTCTTTGGAAAATCAATCCGTGTTTTTATTGATGACTTTTGTATCTATAGCTCTCGCTCTCTTCATTTGGAGGAAGTTTATGAAGGTCTAGCTATGCTACAAGATTTGGGGGGCCAACTCAATGTGGAGAAATGCCACATTGGTGAAAGCAAGGTTACTCTTCTTTGCCATGTGATCTCGGCCAATGGCATTGAAGCTGACCCAAGCAAGGTTCAAGCCTTGCTGGCTTTGACCTCTACCACCACAACAAAGCAGTTGGTCTCTTTTCTTCAAAAGGTGAGGTATTTGAGTAGGTTCATTCACTTGCTCTTCCAAGTGGTTCTCCCTTTACAACAAGTTACCCATCAAGAGATCTTCACTTGGAGTGAAGAAAATGAACAACAATTCAATGAGGTAAAACAAATTTCTAGCTTCACTTCCCACCATAGCACCTCCAAAGTGGGACGAGCCATTTTATGTAAACCCTAGTGTGTTTAATGACACACTTGGGGCTGTATTGATACAAAAGGATCCTCAAACTTCGTTCATGCGTCCTATCTACTTCTCAATCGAATGATGACTCCATCAAAAAAGGAATACACGGCAGTGTAACACATGGTGCTTGCATTAATGTTTGCTACCACCAAATTTCGCTTTTATTTATTGTCTAGACCATTCATAATCTTAACAATGGAAGAAGTATTTCCTTATGTAATGCAGCACATGGATGTTTCTTCTAGGATTTCCAAATGGCTCACAAGGCTGCAAGAGTTTGACTACACAATGCAAGTGGAGAAATATACAAGGGCCAATCTAGGAGGTATTCTCACTCATCGCCACTATGAAAAGAAGCTAAAGATAAATCCAAATGATCAAGATATTACACCCGTACTGGAAGTCCCTAAGGTAGAGGAGGCTCACTCTCTTTTCTTTGATGGAGCCTACAAGAGGAAAGTGGACAAAGCTGCAGCAGGCATTGTCATCTTCAACGAGCAAGGGGATAAGGTTTTCTCCATTGGGAATCTCTTGGATTATCACTCTAACAATGAGGCAGAATATGCAGCCTTAACTGTTGGGTTAGAGTGGTGTGTGACAGAGGACATTCAACGGTTAAATGTATTTGGTGATGCCATGCTTTTAATAAAACAAATACAAGGAATTTGGGCTTGTAAAAATCATAGCTTGCTAGGCCATTTGCGCAAAGTCAAGGAACTTTTAGGGAAATTTCAAGTTGTACAATTACATCATGTCCCTCGAGCAGAAAATCAAGAAGCAGATGCTCTAGCTAGAGAGAAGTTGCAAGATGTTTCAGTGGTGGGTGCTATTAAGTTGAAGCTTCCTCTCTTCCAAGTAGCGATGCTATGCCTGACATCATGAGTTTCTTGGACACAGGAGAGTGTCCTAAGGATCTTACTAAGGGCCAAAAGCAGTGGCTTGTGCACAAGGCAACAAAATACCGCCTTATCAATGATGGCCTCTACTGCAAGGGTAAGGATAAAATTCTTAGGCGTGTACCTCTCTCTAGAGAGATCACTGAAATCATTTCAAATTTCCATGATGGTGTTTGCAGAGGACACTTTGCACTTGAGATCACTAGTAGAAAGATTCTACAAGCCGGGTTTGTATGGCGTAGTCTACATAGGGATGTGCATCATTGGTGTAAAACATGCAAGGAATATCAAAAGGCAGGGGATAGGAGGCTCACATATGAGCCACAGACTCCTGTAATCTCATATGGACCATTTGAGAAATGGGGAATTGATGCTATTGGGCCTTTGCCAAGGAGCCAATCAGGTAAATTTTATATCATCATGGGTGTGGACTACATGACCCGGTGGGCTGAAGCAGTTGCCACCACCCGGATTACAGCTAAGGAAGTGGCTAAGTTCGTATTTGAAAACATTTGTTGCCTTTTTGGCACTCCTCTTGAAATAATTTTTGATAGGGGACAAGGTTTTAGAGGAGACCTTGTAGGAGAGCTAATGGAGAAGTTAGGTATCTCACGACGACACTCAACTCCCTACTACCCACAATGCAATGGTTTGGTGGAAAAGGTAAATGGTATGATCTGCATGATCATCACTAAACATGTAAACAATCACAAAAGTGATTGGGACAAGCATCTTATGGCTGCACTTTGGGCTTATCGCACTTCATTTCGCATATCCCTTGGGTTCACACCATATCACTTGGTGTTTGGTAAGGAAGCCATTTTACCCATTGAAGTACAATAGGCTAGTCTCAGGGTGCTAGTTGGGCAGGTGGAACGTCCTAATGCTCATCTCCACAACCACATTCTTGATCTAGAGAGGCTTCAACTAGATAGAGAAGACGCTATCAACTATTATGCAGCACAGGCAGAGCAACGTCGACTTACCTTCAACAAGGGACTTAGGGCAAAAGGTCTCAAGAAAGGTATGTTGGTCCTACGGTATGAGAACAGGTTTGACACTAGGAAGGATAAAAAGTTTTCGCCCAGATGGGAGGGGCCATTTGTCATTAGAAAGCGCTACGCCAATGGCAGTTACCGATTCATGGATGCAGATGGTAAGCTCCACAAAACACGTGTCAATGGATGGAGGTTGAAGCAATACTTTTTGAGGTTTGATCAAGCACATATGATGGAAATCCCTGAGGAGGGAGACTCCTCCACCTCAATTGAAGAAGGATCAAGTACAGCGCTAGAGGCATGAATACCTCTAGCCATAAGGGGAGGGCTAATGAGGCAAGCTTTTCCATGCATGGGAACCCCCCTATATATCTTTGCCCTTTTACCAAAATATTTCCTATTATATAAGTTACTTTTGATTTTTCTTCCCTTTTTCACAAAAGTTTTAGCCTTTATTAAATAAATAAGACTTATGCTAATCAATCACCATGTAGCATAAATAAGTAAGCTTTCTTTGTTGATCTCTCTTTTGACCTTAAATATTAAATATATATATTCTAAATTATATTATATATTTTAGTATTTTCTAATATATTTTTCATGTATGTATATTATTCCACCCTACCAAATATTTTATTCACTAGTTTTCATTTTCAAACCTCAACCCCACTTTCAAATTTCAATAATACCTCCATCTAGATGATTGCCAATCTTTTCAAAACTCTAGGTCATGTTTTCATACACATGAAGGAGCTTACACTTGAAGGCAAGAGAGAAGTCCACTCAAAGGGGACCACCAAAAGACTTTTGCAGCCACAAATAATACATTATTTGGATGAATTTTTTAAGTAAAGAAGAACCTTGAATCTGAAGGAGCGTTCAACATAAAAGATGTATCTCGTGATCTCAACTTTTAGCTCAATTTTTTTTAGAATTTTTGGAGTTATGAACGCGGAGCTATGATTTTTGTAGTGGACCCCAGTTTTCTCATGTAATGGTGACACACGCCATCCCTAGTTTTCTTCCCTCTAGAATGGCTATGGTTCTACAAGTCTTCAAGCATGATTACAAGAGACAAAGCTCTTTTAATGAGGTCTTGGCAAGTCTAGAGTGATTCTATCACTATTTTTGGAGGATCCATCCTCATCAACAACTATCCACCTTCGACAACCTCTCTTGTAAATTTCTTACCTCTCTCTTTTCTCCCTAATAAGTTTATGTCTAGCCAAAGCTAGGACTATTGTAAATATCTCCTATCCTCTACATTCTACCCACATTCTCTCTTCTTCTCTTTCTATTGACTCTGGTATTTTAAATAATGAGGAGACAAGATGGAGCCACAGTCACATGCACCCCATTTTCCTAGTCACCAGAGTGGGACACTCACCTCAATTAGAAATATTGCTAAAACCTTCCCTCCTTCCCTATATAAGGAGGCCATGAGAGCTCACTAAAAAAAACACAAAACAAACACACACACACACACACACCTATCCATATACACTCTTGTGTTACATGCTTGTAGCATGAACCCTAATCATATAATCACAACACCATTATCATCACCATCACCATGTACAAAAGATGAGCAGCACACTTCCACACCGCTTGTAATTAAGGGTTGAAGGCACAATTTCAAGAAGAAGAAGGGTGGACACACTCATAATATTCCTCGCCATCAAATCCCATCTCTCCATTATGCCTCTTACGATCTTGTTCCCTTCTCATTTTCCTGCCATACGCTACCTATTGTATTCATCTTTTGCAAGCAATCAATACACTCCATCTTGGTGCCATACTTTGTGTCGCTTTGGATACATCTCATTGTGAGTATGGTATATGCTTGTTCCTTGCCAAATTTTTCCTGCTTATATAAAGGTGTGCGGATTCACCACCATACACACTCTCTCTCTCCCTTTCACATTCCTATCATCTTGCTACTTGCATCTTGAGGTGCGCGGATTCGCCACCTCTTGTATGAGAAGTGAGCATACTCGCAAGTTTCGCCTACCTCATTATCTTCCTTACTAACATGCACGAGTAGCAAGCCCATTCTCACTCATTCACCACTCCTCTCACCTTATTCTCCGACCACCCCATTCCACATTTGGGCGTGGATCTTGAAATTGTTTTCCATGGCATGCTTTATTGTGTAGATGTATGCGTCCTAGCCGCATATCTTGCTAGGTGGTGCCTCTATTGTGTATCCCCCATGATGAGGCCATTGTGCATAGTCTTGGTGTTGAGGCCATCAGGTCTATTTTTTCACTTTCGCCTCTCAGCGCCTTCAGTTTGCCATCCATCTCCACTGGGGAGGAAACGCGCTCGCAGAGCCGGCCAAGCATGCCTCGGCTCACCTTCTAAAGCTTCATACCATATCTTTGCCTTCCCGTGCACCACCAAAGGAAATGTCTGTATCTTGCTGTCCTCGTTCGGCATGCGCAACGACAACATATACAGCTCAAAGTTTGCAACCTACTCATCAGGATTTTCTTCACCTGTAAAAATTGGCCCATAGCTTCGAGACGCGATGTCGACCAACACCAAAAACTCCTTCACTTCACTTATTGGAGCAATCAGTGTGATCCTCAGTGGGGGCACCAGATGATGGTGAGGGGGAATGAGGAGCATGCCCAGCGCGCTAACACGGCTGCCTCTTATAGCCCAGAGCACACATTGCACCCCAATCACTAAAAAACCGATTTCGAGCAACGCACCGTCGACCAACCGACCAAAACAGCATCGCTTCACTTGCACAAAGCACCACACGACAACGCACACACCAATGCAGCGGTTTTGTGCTCTCCCACACACTCAAATCACCGCTCTCTCTCTCTCTCTCTCTCTCTCTCTCTCTCTCTCTCTCTCTCTCTCTCTCTCTCTCTGCACCACTTCGTCGGGGAGGCAACACTCACCGCACACACCCGCACGCACACACACGAGAGCAGAAGAGCTAGGGGGAAAGGGAGGCGAGACGACGTCAAAATCACCTGCTATGGGGGGCTTCTCTTCTTCATTCACACCAGAAATAGGCACAACATCGTCGCCACAACCGGCGCACACCAAAAAAGCACAAAGGGCGAGCCCCGCTCCAGCCATACACAAAGGTTTCCATGAGACGTGCTCCTCGTGAGCTTTCCCCGCTTCTAACGAGCGAGCCCTCAAAGGCATTTTCCTCTGCAAGGTGCTTGCTTTTTCCGTGCTGCTTCACGGACCGTGCATCTCGGCTTCGACTGTCGAGCACGAGCGTATGAAGATCTTCTTCCTCCTTCTCAATTCCCTCTTCCTTAGCAAAAAGAAAACCCTCCTCCACTTTTTCGAAGCTCGGTGCCCCTTTTCTTGGCCTCTTAGATTTTTTAAGAAGGAAAAAAAAACTTCTTTTTTGAGCCCCAACGCCCTGGCTTTCTTCTCTTCTTACTCAGGATTTCCTTTTTTAAATCAGCCTTGAAGTTCATCACCATATTCTTTTTTGTTAAACATTGGAATCAAGCCACCACTTACCTTTTAACTTTACAAAACAAAAAAAGTTTAAGCATTTGACTCACTTGCCGTCGGTGCTCCATGTGTTCGGGCTGGTCCATCAGCTCTTCGATCATGTCACATGGGAGATCCACCTGTCGGCTCCGCATCATGACGCCTCGATAGCCTCAAACGGCATGTCCCAAACATCGGGAAAAGCATCCGACCATCCATGTTCCCTACGAACTACCGACCTCGGCCAAGCATATCTCCATGCTCCGGATTTCGATTTAGGTGCCATCGACTTCGACTAGCACCACATGCTGCATGCTATCCACTAGACACCTGGTGAGCTCGAGAAAACACCAAATGGCAGGTTTCCTAATGCGGCCCAGTGAGCACGTATCCGACCCCCGACAAATATTCCTCAGGCCATAACTTGCCCGTCTGAGCTCCGAATGGCAAACCGAAAAGACCGGCATGCTCCACAACTTGAGCTTCACATGTGTATCCCCTTATCCCAATTTTTTCCACCTGTCTATACCCGCTCTGCCCGTCGGGACCTGCGAAGCATTCCATCTTCAGACAATCATAACTTTCACATGAGACTCCGTTTGAGGAACCGTCTAAACCAACTTGCAGAGCATCTCGAAGACCATATTTTAGAACACTAACTCATCATTCCGAGCACCTTTACCCAATTTCCCACCTGGACCATTCTGGGGTCTTTTTGGCCAAAAAAACTGTATTAGACACACTTCTGCCACGACATGCTCTCTCAAGGCCTTCGTTCATGCTTTAACACTTTGCCGTGCACATTCTAGCACCCTTTGCACTGCATAGCACACTTTATAGCGCGGACCAACTTTGGCTACACCATTGTTGGAAAGGGGGAAATGGAAAAACCACCAGCACATAAACTCAATGCCTCTATACAGCTCAGTGATCTCACAGCACCCCTATCCCCTAGCAAACACACATCCAGATACACAATCTGCAAACAACGAATCCCCAAGCCCAAACCCGACCATCCCTCAAGATCATTGGCATACTCACGTTTGCCCACAAGCTTCCATCCTCGAGACATATATGACAACCATACAGATAACACTCACTCACTCAATACATTCGACATACCACAAGATTTTTGTAGTCCTTTGCACACCCCTTGCTTGTACAAAAACAAGTCACATACACAACACAGACATGAGATCGAAAGACAATGTTATGTATGTGCTCAAACAATGAGCAGAGGGAGCCTGATTTTCTTGAGCTTCATATCATATACAACAATGGATTAAATTGGAAAAAAACCCGGCATAGCATACGGAAAGTCTATGGTGAAGTATGGGCGAGAGAGTGTGCATGGATACGCTCTCCCTCAAAGCGGCGCATCACCTTTTCTTTGCTTATACCCCTCCTTACATGAGCTCTTGTCGATGCTGCCCCTGCATGAACGGGCGGCCTTCATCAACCCATCATGACCTTGCTTCCCTTCTCCTCCTTGATGGCGCCTCTCTCCTCTTTGATCACGCTGCCCTGCAACACCTCCCTTTAGCGTTCCTTCGCCCCGAACTGCCTCATGCTTCCCCGCTTCAAGCCATAACTGCAGCCCACCCTTTGGCAACTCACACCTATGGTCGGCCACCCTCTTCACTCGCGGCCCCTCAGGCCAGCCCTCCTCAACAGCGCTCAGACCCTTCCAATTGATTCCTCGCCTTCCTCATGGCCCTTGGCGGCCCTCCTGCAGCCCTGGCATCCTTAAAACTCTCGGGCTCTGCAAACCCGTCACCTTCTCCTTCTCAGGGGCGGCTTCCCTCGATGGTGTCACCACCCTCCGGCAGCCCCTCTCAGCAGTCGGCCAACCGAGTGGCTCCCCTGTCTAATATTCAACTGCGCCACCCCGTGGCTCCTGCAGCCCTAGCAGCCTTGCAACTGTAGCCCTGGCCAATAGCGACCTCGCTATTGGTCGCCTTCCCCTCTACAAATGCTCCGACTCCCTCGTTTTATGAAACTCCGTATGGCTTCACCCAGGTGGCGCCACTACCCTCTGCATGCAATCTCCAATTGTCGACTTTCCATGTAGCGCTGCTCGTCGACTGCAGACATCGTTTTTTTATAGCTTGGCTATCTTTTTTTTAAAAAAAAGGACCACTGGTGCGACTTAGCGGCCGTCCCCATGCAAAGTTGACCACGGCCCACGCAAAGTTGACTGTAGCCTCAATCACCCCAAACCGATAGACCTCAAGGCCGTGATAACCAAATCCAAATATTTCCATCTTCGAGTAGCCACCGCCACCTTCTTCCAGTCGCACTTCAATAGCTTTGTAATTTGCCGATAGTGGAGGGCACCCCAATTGTTGGGATTAAAAACTCCCCCTTAGCTTCTCATCACCCGCGCTTCAAGTTGTGCCCCGCACAAAGCTTCATAAAAAGGCTACTTCTCATGCGGATGAATGGCCTTATGGCCGCCCCTCTCATGCCATCTCCTACGATGGCACCATTTGGTGGAGATACCGATTGAGCTTTGAAACCCTCAAGCACTTTGACCTCCAAGGCTTTTGCACCATCTTCAACCTATTCAATGCCTCGTTTGCAAAAAAACACCTGCAGTTTTGACTAGCAACTGCTCCAACTCGGTGTACCTGGCTCCGAGCACCATCAAAGACTTCCCCATGTACCTGCCACTTGCGTGCAAACCACCATGCATGGACTTCTTGCACTTCCATAGATCGACACAGTTTGGATGTACCAGCGTGTCCCGGGCTTTATCAAATCTGTCTAGCCACTCTCCAATGTAAACTAGCCTTGCAGGGCTTCACTTGGATTGATTGACTTTTTAATCAGTTTACACAGGAGTTCCTGCTAGATTTTCTCCATCATTACTGCCTTACCTTTTTTTGAGACAGTTTTGTGATTGAGTTGGACTCTCACATTGACAGATTTAGACATCTTGGTCCATTGGTATCCACTCTCACAGGAGTGAGATTTGGGCATGCCCTAGTGGTTTACAGGTTTACATGTGACTATACGTTCTCACTTGATGAGTATTCCAAGCATAAGGCTATAGCATGCCACCGAGAGAACGAGTGATCGAGAGATCAAGGAGAGAATATCTCCCTGTGGAACCACGTTGGAGAGGGGGAAAGGGGAACATACCCAGCACACAACACAATGCCTCACTATAGCCCAGAGTATACACAACGCCCCAATCCACTACAGTTCACCTTCAAAACTCAAAATTATCCGCAAGCAAACCATTGATTTCACACAATCATACGCACATACGTCCTGCAATGCATCAAACAGACTCAATCACTCTGTTCCGCTCAATTCACAACGTTCCACATTCACACAACCTCTCTCTATCTCTCTTTGCACAACCAACCTTGAGGGGCACACACACCTACACACGCCTGGAAACACATGCACACAAGTAGAGAAGATAAGGGGGAGGGGGGAATGATGCCTGGAACCGTAGGGAATAGTCTTCTAGCATAGGCAATGTCATGTACAACCAACACGCTGCCGGCATGAACCTCGGCAACCAAAACAAGAGCTCCCAAAGCCTTGGCAAAAAAATCCTCCTTGGTCCAAGGACCTTCTTTGGCCAAAAGCCTTAACAAATGAACATAAGCACCCTTTTATAGGGGTGTGCCTAGAAATCCCAAAAAAGAAAAAATGTGGGGTGATCCATGTAGTGCACTCCATTTGGAGTTCCTTTTAGAAGTTTTATGCATTGTTAACACTTGGCTTAGTTACTTTTGGAAACCTTTGCATGCTACACCTTGGCCTTTTCCCTTACATTTTTTTGGCCAGCCTTCCGGACTCCCTTCTCCTTGCACTTCAGTTGATTGTCAGTATCTCTTGGCAGTGGGACAAGCCCTTTACACGAGGGGGGAGGCAATAGCGACCTCGCTATTGCCCTCCCTCTCCTTCTCAAAAAGTTGGTGCCCCAAGGGCCGCCCGACCCTCCTCTAGCAAGCGCCTGCCACGTCATCATCTGGTTCACACCCACGCGAGCGCCACCTGCTGCCATGCCTCACCGACTACGCCGCTCAAAACCACCGCGCCACTACCTGTAGCGTCCCACGCGCGGACGCCATAGCTGTGCCCAAGAGAGCTCCACTCTCTCTCCTTGGATGCTTATGGAGAGCCTACGGCCCTGCCCATATACAGTGAGACTCGAGCTTGACACTGCGCATGTGGGGTATCCAAGCTGCCACGTGGCGGCCCAAGAGGCCATGGCCTTTTGAACTTCAAAAACAATAACCCCATTACATTTTTAACACAAGCCTTTGTTTTGGCCTGCCTTCATCTAGCTTTCATTCTCTTATCCCAGCTCCTTGGCAAGCTACAAAACCCGGGTGAAATCGTGCACTGCCACCCTGTTTCTCCATGATCCACAGCGCATTTCGAGTTCTCCAAGCCCAAGACCCGAGGCCACCAAAACACGACCAATTCATCCGCCAACAACTTCGGGCAAAGATACCCAATCTTCCGATTGCCGTAACTCTTTTCTCCGGACTCCGTTTGGCATGCACTCACTTCCTGCTAGCTCCATATAGTGTATACCTTGGTCTAGAACTTGGTCGAGGCCCAAAAGATGCCAGATGGCACATTCTTCAATGCGGTCAAGTGGACTCAGACTCGGCCCCCGAAAAAACTTCAAATGACCATATCTTGCAATCCATGGCTGCGATCCACGATCTGAAAAGACGGGTAGGCTCCATAAATCGAGCTCTACGCACCTGTATCTCAAGTTCTGCTTGGACCACCTGTCTCCAGCTGCCCTGTCCGGCAAGAATCTGCGAACCACCAAAACTTTAACCTTCAATAACTTGGGCTCCGTAGCTCGGTTTGATGAGCCGTCTGGACCTGCTCCTTCAGCACTCCAAGCTCTTCATTTGTGGACCCTAAGGCTACACTTTTCATCTCTTTCACCTGCTACCCCAATTAGCCCCTTATGTAGCCTTTCTTGGCCTATAAGCCGCATCATGCATACACTTCCGCTGCTACCTGTCATCCCATGAACTTCCTAGCTGGACCATCGCTTTGCCATGCTTCTGCTTGCTTGTATACATCTGTCCATGCCATCTTATAGGTTCGACACACTTTGGCTGCACCAACGTGTGGGTGCAACGAATGCTCTTTGCCCTAATGCGGTAAAAAATTTTCAACGAATGCTCTCCAAAACACTGCGGTACTAACATGCAACGAATGCTCTTCGCAAATGTGCAATAAATTGAGTGCAATGCGACTCTAATAGAAGCCAATCTTTTGCCATGCTACTCACCGGAGGTGCCTTCTGACGCACATATCCCTTAAGTGTTTTCATGAAACGTTCTAAAAAGAACATCCATCTGGAATGTATTGTGCCAGCTATTTCCACCTCATCAACTATGTGAACAAGAAGGTCTACATGATCATCCTCCGAGCTATTAGAAGCTACATCTTGTGGCCTCACGTATGATGCTTGACCAAAGTGCTGATAGACCGCTTTTGGCGTGTACAAAGTAGCGTTTATATGCATGGTCATATGTACAAAAGGATATAAATACATGCATTTGGGAGCTTTGAAAAGTGGTTTCAAGTTTAAAAAAAGGTGCAACGTGTGCACATTGTAAATATGCGTGCTTGCGTGCGGCAGTCGGACACATGTATATGCCTGGATAGGGTATCGGGGCCTTGGATATGGTTCTAGGTGGCTTGTTTTGGCTTTAGATAATATGTTTGAGCTTTCTAGAATGTAAATAATGCAAGTGACAAGTGTGGGTACTATTATCCCGCTCAAAGGGTTAGACACATGTGGTAGCTGTCTATTAGCGACGCCTGATCTGCGGTGATACGTTCATCACCCTAGAAGTGGTCAAGAATGGAATGTGGGGATGTGTAAATGTGCTTTGGGTATCAAGGATCAAGCGTGCAAAATTTCGTGAATTTTGGAGTCCGTTTGGGGTTTTTTCTGCGAAAAATGCTTGCCGGGGGTCAAAACTGGCCAAAACTGGGCCAAAAAGGTCAAAAAATGGTCAAAAAAGGTGTGAAATGGCTTAAAATTGCCAGATCACTCATGGTTCCGTGATGTTCCAGGATGAGGGAGGAATTTGGAAGAGCAATATCAACACTTTCACCACTCTTTGTGTGGGAGGAAGTAGGGTTCCTACAGGTGGTCTAGTGTAGTCCCGTTGCGTTCTCGTCCTGTTTTCGAGTGTATGGAGAAGTGGATGAGAGATTTCTCTCTTCAATTTTTCACTTGGGAGAGTCTATGGAATTTATAAGGTTTCCATGGATGTGTGTGTGCAAGGAATTGAGGGAAGAAGGTGCGGCTTCCTTCAAGACTATGTGACCCTGTATCGGTGCCATTAGGGTTGGCGCTACTCCAAAGAGTCCAACAGAGTGGAGTTTGGTGAAGCTTTTGCAATGGTTTGAGAGTGGCCTTTTGTGGCTGGAGTTTTTGGTTTTTTAATGGTTTTTCTTGTATATTTTGGTCACCATCAAGCGTGATTTGATCACCTCGACTCACCTTGTAGTGTCTGCGGGCAGGCAAGGGCTTCAAGGTCGAGGCGTTTGGAGTTTGAATTGAGCTTGTGGGTAGAGTTTTCCGGAATCATTTGAGTGGTAGTGAGTGAGGTGAGGATTTTGTGTAATTCCTTGTGTTGTGTTGAATTTTTTGGGTGTGTGAGTGTGCGCACGACATCTTTTGCTCCATCATCCTTTTGCGATCCTACTGGGGAGCGGAAATTTGCCGGTTGTGCACCCAGGTGAAGCGGTTTTGCTGTGAAGTTCGAGCTTCATTGAAGAAAATTGGTGGTTTGGTTGAGGTGCAAGACTTCAACTTTTGTGGATTACTCACGCAAGGGAGAAGCGACTCCAAAGAGATGGCTTATAGTCGTCCAGTGTTCACAGGGAAGGAGGATGTGAAGGACTGGATTGCGGACTTCGCGTGGCATACGCTTGGTATGCACATTGTGAATGACGAAGCCAAGCTTCATGTATTTCCTCTTGTGCTCAAAGGAGAAGCTCGGGAGTGGTTTGAAGGTTTAGAGAAGAAAAAAAGCAAACATGGGAGCAGGTGAACCTGGCAATTTTTTACAGGTTTGGAAAGAAACTAACCGCAACAAAAGCGACAACAAAATTGAGAGGTTTGCAGCAAGATGTTCATGCTAACTTTAAAGAGTTCTTGCAACATTTCAAAGGAATTTGGATTCAATTAGAGGTGGCATCCGAAGTACCTCCAAGGGATTTCTTTAAAGTGCGTCAGTTTATGGATTGTCTCTATCCAAGTGTAAGGGAGAAGGTCGATCAAGATGAGCCTGCTACATTCAAAAGAGCTGTGGAAATTGCCGAGGCCAAGAGCAATAAGATCAAGAGAAGGTGGGAGCAATGCATGACACACACTGAGCCATTTGTGGTGCAATCAATGGTCCCTGTGACAACGGATGATAGAGTGGAGCGAGTGGTTCAAGGTCCAGATCCTGTTACGGCCCGGGTTCTGCATGATCTTGCCGGTCAATTGCAAGAATTAAGAATTGACATAATGAATAGAAACCAAAGAGAAGAGCGGCCGACTGTGTGAGGACAAGGGTAGGACCAGTCGGGGCCAAGGGCCAGGATGGACATGCAGTCAAGGGGGTCCCTATACTTAGAAGGCCAAGGGCCTATATAGGGCATGGCTGGGTGGTGATGAGCATGTCAGTTCCCTTGCCCTTATATTGGTATCAGAGCTCAGGGGAAGGAGCATCCATGGAGGAGGGGAAGAGGCAGGGCCTTCTCTCTCGATCTCTCTATCTCTCTTGATCTCTCTCTCGATCTGTCTATCTCGAAGAAGAAGAAGAAGAAGTGAGCCAGGGAGGAACAGGCGGTGCAAGATATGCAACGTGCATGTAAGGTACATGCATGCAAAGAAATTGGAGCTCAAAAATGGCATGGCCGCAGGAAACGACTCCTGTGCAAGAGCCGAGGAAGAAAGACGGAGCGCGGAAAGAAACCCATGTGTCGGGATGGGGAAGAACGACGACCTACACCAAATCGTGCATGTATGCCATCATCAGGTTCGCGCTCGGCTAGGGAGTCGAAGTCGTCACTGCACGGCATGCTTTTGCGCATCGCGCGTCGACTGGTTCCCTTATCTCTTCCTTGCGGCTCTGTTTGCCGCCATAGCCAGGTTTGACAGCTTTTTTATTTTTAGTTTTTTTTACTATGGTCATGGGCGCCATCCAATAACCAAGGGGGCCACCCCATCTTAGGGGGCCGCCCCACCATTGCTTGGCCCAAGGGGCCACCCAAGGGGGCCGCCTCAAGAAAGGCCTGCCCGTGTCGTGGAGGTCGACCGACATGGGGAAAGTATGGCACACATGCATCTCGTACAAGCTTCGCCTCACCATCGGCAAATAAACCATGCACGACATGGAACTAAGGTATGCACTGGACAGGATCGGCACGCACACTATGCATGACAAGGTCGTGTTTTCTAGAAACTTCTGTAAGCTTTTCGAGTTACCGAAGCATCAATGGTGATGCAGTTCTTGCGTTCAAGAAGCTGCGACGATGATGGCGTCTATAATATTCGTTGCTAACCTTCAAAGACAAGGTATGCATAATTGTTGGACTTTTCTTGTTTAATTCGTTCTCAATATGCAACTCTTAAATGTATGCTCAAGCACGGCTCACTTGGTCTTCAACGTGTCGTTCTGATCATTGAGAAAGGCTCATTAAGTGCATACACCACTGTGGTGTTGAGTACACCACTCTAGAGTTAACCGTTGCGACTTTTTATCATGCATGGCATGTATATACTTACAAGGGCAATGTCCGAAACAAAGCTTTCATTTTTGTCCTGCTAGCATCTGGAGTATGCTAGGAGCATATCCATTTGGGAATTTTTTTACAAATGTATGGTATGCCCATTTCATGGGAGTGCATCGGACAAATTCTCGTTACCGTATGGCAACTGTAGGCAACACCTATGATTTGCTTATCTTTTCTTGGCACAGCAGGCACAAGTGCTCAGCATGGCCGACCATTTGTCATAGCCTGCCAAATAGACAAGAGTCTCTTTGCTTTCAGTGATTCAGTTACGCAGGTAAGCATATCAGTATTTTTCTACTCTTCCATACAAGGTGCAATTGGACAAGGTCCATTATCTGTGTATGGTCGACACAGTTCACTCTATTCCCTATGACATCTGTCATCAATAGAATTTATTGGCAATGAGGCCAGACATAGTTATTTGAAGCATGGCTTCTCCTGAGTACTTTCATAGCGCAAAGGCAAGGCCAAAGGGCCAAATTTTCAGTATCTCAAGGTTATGGGCATGACAAACTCCTTGTCACTGTTTCTACAAACCGACATAGGATGCTTTCCACACAATACTGGTTCATTTCACTTGAAATTGCTCGACAAGGTCGATTCTTTTGGTCATGTAGTTTTGTAGCCACATCCGTTGGCTATTAGCACTACCAGATTTAAGTGAAGCAAGGCTTCTATTTATGCATCTTGCATAGTGACTCACCACGTTTGGCATATTCTATGAGCATACAAACTTGGGAAGGCTTTGGCAAACGGTTTACAAATTATTTCATTCCGTATATGACGGATGTATAGGATACAAGAGGGTGTATATCCATATGCGACAATTCTTTCTCTCACGGCAGATTTGGCTCTGAGCCACCTTTACGCGAGCTTTCCCTTTGGAATCTCATGACAACCGGTTTGCAACAACAACTACCAGGTACTTCCCAATGACTTGGAGTCAAGGGCATTGGCACAATTTTGGGAAACTAGAAAATTAAGGAATATTCGCTCACAAAATCCCTACCAGTTTGGGTTGCTGTCAACATACAACAACACTTATTTCATAGGCAAGGTGCCAATACTCAGTCATTTTCATACAATCACGACCCTTGCAAGGAAGGTAGGTCAAAATGTGGTTGTGTTTTTCTGTTACCTCTCTCATTGCGCGACTCATAGTAGAAACTTGTTGCATGCTTATAGGATAAGCTGCACGTTAGGCATAAGATGCACAAGAGCATGCCAATCAACTATACAAGTCATAGTCGTTTAAGGAAAGTTTCTCAGCCCAGCATGCTCTTCTTCTCTCGTTCTCTCTTTCTCTAAGGGAAAAATGAAAATCTTCTAAGAAGTTTTTGATACGTGTTTTGCTTATGAGTCGGCCTGAGCCAAGGTTCTCTAACTCGCATCTAAAACGTGGCTAAGATGCTACTCAAATTAGTCTTCATTGGTTCATCCATTGAACACTAATTTGCACAAGGGCTATGAGCCCCTCAGGCTAAGAGCCATTGTCGGGCCAAGGGTAAGACCCAACTATTGGCATTCTTTGGGTGATTGTTCTCAAGATTGAACAGATCTACCCAGGGGAGCACACATCGACATTAATGGACAAGCAAGAGTCTTGTCATTACGGATGTTTAGGGTGTCATTTTTGCACTACATATTTTCAGTGCGACACTCAAGTTGATTTTTTTGATAATCTTCAACTCACATCAGCCGATCTCTACAAGGAAGTATAGATGCAACCATCAGTTGCGACAGCATGGCTGACCATCAGAGCTAGGCAGTTCACTTGTGTGGATTCCCTGCTCTCTCTATAGCACCACGGAGTGTCTATGGAAATATTGTTTGGGTACGACCCAGCGGGTGACTGCTAAATCACCCCATAGGCATTGAGGATCACAGTTGATCTGCATTGAGGATCACAGTTTGATCTCTCCCAGTTAGCCTTTCAAGGAAATAATTCCGCAATCTACCACGCGGTAGCGGAAAAACTCAACTTTTCAAGTTGATTTCAATCATTATCTACACAGTTAACTATGTTGATTACTGTTGCCTGCTAGTTTAGCAATTTCTACAAAGGGTCTTACCAAGGGGTTTGACTACGTAAATTTTAACCAAAGGGGTTGGATTGCGAAGGCAACGCCCACGGTTTCCAGTGCAATATTGTTTGTTTTTTTAGGTAGGAGACGTGCCCTCTACGCTTGAAGACGGGTAAGTGAACATTACGTTCAAATTTCCAGGTACGCATCTATTGATTTGGTGTTATTTCATTTTTAGTATGCTTTGCTCAGCTTTTTCAAGACGTATATGTACGCTTGAATGTTATAGAGCCATGCCAAGGGCATGAAGGCACAAAGTATTTTGGGCCAAGAGTCCAATCTATCTTTCTGTCTTTTGCTGTTACGAACCTACTTGTAGGGTTCGATTTGGAACATGTTGTCACGTGGGATACAACATGGTCTAGGAACTCAAGGAGTTCAGTTTAGCCAGTGTGGAGCATGACAATGAGGGTCCCTCTCACTCTTGTTGCAGAGTGTTTGTAGTTACCTCCACACACAAGTACCAGCTCGTACTTGATGGATGTCTCTTTTCTTGATATCCTTGTTTGAGACATATTCCACATGTGGAGAATATGAGTCTCTGGGACTGACACTGGCGCCAACTAGCTAACAATGTGTCACGACGGAGTCCCTAGGTGTTGGTCGCATCCATGGATTCGACCATTTTGAGCACACAGTATCAGGAGCAATTTCAGTGGCCAGAAATTGTCAGGTGCTACAAACTTGTTACGATTACAAGTGTAGTGAAACCACCTTAACGGAGGGTTTTTTCTACATATAGCTAAGTATGCTATATCCATGAGAATGTCTCATGGTTGGTACCTAGGTGTGACCTGGTTGTCACATTCTGTTATGGTCCAAAGTCTCGTCATGGAATTGCGGTTCGGATATGTTTGTGTTAAATGCATGCACACTAGGTGTTATGGGCCCTAGTGTTTAACACAAATTTATTCGGAGCGGCATGCAACTTCATGGACATTATTGTTTCTGCAATTTTTTGAACTGCCAGTGCAATCTTTCTTGCATACTTAGTATGAGTTTACATCCTGCCATACAAGGTGATGGCTGAGTTTGGGTGTTTGTGATTGGCTGCTTGAAACTCCAATTTGCTTTCAACCTAGTTGCTTGTCTCCATTCCATATCGAGTATATGGCTGGATACTCAATGATTGAGTCATGGTTGTCGTCAGTCATGGGCGACTGTCTGTAAGTGGTAGGGGGAAAGCACCTCACTCTTACTGCTGCTATTCATCCCGCGTAGGATGGGCAATTTACAAGCATTCTATTTAGTAATAAAGGATATGCAAAGTGCATACGTTAGTAAACCACGCTAAAGGATATGCTAAGTGCATACGTTAGCAAGAAGTGAAACAACTGGATCGGTTACCTTTCTGGTTTGGAGTTTACTTACTATCAGTTAACGCATGTTGCGACTAGGTAGTCTCTTCATGTATAACTCAAGTTCTCAACCTTGAACACTCGTTAGGGTGGGGTTGTTTACTGATGATGAAAATTGAGACAAAGTAAAGGACTTAAAATTGGCTGATAAGTTACGTCAGCGTGCTACTTTCATGGAAAGTGATAAGAGGCACTCTTTTTGGTACACCTGTGTTGTGATAAACTCGTTTACCATGCTCATGAGTGTTCTAAGTGGAGTCTACACACTACGTTTGAATAGGGACTGATACCATCAGATGGTTACAAATGGACAACAATGTAGAAAATCAAGATGTTGCTCTTGGTTTCATTGAACCTCCTACTGAACCGGGTTTCGATTCAACGAGCCGTTGGATCCATGAGGGATGCCATGTTGGAAAACATTAGTGTTCTTATGAAGATGCTACCACTTGTGTTTTCGAGGACGAAAACGCTTCTTCAAGGGGGGAGTAATGTCAGGACAAGGGTAGGACCAGTCCGGCCCAAGGGCCAGGGCCAAGGTCCAGGACGGAAATGCAATCAATGGGGTCCCTATATTTAGAAGGCCAAGGGCCTATATAGGGCATGGTTGGGTGGTGATGATCATGTCAGTTCCCTTGCCTTTATAAACTCGGAGTGGTAGGGGACAAAGGCTACAAGGAAGATGCTACAATTGTGATGAAGAGGGTCACTATGCTCCTGATTGTCCTGAACCACCAAGAGAGAGAGGAGGGATACACCCCCTATAAGGAAGTGGTCGAGGAAGAATAGAAGATAATCATCAAGAAAGGGCACTAGAAGCACCGCCCCCGCAACAACAAGTGCAACCGTTGCATGCAAATGGAGAAGGTAGGGCTATTAACATCATTACCCTTGAGCATCAAGATGTGGATGTTTTGGCCAATAAGAGAGCTAGGCATGATAGGGAGAAAGATACAGAAGAAGAGAGGGAAACAAGAGGAAGGAAAGGAAAGGCTAAGGTAGAAGACAAACCAGAAAGTAGCAAGAGGCGGCAAATAAGGAAAATTGATCCAAAGGACTACCTCCTTGGCCAAGGTGTTGAATACTATGATATTGTCGATGACATACGAAATCAAAAGGCAAATATATCTTTTGGTCAGTTGGTGGCTTTGAATGCTAAATTGAGGAGGCAGTGGACCAAGTGTGTGAGTACGCAACTCCCTTCCAAGAAGGAAAAGCATCAAAGCATGGTGTCATCTTTGAGGGTTGGTCACCCAGTGGATATGGTGCCAATAGTTGAAGCTATGCTGGGAAAGAAGACGGAAGTGCAAGAATATGTGGATGGTGGTGCCCAGGTGTGTGTCATGACCGAGGCTATCATGAAGGAAGCAGGCGTTAAGTTGTTAGTGAATTCTTTGATCCGTATGAGGATGGCCAACCACATGGGGATTCAGTGCTTGGTTGATTGCTACGTAATGGAATCGGGTGAGAATGCGTATCCAATCATTTTAGGGAGTCCATGGCTTATAACCCTTGGTGCTAAGCAGGATTGGGGCACGGGCTTGATCACCATCCATGACAAAGAGAAAGGAAGGATCATTGTCTACAACATGAAGACACACAAGAGCCGTACATAGCCCCCAGTGGAGATGCAAGATACGAATTCGACAGAAACCACATCATACGATAGTGATGCTTCACCTACATCATCAGAAGAAAGTGTAGAGGAAGTCTTGATGCAATTATGTCCTGATATTTTTGGGATAAGTGTTGAAAAGGAAGCATCGATGCATGATGTGAAGGTCAAGGAGGAGAAGGATAGTACAAAAGCAATTGTAGAGCCTGCAAAAGTGAATGTACGGAGCATGCTAGGAGAGGACTTGAGGGAAAAAGAAAAAAAGGAGCATGAAGACATGTTTACAGAGTTTCCAAAGCTATTCAGCACTGAATATACAGAGTTGCAAGGAGCTAAAGGAGTCGAGCATAGAAAATCAATCAAAGAAGGTGCCAAGCCAAAGGTAGCCAAAAGCTAAAGCTTAGAGATTGGGGTTCATTCATGAGAAGGCACCTCATGAAGAGGTGACGAAGCTTTTGGAAGCAGATTTCATCTTTCGAGTGGAGGAGTCCGAATGCGTCTCTCCAGTTGTTATTGTGCCCAAGAAGAAGGGAAGATTTAGGATATGTGTAGATTTCAAACCTTTCAATGTGGCCACAAAAAGGAATCATTATCCACTACCCTTTCTAGATGAAATCCTCAATCAGGTTGCAAGTCATGAACGTTACTCAATCATGGATGGATTTTCTGGCTACTTTTAGATCTTGATAGCAATTGAAGATCGATTGAAGAAGACCTTCATTACTCCTTGGGGTTGTTTTGCCTACAAAAGAATGCCTTTTGGGTTGGTTAATGCATATGCTACCTTCCAAGGATGGATGAATAGAGTGTTTGGTCCCTACTTGGGTAAGTTCATTCACGTTTTCATGGATGGCATTGGGTGTTATAGCTCAAGGGTCACACATTTGGAGAAGTTGAGGTTGAGTTTGGAAAGGCTTCAACAAGAGGGTGGGCAACTCAACCCAAAAAAGTGTAAGTTTGCTCATGCCAGAGTCCATTTGCTAGAACATGTGGTTTCCCAAAATGGAATAGAAGCTGACCTAGAGAAAGTGAAGGATTTATTGCTTATGGATCTAGCTAGCAACACAACGGATTTGGCATCATTTTTGCATAAGCTCAGGTACTTGTCACGTTTTTTCTAGATGCTATGTCAGTATGTGTATCCTCTCTAGAAATTGAGTCAAAGAGTTCAAGGGTTTAAGTGGAATGAAGACATGCAATAGGCTTTTGATGGCATCAAGGAGGTATTGTGTGCTTTACCAATAGTGAGTCCTCCTGACTTGCAGTTGATTTTCTATGTATCTATTAGTGTGGGGTCAGTAGCTTTTGGGTCGGTTTGTTTACAAAAGCAAGGAAGGAACTTCAAGAAAGTTTTTTTTGACAGCAAGATGAAGAATGTAAGCGAGTTCTCCTATACGGAAATGGAACAATGGGTATTCGCCTTGGTTCTTGCTTGTCAAAGGTTTAAAACCTATTTGTTTCCCCAAAAGTTCTATGTGATCACCACATCGAATCTTTTGCCGGATGTAGTACAACATTTAAAGCCTAGCGAGCGCATCTTAAAGTGGACTTTGGAGCTTCAAGAGTACGAGTTTGAGTTTAAAGTGGATCATTCTGTTAAAGCTGACTTGGCAGACATAGTGGTACATAAGGGGGGGGATATTCTATCTTACCCAAGGGTTGACAAGGATGATCATGAAGAGGAAGTAGATATTACAGATGCGTATACAATGATGTTTGATGGTGCATACAGGAAAGTTCTTCAAAAGGCAAGTGGTGGGGTAGTCATTAAGAACCCAAAAGGTGATGTAATCTTTTCTAGAGCTTACGATCTTGACGAAGCTGAAAGCAACAATGAAGCCGAATACCTCACGCTTTTCCTTGGGTTGAAGCACTGTGTTGACTTTGGATTGAAGAGGGTCATTGCAAAAAGAAAGACAATTTGAAGAAGTGGTTCTATGGCATCAAGAAGCTTTTGCATGAGTTTGAGAAGATACAGTTTAAGCATGTTCCTCGTGAAAATAATAAAGAAGCTAATGAGTTGGCTAGGGACAAGTTGGATGCCTTGGTAGCTCCTTTAAAGGTCAAGGAAGCCTTGTATGCAGGAAGGGAATCATTGCAAGATGTAGAAGTATTTCTTGGTAAAGGGCAATGTCCAGAGGGCATGTCAAAGGTTCGGTGTAAGAGAATAGTTGCAAAAGCAAGAAACTACACATTGGTAGGTGAGGATCATGCTTTATGGCAAGGATAGCATTTTGAGAAAAGTGCCATACAAAGAAGAGATAGGCTTGATTTTGAAGCACTGCCATGAAGAGACATGCCATCAAGGCAAGGATCAGGTTGTATTTCGTGTTTTGAGAGCAGGTTATTGTTGGCCCTCTATGATGAGAGATGCTTATTTTTGGTGCAAGTCATGCCATGAATGCCAAGTGTTTGCAAATCCGAAGTTTTTTCACTAAGCCTCAGAAAGCTATAATGTCTTTTGATGCATTTGCAAAATGGGGAGTAGATGTTGTAGGTCCAATGACAAGGACCAAAAATGGTAAAAGGTATATCCTTGTGGCTGTAAAATATTTGACAAAATGGGTGGAGGCCAGATCAGTAAAAGATGTAATAGCAGGAAGAGTAGCCTCTTTTTTATATGAACAAGTGTGTTGCACATTCGGAGCTCCTAGGGTTATCATTTCTGATTGTGGACCAGGGTTTAGGGGAAAACTTGTTGCTGCTCTCATGGAGAAATTGAAAATTCAGCATAGGAATTATTCTCCTTACTACTCACAATGCAATGGGTTGGTTGAGAACTGCAATGGTCAAATTGTGAAGATGCTATCAAAGTATGCTAGAGAGCATCCTAAAGAGTGGGACTTTGGACTTGGAAAAGTGTTTGTGGGCTTATAGAACTGCGTAGAGAGTGTCAACACAGTTTACACCATATGAGCTTGTTTATGGAAAGGAAGATCTTGTGCCCATACAAGTGCAGTTGGATGCCTTGAAGTTGTTGTGCAGAATGCAAGGTGAGCATAATGACAAGCTGCAAGAAAGAATTCCTTCTCTAGAGTTGCTGCGAATGAATAGAGAGAAAGACAGTGATTATTATCTTCAACAAGAAGAGACAAGGATGGAGAAAATGGATAAGAGGCTTCCAAAGAAAGAGATCAAAGAAGGAGTTTTGGTGATGAAGTATGATTCTTGCTTGGATTTTACTTTTTAGAAGAAATTGAGGGACAAATGGTTGGGTTGATACAGAGTGAAGCATGTATTTTCTAATGGTACCAATGAGTTGGAAAAATTGTCTGGTGAACGTTTGTGCTATAGAACAAATGGGTATTGATTGAAGAAATATTTTGCAAGGGATGTGGCTCCAGATGCAAATAGTCTCTTGGTTGAGCATAAATGCTCTACCTAGAAGGTGGGCAATGATGATAGACCGCTTTTGGCGTGTACAAAGTAGCGTTTATATGCATGGTCATATGTACAAAAGGATATAAATACATGCATTTGGGAGCTTTGAAAAGTGGTTTCAAGTTTAAAAAAAGGTGCAACGTGTGCACATTGTAAATATGCGTGCTTGCGTGTCGGCAGTCGGACACATGTACATGCCTGGATAGGGTATCGAGGCCTTGGATATGGTTCTAGGTGGCTTATTTTGGCTCTAGATAATATGTTTGAGCTTTCTAAAATGTAAATAATGCAAGTGACAAGTGTGGGTACTCCCATCCGGCTAAAAGGGTTAGACACATGTGGTAGCTGTCTATTAGCGACGCCTGATCTGCGGTGATACGTTCATCACCCTAGAAGTGGTCAAGAATGGAAACGTGGGGGATGTGGAAATTTTCTTTGGGTATCAAGGATTGATGGTTTTTCTTGTATTTTGGTCACCATCAAGCGTGATTTCACGTGTTGATCACCTCGATTCACCTTGTAGTGTTTGCGGGCAGGCAAGGGCTTGTAGGTCGAGGCATTTGCAGTTTGAATTTAGCTTGTGGGTAGAGTTTTCAGGAAGCTTTTGAGTGGTAGTGATTAATATGAGGAATTTATGTAAATTCCTTGTGTTGTGTTGAATTTTTTGGGTGTGTGAGTGTGCGCACGACATTTTTTGCTCCATCAGCGCCTGCGAACACGTCTCTCGGGTTGCAAGATTGCTACATGTTGGCCAGCGTAAAAGTTTGACGAGTTATAGTTGCCAAAAACTCGATCTATAATAGATGGATCAAACTCGCCAAATTTGCAAATGTGCTACAAAGAAACGCGTCTTGTCCAAGGCACACCATGATTGCATTGATTACAAGGACATAAGATCCTTCTTGAGAGATAGGTGTTTTGGTTGGATGGCCCTGCATCCTCGTCACTACTCATAATGAAGGTAAAAACCCTATAACCTGGACAGAATATTTTTCTTCTATTGGCATCCTCCCTCTTCTCTCTCTCTCTCTCTCTCTCTCTCTCTCTCTCTCTCTTTGTTCACAATGTAAACTACCTCACATTCTCTAGTCATGTCCAATCCCTGCACACCTCGGTCTAGAGGTGTACAGAGATCAAAATCATAGGTTATAAGGTTGCAAAGATTGCTACATGTGGCCAGCGTAAAAGTTTGAGGGTTTTAGTTGACAAACAATCGATCTTTAATAGATGCATCAAACTCGCCAAATTTTGCAAATGTGCACACAAAGAAACGCGTCTTGTCCAAGGCACACCATGATTGCATTGATTACAAGGACATAAGATCCTTCTTGAGAGATAGGTGTTTTGGTTGGATGGCCCTGCATCCTCGTCACTACACATAATGAAGGTAAAAACCCTATAACCTGGACATAATATTTTTCTTCTATTGGCATCCTCCCTCTTCTCTGTCTCTCTCTCTCTCTCTCTCTCTCTCTCTCTCTCTCTTTGTTCACAATGTAAACTACCTCACATTCTCTAGTCATGTCCAATCCCTGCACACCTCGGTCTAGAGGTGTACAGAGATCAAAATCATAGGTTATAATCTCGTCTTTATTGGTCAATGCCTATATTTGTGGGTACAGACCCAGGTCTACATGATAGTGCATGTAGTGGACAAAACCCTTTTGCCTCTTCTCTAACTGTAGCAATTCACAGCATCTTAACATCTCTTCACAACATATCTTTGTTCAAAGGACTACTTAGCACATTACATGCTGGCCTGCAATCTGAGTATCACGCCGTTGAAAGCTTTCCAACTTATGGTCGCATCTGTAGAGAGAGAGGGATCATTGTTCGCCTAGCTCTAATTTTTTTACCGTAATCTCGATGGTAGACTTTAATATAAAAACTAAATCCAAAATCTAATCTTAAATCTAACCTATAGTCTTAAATCTAAATCTAATCTAATCTGAAACTCAACATAAACCTAAATCTTAAATCCTAAACCTAAATGTAATCTAACTTAAATCTAACATAGCTAGCTAATCTTAAATCTTTTCGTAATTTTAAATCTAACATAATCTTAATCTAACGTAAATCTCAATTTAACATAATCTTAACCTCAACATAAACGTAAACCTAAATGTAATCTAACATAATCTTAAATATGATTTAAATCTTAACTTAATCTCTCTGTCTTTGTTTTTTCCCTTACCTCTCTCTCTCGTCCCCTCTCTCTCTTTGGTTTTTTATTCTCTTTCTTTCTCTTTGTTTTCTCCTCTCTCTCTCTCTCTCTTTGTTTTATATACCTCTCTCAATCTCTCTCTTTACTTTATCTCTCTCTCTCTCTCTCTCTCTCTCTCTCTCTCTCTCTTTTCCTCTCTCAATGTGTGTGTCTAGATTCTTTGTTTATGTATGTGTGTGTGTGTGTGTGTGTTTTTGTTTATGCATGTGCTCTCTCTCTCTCTCTCTCTCTCTCTCTCTCTCTCTCTCCTTCAAAGACACAATGTGTGTGTGTGTGTGTGTGTGTGTGTGAGAGAGAGAGAGAGAGAGAGAGAGAGAGAGAGAGGAAGAGAACATGAGAGAGAGGAGAGGGAAGGAGCATAACTAGCTCTCCTTCCTCTCTTCGTGTGTGTGTGTGTGTGTGTGGAAGAAATAGAGAGAGAGAGAGAGAGTTACCTCTTTTGCTTGGATGCCAAAAACTCAGATCTGAGATTTGACTTTTTAGTGCTCTCGGTTTATCTTTTACCCTTGTCAGCATCGTTATGGGCATCGCTATAGACGTCGCTATGCAACAAAAAGAATAGCGATGCCTAGAGCGACGCCCATAGTGATGCTTATAGCGACACCATGGATTTTGACTTTTGAGCATCGCACTGCGAGCGTCGCTAATGTGAAGTGCCTCTTGTAGTGCTAGACCATGATTTGATGAATGAAATTGTATTTTTATTGGATCACTTGTTTATTTGTGGTCTGGATAAGTCTACTCAAACCCTTGTATTTATTTGTAAAAAACTAGCCCATCTTGCAACCTATAAAATGTATCATCTAGTGAATTTGAAATGTCTCACCATTTTGAGGTGATATAATGCAGGTTTCATAATATTTTCCATAGAGACAACATATTACCACCCTCTAAAAATAATTTGTCATATGTAAAAATCTTAATTTTACTGTTCATAAACAAACTATCTGTTATTCATTAATCTTTATCAAATACGTCTTTAGTGTATTATTTAAAAATAATAATATATGTTTTCTCTTAATATCTCAAACTCATTCATATCAGCTCTATTTAATAGAGTATGCAACAATCTTTCAAATCGTGCTAAACGAAAGATATGCCCTACTATATTCTTTTCGACTTTAAGAACTTCAAAGATTAGTCCTATTACAGATTATTTGATTTTTCCATGGATGTGCTTACCATGGCTTAAGCAATCTAAAATGAACATGTCCTCATCTAAAGTTGGTTGTGACCAGATGACTTTAAATGCATCAAATTTATTTTTTAGGTGATTTGGGATGTGTTATTAACAACAACATGCATTTTTGCATGGCACTTTGATCATTATTCTCTACAGCTATTGCTCGCATAGAGTTGCATCAATGAGTTTGCATGCTTGACATATCAAAAAGTGCCGCTTGCTCACCACACATGCATTGTTAGCATGCAACCAAGAAGGAAAACAAGAACCTCTATAGCCTTTCACACACCACACTGTCAGAAGGAAACACCATAAAGCTGCAGAAAACACCTATGTGGAACACCTGTAAAGTCAGGCGGAAAATAGGCCTAACCCAAACCATGATTAAAATTCATGAAAACCAAGACCATAAAGATAAATCTTGTGTCATGTAGACCTCCATAGAGTATCCATATTCTTGATTCCGATAACAGATGAGAGAGTTACAAGATTTTGAAGTTGGGGTATCTCTCAAAAGCTCCAAAACAGCTAATCTTTGTTAGGAAAAAGGGTGTGCAGGGAATTGGAGCTATTAAAAAGGGGATTTTTTTGGCTCTTATCCCAAGGAATTTTCTCTCTCCTCTCAGTCGACATCGTTCTCTCTTTGGGCACCTTTTAATTTCCAATTTGGGCCTTTTTTGGATGAAAAATGAGTTGTCGGCCACTCTTTGACCAAGGCAAGTGGGGAAGGGAGTTGTCCAATGGACCAAAAAGGACCCACGCACCTGGTTAGCAGGTATGAATTGAAAATGTCACCCTCTCTCTTGCCCAACACCCACAAGTCCCCCATAAGCAAGGCAAGGAGGCTTCATTTTCCCCTTTGATACACCCTTAGGGGGTACCCACTCCGCCCCTTATACCCTCCAATATCCACTTGCTTCCCCCCTATGGGATTACTCCATTTCCACTTGGCATCATCCTCCCACCTCTCCATTTGAGACAGTAAATTTTTTGTTTTTCTCCCCACATCGAGCAGTCTTGGCGGAGGCGTGGCTGGCGACTCTGAGCACCGAATGTGACGCTGTAAAGCCTGGCTCGGAGCTTATCACTTTGGCTATTTCCAAAAATACTCGGACACACCTTTTTTAATTAAATCTGTCCACTTGCCTTTCCTCTCATGCATCTATACCCACTTTCTAAGTGAGGAACCGCCCACTTCCAATGCATGTAACTCATGATGTATGAGTCCGATTCACCGGCTACTATCAAGCATGACTGAAAGTACTCATTGAAAACCATGTTTTAGGAGTTCGACCAACCCTACACTCTTGCAAATGACTAAGCAGAACCAAGCCTTATACGTAAATTTTACAAGAGCACTCTCAAAACTCAAAGCATTATGTACATCTATGTACTCGAGGCTAGTGAGAAGGCTTTCTAGCATGGATTAGTGACTTTATCTTCATCCAAAAAATGCTTGAGATAGCTTGCCAACCCCCCTAGCATGCATGATCATTCATGAAAAGCAAAGGTGTCTAGGGTGAACAACTGCTGCCTCTCATCCCCAAAAACCTCATCCATATTTTTAGATGTTTCCATATTGTCTCCTTCTATTGATAACATTTTATCAGTCACAATTGTCATCAAACATGCCATATATTTCTTCAATATATAACCATTGAAATGATATTATATGTTGTGCACCATTCAAGTCTGCCAACTGATATGTGCCATTTTTAAATTTGTTCACAACAGTAAAAGGACCCTCCCATTTGATTTGAAACTAATTTTGAAAGGTATTGTCCAACTTAATATTGTATCGCAACACCAAATCACCCTTTTCAAATTTTTTTATCCTCCACGCACTCATTGTCTTTTAGTTGAGCCTTCCTTGACACTTCCTCATAGTAACTCAAAGCCAAAACTCTATCTAGTTTCAAGCACTGTAAATCCAATAACCTTTTCTGCCATGCATTTGTTTTCTCTTCATCTTCCAATGAAAACAACTTGAGAGCAATAATTTCCACCTTACTTGGCAATAAAGCTTCCCTGCCATAACCAAGTGGTAAGGGGAAAATCCTGTGCTGGTTTTGATAGTAGTTCTATAGGCCCATAACACACAAGGCAACCCTGAATCCCAAATCTTCCCATGTGTCTGAGTCATCTTTGTCAAGATCTTTACCAACTCTCAATTGAACCTTTCATTAAGACCATTGCATTGTGGATATTAGGGAGAACTGTACCTATGCTGAGCTTTTTGCATAAGAAATCAAACAGCTCTCCTCTAAATCCTGGTTATCTATCCGAAAGTAGCTTTAGTGGCACACCAAATTTTGAAGCCTGAATCTCCTTACTAGTAACCTGTTTGACAGCTTTGGCTTCTTCCCATCGTGACAAATAATCCACTGCTGTCAAAATGTAAGCATTTATCTTGCTAGTCATCAAGACCCCATTTTCCAAACACATCAAAAGCTAGAATTGTTTATCGCAATTCAGGCTTCAAAATTCTCTTTCCCATCCTTTGACAAGTCAAACATGACTTGTACCAATGATTAACATCCGGTTGAATACTCTGCCATATATAGCCTTCTTGTAAGACCTTATGCAACATGATCTTCATAGCAAAATGGCCTCCACAAGATCCCTCATGATTTTCTTCCAGAATTTTGTAAATCTCCTCCTTCCAAGGCACCGCCACAAAACCAAATCACCTCCTTTCATGTAAAGCACATCATCAAGCATTTTGTAATTCCTGGCTTTCATTATGAACGCATATTTTTTAGAAGATGAAAAACCTTTAGGTATAACACCTGTCAATAGAAAGTCCACTTCCTTTGATAACATTTCCCTCCCATGATATAAAGGGGCATCTGCCTTTACCACAAACACACAAGTGATCATCTCTTGGGAAACATCATGAGCTTCTTCATTTTGAGACCTCTCAATATGTTGCAAACTCCATGCTTCAAGCTTTTTGAGCAACACTTTCACTTTGAAGCATAAATTCTTTAATTTAGGGTTCTAATTCTTCCATACTCCCAACACTTGCTTCACAACCAGCAAAGCATCTCCTTTATTTTGCAAGCGCTTCATTCCCAATTGTAACCAAATATGAAAACCACCGTCAAGAGCCATGTATTTCTCTTCATTGTTACTTTTTGCGTTAGGTTTTAACTCTTGCTTTCTCATAAGCTTCCCTTGCGCATCATAAATGACAATGCCTCCTGAAGCAGCATCACTTCTTCGATAAGAACCATCAAAGTACAACAATGAAGCATTAGAGATGGCAGGAGTCTCCACATCCCTTTTTTGCACCACCTCTTTTTTGAACAAAACCGCAGTATCTGTTGGAGCTATATATGGCTCACTCTACTCAACTTGGTCACACCTATATATTTGTATCTTCTCCTCAATATGAATCAGTCTTTGGGAGCGTATATGGTGTGTCTCTTGTCTCGTCTCTCTCTCTCTCTCTCTTTCTCTCTACATATCAACATGGTATGAGAGCGGTAACGATCACGCGCCGATTCAATTCATGGTGACAAAATAGTATGTGTATGCGATTTGCATGTAAGATTCAAAATTGCTACAAATTTTATTTTTGAGCGTTGATTCTTGTTAACTGTGGTTGTTTTGTGTTAAGAATAATATGATTAGTTTTTTGTGTGGCGTTTATTGCTAATCAATCTAATGGTTGATTACGTTTTCTTGTTGATGACACCCTGAACTTCATCTCAATTTTTCGGGGTGTTCTACTCAAAATTTGGAGAAACGGGAAAAGCGCCTTAGAGCATAGCGCAATGGCACTTTTCTTCCAATGCTTATTCGTCTCCTCGAGCTCTTCGATTTGAGTTCTAGGTTTGCGTCAATCGAAGTTCGCAGCAGAAAGTTATGTTGTTTTTACTGCAATTGAGCTTGACGCATCTTTCTTCGTCCAAGTTCTTCGTGAAGCGTCCGTAATCGTTTTTCTTATTTTGGCGTTAACTTTTTCGAGAAGATTTAATTGTTTTCTATTCGTATTGTGGTCGTCAATCTTGCGTCTCACGCCACTCTATTTTGAGGACTCTTTTATTATTAACGTCTCCTTTACCCTACCTTTTTTGGATGACGTCTCTCACATCTTTGGACGTTCCTTGAGCATCCTTCTTACGTTTATCGTCGTTGACATAATGCAGTCTTCATATCTCTCTCATTCTCAATTGAGGCCTTCACCATATATGGTGTGCAAATTCCACGATCTTATCTTATACGTCTTCTCGTGACAAGATATGGCTATGAATATTCTCATCAACGGCTTTCCTTCTGGCCAGCGTTCTGTTACTCCTTTCCAAGGTCAAGGTTTTCTAGGCTGGAAAGCAAAGATGTTGTTAATTATTGAAGGCGATGAATTCTCCGATGTTGTTCTTGGAAATCGTGTTTGTCCGCCTCAGCCTATGATACGGATAACGATAATGTGCTTATCACTGAAGGACCTATATTTGAAGATTGGAATGTTTCCTATACGGATTGACAATGACGTGATAAAGCAGCTCGTCGATATATTCTTTTTGCTCTTACTGATTCCCTTTTGCTTGATATGTATGAACTGCCTACTTCCCACGACATAATGAAGTACCTTATTGAAAACTTTCAGAAGAAATCTATCACAGAAATACTTTATTTCAGAGGGTTGCTTAATAAGTTACAATATGAAGTTGGTACAGCCATGATGGGACATATTGAATCTTTCAAATCTATTATTAATCAACTTGCTGCTGCCGGTGATCCTGTTCCATAAAAGCAACTGATTACACTTATCTTTGATACGGTGAAGGACTCTTCTTATGATAACATTGTTACTATTCTCTCTAATAAAGATGGTCTTGATTTCGACCAAGCCTGCATGTCTTTAATTGAATACTCTCAACGTGAAGAACGTCGTAATGCTGGTCATGATACAACTATGATTTCACAAGAGGAGACTGAGTCACAACAGATGGAAGGTGCTTTTTATGCTCGAAGGCGTCCATTTCAACAAGGCAACCGCAGAGGTGGCCGTCGCGGTAATATTTTCTCTCGTCTCAAATTTCCTAATAAGCAATGTTCTTACTGCAAAAGAAATGGCCATACTGAAGATGATTGTTGGGCACGTCAATATGATGAAGAGCACAATATTACCACAAAACAACCACGTTGATCTAGAGACTCTTCTTCTTCTTCTTGTGAATATTGCGGACGATCTGATCATCCCACTCATATGTGCTATAAGCGTGGATTCGACACAGATCAGAATAGAGGATATGCTACTGAACATTGAAACAAAATTGTACTAGAAATAAGTTGCGTCCTATGTTCAGTTGTTCCAGACATAATACTTCATGTACGTGATGGATCACTTTTTATTGTCGATTCTGGTGCTACAGGAAATATGACATATTAGTCTAAGTGGCTCCATAACTATCATCCACTGCCAGTTCAACGTGTTGTTTATCTTGCTGATGATACTACTTGTCAAGTAAAGGGTATTGGAGACTTATATCTTGGTACCTTATCTTCTTCCACTCGAATTTTGAAGAGGAGTATTACATGTACCAGATCTTCAATGTAATCTTCTTTCAAATTCTAGACTTGTTGATCTTGGTCTGTTTGTTGGATTTGATCATACCAAATGCCGAATTGAGAAATATGGACAGACTATAGCCATTGCTCCTCAAAACGGTAATTTGTTTAAACTCTCTCTCAACGATGTTGTAGCAAATCTTGTCATAGCCGTTTGCAAAGTATGGCATCACCGTTTTGTTCATGCTGATTTCTCAAAACTCCTTGATCTTCAACGTCATGATCTTGTTCATGGCATGGATCTTAAAGCCCATCCCCATATGGGAATTTGTGAATTTTGTGCTCTTGGGAAACACAATCGCAAACCCTTTCCTCTTTCAAATACAACTCATTCTCATGACATATTGGATCTTGTTCATACTGATATATGTGGACCTCTACCTTCTTCGAGATCACAATATCGCTACTCCATTACTTTCATTGATGATTTCTCAAGGTATAGGACTATATTTCTACTTAGACAAAAATCTGAAGCCTTATCTGTTTTCAAACAATTCCACAAGGCTGCGGAACTTCAAACTGGTCGTCGCTTTAAGAAGCTTCGTAGTGAAAATGGAGGCGAATATGTTTCTCGAGAGTTTGTGAGTTACTGTGCTGACAGTGGAATTCATCATGAACACACTATTCCATATTCGCCTCAACGGAACGGTGTTGTTGAACAAAAGAATCACACTATTCTCAATGCTGTAAGATGTATGCTGATTCATTTTGGCTTATCTCGTGTTTTTTGGGCTGAAGCTACTTTGAGAGCAGTATTTATTCAGAATCATCTTCCTACTACTGCACCCTCTGGTAAGATACCCATCACAGTATGGACAGGTGACATTCCTTCTATATCTCATTTTTGAACCTTTGGATATATTGCTTATATTCATGTTCCCAAAGAAACACGAACAAAGCTTGATGCTCCTGGTCTTAAAGTTATTTTTATTGGATATTCTGACACTTCCAAAGGCTACAAATTCTATGACCCTTCCTCTAAGAAAGTAATTGTAATCGTGGTTCTAGTTTTAACGAACAGCTTATGGGAGGCTCATGGTCCATGGATGATTTTGATGATACTAAATCATTGCTTCAGGATTTTCCATTTCTTTAAGAAGATGAAACTCTTCCTATAGAGCCTATTGATTTTGAACATGGCTCATGTCATGTTTATGATGATGATATTGCTGATAATGCTTTTTCTACTTCTGAAGATCCCGTTGCTTATGATGAAGCTATTTCTTCACCACAAAAGGATCAATGGCAAGAGGCTATGGAAGCAACGTATGATTCTCTTATCTCTAAAGGTACATGGATACTAATTGAATTACCTCCTGGTTGTACAGCTATTAAATGTAAGTGGGTGTATAAGACAAAATTAAAAGCAGATGGATCTTTGGACAAGTTCAAGGCGCGTTTAGTTGCAAAAGGTTAGTCCCAAGTAGCAGGTGTTGATTATCAAGAGACTTTTTCACCAGTTGTTCGCATTATAAGTGTTCGAGTTTTATTGGCATTTGCTGTTCAATTTGATTTAGAAGCTCGTCAAATGGATGTGGGAACTGCTTTTCTTAATGGTGACTGGGAAGACGAAATTTATATGGAACAACCAGAAAGGTTTGTTTTTCCAGGTAAAGAAGACCTTGTTGCTCAATTCCATAAGGCACTATATGGTCTCAAACAAGCTTCGCGAGCCTGGTATACAAAATTTGATCTTTTTCTCACCTCTAAAGGATTCATCTCTTGCTCATCAGACCCCAACTTATACATAAAATTCCAAGGTACTTGTTTTGTGATTCTTGCTCTTTATGTGGATGATACCATCTTTGTTTCCAATGATTTGGGATTTTTTCAGCAAGTGAAAAAGTTATTGTCTTCTGCATTTGATATGGTGGATCTTGGAGAGATTCACTCGTGTCTTGGCATTCAAATCCAACGCAACCGTACAAAAGGTATTTTATTCCTTCGATAGTCAAAGTTTATTGCAGATACTATTCAAAAAATTGGTATGGAATCTGCACATTCAACCAACACACCTTGTCTTGCGAGATCTACGAAGAACACTTCTGACAATGGCGGTCAACTTGTCACAAATCAACCTTATGCTAACTTGATTGGATGTCTTTAGTTTGTTGGCATGAACACTCGTCCTGATATTCTGTTTGCTGCTAATTATCTTGGACAATATCTTGCATGTCCTTCTCTTAAGCATTGGTTTGCTGCAAAGTGTGTATTGAAATACATGAAAGGCACTACAGATTTTGGTTTAGTCTATCGACGAAAACTCACATTGGATTCTATGCAATCTCTTTCTCTTTTGGGTTACACAGATGCAGACTAGACAAGCTCACATTTATCTATGCGATCTACTAGTGGAAATTGCTTCTTTATAAATGGATGTCTTGTTTCTTGGACCAGCAAGAAACAACATTGTGTTGCAGTTTCTACAACTGAGTCAGAATATGTTGTGGCATCACTTGCAGCTCGTGAGTTGATTTGGCTTCGACAAATGCTGGTTGATATTGGTCACTCTCCTCTTTCTAGCACACCCTTGTGGTTTGACAACCAAAGTGCTATTAGTCTTGCAAAGGACTATGTTCAACATAATAAGTCAAAGCACATTGCTGTCCATTATCATTATGTCAGGTATGAAGTACGCAAAGGAACCATTTCGGTTGAACACCGTCCAAGTGACCAGATGATTGCAGACATTTTGACCAAAGGCCTCAACGAGTCATGTTTCATTCTCTTGCGCTCGGAGCTTGGAGTTGCTTCGACCTCACTCTTTCTAGATTATCTTCTTTGCTATTGTAGATTTGTACATATGACATTGTAATCTTTTAGGTACCATGCACTATGCACACTCCACATTTGCACATTGTGATCTCTAAGTCACTTGAATATTTGTACATAGATGCACAATTCACTTTCACATCATCATCGTTGGTTCATATTTTCACATTGTATAGGGGCTTGGGTTTTTCTCTTGAACTCCTGAAGGGTTTTTTCATCCAAAGCTAAAGACCTTTGTTTGAGTGGGGGTGTTGGATCTATATATGGCTCACTCTACTCAACTTGGTCTCACCTATATATTTGTATCTTGTCCTCAATATGAATCAGTCTTTGAGAGTGTATATGGTGTATCTCTTGTCTCGTCTCTCTCTCTCTTTCTCTCTACATCTCAACAGTATCCTGATAGGTGAGAAGATCTGCTAACGTAGCCCGAGTACTTTCTCCACCAAAAAGGTGAACTGAAACTCATGGAGCTCAATAATCCATCTCATCACTGTTTTCAGTATATTTGAATTACCAAACATCTCGGGAAGCAATGAATAACTGGTAAGAAAGGTGAATGACTTTTGCAACAAATAATTCCTGAATCACCTGCAAGCATAAACCATACGGGTCATCACTAATTCAATTTCAAAAACATCTCTTTCATGAGGAGTCTTCACTCTGCTACCATAATGAACAGGCTTCATATACTGAGATTCCTTCCCCCGTTGTAATAACATAGCTCTAATAGCATCATCTCCCACTAATGGGTTGAGATAAAACTCCTTTTTCCAGTCAGGAGCTTGCATAATAGGTAACGTACTCAAAACTTCTTTAACTTTGTCAAACACATCGTCACACTCCAAGGGATCATTCTTAACTGTTTGCTGCAATGGATACAATAGCTTTGATGCCAAAGGTATGAAACGAGATATATATTTAACTTTTTGTATGAAAGTGGCCAATTGTTTGGTATCTTTAGGGGATGACAGTAACAGCAAAGGCTCCACTTTCTCTAGATCTGCTTCAATCCCATTTTTTGAAATAACATGCCCAAGAAGCGTCACCTGTGGCTGTGCCAAATGACATTTTTAAGGATTGAGCTCATCCTCACATTCATCATACCTGGAAAAAGTCATTTCAAGCTTTTGAACATGCTCTTTCCTTGAACTGTATACACAGAAATCGGCTATGAATTCTTTAAAAAACTTCCCAAGGAACGGGGTAAGGACCCAATCTACTTTTCTTTCAAAGGATCCTGGCCCATTTGTCAACCCAAAAGGAAGGAAACAAAAGCAGAAACAACCCCATGGTGTGATAAAAGTAGTATTTTTCCTGTCTTCAAGAGCAAGGATAAGCTGAAAGTATCCTAAATACCCATCACAGACACTATATCTCTCAAAACCAACCACTGCATCTAACAAGTGATAAATAAAAGGAAAAGGGTAGTATTTTTCCTGTCTTCAGGAGCAAGGATAAGTTGAAAGTATCCTAAATACCCATCACAGACACTATATCTCTCAAAACCAACCACTGCATCTTTCTTGGGCACCGCATTTAGTGGCTTGTAGCCAACACAAACTCTTCAACGCCCATCTTTCTTTGGGGTGACTACTACATGGCTCACCCATTTAGCATTATCCACTGGCACAATGAAGTGTGCATCCAAAAGCTTATAAATTTCTTCCTTTAAAGCATTCATATATTCCTTACCCATCCTTCTTAATTTTTGCCATATTGGCTTCGCCCCTTCAACTAGCTCGATCTTCATAGGATCTCCAACAAAACCCCTTATTTCTTGATATGAGTTAATGAAAAGATTTGGAAACCTGTCCAACATTGCTAAGTACTCCCTTCTTTCTACTTGTGTCAAATTAGTACTCATCATATTTTTGATCAATTCTTTCTTCACTGGTAGTTCCTGTTTAGGTTGCATCAACTCTTCAAGTTGCTCTAAATGGCTTGAAGCATTTATATTCCCTGATATTTGCAACACTTTACTAATTTATTTTTGTTCTTAATCCAACAACAATAACGACACTTCACCCTCATCACTAAAACTCAAAGTAGTGCTACTTTTTGAGTCTTCGAAACTATCATCACTGGCTGATTTAGACTCATCATTCTCACTCACATCTTCAAGTGCCATAGGTTGTTTGGTATTCATATGAAACACTTTCTTTTCACCCTTCCTGCCATGTACACCCATTGTGCCCTTGCCCCAATCTTGCAAGACACCAACACCTATCAACCAAGGTTGTCCCAAAATGAGAGGAAAGGCTCCCAGACCAGCTAGCATAACATGAAAGTTCACCATAACCTTCACGTTAAAGACTTCGACTTCCAAATTCTTCATCAATCGTAAACATTTCACCTTGGCATGGTTTGCAAGTCAAATCCAAAACCCAGAGCTTCCGTATGTAATGAGACCCAGTCTCTGGACACATGACTGTGTGATCACGCAAACTTGAGCATCTCCATCAATGTAGGCTTCTCCCATGCCCACATCTTTGTGCCAAGCATTCACCATAGGATAGATGTCGGGTTGACCTCCAACTTCTGCCTTATTCTCCTCCTTTTGGCTACAGGGACCACTTTCCTGTATTCATTAAGCCTTGGAGCTTTCCATTCTTTCTCTCTGCCAATGGGGATTGCCTCCTCAAAGGTGACAGGCCTTTTCAGCTCAACTTTGAACTTCAGAATTTCTTTTAGGTTTTCCACAAAGCGGTCCTTCTTTAACATGGATGAAGGGATCTCCTTTCCTAAAGCCTGTGCCCATTTATCCCATAAACAGTTGAACTGCATGAAAAAACCATCAACACTTTGATTAGCCCTCTGAGTGACCCCAGAATTTCATGCCAAACTTCATCAAGTACTTTGATGGATCGGTATTGTGCCAGGAAAGCTTGCTTCACACTGTTGTAGTCCAAAACCACCCCTGGATTTTGTGCCTCCATCAACTCCTCAAAATTGTGTAACCAAACTTTTGCCTCATCCTGTAAACTATATTGCAGCTGCCGCAACAATATAGCTTGCTTGGTCTAGTATATTGTGCAGTAAGCAATTGACTTCAAAATTTTCAATAAACATCTATGCATTTTTATTAGGAAACCCATGAAATTGTAGGAACTCATGTGCCATGTTTAATTGCCACAAAAACACTTACATGTGATGTCAAAAACGCAAGGGATGTCGATGGATCGCTCTAGTACCTAATCCACCTCACACTAGGTAACCCAGCCCACAGTGCTTGGCTTCACAAACCTCACAACCCTCCAAAGGCTGCAATCCAATTATACAACCACCTCAAGTGCTATCCACAATTTGCACATACATAGTCGGTTGTCCATAAGGACCCACACCCCTTCTACATTCACTACATGCAGAATAGAAATATTTCATAGGAAGTAGAGCATAGGAGCACTTGCTCCTCCATGGGGTACTAAAAAAATGTTAGTGTGCAAACAAGAAGGAAAACAAGAACCTCTATAGCCTTGCACACACCACACCATTGGAAGGAAACACCATAAAGCTGCAGAAAACACCTATGTTGAGCACCTGTAAAGTCAAGTGGGAAACATCCCTAACCCAAACCATTACTAAAATTGATGAAAACCAAGACCATGAAAATAAATCTTGTGTCGTGTAGACCTCTGTAGAGTATCCATAAATTGATGAAAGTCACCTGTAAAGTCAGGTGGGAAACAACCCTAACCCAAACCATGACTAAAATTGATGAAAACCAAGACCGTGAAAATAAATCTTGTGTCATGTATACCTCCGTAGAGTATCCATATGCATGATTCCGATAACAAACAAGAGAGTTACAAGCTTTTGAAGTTGGGGTATCTCTCAACAGCTCCAAAAACGCTAGTCCCTGTTAGGAAAAAGGTTTGTGTAGGAAATTGTAGCCATTAAAAAGGGTTTTTTTTTTCTCTTGTCCCAAGGATTTTCTCTCTCCTCTTAGCCGACATGGTTATCTCTTTGGGCATCTTTTAATTGGTCCAATTTTGCCCTTTTTGGGTGAAAAATGAGCTGTCAGCCACCTTTTGACCAAGGCAAGTGGGGAAGGGAGATGTCCAACATACCAAAAAGGACCCCAGGCGCTTGAGCAGCAGGTATGAACTGACAATAGTGCCCTCTCTCTTCCCGATCACCCACGATCCCCCATTATCAAGGAAATGGAGTCTTCATTTGCTCCTTTGATACACCCTTAGGGGGTACCCACTCCCCCCCTTATACCCTCCAATTTCCACTTGCCCCCCCCCATGCGGGATTACTCCATTGCCACTGGGCATTATCCTCCCACCTGCCTACTTGAGCCAATAATTTTTTTGTTTTGCTCCCCACACTGAGCAATCTTGGCAGAGGCGTGGCGAGTGACTCCGAGCATCGAATGCAACGCTGTAAAGCCCGGCTCGGAGCTTATCATTTCGGCTATTAAATCCATCAAATCTTCCCAAATCCACACCCACTTTCGAACCACACATTTTCTAATTAAATCCATCAAATCTTCCCACTTGCCTTTCCTCTCATGCATCCACACCCACTTTCTGAGTGAGGAACCACACATTTTCTAATTAAATCCATCAAATCTTCCCACTTGCCTTTCCTCTCATGCATCCACACCCACTTTCTAAGTGAGGAACCGCCCTCTTCCAATGCATGTAACTCATGATGTATGAGTCCGATTCACCTGCTATCAAACACGACTGAAAGTAGTGGTTGACAACCACCTTTTAGGAGTTCGACCAACCCAAAACTCTTGAAAATGACTAAGAAGAACCAAGCCTTTATTCATAAATTCTATAGGAGCACTCTGAAAACTAAAAGCATTATGTACATCTATGTACTTGAGGCTAGTGAGAAAGCTTTTTAGCATGGATTAGTGACTTTATCTTCATCCAAAAAATGTGTGACAACGTCAACACACACACATAACAACCATGTAACCTAGTGAAACTGGGTCTTACTTTGAATTCCATTTGGTGATTATGAGGAGCATCGAGCTTCAACATCTTTCATTAAAATTGTAAGTAGCTTCAGAAATTAGGTAGGCTTCATGGCTATTGAGATAGTTGGTATTTTGTTCAGATGTCTTATCAATTAAGCCTGTGGCATTTCAAAATTGAGTTTCATAAAGTAAGTTATGTAGATACTAATGTAGTTAAATTTGTAAAAATTCACTATAATGCAGGAATAATTAAACATCGGTTGCGTATCTAATTTCAGAAGATATTTGACCTATTATTGATAACATGGTCAAATTATGGCAAATAAAATCACATTGGCTGATATTTCATTCTCTAATAAATGAATAACCTCTTCATTTCCTCATGATGCAAGATGTTATTTAGTACTACTGCTCAGATTGCTATGTAGGGAATGGTTTTAATTATCAAAACTCATATGATGTTTTGATCATAGAGCTAGTAATTAAACCCCACTTAGCAACGCATTGATTTTGAAGCTTACTGAGTATATATATTTACACAAGGACAATCTTTTTCTTTTATTTAGTGGTTGACAAAACACTCAGAATAATTCTTGTCTCATTACCACATAGTCAAATAACAGCCTATAGAAGACAATTTGTTTTGGGGTTTTTTAGAATTTTCAAGATGGTAAATTGTGTCAAAGAGATATGTTTTTTTTTTTGGAAAATATACTAAGAACAGAAGAGATGGTATCCACAATTGTTTCTTATGTTTGAGTGTACTAGGATTTTATGATTGATTTTAGATCACAGTCAATAAGTTGATTATCCAAGCACCTTGCTGGATGAAGCTGGATTGTAAACTTTATGCATTGGTTGATGATTAAATTGTGTGTGAAATTTAAATAACTTCTTACTGATGATTGTTCACTATTAATATGTATCGCATGGATTAGGGAATACTACGTATAGTATAACCAACATCTTATGAATAACTTGTTTTTGTTTCAAGAGAAAACACTGAACAATGTACAACTAGAATGCATGTCTGTTCTGACCCAAAAAAGATAAAAACAATTTATGACAAGTTAGAGGTAGAATGTGCTTTAATGTATTCATGATCATACCCTAGTTATATCTAGTACAACCATAACTCATAGGAATCGACTCTACTTGGTTAGCAGGGCCAAGGGAGATGTACAATATCTTGAATAAGAAATGAGAATTGTTATCACTTGAGTGTACTGCAAGGGGTTTCTTGAGATGGAAAACAATCACAAGAGGCTCAGGTGGCCCTGTACCTATCTTCCCTTAATGCCAGATTGTGTTTTAATGCATTTGTCTTGTTGGATGGTGGTAGGTACAAACTTTAGTCTTGTTCTGTAGATGATTTGTTGCCACAACCTTTGTATCAATTCAATGATTTTTGAAATGATAAAAAATCAGATTGTTATAGCATATGTTATATTTATTTTTATTGATTTTTAGTATAAATTTAATTATACAATTTGTGTATCAAACTAGATTCTCATAATAAACACACATATGCGCGCGCGCGCACACACACACACACACACACACACACACACACATGGGTTGTTAAGGCATGATTTTGAATATTGTAGGACATTGGAAAAGGACAAAGTTCCGTAGAATCTAGATTTTTTCACACAATTTTTGAAGGCTCTTGAACGGGTGTACAACAAGGAGGATGACCCACAAGGGACTCAACAACTCAGTGTTAGCATTGATTCAATATGCCTTTCAAATCAACCAGAAGGTGATGCGTGGAGGCCTCTCCTTCCCCTACTTTTTCAAGATCCATTATCATGAACTGATAGAGAAAAGCTATTGTGTACTGAAGTGCAGACAATGGACTATTGAATAATACAAAAAATCTATTGAATAATATAGTAAAGAGTATAGATAATGGACTATTAAATAATAAAGGAAAGCTATTGTGTAATAGAGTGTCAATAATGGACTAATGAATATTGAATAATAAAGATCAAAGGTAATGGACTATTCAATAATAGAGGAAAACTATTGTGTACCAAAGTGCTCAAGAAAAACGTAGGTTTAGTGTATTCCCACCTATTAATTTTCCAACTATATCTAATGTGCGTTCAAGGCCTTGCCACATGACACAAGGAAAGGGCTTGAAGGGGGTAAGGGGATTGGAGACCAAGGCAAAGAAAGAAAGAGAGTGATTTGGGTGCCAAGAAAAGGGTCTCTCTCTCTCTCTCTCTCTCTCTCTCTCTCTCTCTCTCTCTCTCCGTCTCCGTCCGTCCGTCCATAGGATGGGCTACACACTCGTAAGATGTAATTTGATGACTAAGACATCCACAACAATTGCAAGGAAAGTCCTAGATTTATTATAGTCCCATCTTCAAATTTTGAGATTTATCGCTATTTCCTTAAACAAAATGTTTATAGCAACACTCACTTAATACACTGAGTTGTAATGAGTAAGAAATATAAAAAATACAACACACCCATGCTTCAAAAGAGGCATGCACATAAAAAGAACATTAACTTTTTTGCTCCAATTACACAAATCTCATGAAAATCAAAGAGAACATCCTCATGAGTGCAGAGGGTTTCATAGTTGTACTCAAACCCTTGACTTCAACCACGAATGTCAAATACTCACCTTAAATTTTAAATTAAAGGTGAGAATACCTCCAAAGTTCAAAGAAAATACAAAGTTTAGAGAATCTACAAAGTGCAAATAAGTTTAGTACAAAAACTTTCAAATATTGTAAACTTGCCTATAAAGTTATTGGGAGAAACCACAATATAACCGAATGCTAAAATATCCTAGGTTTAGGGTAGTCCCTTCTACATATTTTGGAATCTATCTTTAAAGTCTAGGTTTGAAGGTGAGGAAACCTACAAAGTCTAGAGAAATTGAGTGTAAAAGCCTTCAAATATAATAAAGTTGTCCCAAAAGTTTCTCATACTCAAGTCTTTCAAGTTTTGGGAGAAAGCACTCTCTGCCTCCATTATAACCCCTCTTACAAAGTTTTGAGATTTTTCTCAAAATTTCTAATTTTTCTTTAAACACTAAAAAAGACCCAAGTTTAGTGCAATCCCACCTACGAATTTTGAGGTTTGCCTTTAAATTCCAAGACAACCCAAAGGTAAGAGCACTCGTAAAGCTTAAAGAAATTTAGTGTAAAAACCTTCAAAAATAGATGAGATTTGCAGAAGTTACCTACCGTCTTCCGCCTTTTTCATCTATGGAGGTCCACTCCTACCTTGGGATTGCAGGCCTTCCATTGGTTTTGTTGAATTAAACTTCCTTGGGTACATTGATTCCTAATTCCATTGATTCTTGATTCCATGGATATCGATGTTGATTGTCGATTCCGAAGATATCGATGTCGATTTCTGATTCTCGATTGTGGATTTCATCGATTGTGGCTTCATCAAATTTTTATTGTAATACAAATGCTTATTCCCAAAAACTTCCCATCTCTCTCTCTCGCTCTCACTCTTATATAGGAGAGCTCGTTGTTCTCTCTCTCTTTCAAATACACACACACACACACCCACACACACACACACGCACACACACACAAACTCACATAAACTATAGCAAATTTGGGTGCTCTCTCTCTCACTCACACATGCTCTCTCTCTCTCTCTATATATATATATATATATATATATATATAGATATAGATATATATATATATATATATATATATATATATATATATATAGATATATATATATATATATATATATATTGTGGATTTCATCGATTGTGGCTTCATCAAAATTTATGTAATACAAATGCTTATTCTCAGAGTCTCCTCTCTCTCTCTCTCTCAAACACATGCACACACAAAATCACAGAAACTATAGGGCATCCGGGTGCTCTCTCTCACTCTCACTCACACATGCTCTCTCTCTCTCTCTCTCTCAAACACACACACACAAACATAGAGGTATTTCTATTAACTATAAGTAACTATATCCATTTCCACACACAAATGAGTTTCTTTTGACCGTGCCCTCACAACTCTCCCTCCAAATGTGGTGGATAATAGCCTTGAGATATTGCTATGCTTGCATAATGTGTCTTGCTTGGTCTAAAAAGTTTACTCCTATGTATTAGGAAGAGAATGGGGTCTTGGAGGGCCTCTTAATTTGGTAGTTTAACGAAGTTAAACCTCTAATATAAAGAAAGAAATCAAAGGACAGCTTTTGAATTCAAACAAGTAAAATGGCTAGTTTATTTGAAATCAAAAATCTCCCCCTAAAAATAAATTTTAAAATTCAATGAGCAAAACCATGTCATGTAACATCTCTATGAAAAGAGCTCCGTATGTATATTTCAAATCTACAATCTCTGCTCAAACCAAAAATTATATGTAGGATTTATGGAAGACCAAAAATCATAAAGTTGTTCACCCCCTTTTTTGGGGACAAAAGTGTATCCTTTGACCACTCTTACACCTCTCTTACGCACCCACAATTCTTGTACACATGGCATGTATCTATTTGTTAAAATGTTAACCACCTCCATAATCTCATGGAAAATAAAGAGGCCCTCCTAGACCCCATCCTCTTCTTAATGGGTTGTTGAGCACTAAATTTGGCTAATTAGCAATTGACATCAGTGGGGTGATTTTTATTTTAAAAAACCCCTGGGGGTGACTTGTATATTTCTCTATCAATTAACCCCACACTAAGCCACTTATGTTCCAAGTTTCTTCAAGGCTTCACCATCTCAAGGATTCCCACTTCATTCACCATCAAACTTATTCTATCCATTGTAAATTGTACCAATAACTTTTTAGTGATTACTAACACTAATCACTAACCTTGTTGTAAAAAATTCACCCTCTACTATCTACTCAAATAGGCACTCCCAAGTTATTCCCTCAAACCTCTTTTCTTTCATCCTCAATAATTCTCTCTCCTTGAGCCCACATTCGTGTGACTCAGAGGATAAGAGATACCCACTCTCATTTGAAATTCAAAAAAAAAATCATAATCCCTATTTCTCTTAATGAAATTGATTAATATTAATCCTAACCAGGGCTTCCAAAAACCTACAAATAGAGCCCTTCTCTTCTTTGTAAAATAGATCAATTGCACACATAACATATCACTCTCCTACCCTATTTGCGTGAGGAGATTGTAAGCTTTGTGTGATCTCTATCACATTATACTCATATGTGCATGGAGATGCTTTGAGGCTATTGAGTGATGCCCTACTCTCCATCACATTTTCAACTTCCACTTTCTCATAAATAAGATTGATAGTTTGGGGTGCAATTGTTTACAATGGCTACGTCTCTTCTCTACAAAATCAACTCGGAAAGTTGGCTCAATGGCTTGTATAAGGTGACCTTGTCCTCAAGATTATTTGTGTCCTTTCATGCTTTGTGGTCTTAAGGGGCTTGTTGAATTGTTTGCCTAGGACTAGCTGTAAGAGGGTCATATGTTGAAAGAGCTCCTCTACCCTTAAGACAATGGTAAAATGGCAATAAGATCAAGCCTTGTGTTGTCTCTCTTATTTTTCTAAGATTGGAAGAATCTAATATTTTAGGCAAGGATCCAGTCGTTCAAGTTGATTTGTACTCTCTTCCAAAGCCCTACGATTGTGAAGGACTATGTTTGTGTGGAAAATCTGCATTCCTCTCTTTGCATGTTTGGGTACATACTATTTGCATCCTAGTTTGCATCATTAACTAGGTGGTGCTTCCTTTTTTTGTTGGGTTTGACTGTGGGTTTGTTGTTGTCTTGCGTGCTTGTAGTCTCATGGCCAATCCCAACTGAGTAGCACAAGAGCCTTGAGGAGTGTTTAGAGGTCGCTTCTCTTGTTGCCCACCCCGGGCCGCCTCAATTTTGGAGGCGGTCACTGAGCTAGAGAAGATAGTGTATACAAGTGTTTTAAAAACAAATGTTGACTCCTAGCTTTGGCATGGCAAAAGCTATACTCAAGTTGAATACTGGGGAGTACAAGGATACTTATCAAATAATTGACTCCTACACATTAAAAGAGAAATATCTTCTTTCAACAATAACCCAAAGCTTTAACAAGGACAACAACAATAGTTCATAAAGCTTCTCAAATCCATGCGGAGAAAAAACTCCCAACCATTGTAGAAAAAGGTAGAGATAAGATAAATACTGAATAAGGTCAACCTTGCAAGATGACTTTACCTTCAACGAACCTCCATCAAACTTCCCATGAAGCTTCTACATCAGATGCCAAACCACTGACAATGCAATGGAGATCAAATAAAAAATTCTATCAACCAAAGTTTCCATCACAACAAAGCATCCAGAAGACATCAAAAAGAATAAACCAAGTGTTAGTATCCAAGGAGTACATCAACGTCAACAACCCAATTTGGATACATCAAGCTTGGGTTCAACCTCAACAATAAAAGGTGACAAGGTGAGTAGTATCAAATGATTCAAACACTACTCAAGGATACTTCCAAGGAAAAACCAATATTTGGGCCAAAAGTCCTAAAGTAACAGCATTGATCTACTCACCTCAAGAAATAAGTTTTCCAAGGAGCAATCCGAACCATTGACAAAAGACCAACAATTCTAGAAAGAGTAAAAAAACCACAAAAGGCATCAAAAGAGACCTTCAAATCCACAAGCAATGCAACAAGTGTGGTTATCAAAGTCAAATGCTTGTCAAGCTACCCAAGAAAGACAGATAAAGAATCAGATGATTCTAGTCAAGCTACTCGAAGCACAAAGACTTTATGAAGATAACACTGAAATATGGGTACCAAAAATTGTTGCTCAATCTGGAACACCAAAAGAAATTATGCAGCACAAGATTCTACGCAAAGGTAAACAATCAAGAGCCCACAAAATCCAATCACAATTGAGGGTGCTAAGACCTCCAAATGGATACCTCCTCTTCAACTACAAAATCAAGGCTTCTACAATAGAAATCATCAAATCTGGCTACTAAAGCCTAGTTTCCATCAAGACATCGAGCAAAAGAAGGAAGACGATCACACAAGGATCAAAGAAAAGGTGTGTTCCAAAATTGCTAGTGGAAACTCAATCACAAAGAACCCACACTTATCAACAATCAGTTCACATGGAAGATAAAGCAAAGGTCACATAATTAGTCCCTACAAGAGTTGAACAACTTGTTTCACAAAGTAGTGTCAACATACGACAAGAAAGTCAAAAGAAGCCAAAGAACACTAGCCTACTAGAAAAAATGGTGGCATCCATAGACCGACACAATGAAAGAGGCCTAAATTTCCAAGAACTTATATAACTGGGTATTTGGACTTAAATAGGTAAGTCCAAGTCGCTATTAAAAATCCATGGCATAATAGTCAGAGTCGGGCATCTAAGCCATTAAATGAGCAAGGTGTTAGTCTCAAAAATTCAAGTAATATCTTCTATGGTCTAAGAGTCTTAGCTAGCCTAGATACTAGTCCAGCTAGAAGAGTTGAGGATAACTAGTTTGTGTCACTCATGCTGATATAGATGAGGATAAGAGTTGAAGTCTATGTAATTTGTGTCTAGTGAAGTGAAGGAGGAAGTCCAAAAGACACTCATGCACTAAGCACAATGAGGGATGAGTGGAGAAGCTTCTACAATGAAAACCCTTCTTGAAAATGAGGGAAGCTATTGTGATGTCCTTTGATGTCACATGTGCTATATTCGTTCCTTGAAGCACCCATCAACTCCATCTTCCACACTACATGCTTTGATAATTTGTAATATGCATATAGAGCGTCCCATAATTGAAACTTGCATTAGACACTCTTTCTTTGTTTCTCCCAAGCAATCACCTTGCATTATAGGTACTTCAAGTGGAATTTCTTAACTCCAATAAGAGCATATACCAAAGTCAATTTTTCTCCACCAAGTTTTTCCCCTTTTCTCATTCAGGATACCGACCCTAATCTAGAAACACATAATCTTCTTATATATATTCCTTCTACATCAACAATAAGGAAATGGCTATCGAAATCAATGGACAACAACTTAGAGAAACAATTGCACGTCCCCATATGCTTATTAAGGGCATCTTTTATCTTCAAGGGTGACAACAAAGATCCATCAGAAAAATGAGAAGCTAAAGAATGGTCTACAACAATAAGAAATGATAACTTCAATAATCTTGCTTCCACAACACCCATCGATAGCTCATAGAGTGCTTCAGCATTGCATACCTATTGCAAAAAACTCAAATTTTAGTGGACCTTGAAAGCAAACCCATCATAAAGTCCATTCCCCAAAAAGAATCGGTTCTACAAACTCAAACACATCAAAATCAACTTTTCTAATGATTGGGTAATCTGTTTTCAATTCCAAAACTTGCATTGTGTTCCTCTCTCTTTCCTCTTTCATTCAAGTGTAAGCATTTTAAGTTTTATTGAGGTTCTCAACTACGTGTTAGTGAGCCTAGTCATCAGATTTGAGTGCCTAAATCATTGTGTTTTGACATTTTGATCATAGGGGAGTGTTCTTAGACTATAAGGCGACATTTTTGGTAATACATTCTATTGCAATTTTCAAGACCTTTTTCATGATGGATCATGAATTTGGTACCTTGCTAGATTGCAACCAGACTTGGTAGGATGGTGCCCCTAGATGTCTTGTACCTCCTCCTAAAGTTCCGATGCATTTTGAGTTCATTCCACTACCGAAATGGCATGAAGACCTAGAGCGGTGAGAAAGGACATAGACAAGTTTTTGTGGTCATTGACGGATTGATTTGCTTATTGACTTGGTGTGTTTTCTTGTTAGGTTCACTTCTTAAGATCGACAACCTCAAAGTGTCTCTGTGCCCCATCCGGTCAGTTCCCTAAGTACTGACATTATGTGAGTGTCAGATAGCTATGCCATGGAGGTCCATCGTGGCGACCCATTCAAAGTAGGTTTACAAAAAAAAAAAAAAAAACGCTTCTTTTTCCCTTTGTCCGAAGCACGTGCGACATGGCCGATAGCCCCGTCAATTCCTTGGTCAATCTAAGTGCCACAACTGGCCCAATCCTAAGCGGATATTGAAACTCGGAGCGTAGAGTTTCCTCATGGCCTCTAGCACCTTGAAAAGAAGGTTGCATCACCTTTGGCTATGGGTACTAACCCCAACGTGTAGCCTTATTAGAATTACAAAAAAAAACTTTTTTCATCGACAGCAAGCAGGGCCGCCACCTTCCCCTCCATGCACTCGCAACAGAGCCACCACCACCCCCCTCTCCTACTTGCTTAATGCCATCATTCTAGGCCACCACTAAAACTCTCTCCGTCTCTCTCTCTCTCTCTCTTTGGCAGCTCAACTGGCCCACGTGACCACCCCTCGTACCTGTGCTGGTCCTCTTCCCCTGTGCCCTGCACCATCCCCTCATCTCGGCCCCATGCTCTCTCATGCCCTCCCTTGCCAACTTGTCGTCGTTATCCAGCCTTCACGGCCCCCGTCACCCACACCACGCCTTTCATCACCACTTGGCCCTGATTGCATCACCCTTAGGCCACACCTTGACCCCCCCCCCCACATTGCCATTCACTTAAATCCCCACAAACACTCAGCCTCCCTCTCTCACTGTCTCTTGCACCCTCTCTAACTATATGATCTAGAAACAGTTGGTCTCTCTCTCTCTCCCATACACACACACTTCCTCACACACACACCCCCCTCCCCCCCCCCCCCCCCCCCCCCCCCGCCCCCTCTCACTCTCTCTTGCCCTCTTTGAATCTGCCTGCTATTACTTCCCACACACCTAACACCACCCCCCGCACTCTACTCGCTCACTCTTGCTCACCCTCACAGCCTGCCCAAACAGTAAAAACGACCAAAAATATTTCTCTCTTTCCATACACACACACATACTCACAAACACCTACATACACTGCACGCATAAGCACACATACATAATCACATACGCACCAACAATGCACACACATGGTACGCACAAGAAGGAAGGAGACAAAGAAGATTGACATCAGCACATTGATAAACAAAGAAGGATGACGTAAAAAACATGGAATGGGACAGCAAATCAAAGAATGATGTTGAAGGTATACCCCATCCGGCATCAAAATTGACGAGCGCGGTATCGCAACGCACCAGTGAAGTCTGCGATTTGCCACATCCCATCCACGACGCACTTTCTCAGTAACATCCATAGGTTAATTCATTTTTTTTTTCCAAGCCAGACTTTGTAAAAGAAAAAAACCATTTGTATATTCCACCTCTCTCTATGTGATGGTCACAAAGGCCCACCTAGGAGATATCATGCTCTGATCTTCCCAAAATAAAGCACTAGTCAACCGTTGAGGACTTGGCTTCTTGCTTTGTCTCTCTAGCTTAGGACCCTAAACCTAATTAGTTTATACTAAATTAAGCAGCTTGCACCTATAAAAGAGCACTGAGAGGTCATTATCATGAGAAACAACACTGGAAAGAGAAGTCATACACACACACTAACTCCAAGGGTACACTATGCGCAAGAGTAGGATCTCCGCACACATAAAATTTCCCTAGCGAACACACTATACTCTCTCTCTCTCTCTCTCTCTCTCTCTCTCTCTCTCTCTCTCTCTCTCTCTCTCTCTCTCTCTGCAATTTCCATCTCGTCGAAATGAAGGGTTTTGTAAATACCATCTTGAATCAAGTTTTCCCTCACATTCCAAAGGGTTTTCATCTCCTCTGCTCTCTCTCTCTCTCTCTCTCTCTCTCTCTCTCTCTCTCTCTCTCTCTCTCTCTCTCTCCCCCCCCCCCCCCCCCCCCCCCGCGGTGTGCTGGGTTAGTGTTATTTGAATCGCTATTGTCCGTATCCTTGCCACTCAAATCTAGGTGTTCTCCCCTGTTCACTCCCCGTGACAAGTTCTGCATGCATGGACGTGGCGTATAGGCCACTGGGGTTTGTTTTTCACTTGCACTTGTCATTTGGTGCCCCGAGTGAGTATGGCTTCTTCGAATCCTTCAGTTTACAACGCTGAAAATGATGCACATCCTTGACCATGGATGACTGGTTGTGGGAATTCTTCAATTGGAGAAGAGAGGAGGAAGAAATGGAAGAAGCCCTAAGAGCCTTCGTCATAGTGTTGTTGTCGGGATACAAAATCGTCAACATACAAGAAGTAAGTTCTCCATCTTGCATCTTCCATTCTAACCATGAATCAAGAGCCACTAGAGGGAGGGAAGCAAGCTACTCTCATTGCTGTCACCCACTGCACTCTATCAATGAGTGCCATCGACGAAAGTAGAGGAGAAGTGAGCATACTCTACATCCACATCAACCACGAAGAAATCATCCATATTAAGGAAGAAGAGAGGTTAGTAAAGCCTCTCTTCCCCAAGAATCTGAAAATAAAATTGTAGCCTCTCCTCCTAAATGGTCCAAAGAGGCTGCTTGTGCTAAGGTAAAAGGAGGGCTAGGCCAATCCAAAATCACATGACCCCCAAGGAAGAAGAAACACCTAGCCAGGCGAGTGCTTTGAGCTCGGCTCTGGACAACAGAATCGTGCCCAGACTGCTAGAAAGAAACTCATCCAAGGTAAAGCGGAGGAAGATCGCCTATCGTTTCGTGGTGCGCATGCCAGTGCTGTCAATTCACTTCAACAACCCCAAAGTAGAGGTGATAAGGAGGTTTCCATGCCCTGGAGAAGAGTTGTTTGGCTACTGTTATATTGTTTTGAAAGGCGAGTAGAGGGCCTTCCTTCTCTCCACATGCAACTCATCCTGTAGAAGCTATCTACCATGGGTGAAACCCAGTGGGCCAAAGATGAGCTACAATTAAATGGTGTGGAATTCATACAGCGAGCCAATTACGGTAACTACTTGTAATTGCTGCTAGCTAAAAGGCTAGAAGTGATAAAAAATGTTTCCATCACTCCATACGTTGTTGAAAGGTCAACCTTTCAATACACTTCCACAAAGATTCCTCAAAGATTCTCTAAAGATTCCAAATAAAGATGCTGATGAAGTGATGAAGACGAAGATGGATGCTGTAATGTGAAGATACAAGGTCATGGACATCATCGAATATCCCGTTATTATTATTTTGAGCCATTACGGCTACTTTTGTAATGTTTACGGGAACTTCATATTTTAAGTCAGCAATTGTATTTAGGCCACAGATGCTTGTTGGATGACCAAAGCCAGCTCACGGTGTTGTTATTAAGCTCTATAGAAGCCTAGGGACAAATAAGGTCATTTTGGTTGGACATTAGGTTTTCTAAGGCTTAGTATATAAGCCAAAACCTAAAGCTTTGTAAGGGGGACTTCTAATAATCTGATCTTCTATGTCGTTGGGAGATGGCGAGAGAGTGAGAGGGTGTGTGTGTGATACAGGAGGTACGGTGGTCGGAATTGCAAACGGAGAGCAGCAGCTACGTATTGATGCTTACATCACGCGCGTTCGTTTGTGTTTTGACAGATTCACTCGCGAGCTACTTTTGGAGTTTCGGTGAGTCACTGTTGTCCGTTTTTGCATTTCAGCATATCCACGCGATCAGAGCGAGTAGAGCTACACACTAGGCACATTAATTTTTTGAAACGTCAACCTGCAAAAACTCGCCAGACATCCTACGCGTTTTCTGCACGAAGGGTATTGGGTAGGTTTGTTTGGTCACGGATCTTAGGGAGAGTGGCCTATTGGTGTTGATAGGATATCCCTCAAGTTTTTTAATGTTTTGAGAACATCTAATGGGCTTTTGGCTTGCGATAGCATCATAGGAGACTCTCACATTCACAGAACCGATGGCATGTAGATTTGATATCTCTGTATAGGAAGTAGTCATTAGTCGGTCGATTAGAGGTTGACACCATTTTTTTGCTTCCATGCACCTGCGGATTGAGATCCGTCCTTAGTTGACAATTATATGTTAGGTGAGTTCTCGCTATGCTGACGTCCATCGCGGTGTATCCGTCCAACATTGGCGCCGCTACAGGGGACGAGGTCCCAAAGTAGGTGATGGAGACTAGTCCTTGAGGATAGAGGTCCCTTTGGCTTGCCAGAGTACTATTTTACATTTAGATACGATCTGAGAGTGGTGGACTCTTTTGGCCTTAGAGGGAGTCTAGGGAGCGTGTGTCTGGCCTAGATCCTTCGACTTAGGTAGTATTAGGTAGGAGAGTAGGAGTTGGAGTGGTAGATGTGGTGGTAGTTTGACTTGAGAGTCCGTGTGATGCCAGGAAGCAACCAAGACATCAAAATCACCATCTTACATGATGAGTAGGAGTAGGGTAAGTAGGATATCTTGATTGTTGATCTAGAGTACTTTATGCATGTCTTATTTGCTGATTAGGCTCATTAGATAAGTGAGAAATGCTAAGTAGGAAATACGGTAAATTGTATTTGGAAGTTGATTTGAAGTCCAAAAGTTTCTCTGATTATTGCTGAGAGCTCTGCAGAGCATAGGAAGTATTACTGCAAGAAAAAATTTGCATTTTACGGACAGTAGACATCCTACACGTAGGATGTCTCTAGGGCACTTTTGGTAGGTAATTTGGGAAAACTGAGGTTACCAGTGGGTTCAAAGGGTAGGTTTTACCCTAGTAACATATTGATTTGAGTGTTTTTCCCTATTTTTGTTGACCAAAAGCCAAAAGGCAAAGTAAAAAAATGTAAAATTTCAGAAAAGACTTAAATTGAGTGATTTTTGGCTTTGATTACATCACCACCATGTTGTATTTATGTAAAGCATTTCTCATAAGTATTAAATGGATATTTAGAGATCATTGCCACTGCTTTAGCGTGAGACTCATGAAGCTGGCAACATTACTTTAGTTCAAGGAAACTATGTCGAGCACTGTCGTCATTACAATCAAAGCTAACATCATAACAGTCCAAAGATAGCGTCATAACAGTCCAAAGACAACGTCCCATATTTAGCACTTGTGAGCCAACTCGTGTATAGATAGAGCTATATGTTTCAAATCTTAATTATATGGTTGTTGCCTCACCGTTGGTGGAGTTTGTCACTTATATTTGGCCAGTCAATAATTTTACATCATCATTTTACTAATACTTTCCTCGACGATGTAATAGATGATGGGTATGACAGAGACCTTATATGTGTACTTGAGAGCTCGAGGCCTCGTACTCACCATTGGTGTTATGTTTGTGTACTTGAGAGCTTGAGAGCTTGGTGCCTCGTACTTACCATCGATATTATGTTTTATTTCGTCAGAGAGCTCAAATGCAGATATTTTCAATATCAAGGATGAGAATTGTGACAAAGTTTATGCATACTTGGGAGCCTGTTATTGTTCTCTTGATTGGTACTCTTGTTGTTATCGTCTTGTTGCACTATTGTCATCATTGGTGCTATGGTTGTTATCGTCTTATAGCACCCTCGTCGTGACTAGTGATTTGGCAATAGTGGTGATTATACAGCACTAGTGTTCCATATCATTTTTGTGATGGCTTGTGTTTCTGTGTATACGTGTACTGCATTCTTGTTATATGTACCCGTGACATCATTATTTGTTTCTCTATCGTCTCTAGAGCGGCGTCACAAACCGTCTCTAAGAACAATGTGATCTGATTATTTCCAACCTTCACATTTCGCTATATTTCTTGAGTTAATGTTGTTCATAGAATAAAAGCCACCTCAAGTAGCATGTACATGAGCTCAAAGCTATTGAAGAATTTCCATCAATTCAATTGTATATATAGGGTTTTATAGCTTCCAAAGATGCTTGAGAGTGCACATTGTATATTATGGAGTGATGTAGCTCCTCAAAAATGAATTTTGTAAAGTTTCATAATTGCTAATATAATAGTGCATGTATATGGTGCGGTGGGTTTTTCCCTTGGACCCCCCCTTTGAGATGGAAAAAGAGCTTGATCTATTAAGGATCCTTGAAAAGCAAGCCAAAGAATAGGCGGGCGAAGAGAAAGGAGAGACGGCCGATTCGGACCTCGAGCTTACTCCCAAGGGTTTTTTCATCCACAATAAGGGTTTCTTATTTGAATGGGGGTACTGGAGCTATATAGAGAGCCCACACTTATGCTATATATAGCCAGGAGTCCCCACTATATATGTGTACTCAGTGTGCGTTCTACATACACTTTGGGGCTTGCAGATCTGAGAGAGAGAGAGAGAGAGAGAGAGAGAGAGAGAGAGAGAGAGAGAGAGAGAGAGTTTACGACGTACATGTCTTGAGGTGAGGTACCTTTTATGGTTAGCTCAATGACTACTTTGTGCTAGTAGCTTAGTAGTTAGTGTTAGTAAGCACTAAAATGCTAATGCTATATTTACAATGGGTAGAATGAGGTGTATGGTTGAAGTAAGATGGTTGAATAAAGTGAGGGAATCCTTGTGATGGTAAATCTTGAAGAATTTTTGAACTTACTTGTGTAGGTTCTCAAAAAGACTGTCGATCTTCTTCTTACATCGTCGCCGCAAAGGTTGAACACCGTGATGAAAATGAAGATGTAGGTTGATGAGAATCCCCAATTAGCACATATTAAGAATTATTTTACATGCTGAATGATATGTATATAGAGAAGAGATAAAAGGAATTGTGATTTAGAGGTAATAGAGAGATGCATAGAGATGGTGTATGTACATATGTGGAGTTTATGTGAGAGCTATGGAAGTGAGAGGGAAGGTTAATGGTGAAGAGGGTGAGAGAATCCATGGAAGGTGCAGGTTTGAGTGAGGGATGGAGAGGAATGAGTGGGGTTGGGGGGAATCAAATGGAGAGAGAGAAAACTAAGGTGGCTTGGGAGAAAATGTGGACAGGCTGGGGTCCACAAAAAAAAATTATATATCACCGATGGCAGCTCAAGAAATTATAGAAAACTTTTGAGGTGATTATTCATCTTGGGAGATAAATGTTTCATTTTTGTCACTTCCTCAATTTCAAAGTGGAGGTGGACGCAATAAATCCCATAAAAAATGCCTGTTTTTTCCTCCTACAAAAGTCTTCAGTGGCCCCCCTTTTGTTGAATTTGCATAATCTCCCAATAGTGAGCCACTCTTTGCATGACATAATGACCTAATAGATTCTTGAGGATTTGAAAATATACATGGACTATCATTATTCACAAATATGATATTTGAATATGATGGAGAAACACAGGTTAGTATATAAACAATTCGTAGAATTTAGAATATGGAATTTAGAATAATGTGAGCTGTATATAAGTATAAAATGAAAAAAAGAAATATAGGAAAATATAGGGAATCAATGATAGGGCCCTAATTTGTTTTATTGATTTATGACTATTTTCAAAAATTAAGAAAAAATACATGTAGAAAAATGATGATTTAATAAAAGGAAATCACTGAGTGAAAGGTATTTTTGTGATTTTTTCTTTGACTGGATTCTCACCAAGATTTGGAAAAGTTTTCATGAAAATATTTACTTATATATATAAGAGTATGTAAAATATGAAACAATCATGGTAATGGTAAGTGAATGTACATAACATACTTAGGTAAATAACGTACATCTAGGTGAAAATATTTAAATAATTATGAAAAATCCCTATTTTAAAGCCCTGTATACATAAAATATCTACATACAAGTGGGCCATAATATATTTTTGTTTTTGTTTTTATTTATTTATTTGGCTCAACTAGCCCAATGACTGGCTAGTTGAGGGTTTTAAGGAGATATGGGGAAAGTCCCCTAACTCACACACACCTATGTACAATGAAAGGGTGAGGATAGCCACAGTGTTTGGGTGATTTTGGTAGGGTGAGGTAGCTCACTATAGCAATTTTAAACAGCCAAAAAACGGCTATAGTTAGCTCTTCCCCAGGATGATGGTACTGTTAAAGTTTTGGCACCTCAAAACTGCCCAATGTGATTCCTTATTTAGTTTGGCTTTTAGGTATTTATTTTACTTACTTGTCAAAGTCATGGGTAGGGAAATTTATTGGGATTGCTATTGATAGCCGTTTTTTCGGCTCTCCATAATTGCCATAGTAAGTTACTCCACCCTACCAAATTCACCCAAACGCTATGGCTATCCCTACCATTTCACTGTACATAGGCATGTGTGAGTTAGGGGGCTTTTCCCATATCTTCTTAAAAACCCTCAGCTAGCTAGTCACTGGGCTAGTTGAGCCAAAAACAAAAAAGTATATTATGTCCTCTTTGTGTGTAAATATTTCATTGTATATATGGCCTAAATATAGGGATTTTTTATAATTATTTTGGTATTTTATTGAAATATTTCTACTTAGGTGTGTATTTTATTAAACCTATGTACACCTTCTTTCATCCTCTTACACCATAATTATATTTTTTGCCAATATGTACATACTCTAACCTCATATTTTTCCTTTATACAAATCACTCCCACATTTTCACCCTCACCCTCGTGAAAACAAAAAATTTATTTCTACTCATTGGTTACGTTTATTATATTATTTACTTGCATACTTTTTCCTCTTTCACCCAAAATAATTCAAGGAGGGACCATATCATATGATTCCAATATCTTTCCATATCCATAACTCCTCCATATTTTTATTATTATTTTTACTCATTATTCTAACACCATGTGCTCATTGAGCTAAAGTCCATGAATAGTCCATACACTAGTCCCACCATGTATATATTTCTTTATTCACCAATAATCCTCCTCCATGCATGGGTCAAGGCCAACTTGGATGCTTTGTATTATAATATGTTAAAGGAGGGGGCCACTCTTGGATGCATTGTACAAATTCAACAAAGGAGGGGGCCACTAAAAGACTTTTGCAGGCATAAAAAAAGGCTTTTTGGTGAGAATTTTGGCACCTATCTCCACTCTGAATTTGGAGCGGTGGTCAAAAGAGAAAATATAGCCCACGCTCAGAATAATCACCTCAAATTTTTTCATGATTTTTGGAGCTACCAGCGGTGAGGTATCATTTTCTGAGTGGACCCCAGTCTGCCCACTTTTCTCACAAGTAGCCCTTAGTCTTCTCTCACCCTTCCACACACCTACTCACTCTTACACATCCCTCCTCTCCTTCCCTCACTCAAACCTGCAATTTCCATGGCTTCTCCCACCCTCTTCACCATTACCCTTCTCTCTCATCCCTATAGTTCTTTTATGAACCTCTACATACATACACCCTCTCCATGTCTCTCTCTATTGCTTCTATGTTACAATTTCATTTACCTCTCCTAAAAATATCTAAAATTCAGCATCTTAACCATGATAACTTCTGCAAATTGAGAATTTTTCATCAACAAATCCTCTTTTCATCGTGGTGGTCAACCGTGGCGGCGGCGTAAAGAAGCGAAGAAGAAGAAGACCAGCGGTCATTTTTTCCACAATCTACACAAGGGTGAGTTCAAGCTTCTTCAAAGCTTCACCATCTCAATGATTCTCTTTTAATTCACCCCTCTTCCTTCATCAAATCAACTCATCCTACCCATTGTAAATGTATCACTAACAATTCTAGTGATTATTACCACTAACAACTAACTTCTCTTGTAAAAATGCACCCACACTATCAACATATGGAGTACGCAACCGCACAAGTAAACCAAATTCATTCACTCCCATGGAAGTTTCTCTCCTTTCACCACATCAATAATTCTCTTACTTGAGCCCACATCCATGTGACTCAAGAGAAAAGAGAGACCCCATTATCATTTGAAATTCATAAAAATTCATAATCCTTGATCTTTCCTAATAAAATTGATTAGGCTTAATCCTAATCAAGGCTTCTAAAACCTATAAATAGAACCCATTCCTCCTTGTAAAAGACATGACTATACCATTGCACACTAGATTGAGCGTACCACACGCCAGTTCTATCTTGGTTGTAAAGAGAGAGTAGGCTTTCTATTCACCATCACCTTGGTGCATAGAAAAGCTTGAGCTAGTTTGAGTGAGTGCGAGTAGAAGATATTCTTCCTACCATTGTTGTATCTACCCCAACATCAATGAATTGGTAGTTTTGGGTGCAATTCATGTCCAAAGGCTCACGCTTCTCCTCCAACATGGCTTGGCAAACTCATTCAGCTTCATAAGGTGACTTGTTTCATTGAAGGTTGTTGTTTTGTTGCTTGTGATTCATTGGCTATTGTTTGGCTACCATTGTAAGAGGGTGGATGGTGAGAGGGCTCCCATAACCCTAAGAAATGTGCTAGTGATGCTATAACCAAATCTTGTCACTTGATTCCGCAAGCTCTAAGTCTCTTTTTGTGCAAAATATAAAGTTGAAGCTAAGTTGTACACCATCTCTCTCTCTCTCTCTCTCTCTCTCTCTCTCTCTCTCTCTCTCTCTCTCTCTCTCTCTCTCTCTCTCGTGTTTTAGTGTGTGAGAGTGTTCCATTGGTGTTAGGGTTAGTGTAGATTCCTTGCTTGTTTGTGGGTTGCTCTAACGATTCTCCTCTTTTGCGTCCTAGGTCGCTCTTTAACTAGGTGGTGCCCCTTGTGTAGTTTGGATTTTACTGTGGGTTTGTTGTTTTGGTTTGTGTTGTGTTTTGCCCCAACCCCATTGAGCAGCACGGGAGCCTTGAAGGGTGTCTAGAGGTTGTTTTTCTTGTTGCCCACCCCGGACCGCCTCAATTTTGGTGCCCCCACTGAGGACAGTCTTGTGTATGTTTTGTGAAGGCTCAACCTTTAGCATAATCAAGTAGCTTGCATGAATCACGAGAATTTGTATGATCCCTTCATTCCCATTGCAAGGCAAAATGTACACATAATTGTTAGTACTAAGTTGCAATTTCAGCGAGTAATTCGTAGAATTTTAGGTCCTCTTAGGTTGGTAGAGATAAACGCATCAGTAAATCCTTTTATTTTGCCTCTCATTAGGTACGACCTTAGTTTGGACGTCTATATTTTTGTTTTGTTTTAAGAATTAGGTCATGCATAGACCATGGATAATGGCCCAGGAATACAGGTTTTTCCCTTTCATTTCACTCCACACATTAGAGTAAACATTGCAATTAGTAGAAAAATCCATTTTCAACAACGTATGGTATTCATGTTTGGTGCCCAAAGAGTAGGAGAAATTCTCGCATCACCAAACCCTGTCATTCTACCTCTTATTGATTATCATAGGTCATTTGATGTGAATATTTTTATTTTGTTGTAGAATAGATTGCAATTTAGAAAATATTATTGTGTAAATCTTTTAAAGAAAGAAAAAACAAAAACGCGTCACTTTGAAATCAATTCAATGGAGAGCCAACGCCAAATGTCTGGATATCCTCTTTTCTTTGGAGAGCCTGGAGAGGATCCAGAATTATTTCTAGCGAATTTCAAGATGTCTTGCCGTATCAAGAGGATAGTAACTGATCAAGAACGTGTAGAAATGTTTGAGGTGGTCCTTAGGAAAGATTCTAGCACTTGGTTTGACTCTTTGCCTGACGAAGTTAAAGGGAATTACACGGAAGTTTTGAATCATTTCAAGAAATACTTCTTTGATCCCCAAAACACTCAGAAATTATGGCAAGACATTGTTTCTCATAAGCAAAAAGACTTAGATGACTACTACTTGTACAAGCAAGAGTTTCTACGTCTTTGGGCTCTATGGATACGAAATGTTGCTAACCCTGGTGATGGTGCAGAATTTCTAAAGAAGGAGAGGTTCATAGCCGGACTCTTTCCTGACCTTAAGGTAAAAGTTGAGGCAGGTGCACCTGCTACCCTTGATGCAGTTGAAACTAGGGCTGCTGAGAAATATAGGAAACTCAAGTGCTTAAGGGGGGAGGTTCCAATAGAAGGTCTTAGACCCAAAGGTAAGTCACAAGCATCAACATGTAAGGAGCTTCCTGAGGTAACGGCAGAAGTGATTGAGAAGTTAAATGAATCTTTAAGCAGCTTGTCAATTCACCTTGCACAAGCTGTAGGTCCAAAGGGACAAGCAAAGAAGTCTGAAGAGCGAGACCCACGACCTAGGAGAGTCTTGCAATGTTGGAATTGCGGTGAGTCTGGACATGGGATGTATAATTGTCCTTGGCCCCGTGGGGAGCCAGGGAGACCTAACTTGAATTACCCAGTGATGAATGCAGGTGAAGGAACTAGTCAGCAACCACGGCTTATACAAAGGCCAAATGGAGCAAGACCACCTCCACAAGGAGTGGAAGGAGTTCCACCTTTGCCAGACCCAAACGTGCATGTGGTAGAGGTGACAAATTCAAGAGAGGTTGATAGGGAAGAAAATGGCATTAAGCGTGGCCGAGGGAAAGGTAAGGAGAAAGAAGCAGTTACTCACAAAGTGACCATGGACGAGAAAAGAAGGCAAAGGAGACCAAGGAAGCTAAGAGGACTCGACGTCGTATCAACCTCCAAGACTTTCCTCTTGGACATGGAATGGCTCCATACAACCTGTTGGAAGACATGAGAGGTAAGGGTCATGATATCTCATGGCCTCAATTTCTTGCATTATGTCCACAAGTTAGGAGGGATTTAACAAGGGCAGTTAGCACTAGGAGAAAGGTAAAAGAGAGTGTGCCTGTTGTAAAAATTGCACAAACTGAAATGAATGAGGACATTACACATGTGCTCGATTGTTACATAAAAGGGAGATTGGTTAGGAAAGGTCTAGTGGATGGGGGTGCACAATTTGCATCATGACAGAGGGACTCATGCAAAAACTAGGCATGCACATCCATGAGACATCTGAAATTAAGGTCAAGATGGCAAACAATAGCAAGGCTAGGTGCGTAGGCATTTGTAAAAATGTTTTTGTGGAGGCCTTTGGCATTAAGAAGGCAATGGATTTCTATGTCATGTCTACCAAAGGAAATGGTTACCCATTTATCCTAGGGAGACCATGGCTAATGAAAATGCGAGCTTTGCAGGATTGGGAGAGTGGAAAGCTAATTTGCAGGAACGAAAATCATAAGAAGGTTGTCTTTGACATGAAGGAGCAACGCCAAGAGGAGCTCCATGAAGAATCATCTCAAAGTGAGACGGAAGAAGGTTGGACCGATAACACTTCAGAAGAAGAAAGTAGCGGCAGCATTACTGAAGAGGAGTCTTCCATCGAAGTCATGGGGGTAAGGTTTAAGCCAACCAACCAAGAGACCTCTTGTCAAGGTTTGGAGGAGGTAGGTTCCCAAGAGAACCAAAAAGTGGAAGATGAAAGAATGCTAGAAGGTATGCTATCTACAACACTTACAAAGCATGAAAGAGAGGAGTTCAAATGTGTGCTAAGGAAATTTCCTAGGCTTTTTGCTAAAGACTACACCGATGTGCGTGGAGTAGATGTTTTTCAACACAAAATTGAGTTGAAGCCAGAGGCCACACCTAAGGCTCAGAAGCTACGAAGGCTAGGAGTAATCAAGGAGCAGGCTTTACTCAAGGAGGTAAGAAAGCTTCTAGCAGCAGGTTTCATTTATCCAGTGGAGAATTCTGAGTGGGTCTCTCCCGTTGTTGTCACTCCTAAGAAAAACGGAAAGTGGAGGGTGTGTGTGGATTACTGTCCACTCAATGAGGCAACAAAAAGAGATTACTTTCCCCTTCCATTTCAGGATGAGATACTAAATGAGGTAGCTGGTCATGAGAAGTACACTTTGTGTGATGGCTACTCAGGCTACTTTCAAATAGGTATCGCATTGGAAGATCAATTGAAAACAACCTTTATCACTCCTTGGGGTTGTTATGCTTTTAGAGTCATGCCATTTGGTCTAACAAATGTTCCTCCAACATTCCAACGTTTCATGAACATGGTGTTTCAAGCATTCTTTGGAAAGTCAATTAGGGTGTTCATTGATGATTTCTGGATTTATAGCTCAAAATCATTGCATCTACAAAGGGTAGAAGAAGGTTTAAAGAAGCTCTACGACATGGGAGGTCAACTCAACCCTGACAAGTGCCACATAGGTGAGGATGAAGTGATCTTGCTCGGTCACAAGGTTTCCTATAAAGGCATTGAGGTGGATCCTTCAAAGGCAAAGGCTCTTATTGAGCTCCCATCACCGAAGAGTCTTAAGGAGGTCATCTCTTTCATTCAGAAGGTGAAGTATATGTCAAGCTTCATTCACTTAGCCTCGGAGTTGCTTCATCCTTTGCAAAAGTTGACACAACAAGTAGAATTTGCATGGTCTGATGAGCTTGAAGAGTATTTTTGTAACATTAAACTCATTTTGTCAGAGCTACCAACACTCATGCCTCCTTGTTGGGAGTACACATTCTTTGTTAGCTCTAGTGTTGGAAGGGAAACAATTGGTGCTGTGTTGCTACAACAAGATCTCCACAGTACAAGGATGCGACCCATCCACTTTGCTAGTAGGGTCATGAATGCTTTGGAGAGAGACTACACAGAAGCAGAACTCATGATGCTTTCTCTCATGTTTGCGGTGAGAAAGTTTAGATCCTACCTGCTACCAAAACCTTTTGTAATTCTCACTGCAAAAAATTTGTTCCCTTGGGTGTCATCTCAAATGAATCTTAGTACTAGGATCTCAAATTGGATTATGGAGTTGCAAGAGTTCCAATACTCTTTCAAGGTAGAAGATAGTGTGCGTGCACAATTGGCAGAGATTCTCACTTATAGGGTACATGAGAAGGAAATTAAGGTGCCTCAAGTAAAGACCCTACCATTGCCACCACGAAAACGTATTCCCAATGCTTTTACCTTGTTCTTTGATGGAGCTTTTCGACGAGCCACAGGGAAAGCAGGGGGAGGGCTAGTGTTGCTCAACCCAAGTGGAGAGGTGGTCATGAAAGAGAAGGTCAATGTACCAGGTTCAACTAGAAACAATGAAGCAGAATATGACACACTACTTCATGGTTTGAAGATGTGCATTGGCCAAGGGATAAAACGTCTCATGGTAAAGGGAGATGCACTTCTCATTGTTAAACAGATTTTAGGCATTTGGGCATGCAAGAATGAAAGCTTAAGGACAAAAGTTCATGCCATTCGTAGGATGTTTAATCAGTTTGAAGAAGTGCAACTATATCATATTCCGAGGAAACAAAATGAAGATTCCGATTTACTTGCACAACAAGCAGTTACATGTGTTGAGAGAGAAGTGCACGTCATCATGGTGGCAACAGCTGTCAAGCAACCGAGATACCAGGGATTGGAGTCATTGGCTCCCATTATTGGCTACATTTTGGAGGGTGAGTTTCCACAAGACTTCACGAAGGCTCAGAAGAGGAGACTCATGAAGAAAGCAAGTTTCTATCTCTTCCTAGAAGGCTCCCTCTATCAAAGAGGGAAGGATCAAGTGTGCAGAAGAGTACCAACTATCGAGGAAATTCCAGCCATTCTAAAAGGTTTGCATGAAGAGGCATGTGGTGGTCATTTTGCCCAAGAATCAACTCTGAAGAATATTTTGCTTGCGGGGTATGTTTGGCCAAGCTTGCATGTGGATGTTCAACATTGGTGTAAAAGCTATCACGTACAATTGTCAGATAAATGGAAATAAAAGGTTGGTGCATGGCCCGAGGCAAATAGTGCTTGCAAATGGACCCTTTGAAAAGTGGGGCATTGATGCTATGGGTCCTCTGCTAGGACAAAAAATGGTAAAATCTACATTCTAGTGGCTGTTGACTATATGACTACGTGGGTGGAAGCTCAAAGTGTGGCAAGAGTGAATGAGAGGACAGTTAGCAAGTTTGTGTACAATCACATTTGTTGTAGATTTGGCACACCTTTGGAGATTGTTTCTGATAATGGTCCAGGGTTTAGGAAGGGCTTGCTCACAGAAGTTTGTGAAGAGCTTCACATTCTACATCGTCATAGCACACCATACTACCCACAGTCAAATGGTTTGGTGGAGAAGGCTAATGGTATCATTGCAGGAATCATTAGAAAGATGGTTCAAAACAAGACAAAATTATGGGATGACTTCTTGGATGGTGCCTTGTGGGCATATTGAACCACATATAGGGAAGCCACGGAGTTCACACCATTTCACTTGGTCTATGGTCAAGAGGCTTTGCAGCCTATCGAGCTCAACATTCCAACAATGCGACTTCATGGCAAAGGAGCACAAGATGATCAAGAGGTATGGATGGATCGACTTCTTACGTTAGTGGAGCTTGAGTGGAAAAGAGAAGCAGCATATGAGTGCTACAAGAGGAAAGCCACACAAGCAAAAGAAACGCACGACAAGAAACTGAAGGACAAAGGCATCAAGGAAGGAGAGCTTGTGCTAAGGTATGACAATCGACTTGAAAATCGTTTTGATGCCAAGTTTGAAACTAGATGGCAAGGGCCATACATAGTCAAGAAGGCTTTCAATTCTAGTTACTATCAGCTTATGGACTTGAATGGAAAAGAGCACTCCAGGAAGGTAAACGGGTATCGCTTGAAGCCCTACTTGAGTCGCCTTCTACCAAAGGATCTACCAAAGATCTGTCCAAAGGCCGCTGTCTCATATCTCGTCAAGAACTCCGAAGCACTCTCTTTGAAAAAGATGCTCTATGATGGTACATGAATATACCATCATCCTGGGGGAGGGCTAATGATAGCCGTTTTTCGGCTCTCCATAATTTCCATAGTAAGTTACTCCACCCTACCAAATTCACCCAAACGCTATGGCTATCCCTACCATTTCACTGTACATAGGCATGTGTGAGTTAGGGGGCTTTTCCTATATCTTCTTAAAAACCCTCAGCTAGCTAGTCACTGAGCTAGTTGAGCCAAAAAAATAAAAAAAATAAAAAAATAAAAGTATATTATGGCCTCTTTGTGTGTAAATATTTCATTGTATATATGGCCTAAATATAGGGATTTTTTATAATTATTTTGGTATTTTATTTAAATATTTCTACTTAGGTGTGTGTTTTATTAAACCTATGTACACCTTCTTTCATCCTCTTACACCATAATTATATTTTTTGCCAATATGTACATACTCTAGCCTCATATTTTTCCTTTATACAAATCACTCCCACATTTTCACCCTCACCCTCGTGAAAACAAAAAATTGATTTCTACTCATTGGTTACGTTTATTATATTATTTACTTGCATACCTTTTCCTCTTTCACCCAAAATAATTCAAGGAGGGACCATATCATATGATTCCAATATCTTTCCATATCCATAACTCCTCTATATTTTTATTATTATTTTTACTCATTATTCTAACACCATGTGCTCATTGAGCTAAAGTCCAAAGTCCATGAATAGTCCATACACTAGTCCCACCATGTATATATTTCTTTATTCACCAATAATCCTCCTCCATGCATGGGTCAAGGGCAACTTGGATGCTTTGTATTATAATATGACAAAGGAGGGGCTCACTCTTGGATGCATTGTACAAATTCAACAAAGGAGGGGGCCACTAAAAGACTTTTGCAGGCATAAAAAAAGGCTTTTTGGTGAGAATTTTGGCACCTATCTCCACTCTGAATTTGGAGCGGTAGTCAAAAGAGAAAATGTAGCCCACGCTCAGAATAATCACCTCAAATTTTTCATGATTTTTGGAGCTACCAGCGGTGAGGTATCATTTTCTGAGTGGACCCGAGTCTGCCCACTTTTCTCACAAGTAGCCCTTAGTCTTCTCTCACCCTTCGACACACCTACTCACTCTTACACATCCCTCACTCAAACCTTCAATTTCCATGGCTTCTCTCACCCTCTTCACCATTACCCTTCTCTCTCATCCCTATAGTTCTTTTATGAACCTCTACATACATACACCCTCTCCATGTCTCTCTCTATTGCTTCTATGTTACAATTTCATTTACCTCTCCTAAAAATATCTAAAATTCAGCATCTTAACCATGATAACTTCTGCAAATTGAGAATTTTTCATCAACAAATCCTCTTTTCATCGTGGTGGTCAACCGTGGCGGCGGCGTAAAGAAGCGAAGAAGACCAGCGGTCATTTTTTCCACAATCTACACAAGGGTGAGTTCAAGCTTCTTCAAAGCTTCACCATCTCAATGATTCTCTTTTAATTCACCCCTCTTCCTTCATCAAATCAACTCATCCTACCCATTGTAAATGTATCACTAACAATTCTAGTGATTATTACCACTAACAACTAACTTCTCTTGTAAAAATGCACCCACACTATCAACATATGGAGTAGGCAACCGCACAAGTAAACCAAATTCATTCACTCCCATGGAAGTTTCTCTCCTTTCACCACATCAATAATTCTCTTACTTGAGCCCACATCCATGTGACTCAAGAGAAAAGAGAGACCCCATTATCATTTGAAATTCATAAAAATTTATAATCCTTGATCTTTCCTAATAAAATTGATTAGGCTTAATTCTAATCAAGGCTTCTAAAACCTATAAATAGAACCCATTCCTCCTTGTAAACGACATGACTATACCATTGCACACTAGATTGAGTGTACCACACGCCAGTTCTATCGTGGTTGTAAAGAGAGAGTAAACTTTCTATTCACCATCACCTTGGTGCATAGAAAAGCTTGAGCTAGTTTGAGTGAGTGCGAGTAGAAGATATTCTTCCTACCATTGTTGTATCTACCCCAACATCAATGAATTGGTAGTTTTGGGTGCAATTCATATCCAAAGGCTCACGCTTCTCCTCCAACTTGGCTTGGCAAACTCATTCAGCTTCATAAGGTGACTTGTTTCATTGAAGGTTGTTGTTTTGTTGCTTGTGATTCATTGGCTATTGTTTGGCTACCATTGTAAGAGGGTGGATGGTGAGAGGGCTCCCATAACCCTAAGACAATGTGCTAGTGATGCTATAACCAAATCTTGTCACTTGATTCCGCAAGCTCTAAGTCCCTTTTTGTGCAAAATATAAAGTTGAAGCTAAGTTGTACACCATCTCTCTCTCTCTCTCTCTCTCTCTCTCTCTCTCTCTCTCTCTCTCTCTCTCTCTCTCTCTCTCTCTCTCTATCGTGTTTTGATGTGTGAGAGTGTTCCATTGGTGTTAGGGTTAGTGTAAATTCCTTGCTTGTTTGTGGGTTGCTCTAACGATTCTCCTCTTTTGCGTCCTAGTTCGCTCTTAAACTAGGTGGTGCCCCTTGTGTAGTTGGGATTTGGCTGTGGGTTTTTTGTTTTGGTTTGTGTTGTGTTTTGCCCCAGCCCCATTGAGCAGCACGGGAGCCTTGAAGGGTGTCTAGAGGTTGCTCTTCTTGTTGCCCGCCCCGGACCGCCTCACTATATAAGCAATCATTTGCCTCCATTGTATACACATTAAATTGCTCATTGCCAAGGTTGATTGGTTCATGGGACTCTCTCTCTCTCTCTCTCTCTCTCTCTCTCTCTCTCTCTCTCTCTCTCTCTCTCTCTCTCTCTCTCTCTCTCTCGCTCGCTCGCTCTCTCTCACCTTCCCCTTGGTCTCTACGCTTCCGCATCGTCAATTTTGACATGTTATTAGAGCGCTTGGCGCAACTCCGCATGTGAAGAGCTTTGGTGGAGGAGCACCCACAAGAGGAGAGAAAAGCACACCCACTATTGGTGTTTTCACTCTCCATCTCTCTTTGGGGTTGCCTAACCCTTACCAAGTTTCTACAGTTCTAAAACACTAGTGCTTTGCGATAAACTTCACTGCCAAGAACACCCTCTCTGCTTGCATTTTAAAATGCTACCCTTAGGGCTAAAAAAAACTACCCCATCACATGCGTTCTAGAACGCTACCTCCAATGCTGCCAAAAGCTACCCCATCATCTGCGTTTTCGATGCTGCTAGGCAACATTGGCTGTTGGAATTAGGGTTGCAGAGAAACGCACACAGCTTGGAGAAGACGAAGGAAGCTCAAGGCACACAATAGAGAGTGTGTTACTTAGTGTGCAATGGAAATATATATATCCCTAGAGTGATGGGCGTATATAAAATGCTCGGGGGGAAAAACCTCCTAAAGAGGGAAAAAATGCCCTGGCGGTCCTAGTGTGTTCACACACATCACTACCACATGTATATGGTAACAAACCCCCCCTGGAGTGATGCGGTGAACGAGAGCTGGTACATGAGTAAAGGGAAGTGCCATGCCCTGAGGACATGATCACTACACAAAGGGGAGTAAGCCCAAAGCTTTGCAGAAAGCTTCAAGCTTCTCACAAGACAATGCCTTTGTGAAAAGATCTGCAAGGTTGTCCTGTGTTGGCACATAAGCCAAGCTGATCTCTCTTGCTGAGAGCCTCTCCCTAACATAGTGGTAATGCACCTCAATGTGCTTTGTGCGAGCATGAAAAACTAGGTTCCTCGCAACTGCCAATGTGCTCTGACTGTCAGTGTAGATAGTGTTGGTAGTGTTCTGTCCAACACCCAAATCAGCCATAAGACGTCTGAGTCATACACACTCAACTCTAGCTGTGAAGATTGCCCTGTACTCAGCCTCACAACTCGAAGTGGCCACAGTAGGTTGCTTCTTTCTCAACCATGATATACATGAACTGCCAAGCAGAAACAAAAACCACTTGTGGACACTCGCGTGTCAAAACAACCAACCCAATCTGAGTCCGAAAAAGCATGTAAGTCTGGCGGCAATGATCCCCCCTTGGGATAAAACAAGACAAGATGTAAAGTGCCACTAAGGTAGTGGAAAATCCTCTTGGGAGTCTGCCAATGCTTAGACCCTAGGCTATGCATAAATCTGCTAACCTGTGAGACTGCAAATTGAATATCAGGCCTCGTGTTGCATACATAATGAGGCAGCCAACAACAGTTTGGTAAAGAGTGACATCAGCAGGATCACCATCATCATGTAGACTCAACTTCAAACCTGTTTCCATGGGAGTGGCAATAGGTTTGCAATCCTCAAGTCCAAACTTACATAGCAATGTCTCTATGTAACTTTTCTAACACAAGGCAATGCCACCATCAGACTGCTTAAACTGTATACTCAAGTAATGATGCAACAGCCCCAATTCTTTCATCTTGAAAGTAGCATTCAAATCAGCCTTAAATTCAGAAATATGTCTCTCATTTGGTCCAGTGATCAGCAAATCATCAACATAAAGAACCACAATGAGAAGTACAACATCCTCACGCTTTACATACAATGTGCTTTCTGTTGTACTGTTACAAAAGCCTTGTTTGACCAAATGAGTGTCAGCTTTCTCATACCAAGCACGAGGAGATTGCTTCAACCCATAAAAATCCTTGTTACATTTGCACACTTTGTCCTCTTGTCTTTTTATGACAAATCCGCGAGACTGCGTTACATAAACTTCCTCAAATATGTCACCATTCAAGAAAGCAGTTACAATGTCTGATTGATGTACATCCCAACCAAAATGAGCTAACAATGCACATAGAAAACGCACAGTAGTCATACAACAAGTGGGAGAAAAAGTCTCTTCATAATCTATGCCTTTTTGCTATGCATAACCCTTTGCAACAAGTCGAGCCTTATGGGGATCAATCTCACCATCCAACTTGTGTTTCAACTTGTAAACCCACGTCGTACCAATGGCATTTTTGCTAGGAGGAAAATCCCATATATTCCATGTGTCATTTTCTATAAGTGCATCATATTTTGATTGCATGGTAGCCATCCAATTTTGTGAATTCTGTGCTTCATCAAACGACAGAGGCTCCTCAACACCATGTAAGCTGGACACAGTCAAACAATAACAATTTGATGCATAAGATGCATGGAGAGATCCTGAACCAATACAACTAGACAAAGGTGCATCCAATTTAATGTCAGGCAAAGTGTGCACCAGCCATTTTGGCATACCTCTAGCCTGCTCATTTTCAGCCCTTTCCTCATCAAGTACATCATGTACATCTGCATCAGTAATAGGCTGATCTAAAACATTTTCAGAAACCCCCATAGGCTGTACATTTGCCTCATTGGAACTTACATTTGTATTTCCACCACTGAAAAGAGGCAACAAAGTGTCATAAATGTCTTGTGAGCTTACATTACTGTCTCTAGTACATGTCAGCAAGGAATGAACAGAATCTTCCACAAACACTACATCCCGAGAAACCAGAATATATTTTGTTTGCGGATGATACAACCTGTAACCTTTGCTCTCAACACTATAACCAACAAGAATACATTTGAGAGCCTTATCATCCAATTTTCTGCGTTGCACCTGTGGCACCAAAGCATATGCCAAACAGCCAAAAACACGCATGTGCTCAATAGAAGGCTTTCTATCATGCCATGCTTCATATGGAGTAATAGACTGCAAAGCTTTCGTAGGACACCTGTTTAGTACATAAGTGGCACAAATGATGGCCTCAAGCCCAAAAGAATGCGGTAAAGCTTGACTTTTGACCATACATCGTGTCATTTTTGTCAGTGACCTATTTTTCCTCTCAGCAACACCATTTTTATGAGGTGTATAAGGCACTGTACATTGGTGTTTTATCCCACGACTAGCCAGAAATGCATTCAATTCATGAGACATATACTCCCCCCCTCGATCGGAACGGAGGGTGCCCATAGTACATTTCGAGACATTTTCAGCCATAGCCAGAAATTGTTTGAAGCACATAAAACCTTTGAACTTCGCTTTAAGCAGAAATACCCATGCATGCCTGGAGTAATCACTAATAAAAGTCACGAAGTATAGGTAATTGCCCAAGGACGGAGTTTGCATGGGCCCACAAACATCACTATGCACAAGCTGCAACCGGCATGTGGCCCGAACTGAACCATCCTTTGGAAAGTTAGAACGCTGCATCTTACCCAAAATACAGCCTTCACAAACATGTTTGAGAGGTGCTTCAAAGAGGTGGCAAAGAAGCAGCCATATCAAATTTTTGAAAACGCAGCAAACTGGCAAAATTCAGATGACCAAAAGGTGCATGCCAAAGTTTTGCATGTGAAACAGCCCTTGAATCTGCAACAGCATTTGCAAAATTTTTTCCACACTTGTCATACAAAGTGAGCTTTTACAGCCCACGACACAAAAGGCCAGATGCAACAATTTCATCACCAAAACTGAGATCATGAACTGTACATCTTTCATCCATAAATTTGACTACAAGTCCAAGTCTAGCAAGTGCGGATACAGACAAGAGATTCTTCTTCATCCCGGGTACATAAAGTGCATCAACAAGTGTGAAAGAACTGTCATTAGCAGCAGTAAGCACAATCTTTCCAACTCCCTGAACTGGATAAGAGGCATTGTTGGCACAAGTGACTGAATTCCCATGAGGGACAGACTCGAGAGAGGTGAACAATTCACGATGTGAGGTAATGTGCATTGTAGAACCACTGTCAAAATACCACACATGTGAATCTGCAGCAACTGACAAGCAAAACGGCTAGTTCTTTTTGAATTTAAATTGCCCTCACAAAATGGAATTTAAAATCTAGTGGGTAAAACCATATCATGTAGCATGTCTATGGAAAGGGCTCGATGTGTAGATTGTAGATCTATGATCTTCTCTCAAATCAAAGACAATATATAGGAGTTATGAAAGGCCAAAAATAATAAAATTCTCCACCTCCTTTCTGGGGAAAACAGTGCATGCTTTGACCAATCTTATACATCTCTTACACACCCACCATTCTTGCACAGATGGTGTATACCAATTTGTCAAAATGTTAATCACCTTTATAAGCTCATGGCAAATAAAGAGGCCCTCCTAGACCCCATCCTTTCCCTAATGGCTTGGGTTCTATTTCTTTGCGCTTGGACATGGGGCCTTACTTTAATATGCGAGAAGGTTATCGGAGTTCCAAATCTAGCAGCTTCACCATGGCCTTCCCTTGCTCGAGATACAACAACAAATTGAATGGGAATAACTACGCTCATTGGAATTTGATTATGCAACTCTGGTTCTCATAAAAAAGGCTTATGAGATGTTGTTAATGGCTCAAAGCCGCGTCCCACGGGATTCCCACAACAGGTACACCCGCCTTCAAGATGACAAATATCTCAAATTGTGTGTTGATTGGGATGCGGCTAATGCGAGGGCAATGTTGGCCATTGCAAAATCTCTTACAAAGGACCTTCTCCAGCTATTCAGACCTTGAATACTACCAACAAAATGTGGTTCAAGCTTGTAGGTATGTTTGATCGGGATTCTACCATGCGAGCAGCCACCCTTCTTGGACAGTTGTTTGCCATCTACTTTCCTTGATGAGGTTCCGTGCAATCATTTCTTTTTATGAATCCTAAATTTGTTCATGATCAACTATTGACTATGAAGAGTGCATGGATGAGTACCCATCTACCTATTTTGGTTCTCATGAAGTTTCCTTAATAGTATGAAGCAGTGGCTAGGACAATTTGGCTACAAGTCATGAAGAAAAAGCTATAATATGATGATCTTAGCTCTTTTCTCACTGAAGAAGAAGCCGTGCTGGTAACTCAAGAAAAAATTCAGCTTTCTGAGACAATGGACGCACATGGTGAAGCAGTTGCTGCTTCGGATTCGAGAAAGAGGACAAAATACCATTGTTACAAACGTGGAAAGCATGGTCATTTGGCCAAGGATTGCAAATACAAAGGCAAAGATAGAGATTCTACAAAGGACAAGGCAAAAACCAAGTAGCAAGAGGAAAGCAATGATAGTGACTCAGAGAAGAACAACAAGGAGACTGCTGGTGTGGTGGTGACTACACTGGCACAGACTCCCGACTTCTAGTCACATGAATATAGGTGTCACCACTAGATTCAAGTAGAGAAAGGCTTGTGAGTGGCAGAGAGCGGATAGAAGTGCTCCCTATAATTAATTTTCACCCTTGTGTTGGAGTCAAGTTATTGGTATTTGGACCCATAGGTCGAAGTTCAATGCACATGCATCTGACAGAGAACCAATCAGACGTTTAAAACACTATGGACAAGATGTGTTCCAACAGTTCACTTTCTTAGAATTTTACATTTTGGACCTGATGTGTTCACAATTCACAAATGGGGATTATTGGACCTAGTATTGTCTACAATTCAAAGTTTCTACAAAGGCTCAGGATGGCATTACTTCTAGGTACAAAGATGAGGAGACCAACACAAGGTGTATCTAGTAGTCCAATGCCTTATATTGGTGTGTACATGGTAGCTTCTTCATTGACTTGCTCTCACTATTGATGTCCAGTATAAGCTTCAGAGAGGGTGTTAAAGTTTTGGCATCTCAAGTGAACTGCCCAATGTGATCCCATTATTTATTTTGGCTTTTAGGTATATATTTTACTTTTTTTCAAAGCCTTGAGAAGGGCAATTTATTGGGATTGCTATATAAGCAACCCCTTGCCTCCAATGTATACACAATCAATAATTCATTATCAAGGGTGATTGGTTCAAGAGACTCTCTCTCTCTCTCTCTCTCTCTCTCTCTCTCTCTCTCTCTCTCTCTCTCTCTCTCTCTCTCCTCTCTCTCTCTCTCTCTCTCTCTCTCTCGTTCTCACTCCCTTGGTCTCTACGCTTCTACATCGTTTATTTTTCCAACTACAGTCATGTACCATCATAAGGCATTCTTTCCGAAAAGAGTGGTTTTGATCCCTCAGGATAGTTGGTATCTTCAAAATATTTTCATCGTGTGGCTCCTTGTCACTTCACCTTGAGTTACACACATGCATCACGCAAAATACTTACATGAGATATTTGGTCTTTGACAGGTCTTTGGTAGATCCTTTGGTAGAAGGCGACTCAAATAGGGCTCTAGTCGATACCCATTAACCTTCTTGGAGTGCTCTTTACCATTAAAGTCCATGAGTTGGTAGTAACTTGATATGAAATCCTTGTTGACAATGTATGGTCCTTGCCATCTAGTTTCAAACTTGGCATCAAAATGATTATCAAGTCAATTGTCATATCTTAGAACAAGATCTCATTCCTTGATGCCTTTGGCTTTTAGTTTCTTGTCAAGCTTTTCTTTTGCTTGTATAGATTTCCTCATATAGCACTCATACGCGGTTTCTATCTTCCACTCTCAAGTTAAACTAAGGTAAGAAGTCGATCTACCCATGTTTGTTGGTCCTTTTGTGCCTCTTTTCCGTGAAGCCGCATTGTTGGAATGTTGAGCTCGATAGGCTGCAAGGCCTCTTGACCATAAACCAAGTGAAATGGCGTGAAGTATGCTTCCCTACATGTCGTTCAATACGCCCACAAGGCAGTATCCAAGAATTCATCCCACAACTTTGTCTTGTTTTTGCACCATCTTTCTAATGATACCTACAATGACACCATTAGCCTTCTCCACCAAACCATTTGATTGTGAGTAGTAGAGCATGCTATGATGATGTAGAATGTGAAGCTCTTCACAAACTTTCGTGAGTAAACCCTTCTTGAACCCTGGACCATTATCAGAAACAATCTCCAAAGGTGTTCCAAATCTACAGTAAATATTAGTGTAGACAAACCTGTTCACTATTTCTTCATTTACCCTTGCCACCCTTTGAGCCTCTACCCAACTAGTCATTTTTTCTATAGCCACCGGAATATAGAGTTTACCATTTTTTGTTCTAGGCCCATGCACCAACCTTCCGTTTCCATTAACCTGGTAATTGTGACAGCTTTTGCACCAATTTTGAACATCCACATGCAGGCTTGACCAAACATACCCCGCAATAAAAATATTTTTCACAGTTAAATATTGGAAAAAATGGCCACCACATGCTTCCTCATGGAAACCTTCTAGAATGGCTAGAATTTCCTCTACAGTTAGTACTTTTTGGCACACTCGATCCTTCCCCCTTTGATAGACGGAGACTTCTTGGAAGAGATAGACACTTGCCTTCTTTATGGGCCTGCTCTTCTTAGCATTTGTAAAGCCTCAAGGAAACTCACCTTCTAGAATGTATCTCACAATGGGAGCCAAGGACTCCATCCCTTGGTACCTTAGTTGCTTTACCACTACTGCCTCCATGATGACATGCACTTCTTTGTCAACACATGAAACTGCTTTCTTTGCAAGCAAATCAACATCTTCATTTTGTTTCCTAGGAATATGATACAATTACACTTCAAATTGATTGAATAGTTTGCGGATGGAATGAAGCTTTTGCCTTCATCTTTCATTTTTAATGGAGAAATACCTAAGATATTATTTTCAATGCGAAGTGCATCTCCTTTTAACACCATGAGAAGTCGTATCTTTTGAGCAACACACATCTGCAAGCCATGGAGTAGTATATCATACTCTACTTTATTGTTTCTTATGTTCCGTGGTTTTATTCAAAAAGAGAATACAAAATTTGATGTTCTCTGTTAACTGAGTCAACGTCAGTTAACAAAAGTTGCTAAAGATACAAGCCTTAGGATGCACATCAAAGATCAACACAAAGCAACAGTAAAGATTAGAGTTACACATTTTTCACATTTTCCCAAAAAGGTCATGTATTATAAATTCCCAATTTATTTCAAGCCATTGTACTATGTTAACGTGTTAATGGCTAAATGGGAGTTCCAAGCTATAAAGAACAGGTCAGCTAGTGTGTCTAGATAGTAGATTTAGTAAGTGGTGGAGCCCTAAGGGCCTTGGGCACGCGGACATTGCATACTTTTATCCTAGGTATATAAGGTAGTGTGTACAAGAAATTAGGGTTCTCAAACTCATTTGTTGAGAGCACTCTTTGGTGAGAGCTCTTGAGGTATGTGGCTATGGAGTCCTTGAGCTTCTCCTTGATCATGTGACTTGGTTAGCACTAATCAATGTTTAATTCCCTTTCACTATGCCTCTCTCATGCTTCTTACGATTGCCTATGATGCTCAGATTAGCTAGATCATAATTAATTAGTGGTTAATCCCTCTCTAATGTTGTGTGATTACCCTCTCTTGCTCTTGTGTGCATGTAGGTTTGATTGGAGTGTGGTGCTCAATAGATCTATGTGTGTGTGATTGCGATTAGTGTGTTGCATGATAGGATTAGTGTTGTGTGCATCTTGCAATCGTTAGTGGGTGTGATTGGGTTTATTAGAGGTGAAGGGAAGTGGACGTGGAGATTGCCCATCATTGTGGCTTAGCTCCTCCATAGGCCGAGAATCTCACCTCTCATAGAGTCAACCATTCGTATTGCCATGATTAACTCACTAATCGTGTGAGTGTTTCCATTCCCTCCGGGTAGCTCATCCTTCTGGATTGATAATCTTGTTGGTCATTGAAGCTATGCAATGAACGACTCAAGGAGCCACAAGTGGCACGATTCAAGGGAATCAAGCTTGCATGACTCAAGGAGTCCAAGAGATAAGTGTTGTAGAAGATGCAGAAGGTAGCAATGCATTACTTAAGAATATCACCATTCTTGAGTTTCACGGGGAAGAGCGTGATCACAACAAGGATGTGGTCAGTACGTTCTTACACAAATGGAGTGATATTCATAGATTGAGAAACAACCCGGATATAAATACGGCTGTGGAAACAAGTCTATCTCTTAAAGGCAAGGCCTATAAGTGGTGGATAACATTTCCAATAGATGCTTGTCCTCCGTCTTGGGCTACGTTTCAAGCTTTTTTCTCCAAAGAGTTTTCGGACTCCAATGAAGTAGATAAGAATTGGTTAGCATGGGTTTCATGCCGCATGTTTGGCCTCTCTCTCACACAATACCTTTCGATGTATCAAGAAATCATATTAAAACTAGAAGTTCTAGATGAATTCCAAAAGATACGGGGTTTTAATAGGGGACTTGACAAAGACTATCATCTTTATGTGAAGACCCAAAATCCAAAAACTTTGGAAGAAGGGATCAGTCATGCGCAAAGATATGATGATGACCAAGAGAGGAAAGGAAATGTTCCCTACTCTAAGAATACTCTTTTCTAAGAGAAATGTGACTAACAACCAATGGTGAGGTAGATCTCCCACACGTTCCAAGAGGAATAAGAGACAATCTACCTCTCCATGCCCACAAGAGGCTAAGAATCCTAAGAAATCACGAGATACTCCACGTGGGTCTCTTAGCACTACTAATTTTGAGCGTGCAAAAGAAACACAATTTGTTTCCTAGATTTCTTTTGGACCAACATAACAAGAAAGATTGTCCTCTTTTTCAAGAAAAATAAAAGGCCATGCACACAGTTCAATGCCTCACATTAGATTCATCTCCTAAATATTGTGTTGTAGAGGTTCTTCAGATGGAAGAAAAGCACTAGTTAATGTTGTGTGCCTGCTTCAATGTGGCAACTCACCTTTGGACCCCATGATTTGATTCGCATGCATGGCACTATTAACGCACAACGTGTTTGTATTTTAGTGGATGATGGTGCAGCTCATAAATTCTTGAACTATATGCTAGTCAATAAATTGAAGCTTACACAGACTCCCTGCTCTCACAAGTATATGGTGGAGCAGATGTCTAGGAATGATAAAGAAGTATGGGACACGGTATTTCAAGGGATTGAGCTTATTGTTCAAGATCATATGATGACCCTTGAGTTCCAAGTTATGAACATGGACCGTGCTGATGTAGTTTTAGGACGAGAGTGGCTGCATGGTTTAGGAAACACATTGCACAGTGGTTATGAACACAACTTCTTATCCTTTATGGCCAATGGTAAACATGTGCTTTTGCTTTGTGAGAAAAATATACCATATGCACCTCTTATATGTACAGCCGAGCTTTCTATTTTGCAGAAATCAGATTTAATAAATGAAGTCTTTTTGTGTTACTTCTTGTCTCCAAATCTTGTGAATTCTCAAGAGCAAAGTGCGATAAATTCTAGTAATGGTATGCAAAGTGCAATGAATTCTAATGGTATGCAAAGTGCAATGAGTTATACTAATAAACAAAGTGTTAATAAATCTAATGAGCAAAGTTAACAAGAAAGATTGTCCTCTTTTGCAAGAAAAATAAAAGGCCATGCACACGGTTCAATGCCTCACATTAGATTCATCTCCTAAATATTGTGTTGTAGAGGTTCTTCAGATGGAAGAAAAGCACAGTTAATGTTGTGTGCCTGTTCAATGTGGCAACTCACCTTTGGACCCCATGATTTGATTCGCATGCATGGCACTATTAACGCACAACGTGTTTGTATTTTAGTGGATGATGGTGCAGCTCATAAATTCTTGAACTATATGCTAGTCAATAAATTGAAGCTTACACAGACTCCCTGCTCTCACAAGTATATGGTGGAGCAGATGTCTAGGAATGATAAAGAAGTATGGGACACGGTATTTCAAGGGATTGAGCTTATTGTTCAAGATCATATGATGACCCTTGAGTTCCAAGTTATGAACATGGACCGTGCTGATGTAGTTTTAGGACGAGAGTGGCTGCATGGTTTAGGAAACACATTGCACAGTGGTTATGAACACAACTTCTTATCCTTTATGGCCAATGGTAAACATGTGCTTTTGCTTTGTGAGAAAAATATACCATATGCACCTCTTATATGTACAGCCGAGCTTTCTATTTTGCAGAAAGCAGATTTAATAAATGAAGTCTTTTTGTGTTACTTCTTGTCTCCAAATCTTGTGAATTCTCAAGAGCAAAGTGCGGTAAATTCTAGTAATGGTATGCAAAGTGCAATGAATTCTAATGGTATGCAAAGTGCAATGAGTTATACTAATAAACAAAGTGTTAATAAATCTAATGAGCAAAGTTCTCTCAATTTTAATTTTATAGAGCAATGTGCAACTGTTGTAAAACAAACATTACAGGAATTACAAGATTCTCCATCCTAGCATAACTCTAGTTTACTTTCTCCTTTTGCACGGAAAAAGCTAATTCACTTACTCACGGAGTATAGAGATGTGTTCTCAGGTGATCTACCAGAAGGTTTAACCCCTACACTTGATGTGCAACATGGCATAGATGTCTTGCTAGACAGAAAACGGGTGAGTAAATCACCTTATCGTACAAGTGCTAATGAAGCCAAGGAGGTTGAAAGTCAGTTGCTTGACTACCTCGCCCGTGGTTTCATTAGACCTAGCACTACACCTTGGGCATCACCAATCCTATTGATAAAAAAAGAAAGATGGTACTCTCTGCATATGCGTAGCTTATCGCAGATTAAACGCCATAACCATCAAGAACAAGTATCCTCTACCAAGAGTAGATGAGTTGTTTGATCAACTCCATGGGGCAAGATAATATACAAAGATAGATCTTCGTTCAGGATACCACCAGGTGCGTATCCTTTTACAAGATATCTCCAAAACTGTCTTTAGAACACGGTTCGGGCATTTTGAATTTTTTGTTATGCCTTTTGGTCTAACCAATGCTCCAACTACATTTATGACACTCATAGATAGTGTCTTACGTCCCTATCCTAGAACTTTGTTGTGGTTTTCCTTGATGACATTCTCCTTTACAGTAAGACTGAAGATGAACACATAGAACTCTTATGATTAGTATTTGAACAGCTACGAGCTCACGCACTGTATGCTAAGCAAAGCAAGTGCGATTTCTTTAAAACAGATATACATTACCTCGGTCATGTGATCTCTTATTCTGGCATCAATATGGACACTAACAAGGTCGCTTCTATTCTTCAATGGACACATCCCAACATGGTTGAAGAGCTTCAAATATTTTTAGGCATGGCTGGATTTTATTGACAGTATATCCGCGACTATGCCAAAATCACTGTTCCTATGATGGATCAACTCAAACCAAAAGGTGAGACCTTTTCTTGGGAAGAAGCCCAAAAACGCAGTTTTGAATAGCTCAAGGTAGCTATAGCCACTGCTCCCATCCTAGAAATTGTCAACCCGCTAGTGATAAAGCCATTGGTGTGGTACTTCTGTAGGAGGGAATACCTATAGCCTTTGAAAATAAAAAGATAGATAGAGCTCAACATAATTATTCTGTTTATGAGAGAGAGCTCTATGCCATAATTCACGCTTTACGAAAGTGGCCACACTATTTATATGGTGCCGAGTTTGAAGTAGTTTTTTACCATGAGAGTATCAAATGGTTTACTACTCAAATAGACTTGAAGGGCCATAAAGCTAGATAGATAGAAATCCTTCAAGATTATGATTGTAAGCTACGATATCACAAGGGGCGATATAATGTAGTAGCAGATGCACTTAGTTGGATGCCTCAGATTAATTTTCTTGATTTCACGGAACTGAAGAGTGGATTTTTGGAGTCATTACGTGGCAAGTGTGCACAAGATCAATCATATGCTAAACTGTATAGTGCAGTTTTAAAAAGGGATCCCTCACACTCACATGTCTCTGAATAGCCAGATCAACATGTCTCTGCACGCACAGATATAAACTCCAACGCATAGATCTCCACCCCTACTCAGGAAGAGCTTAAACGATGGAAGAATGTTTCCATTGATGATGGCTACTTACTCCACAAAGGTAGAGTATGTGTGACAAAGGACTCGGACACTAGGTGCCAAATCTTATTTGAGTGTCATGATAGTCCAAGTGCTGATCATCCAGATATTCGTAAGATGTATGCCTTAGTTCGACGGCAATTTTATTGGTCGGGCTTACATCATGATGTTCAGGAGTACGTACTAAACTGCCAGCAGTGCCATGTTAATAAGGTAGAGCACCTCAAGAAAGGTGGCCTTTTACATCCTTTAGAGATTCCACAAGGTAAGTGGGAGAGTATCTCTATGGATTTTGTAGTAGGCCTACCTACTACAAATTGTGGCCATGATTCCATTTGGGTAATTGGAGACAGTCTCACAAAGATGGGTTGATTTATTCTCACTAAGACTACGGTTAAGACACTGAAATTAGCACAGCTATTTGTAGAGCATATAAACTGTACGGTCTTCTAGCTAGTATCACTAGTTACAGAGATCAAAAGTTTGATAATCACTTCTGGAGAGCTGTGTTCCAAAAGTTGGAAACTAAACTTAATCTAAGTAACGCTGATCATCCACAAACGGGTGGTCAAATAGAAAGAGTTATCAAGTGCTAGAGGATATGCTACGAGCATATGTTAGCAAGAAGCAAACTAGTTGGGGAGACTACTTACCTATATTGGAATTTTCTTATAATAGTTCAAAGCATGTGACTACAAGGTTTAGTCCATTTATGCTTTTGTATGGATTTCAACCTACATCACCCATTACGGTGGGGTTGGCTAAGGAGAAGATACATCAAGCGAAGGATTTTCTCCAAGAACATTTTGACATGCTTCGAGTTTTTCAACAAAATGTTAAGCAAGCTCAAGATAGATATAAGAAGTTGGGAGATGAGCATCATCGTCTTGCTACTTTCGAAGAAGGAGACAAGGTTTTCCTCAAAGTTCCGGAGCATTCAAAAAATCTAAAGACGGGAAAAGTTGCTAAAATTTCACCACGCTATTCTGGACCTTTTACCATTCTCAAACGTAAAGGTCCACTGGCCTATAAGTTAGCTCTTCGAGAGCACTCACGAGTTCATCTTGTTTTTCATGTTAGCCGTTTATGAAAATAGCTAGGATAGAATGATAATGTCATTGACACAGGTGTGTTAGTTGACCTTATCGTACTGCCAAGCATTCCTCATGAGCCCGAAAAGATTTTGGATTCTCATGAGCTTCGCACCAGACATCATGTCAGCAGGTGTTGGTAAAATGGCTAGATAGACCTGAAGAAGGTTCTACATGGGCTAATGTCTCTGCACTTAACAAACATTTTCCTACGTTCGTTTTTTAGGACAAAAACAATTCTCCAAGGTGGGGGAGGAGGGGTAATGTAAGGACATGGGTCCTATGGGCATGGCCACCGGCACGGCCAGACATTGTGTACGCTAGGGGCATGCTATAAGATAGCACGGTTGGGTGGATACTAGCACACGTATTACCACCACCCTTACAGGGATGCTTTTTTGAATGCTTTTACACAAGAAATCTTGGGCTTTATGTAATGCGAAATGGACCGCATTGCGTCTACAAAAGTAGATGTTGTGCACAATGTTGAAAGTAACAAATTGATACAAGTACCATGCTATACAATTAATCACAATCAAATTCATGAAAAATTGGAAGCTATAATAGATGAGTGCCTTCTATAGGACAAAACATTGCTACATAAAATATGAGGATGTAGTCAAAGTTGTTTATGCAAACTTAATGTTTTAGTTTTGGCACATGAGCATTGTGCTTCCTTGTGTGATACTATGGAGTTTGCACATAGACCTATGGTCGAAGATACTATGGATGGTGCTTATGTGAGGTCAATCTCTATTGGGGATTCCTTTTTATGATGCTTACAGTGCTTTTGATGAATTGATTATGCAAAAATTCTCATGTTGTGAAGAAAAGGATGATAAAGATGTTATAAAGCATGGATGTAGCTAAGGAGATGTAAACATGAAAAATGGTATAACCCAGGATGACATAGAGTATTGTGATTTGAGTTGGTTCATGCTTCAAAGAGGTTCACAAATCTCCAAATGAAGATAATACTTTTTGTGATGCCAACGCTCTTCGATGTGATACATATGCTTGTGGATTGATGGATGATTTATGCTTGCCTTTGGAGGGGGTGCAATTTGGTATGCAACCATCCACTCTTACCAATGAGTGGAAGGGGTATGATGATGAATTAGAAAAATAATTGACTTCTATCTTTGTGAAGGATGCCAAATTTTTGTGCTATTGAAGTGCCAAGGTACTTGAAAGAAGGTGTGATAGTAGAGAAAAAGTGTGAAGGGAATATGGCCTATATGCATATCACATGTGATGAGGATCCACTACAATATGTGATATTCTCTCAAGAGGGTCCCATTGAAGAGGATCTTATGTATCTTTTGGATGAATCTTTGGATGGTTTCCATGCCACATACAACAAGGTGTTTGAAAGATATCAACCATGTCATGAATTGGGACAGCATGAACATGAGCATGTGGCTCTTTTAGATGATGCTCTAGAGTAATTGCAAGCTCCTTATGATAGGGGTTTCCAAAAGTACGATGAGGTATGTGAGCTACAGAAATAAGGAGATGAGCATGAGGTAGATCTTATGATATTCTTGGATGAGTTTTTACATAATTTCATGAATGTAAGAGAAGTTATGCATGTAGCTTATGAGGCACCAAATGAGGTAATGGATAATATGGAGCTTGATGATTCAGGGATGCATGCTAAAATTTTGGATACTAGAGAGGGTGATGAAAATTCACTAGAAATTCATGCTATGTGGCATATGTGGGATTTTTTTATCCTACCATCATATGACCCAGGATGACATTATGATGCTGATGGACTTTATTGAGTATTTATACACCCTTGCTATTATGATAAAAAGAAATTATGCTTTCCATATGGCCCAAGCGGGAACTATGTTCTTGGTGCATCCATCATTAGATGTCTACAATCGAGATGTATGCAAACAAAGAAGCAATCAAGTTGGCACATACCAGAGGATGTGCAAGTTCATAGGGGGTGGATGTCGTGCCGTGCCACGTACATAATGTGAAATAAAAACATTCACCTCACTTTTGACACTTCTCAATGTATGGGAATAAAAACAATAATGTACATATTGTGATATATGTTGAAGCGTCTACTATAGTGGATGTCATATACATACCTTTTTGGGGTGTTGTGGCCCTACATATGGCACCGTTGTGTGTTTTTACACTTGATGAGATGTCTCATCTGGTTTTGTGATGTACATATTACAAGTGTTTCATGGTGAGACACTCATCTCGCCTATAAAGTCTAATGCGGGTAAAAGCTGTATAAAACAGCAGCTAACAGATGTTGTTGCAGAATTGCATGGAAAGTGACCTAAAATGGTATATTGATGAAAAATGATATATATCTATGATTTTTTTGTTTATGCAAGTGATCCCACAAATGAAGGGATTTTTCTGACTCCGTTTGGGATTTTTGCATTAAAAATGACATTTTTTAGGTAAAAAATGAGCTGAAAATAGTCTCGTTTTACTCCAAAGTGGAAAAATGGCCCAAAAATTGACACCTCAGCTGAAAATTCCATGGAGAAGAGAGAGAAGGATTCTTTTTACTGAAAGAAAACCCTGCAATTTTTCTCTATTGTGCAATAGCATCCATGGCTACCCAAACTATGTGTGTTGGAGTCCCGCCTCTTTGCAATCTTGAATTTGAGCTTATGAGGGAGTGAATTAGGGTTTTCTCT